>NC_088401.1:19941424-20644549 GCF_034236695.1 Oncorhynchus nerka | reverse complement strand
TGAAATGTTAGCTTTTAAAATTAGATCCAACAATAATATTAAGGGATTTGAAATCCTTGGCTTAAAAACAAAGGTGTCATTGTACGCTGGTGATTCATGCTTTATTTTAAAACCACCATTAGAATCCCTCCACAGCCTCAGAGGGTCTATGATCTACTTTTTCTAACCTCTCTGGATTAAAACCAAATTATGATGTGTACTATATTACGTATTAGATCACCAAAAAATTCAACTTTTACATTACCGTGTAGTTTACCAATAAAATGGTCTGATGTGGATATAGTCAGGTTAACATATCCCGAAAGAAAGAAATGATCTCACTCCAATACATTTTATTAGAAAGTTAGCAAAAAAAAATAAGGTCTTGCTACCATGGAAAGGAAAATACCTGTCTATTTGTGGAAAAAACACCTTGATCAAATCTTTAGTCATATCACAGTTTACCTATTTGCTTATGGTTTTGCCTACACCTAGTGAAATGATTTTTAAATAATATGAACCCAAAATATTCCATTTTATTTGGAATGACAAGCCAGACAAAATTTAAAATTGCCTATTTATATAATGAATATGAATTCAGAGGGCAGAAATGATTAAATATTAAAGCATTAGACCTCACTAAAGGCATCGGTCATACAAAAGTTATACTTAAATCTGAAATGGTTCTCTAGTGAATTACTAAGAATCTCAACCCATGTTCAAAAATGGTATTTTTTCCGTTATTCAGATTACAACTGCTCACTTTCGGGTTATTTGAAAATGAAATCATCTCCAAAATATTGTTATTTTTTAAACAACCCTTAGAAAGTTGGTTACAATTTCAGTTTAATCTACCTGAAAAGACAGAACAAATAATACAACAAATATTGTGGTTAAACTCAAATATACAAATTGATTAAAAAATATATATTTTTCAATATAATGTTTAAAAAAGGTAATATCTCTGTAAATTATATCATAAATAGGACTGGTGGAGTTATGTCACACATGCAGCTAACACAGATATATGGAAATGTCTCTACCCAAAATTACAACCAACTAATTACAGCATTACCACAAAAATGGACGAGACAAGTGAAAGGGGGAAAAAGTAAGGAACTTGTCTGTCGGCCCTGCATTAAAGACCAAAAATTGTTTAAGAAAATTGTGACAAATAAAAATATATGTACCAATTTCATTTCAGGTCCAAAAAATTGATAGCTGTGCCATATAAATTGCAAAATAGTTGGAAGAGATTTTCGATGTACCGATTCCATAGCACATGGTTTATGAATTGACACGCAAAACAACGCCGGACTCAAAACTTCTAATTTTTCATATTAAATGATTATACAAAATTCTTGCAACCAATAGAATGTTATATTTATGAGGGATACAATCTTCCCAGCTCTGCAGATTTTGCTGCGAGGAGGCAAAGTCATTAGATAATTTATTTTGATACTGTCCATGTATAGCTCGTTTTTGGTCACAGGTCCAGGAATGGCTGAAGAACTGCAACATTTACCTAGAACTAACGCTGTAGATAGCAATACTAGGTGATTTGAAAAGTCATAGTCAATCGATCAATAATATAATTATTATTTTAGAAAAAAATTGTATCTTTAATTTACAGTCTGTAGAAGCTATGAGAAGAGATAGATGGGAGGGGTTGAATGGCGCTGAAGGGTGGGACTAATAACATGATGACAAATCTAAAATATACGGGGTCTGTAAAATGTATATAGGTTCAGTAATTTTGTGAAATAGCACAGTTACAAATAAAAATCAACCTGAATGGACATCAGAAGTAGAGGAAGTCCAGGACTAAAAACAAACAAATTATAACGATTGTAAAATAGATTGTAAAATAAACTAAAGGTAGAAGCCTAAGTGTTATTGTTTATTATTTAAAATAAAATAAAAAGTGTGTGTGTAAGGTCAGTCAACCTGGAAAATTTCAAGAACTTTGAAAGTTTCTTCAAGAGCAGTCGCAAAAACCATCAAGCGCGATGATGAAACTGGCTCTCATGTGGACCGCCACAGGAAAGGAAGAGGAAGACCCAGAGTTACCTCTGCCGCAGAGGATAAGTACATTAGTTACCAGCCTCAGAAATTGCAGCTCAAATAAATGCTTAACTGAGTTCAAGTAACAGACACATCTCAACATCAGCTGTTCAGAGGAGACTGCATGAATCAGGCCTTCATGGTCGAATTGCTGCAAAGATACCACTACTGAAGGACACCAATAATAAGAAGAGATGAGCAATGGACATTAGACCGGCGGAAATCTGTTCTTTGGTCTGATGAGTCCAAATTTGAGATTTTTGTTGTAAGACGCAGAGTAGGTAAACGGATCTCCACCTGTGTGGTTCTCCTGTGAAGCATGGAAGAGGAGGTGTGGGGGTGCTTTGCTGGTGACACTGTGATTTATTTAGAATTCAAGGCACACTTAACCAGCATGGCAACCACAGAATTCTGCAGCGATATGCCATCCTATCTGGTTTGCTCTTAGTTGGACTATTATTGTTTTTTCAACAGGACAATGACCCAAAACACACCTCCAGCCTGTGTAAGGGCTATTTGACCAAGAAGGAGAGTGCTGGTGCTGCATCAGATGACCTGGCCTCCACAATCACCCGACCTCAACCCAATTGAAATGGTTTGGGATGAGTTGGACCGCAGAGTGAAGGAATAGCAGCCAAAAGGTGCTCAGCACATGTGGGAACTCCTTCAAGCCTGTTGGAAAAGCATTCCTCATGAAGCAGAACGAGTGTTGCTCTCATGCATGCCTAAATGTCCCTTGCCACTAGGAGCGCCGCCACTGGATGAGTATTTTCTTGTTTGCTAATGAACTTATACAGCTCGTTGGGTGCAGTCTTAGTGCCAGCATCGGTTTGTGGTGGTAAATACACAGCTCTGAAAAATATAGATGGAAACTCTCTTAGTGTGGTCTACAGCTTATCATGAGGCGAGAAAAACCTTGAGAGTTCCTTAATATTAGATTTTGCGCACCAGCTGTTATTGACAAACAGACCACCACCCCCTGTTCTGTCTTGCCGATGCACAGAATACCCAGCCAACTGTATATTATCCATGTCGTTCATATCAAATCAAATTGTATTGGTCACATACACGTGTTTAGCAGATGTTTTTGCGGGTGTAGCGAAATGCTTGTGTTTCTATCTCCGGCAGTGCAATAATATCTAACAAGTAATATCTAGCAATTTCCCAACATATACCCAATACACACGAATATATACAAATGTGGATGAGCAATGTCAGTGGCATAGACTAAGATACAGTAGAATATTATAGAATACAGTATAAACATATGAGATGAGTAATGCAACATATGTAAACATTATTAAAGCACTGTCCTTGTCTCACTCTCGTTGCAGACTCCTGTTCCATTTAAGTGGCCAGTGATTTCAAGTCTATGTATATAGGCAGCATCCTCTATGTGCTTGTGGTGGCTATTTAACAGTCTGATGGCCTTGAGATAGAAGCTGTTTTTCAGTCCAAGGTTTCTCAGTCCAAGCTTTGATGCGCCTGTACTAACCTCGCCTTCTGGATAATAGCATGGTGAACAGGCAGTGGCTCTGGATCTTTTTGACCTTCCTGCGACAGCGGTCGCTGTAGGTGTCCTGGAGAGCAGGTAGTTTGCCCCTGGTGATGCGTTGGGCAGAACGCACCATCCTCTGCAGGGTCCTGCGGTTGCAGAAGGTGCAGTTACCGTACCAAGTGGTGATGCAGCCCAACAGGATGCTCTCAATTGCCCCTCTGTAAAAGTTTGTGAGGGTTTTAGGTGTCTCGACTCGGTGAAACATAAGATATTCGTTTTTTATATCCCGTTGGTAGGATAGTCTTGAACAAAGATCATCCAGTTTATTCTCCAATCATTACAAGTCAGAATGTTGAAATGGTGATAACTTCATTTTAACTCACTTGACCGATCTGTCTGCCGATTTTGTCCTTATGTTGGAGGTAATCTGGGACAAAATATCCACAGGGGAGCGTTATCAACCTGCTGGTCGTTATATCGGTTTATCGCACGCGACAAACACTTGCACGATATGGCTGAGCGTAACCAAACCACAGACAGAACATTGTCCCACGCAATTAGCTGGAAAATTTCACAACCACTTCCAGCTGATTGCGAGGAAACGTGCTTTGGTCAACTACGTTCGGTTACATTCGGCTATTGTTTACATATTGTGCATGATGTGCAATGTGTCAGAAGATTGTAAATTCAAACCACAGAACCTACTGGCGACGCAAAAAGTCAGGTAAACACTTTCCTGTGGATACCCCATCTCCACCTCCTAACAGCAAAACTAACAGCATGGACAACCTGTAAAGTAACTCTAAATATAATTTTATTCAACATTCTGGCTTGTAAGAGACTCTTGTGTTCACTGGTGTCTGCTCTATACTTATCCAACAAGCCATTCTCTATTTGTGTTGTATTTGACCAGGCCAACTTCTTTGATGAGTATCAGCTGGAAGGTGTGGCGCCTGACGCTAATGAGATCTGCCTAGAGGTGACCCCCGAAAACCTTTCCAGGGCTCTGAGAACCTCTCAGAATGCCAAGTGTGTGAAGATCAAACTGACCAAGAAGCACTGTCCTTGTCTCACTCTCGTTGCAGAACTGGTAAGAGCTACAGCAATTATATCCAATGTGTCTGCTTCAAGGGAAAACTGTCAACACTCACTGGGCTGTGTTGATTATGATGTGTAATTCTATTGACTATATTGTCCATGTTTGTAAGTGACTACTTTGACATGCCAAGCAGTCAGTCAGTCAGTATGTAACACTTTTCTAACAAACGGGTTTATGTTTAACACCTATAAATGAAACTGTCTTAACCCCCCTAAAAGCAAGATGTTTGTGGTGTTAGGTTCTAGTTCTCAGAGTAAAACACTCAACGGACATTATGAAAGCTTAACCAAGTTTATTCTTCCCAGAAGATCAATACAGCTGTATTAGACAAAAATGTTTTCACACAAGCACTGATATTTAGCTGTTTAACCTCCTACTCATCTGTACAAACATTGTTCTTTACTGCTAGGCAGGACACTAGTTATACGGCCATAAAGTTTTATTTCTCCCTTAAGGTGACCTGACCTCAACCCCTTTCCATCACTAATCGATGGCTCTCTCCGCTTATCAATGCCTGCCACATGTGATCGCTTCCCTACACTCAACACATTCAAAGCTTAATTGCACACACTATATACCTTCCTTCTATAACCATTCAATTCTGGTGTAGACCCTCTAAGCCTCGGCACTCCATCAGTGACATGAATAAGTATATTTTCATATTCTCAGAACCCAACCGTGGCAGAGAAAATTTCTCCAGGTAGGAAATAACTTTGAGAGGAACCAAACTTCATAGACGCAGCTCATCCTCCTAGCTGGCTGGCTAGAAGTTTGGATACGTCAGAAGTTCAGTCATTTTATCTTTCCCTGCCCTCTTCTTCCTGTTAGCCAACACTTTCCAGCGTCAGTCGTGTTGTCACCCATGACATCCCGGTGGACGTGATACCCAGAAGGCTTTGGCACGACTTCAAAGAGCCCAGAATGCCAGACTTTGACGTGAGTACCAGAGCCACTCTAGCCTGGATCCCAGTCTCGTTCTGCCGAAGCCGACTAAAGCAGAACCAGACTGGCATCCAGGCAAGTCCTCTAAAGTAATGCCAGTTTAACACGTCAGGTGTACTGTTATTTAATTTGTTCTAATGATAACTATATCTAATGCTTTTCAGGTGAGCATATATTTGCCTCCACTGAAAACTATGAAAAATGTTGTGGATCGAATGAAGAATCTCTCTAACTTTCTGGTAAGAGACTGTTTACTATGAGCTCAGATAATTTTACACATGCCCCAACATACTATGATATATTTGTTAAAATATCTTCAGTGTATGTTTAATATTTTAAATATAAAGGAAAACATTGTTTGGAAGTCACCGGTATGTCATAATGTCCTTTAAAGTAACGTAAAATAAAGCTGTTTGTAGATTGGATTATTAGCTTTCAATACAAAGTCACGGTGCCCTCTGTCCTAGGTGATGGAGGCCAACCTGAATGGAGAGATGAACCTGAAGATTGAAACTGACCTGGTGTCTGTCACCACCCACTTCAAAGACCTGGGTAATCCTCCCTGGGGTAGGTGCATCCCCTTTACTTGTGTCGTGTGCATTAAGGCACACCGTAGGAAAACCTTTTTGAAAAAACTCATGTTAGCGATGGCAACAACCTGGAGCCTGTCTCAGGGCTTTTACTAATTTCAGTCTCGTCTCTCTTGGCCCCCCTCAGGTGACGATGGTTCTCAGGGGCGCAGTCAGAGCAGGGACCCTGAGGTCATGGCCCACACCCGCGTGGACATCCGCAAGCTGCAACAGTTCCTCGTGGGCCAGCAGGTCAACCCCAGCAAGGCAATGTGCAGTGAGTCTCATGGACTTTTTACTAATATTAACCACATTGACCAATCAATCAGCTCCTCTAATGTCAATGTCACCAACCCTGGTCCCAAAGACCCACAACGTGATGCAGGCTTTTGTTCCAGCCCTAAAGTAACAGATTTTCCGCACAAAACGTGCATACCATGTATCTCTTTAGGACCAGGGTTGGTGAAGATTGGACTATGCCATCTGATTACAGACAGAGTGCCTTGACTGTACCAGTGAGTTACTGTTGCATCTTCTGAGATGCTTTATCAGATTCATCACTATATTATGAGTAGTGATGTGGACATGAATTGTGTGAGTGAGGGAAAACAATTGTTAAGACTGAGTCATAAGAAAGATCCACTGATTGCAGATCACTGATGAGCATTCTATTATTCCCACCAGATATTGTCCACAAGAGGATCATTCATTTGATTCTACTACATGAAGACGTGTCTCTGCAATACTTCATCCCAGCGGTGGCCTAGCAAGACAAACGTTGTCTAACACAAAAGTCAGCTGAGAAGGTTTGTTTTCTTCAGGATCAAATTGGCCATCCCTCCTACTGAAGGGCTAGTGTGTAGGTATGTTTTTGATTCAACCCCATCGTAACACACCTCGTTCAGCTAATCTAGGTGCTAATGAGCAGTAGAATCAGGTGTGCTAGCTAAGGGTTGGAGAGAAAGCTTGCAGGAGGGTAGCTCTCCAGGAGGAGGGATGGGTGATCCTAGACTACACATTCCATTCATTTGAGAAGTTGTGGTTGATTTAAGATTACATGAAAACATGTGAAAAGCTTGTAAAATCAACACTGCCGTCATGCACTTCCAAAAGTATAACTTATTCTCAGTGGAATTTCATCTTTAAAATGTAAAAGGTGTACTCTTAGACCTCGAACAAATTTTGTATGTTATAGTTTAGTATTTTATTTAATATGCTTACAAATCTCAAGGCCTTAAATGTATTGTCTATGTATGTTGCTACTGTATTGCTGTTAATAGTTTAATAATTCCACTCAAGATGTAGCTACACACTCAGCCTTCATGCATTGTATGTACTGTTAATAAAACATTTTTTATTTTATTGTTAGAACACTTGTGTTATTTGTAGTGAAAAATGTGTTCAAGTCATTGCATATAGTAATATAGAGGTAGATTGAAGGATAAGGACACTTAAATGACCCCTTGCAAAAGATGTGCTACCAGTCTGTACAATGCATGGTATCTTGTAATAGCATAGGCATAGTTTGTCGGCAGTTAGGTTGTGTTCGATAGTGCAACAAATTAAATAACCACAGGATTATTTTGCAAAGAAAATCATTTTTGTCTTTTTTGGGTCCCTAGATTAATTTGAATTTGACTATTGTTGTTTTTAGATGGTTGCGTACATAGTTGGTGCTGGACACACAGAAGGACCTTAGACATACACAAAGAGATTACTGGAAAATGGGAAATGCTTGTTTTTTATTTATTTTATTTAACCAGGTAGGCCATTTGAGAACAAGTTCTCATTTACAACTGCGACCTGGCCAAGATAAGGAAAAGCAGTGCGACAAAAACAACAGTTACGCATGGTATAAAGAAACGCACAGTCAATAACAATAGAAAAATCTATATACAGTGTGTGCAAATGAGGTAAGGCAATAAATAGGCCAATAGTGGCGAAGTAATTACAATTTAGCAATTTACACAGGAGTGATATAACATACGCTAACCCCATTCCGTACAAATGTGAGTGAGTTTACGTTATGTGCAGATGAGGATGTGCAAGTAGAAATACTGGTGCGCAAAAGAGCAGAAAAACAAATATGGGGATGAGGTAGGTAGTTGGTTGGGCTGTGTACAGCTGCAGCGATCAGTATCTTGTATGCTATTTAATGTGTTTGGATAGTGGTAACATAAGAATGTTTGCCAAGCAAAAAGGTAGCCAAAGTCTACAGTGGGAGAGTGCAGAGAAGAAACCAGAATTTCTTAAACTGACTGAACCAATCAAGTGTAATTTCTACTGAGTTCGGACCAACCAGGAAAACTTTTTTGTTTTGTTGCACATCATTAAGATGGTAGTTATTTATATGGTAGTACGGATTCGATGCTTTGGGTGATAGTTTGTGATTGTACATTTCTCACGTAGTGTGCAGAATATCGTATATTAATGTAATATATCCACGCATTGAGTGAAATACTGTTTACTGCAGGTAATTTAGAAATGTGTATTCACAACTGTACGGCCGCGGTGTACGCTGGGAATTATTTTGAATATTCATGAGTCCATAAAACAAGAGTTCATTGGACAGTAAAATATATTAGTGAAATCCGAGTTCTGTTTCGTTAGTTGGGATAGTTGATGGGTTGACATATATTGCTTTTGGTCTAGTTATATTTTGTTAGATTGAGTTCAGGCAAATATTTTTGTATATTCCTTTCTGATCATAGTTACAACTAGAAAGTATTACAAGATGAGTGATAATAGAAATATATGTATATGCAAGTTACGAGAAACACTTCTGTTTTCCAAAAGACTAGTCAAGTTGTGTAGTGAGCAGGTTGGGGTCACAAATGTGGACTCTACGTAACTGACTGCGAACATTATGAATCGTTTGTACCCACTACAATCGGACCAGTCAACTGCTCTTTATAGCGCCATAAGTATTTATATAGACATGAACAAATATAGTTTTTAATCATGGTTAGTGACATTGTAGAAACCTTATGCGAACAACATGTGTTCCACCATTGCAGTTAGTATAATGATTGCTCGCTGAAATAGAAGCAATATTTTGAGAAATATTTTTTATGTTCTTTGTAGAAATTGGTAGTGCATTATGGGATATCCCAAAAAGCTGAAACCTCATTATTGTGTTGAATCTAATAGCAGGACAGACTGAACCAATAAAATAAATTCCCTGATTTTTACGACACTATTTCCGAGACACGCAAATAGGAAGATGCTGTAATTTTAACTATTGAACGACACGTTAAAACTGACGTATACAATGTATCAGGCGCAATGATTTTACCATTATTAGCCACTCGGCGGCGCACCACATCCGTGATATTTCTGGAGAACATCGTTTCTACCGTCTCTGAAACTGGCATTGCTATCATGGGCTACAGTGCCGTGTAATGAGTGCTGAGCAGTGGTGGAGAAAGTACCCAATTGTCATACTTGAGTAAAATTAAATATACCATAATAGAAAATGACAAAAGTAAAAGTCACCCAGCAAAACAAGTCAAAAAGTATTTGGTTTAAAATACTCAAGTACAAAAGGTAAATGTAATTGCAAAAATATACTTAAGTATGGAGAGTAAAATTATAAATAATTTCAAATGTATTATATTAAGCAAACCAGACTGCACCATTTTCTTTTTTTCATATTTTTTAATTAAGGACAGCCAGGGGCATTCTCCAACATTCGGACATAATTTACAAAGCACATGTGCTTAGTAAAGTACAGACCCCAAAAAACGACTAAAGTAGTACATTAAATTATATTTACTTATGTACTTTTACACCAGTGGTGATGAGTCAAATTACAAATTAAAGTCTTAGGGACAGACGGCTTAAAATAATATAGGGATAGACTTTTGCTTTGTCTTGATTTTAAATTGGATATAAAATAAATAAAAATCTAAGTAGACCGTTCTGCTTCTGACATCTTGCATGCCTTGGATCCTGCTGCTCTGGTCTGGCCTCTTAATGCACTCACCAAACAATTGAAACAAGTGCAGCCTGTTACAATCAATAGACCAATTAAAAGGAAGTCAGAGACATGACCTCCTCTACTGGGAAGCTAAAGACATGAGCTCCTCTAATTTGAACAAAAGTCCAATTTTGGGGACGCCCGCCGATAGCAAGACACATTAATCTCACCGGAGAAAGCATCCGAGCGAGCAAAACGGCACCCCTATGTCTCAGTATGTGTAGATGGTTGGTAGAGTTTCTTTATAACGTGTACAGGGTCGCAAATGTATTTTCGTGGTACAGTGACCTTTTTTAAGCTCCAACAGTGCAGGTCAAAGAGAAGTAAATGAAACAATGCCTATTCAGCCGCTTAATGGTCTGGGTGTAGAAGCTTATTAGCCATTCTTTCCGTTTTTTTCCATGATGCTCCTGTACTGCCCGTGTCTGAGTGATAGAAGCGGAGAGAACAGGCATTCCTGTTCATATGCATTCCTTTTGTCCAGGTGGGTGAGGGCAGTGTGCATTGCAATGGTGTTTACATCTTCCGTGGATCTGCCAGGGCGGAAGGTGAATTGGAGGGAGGAGGTGATGTGATTTTTGATGAGCCTCTCGAACTACAGCATGATGACGGAAGTGAGTGCTACGGGTCGGTAGTCGTTTAGTTACTTTCCCTCTTTTGGGTACGAGAATGATAGTGGATATCTTGAACCAGGTGGGGATAACGGCCTGAGCTAGTGAGATATTGAAAACACAACAACTTGCTGATCTGCTCATGCCCCGAGGGCGCGGCTAGGGACGCCGTCTGGTCCGGCAGCCTTGCGAGGGTTAATAGGTTTCAATGACTTTACATACGTCCTCCGTGGAGACCGCAAGCTCATAGCCCTCGTTGTCCTCAGCCCATGTATCTTATTCTGTCTGGCCCAAAAAAGTATGACACAGGATTTCTAGAGCTGTTGTGCAGGCTATGTGGGCGGAGCTATAGTTCATGACTAACTTGCAATCATATGAACAAAAACTCTAGGATGGGACCCTTTGATCTTCTTCCCACTGAATGTGTTATGTAAGGCTACCAGTCTCTTTCTCTTTACACAAATGAACATGTGAAATGTTGTGCCTGTGCTGATACAGTTGTGATGCTGGTCTACAGATTAACGATCGCCACTCAGTTGGAAACAATGATTATGATTGTGAATTTTGAGCATTTTTAAATGAAAAGATTGCAAAGAGAATGTTTTTTAAATTAAATATTGTGAAGATAACCGTTCATATGATGCTTGGTATTTGACACAACATAAACAAGTCACAACGTGCTTCGTTTTTGTGTCCTTTGACAACAATTGTAGCGTATCCATCAGCTTTAAACAGTGCTTTAATTAAATAATTAAGCTTGTGTTGCATTTCATTTGCTTAGTCTGGTCTCTCTCCTTCCCATCTCTCTCTCTCTTGCTGTGACTGGCAAAACAAGGGAAACTGCTGATGCACAACCACATTTCGAACATACACATTGTGTATTCAATTATTCTAACTCTCAACAGTAAATTGAGACCCTGGACATGTCCGAATACCCGTACTTGCATCCTAAATAGTATTCCATTTGAGTATGCGGAAGAATAACGTGTTATACTATGTGATATTTCGAAAATTGAGTATACTTTAAACGCCTGACTGTTGCACTAATTTCAGCTTTGACAACCGCTGATCAATTAGATATATAAAATAATGAATTTGGCCTTTACTACCGCATAGAAATGCACTGAACAACACATTCGTAGATGGCAACAAAAAAATAGTACACAAATGTAGAATAAGGAATAAGGTTTTGAAGTGTCTGTCCTATATCTAGGAGATATAAGAAAGCTCAGGAAATATTTTAGTTTTTTTGGACACATTTAATCCCTTATATTTGTTGGCACAAACAAACTACCTCCATACTTCCATTAGTTTGTATGGGTTGCCTTCAGACGTGTCACTTGTGGGGGTCGTGTTCATGATAATCTCCCCTTTCCATAGAGTCGTGATAATAGATTGTAGGCCAAACCTTTTGGACACTGCAGACAGGCAGGCAAGGACCTGAGAGACTGAAAAACAGCTTCTATCTCAAGGCCATCAGACTGTTAAATAGCCATCACTAACATTGAGTGGCAGCTGCCAACATACAAACTCAACTCCATCCACTGGAAAAATTGATGTAATAAATGTATCACTAGCCACTTTAAACAATGCCTCTTAATAAAATGTTTACATACCCTACATTACTGATCTCATATGTATGTACTGTACTCTATACCATCTACTGCATCTTGCCATCTTGATGTAATGTATCACTAGCCACTTTAAACAATGCCACTTTATATAATGTTTACATACCCTACATTACTAATCTCATATGTATGTATTGTACTCTATATCATCCAATGCATCTTGCCTATGCCATTCTATACCATCACTCATTCATACATTTTTTTATGTACATATTTACACTTGTAAAGGTAGTTGTTGTGAAATTGTTAGGTTAGATTACTCGTTGGTTACTTGTCGGAATTAGAAACACAAGCATTTCGCTACACTCGCATTAACATCTGCTAACCATGTGTATGTGACAAAACCGATTTTCAGGATGTCTCGGAAGGCATAGACATAGGCGGTGAGGTGGATCCCCAAAAAAACGGATATCTCTAGCTTAAACTGGCATATTTTTTATTTTTTTTTTACCCCAATTTCGTGGTATCCAATTGTTTTAGTAGCTACTATCTTGTCTCATCGCTACAACTCCTGTACGGGCTCGGGAGAGACGGAGGTTGAAAGTCATGCGTCCTCCGATACCCAACCAAGCCGCACTGCTTCTTAACACAGCACACATCCAACGCGGAAGCCAGCCGCACCAATGTGTCGGAGGAAACACCTTGCACCTGGCAACCTTGGTTAGCGCGGACTGCGCCTGGCCCGCCACAGGAGTTGCTGGTGCGCGATGAGACAAGGACATCCCTACCGGCCAAGACCTCCCTAACGACGCTAGGCCAATTGTGAGTCGTCCCATGGACCTCCTGGTCGCGGCCGGTTACGACAGAGCCTGGGCGCGAACCCAGAATCTCTGATGACACAGCTGGCGTTGCAGTACAGCGCCCTTAACCACTGCGCCAGCCGGGAGGCCCAAACTGCTGTATTTTTATGGAGAATTTTTTATTATGTTACTTAGATTGACGCATGGGTGCGTCAATAGACTCTTAAGGATTTTAACCATATTATACGTTTGAAAAACTGAACCAAACCATATTTTAGGGGATACCTAGTCAGTTGCGCAACTGAATGCATTCAACCCAAAATGTGTCTTCTTCTGAATCAGAGGAGCATGGGGCTGCCTTAATCAACGTCCGCGGCTCCTGTTGTTGTTGGGGGTTAACTGCCTTGCTCAAGGGCAGAACGGCAGATTTTTCCACCTTACCTGCTCGGTTATTGGCCCAATGCTCTTAACCCCCAGGCTACCTGCCGATTTTGAATAATGCAATAATTCACAAGCATGTGCAGACATAAAGGGTTTATTTTCTCGTCTGTATGCTGCTACACTCATTAAATTTTAGCTTCAGGACAAAAGCACTAACAGCATGTTGCTAACAGCATGTCTTCATCAAGTAACGTTAGCCTGTAAAAAATTAACAGTTAGGCCTACTACCCCTCTCATACGAATATAAAAGTACAGTAAGCCTAACTTACAACATTACAAGCTTCAGGCTTCATTTTATCAATGCCTTGCAAATCATTCAGCCTATATGTGGTAAAATCAAATTGCGACTGAAAAAGTTGCTATAGTATATAAGTGAATTCACTGGGGAGTGGCAACAAGCTGTTTTATATGAAAGTTTATACCTGCCACCCCCAAAAATGTATACATTGAAATGCCTCATGATTTGTCGACGCATATACAATTAATCTGTGCCTTAGTCTGATCAACTGCAGCCTATAACAACCACAGCTGCAGGTAGCCTAAATTCCTTCTGATCCGATCTGGGCCTGGTCAGGGGAAACAAAGCAATAACATCATGTATTTATAGCCTAAAATATGTACTTATAGACTAATATAAGCACATTTATTTGTGTTCTGAGAAAATGTGAATGTGGTCAAATTTGGTTTATATTCAAACTTTGAGTGATTACATAGGCCTTTTGAATCCAAAATGACTGAATGGAATTAATCATTCAACACAATAGTGAAGACATACTGTACGAACAACTTTTTAATTACAGATGCAAAGGTCTACATGTAAGTGTTACAATATAATTCATACACTATCTATACAAAAGTATGTGGACACTTCAAATTAGTGCATTCGGGTATTTCAGCCACACCCGTTGCTAACAGGTGTATAAAATCGAGCAAACAGCCATGCAATCTGATTAGACATAACATTGGCCATAGAATGACCTTACTGAAGAGCTTAGTGACTTTCAACGTGCCACCGTCATAGGATGACACCTTTCCAACACGTCAGTTCATCAAATTTATGCCTTGCTAGAGTTGCCCCGGTCAACTGTAAGTGCTGTTATATGTGAAGTGGAAATGTCTAGGAGCAACAACGGCTCAGCCGCGGAGTGGTAGGCCACACAAGCTTACAGAATGGGACCGCAGAGTGCTGAAGTGCATAGCACGTAAAATTAATCTGTCCTCGTTTGCAACACTCACTACCGTGTTCCAAACTGCCCCTGAAAGCAACAGCCTTTCAAATTAGGGAGGTGTTAAACAATGGAAGTGTTCATGAATTTACCTGCAAAAAAGCAGAGAACCATTTACACAGGTTATGTGATCTGTGAAAATGCCTGAATCATGACTAGGTCTTTAGGTGTATTCTAATCTGCAGTGTTTTTTTTAATCCCCTATGCTTTTCAGATGTACGAAAAAGCAGGCAAAAAGAAGCAGGCATGTTAAATGAATGGGATTTTGGTCTAAAGGATATCTCTCTCCGTCTCTCTGTCTTTCTCTCTCCATCCATCCCCATTTCGCCCTCTCTCTCTCTCTCTCTCTCGCTCGCTCGCTCGCTCGCTCTTTACGAATGCACGAACATCATGTGGTCCTGGTTTGGCGCTGTCGTCTCGTTGCTGAATCAAACAGCTTGGATCGTGGTAGGTGCTGTGTCACACAAGCAGCCACAGTTTACGTCTGTGCAATTTTAATGCGGCATCCACTCAGGACAGCATAGTGACTGTGCGAACGTACTTGCGAGACACACCACTCAGAGAGAGACGCGCTACTTTATTTTTACCGACTTGACCTCGGGATATGATACAGAGCTGTTGCCAGGTTTTGAACCACTATTACGCACGAATATATTGGATTTATTGTCGTGTGGAATAAAGACGCATATTTGAAAATGAACCCGCCGTGCGCGCGCTGTGGGAAAATTGTCTATCCGACAGAGAAAGTCAACTGCCTTGATAAGGTCAGATCACAATTTTAGGCAGTTGTCTATATCAGAATTGACTGCGCTGTATTTCAGGAGTCTGTTGGTAGATTTTTAAACTTCGATTCAAACTTATCTTTGGCCACATAGCCTAATGTCACAAAAGAGTGAGTGCACTGCTACACACAAGACCAGATTATGCCAAAGTTTATAGGTGTAATATAGTAGCCTATCTATTGTAGCATACACTCTAAGAAAAAATCGTTCCAACAGGGTTCTTTGGCTTTCCCAATTGAATAACCCTTTTGGGTTCTTCAAGGGGTTCTCCTATGGGGACAGCCAAACAACCCTTTTAGCTTATGATAGGTTATAGATAGAAAAAAAAGTTGCTATGAGTGTAGGCCTATGAATCATATTGACATGACAAGGGGACGGAATAGCCTGCAAATTTAGCCTTTATCCCCTGAAGGACATAGACTATTCAGATTTGCTCAATATGGAATGACTGTGGAATTTTCTTGAGTGTGATCTTTTCTTTTCACTAGATCAAAATATGAATGCTGATTTATGGTGGAATAAAATAATACTAGTTCATGATCGTTTAATAGTGCCTTTGTATTATTGATGTCTAAATCAGACCTAGGTCTATACTAGGCTACAATCACTGCTACTACTACAGGTTAATTGTAAAAAGGTAACTTAGAAGTGAGCATCTTATGTCTGCTAAACCAACGCTATAGCCTTTATCTTGACCACTCAGCCCTGGGTCCTGCGTTTCCTGCAGGCCTACCCATGATCTAAACCACAAACCCTGGTCCTGCTTTATGGCCATATGGTATCAATGTGGCCCACTTTCTAAGGACATCACACATTACATCACATCATGCACATGCAATCAAACGGAACACATCACGGACATTGACTACTTTCGGTCACCTATCCAAGCAAATCTGTGGCCGAAACGCCAGTGGACAGTTGTAGCACAGGCGTATCTGCAACCAAATGCATGGCCTATTGTACAGCTCTGACACCTACCACATATAGAGGCATATTCTTAGTTACATTATTTGCTCAATTTGGAATCAGCAATTACCTCAGGGCAATTCCCGGAGGAGATGGCTGCCGTTTTACGGGTGCCTAACCAATTCTGCTATTGTGTGTTTTTTTTTCTTATTTTGTACGTAATGTTTCTGCCACCGTCTCTTATGACCGAAAATAGCTTCTGGATATCAGAACAGTGATTACTCACCTCGTACTGGATGAAGATTTTTTTCTTTAACGAGTCGGACTGGATGAAGATTTTTTCTTTAACGAGTCGGACGCAAAGGATTTAGTTCAAACACCCAAATCATTCTCATGAAGAAGAGACAGAGATATCGGGGACATACAGTTGAAGTCGGAAGGTTACATACACCTTAGCCAATTACATTTAAACTCAGTTTTTCACAATCCCTGACATTTAATCAGAGTAAAAATTCCCTGTTTTAGGTCAGTTAGGATCACCACTTTATTTTAAGAATGTGAAATGTCAGAATAATAGTAGAGAGAATGATTTACTTCAGCTTTTATTTATTTCATCACATTCCCAGTGGGTCAGAAGTTTACATACACTCAATGAGTATTTGGTAGCATTGCCTTTAAATTGTTTAACTTGGGTCAAACATTTCGGGTAGCCTTCCACAAGCTTCCCATAATAAGTTGGGGGAATTTTGTCCCATTCCTCCTGACAGAGCTAGTGTAACTGAGTCAGGTTTGTAGGCCTCCTGGCTCGCACACCCTTTTTCAGTTCCGCCCACAAATGTTCTATAGGTTTGAGGTCAGGGCTTTGCGATGGCCACTCCAATACCTTGACTTTGTTTTCCTTAAGCCATTTTGCCACAACTTTGGAAGTATGTTTGTGGTCATTGTCCATTTGGAAGACCCATTTACGACCAAGCTTTAACCTCCTGACTGATGTCTTGAGATTTTGCTTCAATATATCCACATCATTTTCCTGCCTCGTGATGCCATCTATTTTGTGAAGTGCACCAGTCCCTCCTGCAGCAAAGCATCCCCACAACATGATGCTGCCACCCCCGTGCTTCACGGTTGGGTTGGTGTTCTTCAGCTTGTAAGCGTCCCCCTTTTTCCTCCAAACATAACGATGGTTATTATGGCCAAGCAGTTATATTTTTGTTTCATCAGACCAGAGGACATTTCTCCAAAAAGTACGATCTTTGTCCTCATGTGCAGTTGCAAACCGTATTCTGTCTTTTTTATGGCAGTTTTGAAGCAGTGTCTTCTTCCTTGCTGAGTGGCCTTTCAGGTTATGTCGATATAGGACTCATTTTACTGTGGATATAGATACTTTTGTACCTGTTTCCTCCAGCATCTTCACAAGGTCCTTTGCTGTTGCTCTGGGATTGATTTGCACTTTTCGCACCAAAGTACGCTCATCTCTAGGAGACAGAACGTGTCTCCTTCCTGAGCGGTATGACAGCGCGTGGTCCCATGGTGTTTATACTTGCGTACTATTGTTTGTACAGATGAACGTGGTACCTTCAGGCGTTTGGAAATTGCTCCCAAGGATGACCAAACCTGTGGAGGTCTACAATTTTTTTCTGAGGTCTTGGGCTGATTTCTTTTGAGTTTCCCATGATGTCAAGCAAAGAGGCACTGAGTTTGAAGGTAGGCCTTGAAATACATCCACAGGTACACCTCCTATTGACTCAAATTATGTCAATTAGCCTATCAGAAGCTTCTAAAGCCATGACATCATTTTCTGGACTGTTCCAAGCTGTTTAAAGGCACAGTCAACATAGTGTATATAAACTTCTGACCCACTGGAATTGTGATACAGTGAGTTATAAGTGAGATAATCTGTCTGTAAACAATGGAAAAATTACTTGTGTTTTGCACAAAGTAGATGTCCTAACCGAGTTGCCCAAACTATAGTTTGTTAACCATAAATTTGTGGAGTGATTGAAAAACAAGCTTTAATGACTCCAACCTAACTGTATCTAAACGTCCGACTTCAACTGTAGGTCGGGGTGCCTTGTAAGGATCTGACGGCAAGTGGGTAATCTGCCTCTACCATCAGTCCTATTTGCCAACCTACAATCATTAAATAACAAAATGGATGAGCTGCGATTACGAATTTCCTACCAACGAGACATTAAAAACTGTAATATCTTATGTTTCACAGAGTCATGGCTGAACGATGACATGGATAGCATACAACTTGCGGGGTTTTTGCTGCATCTGCAAGATTATCTGTGTATATTTGTAAACAACAGCTTGTGCATGAAATCTAATATTAACGAAGTCTCAAGCTTTTGCTTGCCTGAGGTAAAGTATCTCATCATCAGCAGTAGACCACACTATTTATCAAGAGTTTTCTTCAATATTTTTGTAGCTGTCTATTTACCACCACAAACCGGTGCTGGAGCTAAGACCGCACTCAATGAGCTGTATAAGGCCATAAGAAAACAGAAAATGCTCATTCAGAGGGTGCGCTCCTAGTGGTCGGGGACTTTAATGCAGGGAACTTAAATCGGTTTTCTCTCATTTCTAACAGCATGTTAAATGTGCAAGCAGAGGGGGGAAAACTCTCTAGACCACCTTTACTTCACACACAGAGTTGCGTACAATGCTCTCCCTTGCCCTCCATTTGGCAAATCTTACCATAATTCTATTTTCCTGATTCCTGCTTACAAGCAAAAACTAAAACAGGAAGCACTAGTGACTCGCTCAATACGGAGGTGGTCAGATGATGCAGATGCTAAGCTACAGGACTGTTTTGCTAGCACAGACTGGAATATGTTCTGGGATTCTTCCGATGGCATTGAGGAGTACACCACATCAGTCACTGGCTTCATCAATAAGTGTATCAATTACGTGGTCCCCACAGTGACCATACGTACATACCCCAACCAGAAGCCATGGTTTAAAGGCAAAAACTGCATTGAGCTTAAGGGTAGTGTTGCCACTTTCAAGGAGCAGGACTCTCTATGCCTTCCGACAAACCATCAAACAGGCAAAGTGACAATACAGGACTGAGATTGAATTGTACTACACCGGCTCTGACGCTCGTTGGATGTGGCAGGGCTTGCAAACTATTACAGACTACAAATGGAAGCACAGCCGCGAGCTGCCCAGTGACTCAAGCCTACCAGAAAATCTAAATTACTTCTACACTCACTTCAAAACAAGCAAGACTGAAGCATGCATGAGAGCATCAGCTGTTCCGGACAACTGTATGATCACGCTCTCCGTAGCCGATGTGAGTAAGTCCTTTAAACAGGTCAACATTCACAAGGTCGCAGGGCCAGACGAATTACCATGACATGTACTCCAAGCATGCACTATGCACTGACCAACTGGCAAGTGCCTTCACTGACATTTTCAATCTGTCCCTGACTGAGTCTGTAATACCAACATGTTTCAAGCAGACCACCATAGTCCCTGTGCCCAAGAACACTAAGGTAACCTGCCTAAATGACTACTGACCCGTAGCACTCACATATGTAGCCATGAAGTGCTTTGAAAGGCTGGCCATGGCTCACATCAAAACCTTTTTTCCCAGAAACCCTAGACCCCATCCAATTTACATACCGCCCCAAAAGATCCACAGATGATGCAATCTCTATTGCACTCCACACTGCCCTTTCCCACCAGGACAAAAGGAACACCTACGTGAGAATGCTATTAATTGACTATAGCTCAGCTTTCAACACCATAGTGCCCTCAAAGCTCATCACTAAGCTAAGGAACCTGGGACTAAACACCTCCCTCTGCAACTGGATCCTGGACTTCCTGACAGGCCACCCCCCAGGGGGTAAGAGTAGGTAACAACACATCTGCCATGCCGATCCTCAACACGGGGGCCCATCAGGGGTGCGTGCTCAGCCCCCTTCTGTACTCCCTGTTCACCATGGCCAGGAACGACAACAACACCTTCATTAAGTTTGCTGACGACTCAACAGTAGCCCTGATCATCTGACAACGATGAGACAACCTGTAGGGAGGAGGTCAGAGACCTGGCCATGTAGTGTCAGGATAACAACCTCTCCCTCAACGTGATCAAGACAAAGGTAATGATTGTGGGCTACAGGGAAAGGAGGACCAAGCACGCCCCCATTCTCATCGACGGGGCTGTAGTGGAGCAGATTGAGAGCTTCAGGTTCCTTGGTGTCCAACAAACTATCATGGTCCAAACACACCAAGACAGTCGTGAAGAGGGCACGACAAAGCCTATTCCCCCTCAGGAGATTGAAAATATTTGGCATGTGTCCTCAGATCCTCAAAGGTTCTACAGCTGCACCGAGAGCATCCTGACTGGTTTTATCACTGCCTGGTCCGGCAACTGCTCGGCCTCCGACCGTAAGGCACTACAGAGGGTAATGTGTATGGCACATTTCATCACTGGGGCCAAGCTTACTGCCATCCAGGACCTCTCTACCAGGCAGTGTCAGAGGAAGGCTCTAAAAAGTGTCAAAGACTCCAGCCACCCTAGTCATAGACTGTTCTCTCTGCTACTGCACGACAAGCGGTACCGGAGCACCAAGTCGAAGTCCAAAAGGCTTCTTAACAGCTTTTACCCCCAAGCCATAAGACTCCAGAACAGCTAATCAATTGTCTACCCGGACTATTTGCATTGTCCCCTCCACACACACCTTCTTTTATGCTGCTGCTTCTCTGTTTATTATCTATGCATAGTCACTTTACCTCAACCTACATGTACATATTACCTCAATTACCTTGACTAACCTGTGCCCTGCACATTGACTCTGTAGCGGTACCCCCTGTAAATATCCTTGCTACTGTTATTTTACTGCTGCTCTTTAATTCTTTTAAATTTTTAAATTTTTAAAAAATGTTTAACTTTTTAAAAACTTAACAAACAATGCAGTTAAGAAAAATAATTGTTAAGGGCTTGTAAGTAAGCGTTTCACTGTAAGGTCTTCACCTGTTGTATTCAGCACATTTGATTTGTTTTGATATGGTAACCTTTGTTGAATTCAGAAACCTTTCTTATTTTATTTTTCACTTAATTGTTTAGAATCACTTCTCTTGGTTGTGGTCATAGAAATCTGGAATATTAGTTATGTCTCGGATGCCTTTCAACTAATGAAGGCACTTATTCATTCACAATTCTCAAATTTGAGCACCAGCAGAAGGCCAAACTGAATTGAAATATAATTTGTGTTTTCCTTTCCAGAATTGGCATAAAGGATGCTTCCACTGCGAGGTGTGTAAGATGACCCTGAACATGAAGAACTACAAAGGCTACGATAAGAAGCCCTACTGCAATGCGTGAGTACATTTGTTGCTTCAGTTATTTATACGCTTTGGTTTTAGGGCTTAAGTCAATGGCCTCAAACAGTTTTGTTGATGAAGTGGCAGAAGTAGGGTATGAGCAGTGGGCATTAATGGGCAATGCATTTATAGTGGAGGTGATTTGGAATCCCGCTCTTGTGATAAGGTGGACCTGCCTGATACTATTTCGCTCTTGGCCATGAGGATATCTTCTTGGTCTAATGTTGTTGCGCTGGTGTGCACGAGACCCAGGTTCGATTCCCACCAGTTCCACATGAACATAGAAAAAGGGAGTTGAGTCCAGATGAGAATTTCCTGACAAGACAGTGTTAGAGTACAGGAGAGGCCCATGTCTGTCCTCGTCTCCAAAGCCTGGTTAATCTACTAGTAATGTCAGGCTTGTTACATCTGAAACACACTCATAACATCCAGATGTGTCTGGCAAAGCTTTCAGATGAGAAATCTGAAGTGTAGGCTGGAGACTGGCCTGATCCATAGAGCAACATGGCAAGTAGGGCCTTCTATAAGAGAGCACAACAAGTCTATTTCTGTCCCCCAGCATGAAAGCAGATGGAGGGCCAACGCTTTTGCCTGGTTTTCTGCTTTGCGTTTCTCTTTACTTCTCAGATAAACGTCCCTTGGCTTATTAGAGGCTCTTGCAGTAGCGCACAGAAGATTAATTCACGTGGACGGACACACGCACGTACATGCGTGTACACACACACACACACACACACACACACACACACACACACACACACACACACACTTACAGAAGTGCAATTACTGTCATTTACATTTAAGAGCACAGGACATAATACATTATTCGTTCTATTTATACCGTGGTATTGTTGAATACTCTTTTCTGATTGGCTTGAAAGGCATTCTAGAGCGATCATTATTTCCCTATAACACACAGTGTATTTGCATGGTAGAATTTTATGGCTATAGTTCCTTTTTAAAAGTTTTATTTGAGCTGCTTTTGAAAGCAAAAGTCGAATTGAAAAAAGTTTTGTTATTTTCATAATAGCAAGCAAGAACTGTTTGTGTGGTGAACAAGAGCTCGTTAGAGGTAACCAAGCACATGAGCTGTGGTTTATAAAAGAGATAATCAATCGGGGCTCTATGCGTTCTCTAGAAAATAATGCAACTCCATTGAAAGTCAGTTCCTCTCCGCTAGCGCGTTGTGGAACCCGCCTTCCACTCCGCTAGCACTTTGTGGAACACGACTTCCAATCCGCTAGCGCGTTGTGGAACACGCCTTCCACTCCGCTAGTGCATTGTGGAACACGCCTTCCACTCCGCTAGTGCGTTGTGGAACACGCCTTCCACTCCGCTAGTGGGTTGTGGAACACGCCTTCCACTCCGCTAGTGCGTTGTGGAACACGCCTTCCACTCCGCTAGCACTTTGTGTAACACGACTTCCAATCTGCTAGTTGTGGAACACGCTTTCCGGGCGTTGTGGATCCCGCCTTCAACTCCGCTAGCGCGTTGTGGAACACGCCTTCCACTCCGCTAGCACTTTGTGGAACAGGACTTCCAATCTGCTAGTTGTGGAACACGCTTTCCGGGCGTTGTGGAACACGCCTTCAACTCCGCTAGCGCATTGTGGAACACGCTCAACCGCTAGAACACGCGCTTGTGGAACACGCCCACCCGCTAGCGCGTTGTGGAACACGCTCAACTCCGCTAGCGCGTTGTGAACACGCTTCCACTCCCTAGCCTTGGAACACTCAACCGCTAGCGCATTGTGAACACGATAGCGCATTGTGGAACACGCCTTCCACTCCACTAGCGCGTTGTGGATCCCCTTCCAACTCCGCTAGCGCGTTGTGGAACCACCTTCCACTCCGCTAGCGCGTTGTGGATCCCTCCAGCTCGTTGTGGAACACGCCTTCAACTCCGCTAGCGCTTCCATTGTGGATCCCCTTCCACCGCCTTCAACTCCGCTGGAACACGCCTTCAACTCCGCTAGCGCATTGTGGAACACGCCTTCCACTCCACTAGCGCGTTGTGGATCCCGCCTTCCACTCCGCTAGCGCGTTGTGCATCCCACCTTCCACTCCGCTAGCGCGTTGTGGATCCCGCCTTCCACTCCGCTAGCGCGTTGTGGAACACGCCTTCCACTCCGCTAGCGCGTTGTGGATCCCGCCTTCCACTCCGCTAGCGCGTTGTGGATCCCTCCTTCCACTCCGCTAGCGCGTTGTGGAACACGCCTTCAACTCCGCTAGCGCGTTGTGGAACATGCCTTCCACTCCGCTAGCGCGTTGTGGAACACGCCTTCAACTCCGCTAACGCATTGTGGAACACGCCTTCAACTCCGCTAGCGCGTTGTGGAACACGCCTTCCACTCCGCTAGCGCGTTGTGGAACACGCCTTCAACTCCGCTAGCGCGTTGTGGAACACGCCTTCAACTCCGCTAGCGCATTGTGGAACCCACCTTCCACGTAGTTAATTATTTTCCATAGAACACATAGCCCCTCGTTGATTATCCCTTACATAAACCACAGCTCATGTGCTTGGTTACCTCTACCGAGCTCTTGTTCAGATCTGCAGGGAAGGGGTGTGTGTAAACCCTCTTACCTGAACAAGTGTGGGTCCGTTCAAGGGTCTGATGCTAGTGTGGAAGTATTGTGCAGTATGTTGAAGAGGAACACCTCCAGCATTTCAACAACAGCATTTGAAAGTATATTTAATCTGCTGTCCTTGTGTTGTTATTGATAGGGTTTCAATGTAGCCTTCATTTGAACAATATATAAAGCATAGACACTATCTATTTTACTGTATTATCAGCACACGCACACACACAGTAGAAATGCCCCCCCCAAAAATTCAGCAAATATCTTGTTTGTCTGTTGCATGCTGCTTCAACACATTTGTTTAGAGTAATCCCCAAGAAAAGACTGCATTATAAATGTATACAGGAAAGCCTACCGAAACACAGCCTCTAAGTCTACAAACAGAACACACTCTGTCCTACCCTTGTCACACACCCAATAGCATTTAATTAATGGCTCCTTTGGGTGAAAATGACCTCTGACCCCTTAGGGCCATAAAACCATTTCCTCTCACTGGCTAATAGACTTGTAGAATAGGCCACCTATTTCATTATGATACTACACCTCTCCATAGCCTCTAGAAGCCCTTAGTGTTCTGACTATATTCCCTATGTGGAATTTCCCAAATTCCTTAAGTGATATTCAGTATCCCTGATAGGAAGGTGTTCCTTAATGTGTTGGGGTGGTGCATTCTTTTAATTAAGCCCACCCCCACGGGTTCCAAACCTTGGGTCAGTTCCTCAAAGGTTCTTACAATAATCAATGTTCTTGGGACTTTCTCTCTCTCTCTCTCTCTCTCTCTCTCTCTCTCTCTCTCTCTCTCTCTCTCTCTCTCTCTCTCTCTCTCTCTCTCTCTCTCTCTCTCTCTCTCTCTCCCTCTCTCTCTCTCTCTCTCTCTCTCTCTCTCTCTCTCTCTCCTCCCTCTCTGTCTCTCTCTCTCTCTCTCTCTCTCTCTCTCTCTCTCTCTCTCTGTATCTGTATCCCATGCTCCTCAATTGCCCCGTCCTTTTACAGTGGGAAGATGAAAGAGAAAATTGCGGAAGGTTTAGAAAAGCACATTGTCAGCATTGTGCTGGGATTCAGGCCTTCCCAACATCAACATGCTCAATCCCTCTTAGGATTCTGTGTGTTATTTAGTGCAATTAATTTTCAGTCCTGTGCTACCTTCATTTACACATTGGTGCAGTGTTCATCTCTCTCTTTATTGCTCCCTCTCACTCTCATGCTCGCTCTCACTCTTTTGCTTTCTCTCACCCTTTCTATGTTGCTCTCTGTTTCTCTTTCAACATTTTGGGGAAAGGAATGCTACTTAGCCTTTGACTTCCATGGTAAGCTTCTCTTCCGGAGTCTCAGGACAGAATCTACAAAGTTGCATTAATGGAAACTTTTCCCACCTCTGTGTCTATGTGCTGTATCATAAGAGAAAACAGGAAGACTTTTGGATTCTCCAGTATCTCCCTGTATACACACATATGTTGTCAGATTTTGGGTCATGATACAGTAATACAGTTGTAATAAACTCTCAAATCTTACAGATTGTGTCTTGCATTTACATTTTAGTCTTATACCGAGCGATGTACAGTCAGTCATGGGGTGGTATGATGAATCAAGTGAGACCCTGGAGTCACTCTGTGCAGCGTTCACCTCCGCTTAAAGTGGCAATCAGCAGTAGAAACAATAACAAAGCGTACTCCCCACCCCTGTTTTGGTAAAAAGTTGAGGGATGGGGCTGGAGAAATGTAACCAATCTCAAATTCATAGACAGAGCTATGGATGCAACGACTGACCATCTATGATATAAAAATTATAGTTTTAACAATGTTTTGAGGCTATATAGTATGACAGTTAAACTAAGCTCGTGAGGCATTTCTAAGTTATGTTCTTCAAGAATCAATGGGTACATATTAGAGGTCGACCGATTATGATTTTTCAACACCGATACCGACTATTGGATGACCAAAAAAGCCAATACCGATTTAATCGGCTGATTATTTTTACATTTATTTGTAATAATGACAATTACAACAATACTGAATGAACACTTATTTTAACTTAATATAATACATCAATAAAATCAATTTAGCCTCAAGTAAATAATGAAACATGTTCAATTTGGTTTAAGTAATGCAAAAACAAAGTGTTGGAGAAGAAAGTAAATGTGCAATATGTGCTATGTAAGAAAGCTAACGTTTCAGTTCCTTGCTCAGAACATGAGAACATATGAAAGCTGGTGGTTCCTTTTAATATGAGTCTTCAATATTCCCAGGTAAGAAGTTTTAGGTTGTAGTTATTATAGGAATTATAGGACTATTTCCCTCTATACCATTTGTATTTCATTAACCTTTGACTATTGGATGTTCTTATAGGCACTTTAGTATTATGTAACAGTATAGCTTCCATCCCTCTCCTTGCTCCTCCCTGGGCTCGAACCAGCAACACAACGACAACAGCCACCATCGAAGCAGCGTTACCCATGCAGAGCAAGGGGAACAACTACTAGAAGGCTCAGAGCAAGTGACGTTTGAAACGCTATTAGCGCGCTAACTAGCTAGCCATTTCACTTCGGTTACACCAGCCTCATCTCGGGAGTTGATAGGCTTGAAGTCATAAACAGCGCAATGCTTGGCGCACAACGAAGAGCTACTGGCAAAACACACAAAAGTGCTGTTTGAATGAATGTTTACGCGCCTGCTTCTGCCTACCACCGCTCAGCCAGATACTTAGATATTTGTATGCTTGTATGCTCAGTCAGATTATATGCAACGCAGGACACGCTAGATAATATCTAGTAATATCATCAACCATGTGTAGTTAACTAGTGATTATGATTGATTGTTTTTTATAAGATAAGTTTAATGCTAGCTAGCAACTTACCTTGGCTTACTGCATTCGCGTAATAGGCAGTCTCCTTGTGGAGTGCAACGAGAGAGAGGCAGGTCGTTATTGTGTTGGACTAGTTAACTGTAAGGTTGCAAGATTGGATCCCCCGAGCTGACAAGGTGAAAATCTGTCGTTCTGCCCCTGAACAAGGCAGTTAACTCACCGTTCCTAGGCCGTCATTGAAAATAAGAATGTGTTCTTAACTGACTTGCCTAGTTAAATAAAGGTATAAAAATAATAATAATATTTTTTAAAATCGGCACCCAAAAATACCTAATTAATCGGCCATTCTGATTCATCGGTCGACCTCTAGTACATATCATTAACTTATAAGTCCAAACATGGATGTAACAACTGCAGATTGCCCCTTTTTAATAGACAATGCTTTGAGCTCACTGCAGGTCAAGGGAAAGCACACGGTCAATTATATGTCAGGGGAAGAGGGCATTTTTAATCTGCCATTCCTGGTTCTTTTTAAATAAACCTGTGTGACACTGTGCCCAGTTCATCACTAATATTTAAGCAGATTACTAATATTTAACTGCTCTTGTATTGCAGTGTAGAGGAAGGCTTATAGTCAGTCCTGCCATTTCCATCTTTTAAATACAATTTTCCTTCAAATATTTATATTCATATTTATTTTTCAGTTAGAATAATTAACAGTATGTTATCTGACGTCTGACAGCTCATTAGAAAGTGATGATGCAAAGATGTACCCCATTTCTGAGCCTTTCGTGTTGTGACATTTCGTAACGACTGCTATTGAAGGACTTGATAAATGCCCCAAAAGCTAAGTAGCATTTCAAATACACAAGATAAGAGGACGTTTCATTGTACTCAACACATACAGGGGTTGACAATGTTCTTTTGTCTGACAGAGACAGAGACAACGTCATTTGTCATGCAGACAAGAAATATGAGGGAAACTTCTGTAACTCTCTGACTAATCTTTTATGAGATGAACCCAGAACTGAAAAGCTGTGAAAAGGCATAGATCTAAAGCAGAGTATATTTTATAGAAGAAGAATGTTATGCATGAATAGTTGAAGAAACAAAAGCAAAACCATTAGTTATGTGTTGCATCAAAGCATGTCATTTGATAAGCCTCTCTGTCATAAAGGTTTACCTGCTGTCTTAACACAAAGGGTGCATCTTAATAGTCAAATGCGCTGCATCTTCTCCTCATCTCCTTGCCTCTTCTACAGTAATATCAAAGAACGGGACAGGTGAAAGTGATTTCCAGGTCATTCAGTTCCATCGTTTTCTATATTGCTATCACCTAAACTGTCTTTTCAGATCAGTAAAGATTTCTAGTTTTATGTTTATATTGTCATTTGCACAAGTAGGGGTGAAATGCCTTTCTTGCAAGTTATTTTCCCAACAATGCAATAATCAATATCAATATACAGTATAGTACTATAAAATTAAGTAAAGTAGGACAAAAAAAGACCAGAAATAGAAATAAGAAGAACACAAGAAAAGTAAGTAAGCTATATACAGGGTCAGTTCCAGGGTCAGTGCCAATACCATAATAAATGTTGTAGCAGGCTCAAGGGAGTGGGGTTTCCACGTCACCAAGTTCAATAACAAAACATGCACCAGGAGCACAACTAGAATGCAAATAGGGAGTTTAATAGGTATTTTGGTACACTGGGGAAGAATGGAGAATTCACCAATTACTTCCCAGTCCACACGCCGTTCTCGTTGTCCGTTCCGTTCCCCAGGGGTAATCCTCACACTCGGGTCCTCAGCCAATCCGGTTCGGTGCACAAGGGGGGTAGTCCGACAGTCCAGGTCACAACGTGTAATCACACAGATATTGTTCTCTCTTCTCCCACTCTTCATAACGCACTTTGTTCTCTCCTTACTCTGCCACTTTGTGCAGGCTGCTTCCTCCTTTATCTCCAAACATTCCCTGGTTAAACCTCTCTGGGATATGTGGGACGGTAGCGTCCCACCTGGCCAAAAGCCAGTGAAAATGCAGAGTGCCAAATTCAAATAAATTACTATAAAAATCAAACTTTCATTAAATCACATATGCAAGATACCAAATTAAAGCTACATTTGTTATAAATCCAGCCAACATGTCAGATTTCAAAAAGGCTTTTTGGCGAAAGCAAACGATGCTATTATCTGAGGATAGCACCATAGTACAAAGAGAGAGAAACGCATATTCAACCCTGCAGGCGCGACACAAAACGCAGAAATAAAAATATAATTCATGCCTTACCTTTGACGAGCTTCTTTTGTTGGCACTCCGATATGTCCCATAAACATCACAAATGGTCCTTTTGTTAGATTAATTCTGTCGATATATATCCAAAATGTCCATTGATTTGGCGCGTTCCAACTTGCCACATGACTACAAAATATCTCAAAAGTTACATGTAAACTTTGCCAAAACATTTCAAACTACTTTTGTAATACAACTTTAGGTATTTGTTAACGTAAATAATCGATACAATTGAAGACGGGATGATCTGTGTTCAATACAGAAGGAAAACAAACTGTAGCTAGCTTTCTGATCATGCGCCTCTATCTAACAGTACACTTCAAGTTACCCTCGTTCTGGATGGCCGAACTTCTTCATTACACAAAGGAAAAACCTCACCCAATTTCTAAAGACTGTTGACATACAGTGGAAGCGGTAGGAACTGCAGGAAGGTCCCTTAGAAATCTGGATTCCCAATGAAACCCATTGAAATGAGAGTGACCTCAAAAAAAAAATCGGAATAGTTTGTCCTCGGGGTTTCGCCTGCTAAATAAGTTCTGTTATACTCACAGACATGATTCAAAGAGTTTTAGAAATTTCAGAGTGTTTTCTTCCAAATCTACTAATAGTATGCATATCTTATCTTCTGGGGATGAGTAGCAGGCAGTTGAATTTGGGCATGCTTTTCATCCAAAATTCCGAATGCTGCCCCCTATCCTAGAGAAGTTAACAAACCACAGCCTCGTCTTGTTGTGGCAGGAAGTCCATATAAGGCTTGGGGGTGGAGCCAGCGGGCTGCAAGATATCTCCCCTCCATAACCTCTCCCCTCACCTCTCCCTGCGATCTGCCCCCCCCCCCCCCCCTTGGTCTGTTACGAGCGTTTCCAGCACCCACTTGATCGCTAGACATTCTTTCTCCACCGTGGAATATCTTTGTTTGCGTGGTAACAGCTTCCGGCTAATGTACATGACTGGGTGTTCCTCACCTTGTAGCTGTGATAGGACGGCACCCACCCTTCAGACGCATCGGTCTGTACAAACATTGGTTTGGAGAAGTCCGGGGTCACCAGCACGGGTCGAGAACACAGTGTTCCCTTTAGGTCCTGGAAGGCTTTCTCCGTCTCCTTAGTCCACGTCAAATGGGCGGGCAGACGGCTCCTGGTCAGATCTGTCAGGGGGCTGGCTAAGGGAGGCAAAGTGGGGAATAAATCCCCAGGAGTAACTAGTCAACCCCACAAATCTGCGTACCTGCTTCTTGGTGAGGGGGCGGGGCCAGTCCCAAATCGCCTTCACTTTCTTAATCTGGGATTTGACACATCCCCTCCCGATCGTGTACCCAAGGTACCCTAGGTACTGAGCCAACATCTCTTTGGGTTCGCTGTTATCCCCGCCTCCCTGCTCAAGCGTGGTGATAAATCGGGTGGTCCTAGCCGTTCTATTAATTAATCAAATCGGGGCATGGGGTAAGTGTCGAACTTTGAGATTTCATTTACCTTTCTAAACTAATTTCAGAATCTAATGGTGCCGTCTGATTTTGTCACCAACACTAAGGGGCTGCACCACTCACTATTCGACTCTTCGATTATATCAGCTTCCAACATCGTTTTTACCTTGGTCCTGACAGCCTTTCTCCTTGCTTCCGGTATCGACCTGGGATCGGCCTGTCAGGAAGTCCAGGATCCAGTTGCAGAGGGAGGTGTTCAGTCCCAGGGTCCCAAGCTCGGTGTTGAGCTGTAGTGCTACATGGGGGTAGTCTTAGAGTTCTTGGGAACAAAGAACTTGAGACGAGGGGATTACAGACTGGGACAAGGAGAGGTTCAAAATTAAAGTGAATATGCCTGCCAGCTATTCTGCGCATGCTCTGAGAACTCGCCCTGGAATACCGTCCGACCTTGCGAGTGTTGACCTGATTAAAAACCTTACTCACGTCTGCCTCGGAAAGCGAGATCACCCAGTCCTCTGGGTTGGCGGGGGGGCCCATGCACAGCTCAGTGTTGTTTTTGTCGAATTGTGCATAAAATATTGAAATATTGTTGGGCAGATCACGGCTGGCTCTTCCTTTGTAATCCGTAATGGATTGTAGCCCCTGGCAAATGTGGCGGGCGTTGGAGCCTGTGTAATAGGATTCCACCTCGTTCCTATAGTGTCCTTTTGCTTGTTTGATGGCTCTGCAGAGTTATTAGCAGTACTTCTTGTACTTGTTCATGTCTTCAGTCGTAGCCTCAGAGTTGTCTGCGACAGCCCTGTGTGTGGTTGCCCTGTCCTTTAGTTTAGCACCAACCTCTGTGTCAATCCAGGGCTTTTGATTAGGAATGCTGAGATCCTTCTCTGTGGGGACAACGTCGGCAATGCATTTCTTAATGAAGCCGGTGACGGAGGTGGTTAGCTCCCGGAACATATTCTAGTCAGTGCTAGCAAGCAGTCTTGTAGCATAGCCTCTGATTCTGGGGACCATTTCTCTATTGAGCGCATCATAGGTACTTCCTGTTTGAGCTTCTGCTTGAAGCTTCTGCTTGACTTTATATACGGTACTTTCAATGTGATGGGCTTTAACCATTGGTGTAAAGTACTTTAAAGTACTACTTAGGTAGTTTTTTGGGGTATTGGTACTTCACTTTTTATATATTTTTGACAAATTTTACTTCACTACGTTCCTAAAGAAAATATTGTACTTTTTACTCCATACATTTTCCCTGACACCCAAAGTACTCGTTACATTTTGAATGCTTAGCAGGACAGGAAAATGGTACAATTCACACGCTTATCAAGAGAACATCTCTGGTCATCCCTAATGCCACTGATCTGGCGGACTCACTAAACACACAATTCATTTGTAAATGTTGTCCTGGCTATCCATAAATAAAATTAAAAACAAGAAAATGGCGCTGTCTGGTTTGCTTAATATAAGGAATTTGAAATGATTTGTGTTTTTACTTTTGATACTTAAGAATGTTTTAGCAATTACATATACTTTTGATACTTAAGTATATTTAAAACCAAAGACTTTTACTCAAGTAGTATTTTACTGGGTCACTTTCACTTTTACTTGACTCATTTTCTATTAACTATTAAGGTATCTTTACTTATGTATGTCAATTGGGTACATTTTCCACCACTGGCTTTAACATTGCAGCTTGTTTTTTGAACCTCAAATACGCATTACGTTTTACATTTGCTACATTGCAGGAAAGTTCTCCCACAACAGGGTGATCAAATGAAGAGCCTACATCTATAGTGCAGATCTGAATATAAGATTTGGCCAAGAATGTCTAAGCTAATGTCAGGTCATCATCCTTACCAGCTGCTCAGGTAGACCTAGTGGTGTAATTTAGAATAAGACTGCTCATGGAGGCCTATATGAATAAATGAAATCCTCCTCTGTGGCTTTCAAAGGAGAACAGAGACAATCATATAAACAATGTGGAATGTTAAATTCCATCATATAGAAAGTATATAGAATAGCATTTTTTTGTAAAATTATTCTGTTAATATAATAGCTAAGGTGCTTTTCAATGATGAGGATGCAGCCTTAATAGCAAATGACACCAATTTATTTGACCAATTTAATTTCACCCTTGCATTATGCTTATAAGGCTTAAAAGAGATTTCTCATGTAATTCCCATCAGCGTTATTGCTAAGTGATAAGAATCCTGCTTGGAGTCTCTCTCTCTCTCTCTCTCTCTCTCTCTCTCTCTCTCTCTCTCTCTCTCTCTCTCTCTCTCTCTCTCTCTCTCTCTCTCTCTTCTCTAACTGCTGAGGTTGTGTTGTGCTTTAAGGGAAAGGATCTACTCAGCCAGCACCAAGGGCAAGATGGATTATTCAGTGAATGTCTTAGTTTTAACGTCTTATCGCTGAGTTAAAAAAAAGCCCCAAACAGCTTTTAATCACCCTGACAGCCGTGTAGACGATAATAGATCTCCCTGGCTCTCTAAAGCTCTCTAAAACTTGGCCGTAAAGTAATTATCTTAAACTGTTTTTTATTTATTTTATATTTTTTATTATTTTTTGGGGTTAGATAAGCTTTAATATTGCACATATTGTGGCTTCCATCAATGTAATTGCCTACGTAATTTCCTTTTGTAAATATATATTTGAATACATTTTCCTTTATTATTTTCCCCTAACCCTATCACCCCTCTCCTAATTGGAGTAAACTAATGGACAACAACACTTCGACTTCTTTCTTTTGTTTTTAGTCCCATCCTTCAGCTTCACTCAACCCCTCCCATCTATCTCAAAACACCATCCAGTTTTGATTTCTATTTGCCATATATTTTTCTTTTTGATTTACTCTACCTGGTTTGCCTCAAGAAGAGTGAAAATAGTCAATCCGGGTAGCCTAAGAAAATATTTGTTTTAAGGATTTTGAAAAACGACATAATATGGCTTCTCCAAATGCACCATAGGTTCTCATTAAATCTGTGGGAATATATGTTTTATGTACTGGCCATAACCAAAGTCTATAGATAAGAGTATATCCAGTTGCGATTTTAACATGTAAATCTAGGTGGGGCAAAAAAAACATTTAATGTGGAATGCATGCCAGCAAAGACACGACACAACACTAAACAATACATCAATCGCACTATACCACTGCTACACCTGGCTATCAGCAGAGCCTTGTCATGTGCCGTTCTTAGTGTTCTCCCTGTAGACCAAGTCAGAACCGTCAGATAAATAACGATGGCATATAAGCAGACAATGAAAGTTCTTACAATATTCAATGATTACATTTCTCTAAAACTGGTTATACTGTATGCTACATGTGCACCACCAAGTCAGAACAGTAGGCAAAATGAAGAGGGGAAAATAGACCAAATTATTAGGGTGAGACACGTGGGCTACTAACTTCTTACTATACAACATACACATTTATGCAGCAGTATACAAGACATTTTTGGACTCACCTTGTTGTGCTGTGCTCACTTGAACAGGAAGGTGGTGCAGCAGTCCTTCGTGGGCAAATTTTGTCATCAAAGTCTGGCATTATGGTGCTTTCAAGACAACTGGGAACTCAGAAGAAAAAAAAGGTTGAATGATGATGACGTCAGTGATTTTCAGGTCGTATCTCTCGAAAGAGGCCGAGTTCCCGATTTACAATTCCGAGTTGGATGAAAGTTCAAAAGGTTTTTCCCGATTTCCCAGTTGTCTTGAACACACTAAATTCAGATTTTGCAGTTCCGAGTCAACAGTTGTTTTGAGCACGGCACAGATCATGCTTCATTGATGGGCATTGGTCAATGTTGAATGTTTATAATTTTAAACTAGGAAAAGAGACCCTTAATCTTAGACTTGGGACCACACAGCCACTCCACTGAATTGCAGGCTAATGATTGCTTTGCTTGCAGTTAACCACAGATTCCTTCCAAACCATTAATTGTTGAATTTGCGATTTACAACTTGTTGTGTAATGTTTATAGCCGATGAGCAACGATACGCATTATTTCTCTTCATATGACAAGGATTAAAAAGGATTTGCCAGTAGATTGTCGTCTTGATTCATGATGACTGCTAGCTAAGATTTTGAAAATATGATGTTGACGTGATCAGTCCAATCAAAGCTACTGTCGATATAACGTGATTTGACGTCATTTTATCTGTGGCCAATGACCTTGAGCCTTCTTGGATGGGCACTTCTAATGTAACTCTATGGCAGCACCCCCATGGGGCTTGAATTTTCGAGCTCTACACTTAGACTTGACGGTGACGTATTGCCCCCATGAGTGTCAGAACACTGAGCCAATCACGGCGCAACGCACCATATTTTCTGCTGGCTTGCCCCACCACCACAGAAAGCATTGAGCTAGGCTGAAACACCTGCATTTTGGAGCTGCCCTTACTCAAGAAAACAATAAAGATGCCATGTATGTGTCGTGTCTTTGGCTATGCCGGATTAAGTGATATGACATGCTATTCTATAAAATAATTTCTCCGTAATTAATATCACCTGATTGAGCTAATCATGTAAATGTAATTAACTAGAGAGTCAGGGCACCATGAAATAATATTTATAGAGCTGTTATCTTCCGAAATAAACTCTTAAAAACCTAGTAATATTTTACATCAATAGCAGTCAATATTAATCGTCACCTTAATTCAGTCTCATCTGAAAGTTGTAAATTCTTGGTTATCTTCACAAACCCTGGCTAACAAGTTGAATCAGCAATACAAAATTGGGTTTAATTATTTATTTACTAAATACCTAACTAATCACACAGAATTACATATACAAAGAATGAACCATATCTTGATTACAAATTACATCATAAAGGAAAACGTCCCTAGCGGACGGAACAGATATGACAGCTTGTTACGCAAAAGAAAAGGGGCTGGGTTTGAGTGAAAGAGCGGGAAGACTGAGGAACAAAGAGCAAAGCTGTGCTATCCTAACTACAATATCTCATGCATTCTAAATTAACGCCCATTTGGAAAAGAAAAATGCAATAAATATTTACTCTGAGCTGCGCTTCGGTAGGTTGGTGGTAGATGGAAGGCCGTGTTGCCAACCGAGTCCTTTGTCCTTTGAAGAATGTATCTGCTGTTAAATTGGATACGTTGTAGTAACGTCGTTGTGTGGTAGATGGGATACTCTGCCTGTTCCTTCCTAACCTGCGTTTGCAGCTACTGTTGCTAACTCAACGGCTAGGAGGCATCACTTCTGTAGTGAATAAGAGTTCAAAGTTCATACCATTCGCAACCAAAGCTTACGCTGATGTTGGCTTCGTTCTGTAGTTATCATCTGAACCATTCTGACATCGGACCGTCGTCCTCACATCCTCGGAACAGGAGGTTATATTGTCGTCAAGGCTTTATAAAGGAAGGGAGACGAGGGCGTGTTTGAAAAGTTTTATAGCCCATGTCCCTTTACAGGGGCGGGCCACTGATTGAGCAGAGCCCTACCTTATGAAACCCAAATCTCACATTTTATATTTTTTTATTGTTTGCAAGCTGATATGTGACACGTATTAATGCCAAAATAGCATGCAAAACAGGCTCTGCTAAAAATGTGGGGCTCAAAACAGAATGCCCTGAAAGACATGTTGCCACTGAGTATATCTGTAAAGATATTTAAGTGTATGTTCATACCCGAATGAAGGCTCTTTAACTGACAGCTCAGTCATATACTGTAAATACACAGCAAGGAGAAAATAGTGTATGCGACTTTCTTCTTCTTCATTTGTATAAGTGAAGGTTCTGAGATCTGCCTGTTTTTGGGGTCACTGCCGGGATGAGAGGCTGTTGTAGAACATATGGACTAGCACAGAGTATAGCTCCAGAACAGGCCTGTTGTGGGGAAAGGGCCCCCGGGGTGGACATGTGCCCCACCATTTACACAGACAGGGGGATAATCACAGTCTGACACTGGTGCCATGGATCCACCCTGATTTGGGACACACATGTTTTTTGGCTGTAAACCTGAGGGAAGATAATAAATGTTAAGTGTAATATACAGTCTACAGTGAGGCTGAAACATAACTAAGGTCCATTATATTATGGCTCCTACTGTATAAAGTACAATCACAGCAGACAATGTAGAGTTGTTTCACAATACAGTGTTTTCAAGAGTAAGCCTGCACTCCTGCTTGGTGAAATACCACACAGGTAGTGTAACAAGGCCGGAAGAATACTCGCTGTAGTGTCCATGTTTTTGGGTGGCAGTTAGGAACATGGCTGCCAGTTTAAAAGTCCAGACAATGCTATTCTTTCGATACTTTGTGCAGCAACCTGTATAACAACACTTGGAGCTGACCCCATGTTTATTTCCCCTTGGCTAAGCATCACACAGCTGACGAGAAGGGTTCGCTTGTGAAAAGAGTACAAAGAGACCATCTTGTACGGATGGATTTACCTGGGCTAGACGACACGTCCTTGGAAGGTTTTATTTCAGCTGCTAGAAGTCACACAGTTTTATCAACACCTCTCCAATCAGGTGCCTATAGAGGGTGACTGGTCAGTAGAAAAATGTTGCTTCACTGACATGGCATTTTGAATGATGAATGTGAAAGTCAAATGCCACACATGGGAGATAACAGCATTAGGATTGAAATAAGTTGTCTCAGCATACAGTCACAGAACCGCCAAGAGAGGGAGAACACCAGATTCAGCCTGTCGGTGATAATTCACTCAGCATTGTTTAACAAGTTATGGACAGTGGTGTCGTGGACATGCATTTGTCTTTGTGTTTGTTCAAAAAAAGAACATTGACGGGGATGGCCGTCTGTGACTCCCTCTGTTATATCCCACCAGGCCAACGTAACAGGAAGTTGGAACCCCCACCAACCCCCGCCGCCCGGACATCAAAGCAACATCTTTTTCTCTCTCGCTCAGGAAACCAAACCAAAACAGTGCAGAATAGGACCAACCTAGTGCTACTGCAGACTGGGAGGGTCACCCACAGACATCATTCTAATGCCACAGTAACATTTAAACAATGCCCTCCACATCGGTCCTCACAATACGCCAGCGTCAGAGCATTGTAAATCTCTGCCGTTTCACCCGAATAATAAGCAAACTTTTGATGTGAACAGGATGTCTCTGAGTGTATTATTGGAAACGGTGTCTGAAAGGACACGAGGGGTTATATTTAGGTCTGACGCGCATATGAGAACAAAATGCTTCAGTCATGTAAATCAAGCAGTTTGGAATCGGTTTCTGTCTTACCAGGGGGATGCAAATACCCATTTAGCATTTTGTAATTTACTCAGTGCTGTTTTTATTTATGTTATTCACCAGGGGTTATGAGCGCACACTCACGCAAAGCCTTGAAGTAGAAATTGATAACATTATCAAATGGAAGTGGTGCGTTGTGTAATTAGCTATAACACTTTTCCAGTGCCAATTATCAACGAGAGCAATGCATTGTTAGATCACGACAGAGAGCAATGCATTGTTAGATCACGACAGAGAGCAATGCATTGTTAGATCACGACAGAGAGCAATGCATTGTTAGATCACGACAGAGAGCAATGCATTGTTAGATCACGACAGAGAGCAATGCATTGTTAGATCACGACAGAGAGCAATGCATTGTTAGATCACGACAGAGAGCAATGCATTGTTAGATCACGACAGAGAGCAATGCATTGTTAGATCACGACAGAGAGCAATGCATTGTTAGATCACGACAGAGAGCAATGCATTGTTAGATCACGACAGAGAGCAATGCATTGTTAGATCACAGAGAGCAATGCATTGTTAGATCACGACAGAGAGCAATGCATTGTTAGATCACGACAGAGAGCAATGCATTGTTAGATCACGACAGAGAGCAATGCATTGTTAGATCACGACAGAGAGCAATGCATTGTTAGATCACGACAGAGAGCAATGCATTGTTAGATCACGACAGAGAGCAATGCATTGTTAGATCACGACAGAGAGCAATGCATTGTTAGATCACGACAGAGAGCAATGCATTGTTAGATCACAGAGAGCAATGCATTGTTAGATCACGACAGAGAGCAATGCATTGTTAGATTACGACAGAGAGCAATGCATTGTTAGATACGCCAGAGATGCATTGTTAGATTACGCCAGAGAGCAATGAGAGAGAGCAATGCATTGTTAGATTACGAGAGAGAGCAATGCATTGTTTGTCAGACAGAGAGCAATGCATTGTTAGCAATGCATTGTTAGATCACGACAGAGAGCAATGCATTGTTAGATCACGACAGAGAGCAATGCATTGTTAGATCGACAGAGAGCAATGCAGAGAGCAATGCATTGCAATGCATTGTTAGATCACGACAGAGAGCAATGCATTGTTAGATCACGACAGAGAGCAATGCATTGTTAGATCACGACAGAGAGCAATGCATTGTTAGATCACGACAGAGAGCAATGCATTGTTAGATCACGACAGAGAGCAATGCATTGTTAGATCACGACAGAGAGCAATGCATTGTTAGATCACGACAGAGAGCAATGCATTGTTAGATCACGACAGAGAGCAATGCATTGTTAGATCACAGAGAGCAATGCATTGTTAGATCAGAGAGCAATGCATTGTTAGATCACGACAGAGAGCAATGCATTGTTAGATCACGACAGAGAGCAATGCATTGTTAGATCACGACAGAGAGCAATGCATTGTTAGATCACGACAGAGAGCAATGCATTGTTAGATCACGACAGAGAGCAATGCATTGTTAGATCACGACAGAGAGCAATGCATTGTTAGATCACGACAGAGAGCAATGCATTGTTAGATCACGACAGAGAGCAATGCATTGTTAGATCACGACAGAGAGCAATGCATTGTTAGATTACGCCAGAGAGTAATGCATTGTTAGATTACGAGAGAGAGCAATGCATTGTTAGATCACGACAGAGAGCAATGCATTGTTAGATCACGACAGAGAGCAATGCATTGTTAGATCACGACAGAGAGCAATGCATTGTTAGATCACGACAGAGAGCAATGCATTGTTAGATCACGACAGAGAGCAATGCATTGTTAGATCACGACAGAGAGCAATGCATTGTTAGATCACGACAGAGAGCAATGCATTGTTAGATCAGAGAGCAATGCATTGTTAGATCACGACAGAGAGCAATGCATTGTTAGATCACGACAGAGAGCAATGCATTGTTAGATCACGACAGAGAGCAATGCATTGTTAGATCACGACAGAGAGCAATGCATTGTTAGATCACGACAGAGAGCAATGCATTGTTAGATTACGCCAGAGAGCAATGCATTGTTAGATTACGCCAGAGAGCAATGCATTGTTAGATTACGAGAGAGAGCAATGCATTGTTAGATTACGAGAGAGAGCAATGCATTGTTAGATCACGACAGAGAGCAATGCATTGTTAGATTACGCCAGAGAGCAATGCATTGTTAGATTACGAGAGAGAGTAATGCATTGTTAGATCACGACAGAGAGCAATGCATTGTTAGATCACGACAGAGAGCAATGCATTGTTAGATCACGACAGAGAGCAATGCATTGTTAGATCATTGTTAGACAGAGAGCAATGCATTGTTAGATCACGACAGAGAGCAATGCATTGTTAGATCACGACAGAGAGCAATGCATTGTTAGATCACGACAGAGAGCAATGCATTGTTAGATCACGACAGAGAGCAATGCATTGTTAGATCACGACAGAGAGCAATGCATTGTTCACGACAGAGAGCAATGCATTGTTAGATCACGACAGAGAGCAATGCATTGTTAGATTACGCCAGAGAGTAATGCATTGTTAGATTACGAGAGAGAGCAATGCATTGTTAGATCACGACAGAGAGCAATGCATTGTTAGTTAATGCATTGTTAGATTACGAGAGAGCAATGCATTGTTAGATCACGACAATGCATTGTTAGCAATGCATTGTTAGATCACGACAGAGAGCAATGCATTGTTAGATCACGACAGAGAGCAATGCATTGTTAGATCACGACAGAGAGCAATGCATTGTTAGATCACGACAGAGAGCAATGCATTGTTGTTAGATCACGACAGAGAGCAATGCATTGTTAGATCACGACAGAGAGCAATGCATTGTTAGATTACGAGAGAGTAATGCATTGTTAGATCACGACAGAGAGCAATGCATTGTTAGATCAATGCATTGTTAGATCACGACAGAGAGCAATGCATTGTTAGATCACGACAGAGAGCAATGCATTGTTAGATCACGACAGAGAGCAATGCATTGTTAGATCACGACAGAGAGCAATGCATTGTTAGATCACGACAGAGAGCAATGCATTGTTAGATCACGACAGAGAGCAATGCATGTTAGTCACGACAGAGAGCAATGCATTGTTAGATCAGAGAGCAATGCATTGTTAGATCACGACAGAGAGCAATGCATTGTTAGATCACGACAGAGAGCAATGCATTGTTAGATCACGACAGAGAGCAATGCATTGTTAGATCACGACAGAGAGCAATGCATTGTTAGATCACGACAGAGAGCAATGCATTGTTAGATCACGACAGAGAGCAATGTTCACGACAGAGAGCAATGCATTGTTAGATCACGACAGAGAGCAATGCATTGTTAGATCACGACAGAGAGCAATGCATTGTTAGATCACGACAGAGAGCAATGCATTGTTAGATCACGACAGAGAGCAATGCATTGTTAGATCACGACAGAGAGCAATGCATTGTTAGATTACGAGAGAGAGTAATGCATTGTTAGATCACAACAGAGAGTAATGCATGTTGGAGATGAGAAATATGCACATTGCTAAAGGTCAAATGTCAAAATGCACATTGTTGGGTCCTCTTTAGCTACGTTAGTTTGGCTTTTCATCAGTAATGGGGTTCTGTTTGACAGTAGCCTCTGCTCCATGTCTCCTTCCATCCATCTACTGTACATTGATATTTAAAGGTACAATAGGCTGAAATCACTCCACCATTTCCTGGTTGCTAAAATTAAAATGGCTCGCATTTCTACGTGAATTTGGTAGGGTCGCCCAAAAAGCTGCCTACTGATCCTTTTAGAACTGGACAAGTGAAAATCTAATTCTAGACATCTTTCTATCAGTAATTTGATGAAGAAGAAGAAAGAGGAGATATGGAAAGAGGAAGACACCTTAGACAATTGAGAGACGCAAACCCAAGGTGTTGTGTTCGAGGCAGAGGTAGATGGGTTGCCAGATTTGTTTACAGTGAGTAGCAAGCTGATTCATGACTGAAGCTTGGTATCCCATAGACTCTCCTCACATATTCATCCAAAACACAGAGAGAGAGAGGCGAGTAAATGAGCCATCCTTGATAGATGGATGACCTGGAGACAGAGGGAAAGACAGAGAGTGAGGGAGAGAAAGAGAGAAAAGGGGGGGTGAGCTGTACCGATGTCAACAACAGCACCCCACATTGACCCTGACTCTTCTAATTAGACCACGCACACCTGGTTGGCAGCTATGTTTTTCTGCCCTGCTGAGAGAAGAAAATTTGTTATTGTGTGTGCAGAGGTACAAGAGAGACTTACAAGACCCACCCCAATCCACTCCACCCCTTCCATGCCTAATAAACTTGTTTCTAAAATAGTCCCATTCAGCATACACACCAGTGAATTCTCAGGGTTGAAAGAGACGTGTATGTGTGAGCCGTTGCTACGGGAGACCATTTTCATCCCAATCATTCGTCACTTAGTGTTCATTTGAAAGTATACTTTAGTTCTACAGCGACTACCCACTGTGCACAGATGTCAAATCAACTTCTATTCCACGTTGGTGCAACGTAATTTTATTTAAATGACGTGGAAACAACGTTGATTCAACTAGTGTGTACCCAGTGGGTATGCACAATGGCAATCTACCATTGGTGACCCATCATTCAGGAAAATAATGAAGATAAATTATAACTAAAATGTATCGGTGCTCATCGGCCATTGGACATTACACAACAAGTTGGAAATCGCAAATTCAACAATGAGTGGTTTGGAAGGGATCAATCAAGCAATCAGTAGCCTGCTATTCAGTGAAGTGGGTGTGTTGTCCCAAGTCTGGGTTTAAGGGTCTCTTTTCCAAGCTTAAAATAATAAACATCTAGCATGACTTCAGCCGTGCTCAAGACAACTGGGAACTCGGGGAAAAACGAGCCCTGACTGGAAAAATACGTTTTGAACGGTCATCCAACTCAGAATTGCAAGTCGGCAATTCGGGCCTCTTTCCAGAGCTACAACCTGAAGATCACTGATGGCATCATTATTGTTTTTGTTTTTTTAGAGTTCCCAGTTGTCTTGAAAGCACCATAAATGCAGAGAATGCCAGACTTTGTTGACAAAATTTGATGACACAATTTGCAGACGAAGGACCGCCGCACCACCTTCCTGTTCAAGTGAGCACAGCACAAGTCCAAAAATGTATTGTATTCTGCTGCATAAATGATGTAATATGCCAGGGAAATATGTATACTGTAACTAAGAAAGTAATACTAAGTGTATGTTTTGTAGTAAGCTGTTAGTAGCCCATGTGCCTCACCCTAATAATTTGGTACCTTTTCCCCTCTTAATTTCACCTACTGTTCTGACTTGGTGGTCCACATGTAGCCTATAGCCTGTTTTAGAGAAATGTAATCATTTAATATTGGAAGAGCATTCATTGTCTGCTTGTATGCCCTCTTTATTTATCCTACATTTCTGACTTGGTGTACAGGGAGAACACAGTAAGAACGGCCCATATTCTGAATTCTGTCGCTGTACATTTCAAAAGTGCTGAACAAATAGTTACAGTTGAAGTTTACATACACTTAGGTTTGGAGTCATTAAAACACGCTATTCAACCACTCCACAAATTTCTTGTTAACAAAACTATAGTTTTGGCAAGTCGGTTAGGACATCTACTTTGTGCATGACACAGGTAATTTTTCCAACAATTGTTTACAGACAGATTATTTCACTTATAATTCACTGTATCACAATTCTGTATCACAAGGCTACCCAAAACGTTTAACCCAAGTTAAACTATTTAAAGGAAATGCTACCAAATACAAATTGAAGAAACCACATTTGTTTAAGCAAGTCTGCCATATCAGCTATGTTTTTTTAAAGGCAGTAAATGAGGCTGAATTAACTGTTTCGCTGCCAGACAAGGTTCCACTGATAGCCAGGTGTAGCAGTGGTAAGGTGTTTGGACTGCTGTTGGGACAGCTTTATGTAGGCCCTAACAGTTTGTTTGTGCAATTAATGTATTGTTTAATGTTGTGTAGTGGCTTTGCTGGCATGCATCAAAAAAATATATTTTTAAAATTTTGCCCCACAAAGATTTACACGCTAAAATCACCACTGCAATCAACTATCTGTATGCCTCTTCATACAATTTTACATCTGGGCCATTAAGTGGGTTGGTAAGCAACCATGGTAATAATCTCCTCTTTGAGGCCAGTTTTGCTTCCGCTGTCAGGATTATCAATCGATCACTCATCTATAATTTGTGACTGTTCTCCTGCAGGTCTGGTAATCAATTTTCAATGTCCAGCTCTGGTTTACAGATGCATTGCAAAATCCAACATTGAACACTAAGTATCATCCAAACCAGCTCTTAAAACCATAAATAAGAGCTTGGGCATAATGACATGTTAATGCCTTGTTGGCTTCCACATCTTCCCTTGTGGATAAGCAATATGCAGTGCATTCAGAAAGTATTCAGACTCCTTCACTTTTTCCACATTTTGTTACGTTACAGCCTTATTCTAAAATGGATTACATTGTTTTTTTCCCTCATCAAATCTTCAGACAATACCCCATAATGACAAAGAAAAAACATCACCACAGAGGAACTCTGGAGATCTGTCAGAGAAACCATCGGGTTCTTGGTCACCTCCCTGATCAAGCCCATTCTCCCCCGATTGCTCAGTTTGGCCGAGGGCCAGCTCTAGGAAGAGTCTTGGTGGTTCCAAACTTCTTCCATTTAAGAATGATGGAGGGCACTATGTTCTTGGGGACCTTCAATGCTGCAGACATTTTTTGGTACCCTTCCCCAGATCTTTGCCTCGATACAATCATCTCTCGGAGCTCTATGGACAAATACTTCGACCTCGTGGTTTTTGCTCTGACATGCACTGGTAACTGTGTGCCTTTCCAAATCATGTCCAATCAATTTAATTTACCACAGGTGGACTCCCATCAAGTTGTAGAAACATCTCATGGATGATCAATGGACACAGGATGCACCTGAGATCAATTTTGAGTCTCATAGCAAAGGGTCTGAATAGTTACAGTTGAAGTCGGAAGTTTACATACACTTAGCTTGGAGTCATTAAAACTCCTTTTTCAACCACTCCACAAATTTCTTGTTAACAAACTATAGTTTTGGCAAGTTGGTTAGGACATCTACTTTGTGCATGACACAAGTAATTTTTCCAACAATTGTTTACAGACAGATTATTTCACTTATAATTCACTGTATCACAATTCCAGTAGGTCAGAAGTTTACATACACTAAGTTGACTGTGCCTTTAAACAGCTTGTAAAATTCCAGAAAATGATGTCATGGCTTTAGAAACTTCTGAAAGGCTAATTGACATAATTTGAGTCAATAGGAGGTGTATCTGTGGATGTATTTCAAGGCCTACCTTCAAACTCAGTTTCTCTTTGCTTGACATAATTTTGAAATTAAATCAGCCATGACCTCAGAAAAGAAATTGTAGACCTCCACGTCTGGTTCATCCTTGGGAGCAATTTCCACACGCCTGAAGGTACCACGTTCATCTGTACAAACAATAGTACGCAAGCATAAACTCTATGGGACCACGCAGCCATCAAACCACTCAGGAAGGAGACGCGTTCTGTCTCCTAGAGATGAACGTACTTTGGTGCGAAAGGTGCAAATCAATCCCAGAACAACAGCAAAGGACCCTGTGAAGATGCTGGAGGAAACCGGTACAAAAATATCTATATCCACAGTAAAACGAGTCCTGTATCGACATAACCTGAAAGGCCACTCAGCAAGGAAGAAGCCACTGCTCCAAAACCGCCAATAAAAAGCCAGACTACGGTTTGCAACTGCACATGGGGACAAAGATCATACTTTTTGGAGAAATGTCCTCTGATCTGATGAAACAAAAATAGAACTGTTTGGTCATAATGACCATCGTTTGGAGGAAAAAGGGGGAGGCTTGCAAGCCGAAGAACACATCCCTACCCTGAAACAAAGGGGGTGGCAGCATCATCATGTGGGAGTGCTTTACTGCAGGAAGGACTGGTGCCCTTCACAAAATAGATGGCATCATGAGGTAGAGGAAAATTATGTGGATATATTGAAGCAACATCTCAAGACATCACTCACAAAGTTAAAGCTTGGTTGCAAATGTGTCTTCCAAATGGACAATGACCCCAAGCATACTTCCAAAGTTGTGGCAAAATGGCTTAAGGACAACAAAGTCAAGGTATTTGTCAGGACCCGGTTACGAACCCGGGTCTCCGGAGTGAGAAACAGTCACTTAACCAACTGAGCCACGAATAGTTGGCAGAACCCAGAAGATGAGGCAGACACAGCAGTACTTGAGACGATGTATTTAATGAAGTAAAAAATGAAGTTCTTCAGGAAAACATGTAACTCCACAACCTCAAAAGGAATTCCACAAGAACAAAGGTAATCCTCCAAGACAAAAAGGTAAATCCACAAGGTGGAAGGTATAGCACAAAAAGCCTCAAAAAATACTCAAAAACAAACAAACAAGAACAAAAAACAGAATTCCACAAGAGAGTCCACCGGGATCAACAAGAGTTCACAGAGTACTAGGGCTGGGTGCTAACATACAAACACAGAGCAAAGGACTGAGGAAAACAAAGGGTTTAAATACAATCAGGGGAAACGAGGCACAGGTGCAAATAATAATGGGGATCAAGGGAAAACAAAGGTCAAAAGGCACAATGGGGGCATCTAGTGACCAAAAACCGGAACAACCCTGGCCAAATCCTGACAGAATCCCCCCCCTAGGAACGGCTCCTGACGTTCCTACCAGCTCTCTCAGGGTGGAGAGCCCTGAACTGACGAATGAGGTCAGGGTCCAGTATGTCTTTGGTAGGAACCCAGGAGCGCTCCTCGGGACCGTAGCCTTCCCAGTCCACCAGATACTGCCAGGACCGCTGCACCCGGCGGGAATCCAGTATCCGATGGACGGTATAAGCCGGCTGGCCTCCAATGACACGAGGCGGAGGTCTGTCTGCCGGGACAAGGGGAGAAAAAACAACAGGTTTTAATAAGGAAATGTGAAATGTGGGATTAATCTTAAGGGATCTGGGTAAGTGTAGGCGATAAGAAACTGGGTTAACTCTCCTGGCAACCTTAAAGGGACCGATGTATTTTTGGGACAGCTTTGCAGACTCCACCCGTAGTGGTAAGTCTCTTGTGGAGAGCCAGACTCTCTGGCCGGGGCGCAGGGTAGGCCCGGGACGGCGACGTCTGTTGCCTTGTTGTTGGTACCTCTGTGAGGAACGCATAAGATTAAGACGGGTCTTCCTCCACATAAGCCGACAGCGTCTGACGAACTTCAAGGCTGAAGGCACTCTGACTTCTGCCTCCTGGTCCGGGAACAATGGAGGGGCATAGCCAAACTGACACTCGTGCGGGGACATACCAGTGGAGGAGGAGCGCAAGGTGTTGTGCGCGTATTCGGCCCAAACAATGAAGGACGACCATGTGGACGGGTTGTTACGAGTCATACATCGGAGGGTGGCTTCCAGCTCTTGATTCATCCTCTCTGTTTGGCCGTTGGACTCCGGATGGTACCCTGAAGATAGACTGGCAGAAGCACCCATGAGTTGGCAGAAGGCCTTCCAAAACCTTGAGGCGAACTGGGGACCTCTGTCAGAAACCATATCTTGAGGAATGCCGAAGACTCGGAACACATGATTAATTATCAACTCAGCCGTCACCTTGGCAGAAGGTAACTTAGTCAGAGGGACGAACCTGGCCGCCTTAGAAAACCTGTCGATTATGACTAGGATAGTAGTATTGCCATGGGATGGAGGAAGGCCAGTAATAAAGTCCAACGAGATATGGGACCAGGGTCTGTGGGGAATAGGTAAAGGGTGAAGGAGTCCTTGAGGGCGGAGGTGAGAAGATTTGCCCTGGCAGCACACGGGGCAGGCATTGACGAAAGAGGCAACGTCTTCTCTTATGGTAGGCCACCAGAACTTACGCTGGATGAACTCCAAGGTGCGACCTACGCCCGGGTGACAGGTGAGGCGAGAGGAGTGCCCCCACAGAAGGACCTGAGTCCTCACTGCCTTGGGGACAAACAACCGATTGGCAGGACCCCCTTTCGGGTCCGGTTCGATAGCTTGAGCTCGTCTCACGGTATCCTCAACTTGCCACGAAATCGGAGCCACGATCTTAGCAGCAGGAAGGACAGGCATGTCCGTGTCATCTCGAATGGCAGGAGCGTAGACTCGGGACAGGGCATCCGGTTTGAGATTCTTCGACCCGGGCCGATAGGTGAGGATAAACTGGAATCGATTGAAGAAAAGAGACCATCTAGCTTGTCTAGAGTTCAACCGCTTCGCCTGCTGGATATACTCCAGATTTTTGTGGTCCGTAAGCACTTGAAACGGGTGAGAAGCCCCTCGAGCCAGTGTCTCCATTCCTTCAATGCCATCTTAACCGCTAGGAGTTCACGATCCCCCACATCGTAGTTCCTCTCAGCCGGGGTAAGCCGGTGTGAGAAGAAAGCGCACGGATGAAGCTTCTTGTCTTCACCCTCTGAGACAGGACAGCTCCAACACCAACCTCTGAGGCGTCTACCTCCACCACAAACGGTTCATCCGTAGTCGGTAGTATCAGGATGGGAGCAGAGAGGACGCGCTGCTTGAGTCCTTGGAAGGCCGTCTCAGCTTCTCTTCCCCACAAAAACCTTGCATTGCCACCCTTGGTTAAAGCTGAGAGAGGGGCTGCCACCAAGCTGAAGTTCTTGATGAACTTGCGGTAAAAGTTTGTGAAGCCCAGGAACGCTGAACTTCCTTAACGGATTTGGGGGTGGGCCAATCCGCTACCGCCCCTACCTTCCTGGGGTCCATTTGGACTCGACCGGGTTCCACTACAAATCCCAGGAATTGTACTCGGGATGAATGGAATTCACATTTTCCGGCTTAACGTACAGATGGCTGTCTAGGAGGCGTTTGAGTACTTGTCTGACATGCTTTGTGTGTTCTTGAAGAGAGCTCGAAAAGATGAGGATGTCATCCAAGTAAACAAACACAAATATGTTAAGCATATCCCTAAGCACATCGTTTATGAGCGCTTGGAACACCGCTGGGGCGTTGGTCAGGCCGAAGGGCATCACCAAGTATTCATAGTGACCAGTAGGCGTGTTGAACGCGGTCTTCCACTCGTCACCAGGTCTGATCCGCACAAGATGGTATGCGTTCCGCAGGTCAAGCTTAGTGAAAACAACTGCTTCCTGGAGCAGCTCGAAGGCTGTGGCCATAAGGGGTAGCGGGTAACGGTTACGGACGGTTATGGCATTGAGTCCCCGGTAGTCGATGCAAGGGCGTAATCCACCGTCTTTCTTGGCCACAAAGAAAAACCCTGCTCCCGCCGGGGAGGTGGATGGACGCATGAGGCCTGCTTCCAGAGCGTCCTTGATGTAGGTATCCATAGCAGCTCGTTCGGGTGGAGATAGGGAAAGATCCGACCCCTGGGGGGCAAGTGCCCGGAAACAGTTCGATGGGGCAATCATAAGGTCTATGGGGTGGTAGCATGGTGGCCCTCTGTTTGCTAAATACCAGTTTGAGGTCATGGTAACACTCGGGAACTCGGGTCAGGTCGATGGATTCTAAAGACTCGGGAGTAGAACTCTGGGAATTCGGGAAAATACATGTAGCTTGGCACGTAGGACCCCACTGCTTGATAGTGCCCACAGACCAGTCGATGTGAGGGTTATGGCTGTGAAGCCAGGGGTATCCAAGGACGAGAGGGAACTCGGAACAGGAGATCAAATGAATGTTCATCAATTCCTTGTGTTGTGAAACTGAAAGTCGCAAGGAGGTAGTGACATGAGTGACAAGTCCAGATCCCAAAGGGCTTCCATCCAATGTAGTAACCCTCATGGGGTCACTTAGAGGTTCAGAGGGAACGCCATTCTCCTTCGCCCAGACACCATCCATGAAGTTACCTGCGGCTCCAGAGTCTACCAAGGCTTGAAGGTGAAGCTTGTGGTTGTCCCAGGAAAGGGTGACTGGGATGAGCAGACGGGAGTTGGACGGATGGGAGGAGGTTATGTTTCCCGTTACAGTTCCCCCCGGTCTGTACGGGACAGAGCGTTTCCCTGGAGCCCGGGACACGTGGAACGGAAATGGCCCGGTTTGCCGCAATATAGACAGCGTCGCTCCTCATCCGGCGGTCTCTCTCAGCCTGGGAGATGCGTCCAATCTGCATGGGTTCCGGTGGAGCCAGCGAGGATAAAGGTGGGGACTCGGAGCTGGGACTGATAGGGGCTAGAGGTCTACGGTTGAGTTCTCTCTCTCTCAGACGCTGGTCAATGCGTGAGGCCAACTTGATCAGGGACTCGAGATTGTCCGGTGGTTCCCGAGTGGCCAGTTCATCTTGGATAGTGTCGGAAAGGCCTTTCAGAAAGCACACAGTGAGCGCCTCGTTGTTCCAGCCACTCGCTGCTGCCACCGTGCGGAACTGGATGGCATAGTCCGTCACGCTGCGCCGACCTTGGTGGAGAGTCAGGAGCTGTTTGGCTGAGTCAGGACCACTGCTTGGGCCTTGAAACACTCGTTTGAATTCCTCAGCAAAGGCAGAGTAGCTGGCACAGCAGGAACTATGGGCATCCCACACAGCAGTAGCCCAGGCCAGGGCTTTTTCCGACAGCAGGGTGATGATATATGCGATCTTAGACCGGTCGGTGGGGAACGACGAGGGTTGCAGCTCGAAGGAGAGAGAACATTGGGTGAGAAACCCTTTACAAGCACTTGGATCACCTGAGAACCGTTGGGGAGGTGGAAGACGAGGTTCAGCCAGAGGGTTAACTGCCATGGGTACGTGAATCTGAGGTACTGGGACGGGAACTGTTGCCGAGGTAAGTCGATCAGATATCTGCTTTATGGAAGTCAGCATCTCCGACAGAAGATGAGAATGTCTAGCCATTAAGGCCTCTTGCTGAACCAGGGCAGCTTCGTGGCGTTGGACAGTCTCCTGGTGGTGGAACAGCCTGGCAACAAGGTCCTGGGAACTGGCTGCCTCTGGGTTCATTTTTGGCTCTGTGTTTCTGTCAGGACCCGGTTACGAACCCGGGTCTCCGGAGTGAGAAACAGTCACTTAACCAACTGAGCCACGAATAGTTGGCAGAACCCAGAAGATGAGGCAGACACAGCAGTACTTGAGACGATGTATTTAATGAAGTAAAAAATGAAGTTCTTCAGGAAAACATGTAACTCCACAACCTCAAAAGGAATTCCACAAGAACAAAGGTAATCCTCCAAGACAAAAAGGTAAATCCACAAGGTGGAAGGTATAGCACAAAAAGCCTCAAAAAATACTCAAAAACAAACAAACAAGAACAAAAAACAGAATTCCACAAGAGAGTCCACCGGGATCAACAAGAGTTCACAGAGTACTAGGGCTGGGTGCTAACATACAAACACAGAGCAAAGGACTGAGGAAAACAAAGGGTTTAAATACAATCAGGGGAAACGAGGCACAGGTGCAAATAATAATGGGGATCAAGGGAAAACAAAAGGTCAAAAGGCACAATGGGGGCATCTAGTGACCAAAAACCGGAACAACCCTGGCCAAATCCTGACAGTATTGGAGTGTGTGTCCTTGCGGGCGTTGGTGTGGGGGTCCATTTTTGATAGAGGTCATGCTAGTTAGTGCATATTTGGATGGTTATATACCAGTGTTCCTAGGCCGTCATTGAAAATAAGAATTTGTTCTTAACTGACTTGCCTAGTTAAATAAAGGTAAAATAAATGTTTAAAAAAAGTAATATATATATATATATATATATATATATATATATATATATATATATATATACAGTGCCTTGCGAAAGTATTCGGCCCCCTTGAACTTTGCAACCTTTTGCCACATTTCAGGATTCAAACATAAAGATATAAAACTTTATTTTTTTGTGAAGAATCAACAACAAGTGGGACACAATCATGAAGTGGAACGACATTTATTGGATATTTCAAACTTTTTTAACAAATCAAAAACTGAAAAATTGGGTGTGCAAAATTATTCAGCCCCTTTACTTTCAGTGCAGCTAACTCTCTCCAGAAGTTCAGTGAGGATCTCTGAATGATCCAATGTTGACCTAAATGACTAATGATGATAAATACAATCCACCTGTCTGTAATCAAGTCTCCGTATAAATGCACCTGCACTGTGATAGTCTCAGAGGTCCGTTAAAAGCGCAGAGAGCATCATGAAGAACAAGGAATACACCAGGCAGGTCCGAGATACTGTTGTGAAGAAGTTTAAAGCCGGATTTGAATACAAAAATATTTCCCAAGCTTTAAACATCCCAAGGAGCACTGTGCAAGCGATAATATTGAAATGGAAGGAGTATCAGACCACTGCAAATCTCCCAAGACCTGGCCGTCCCTCTAAACCTTCAGCTCATACAAGGAGAAGACTGATCAGAGATGCAGCCAAGAGGCCCATGATCACTCTGGATGAACTGCAGAGATCTACAGCTGAGGTGGGAGACTCTGTCCATAGGACAACAATCAGTCGTATATTGCACAAATCTGGCCTTTATGGAAGAGTGGCAAGAAGAAAGCCATTTCTTAAAGATATCCATAAAAAGTGTTGTTTAAAGTTTGCCACAAGCCACCTGGGAGACACACCAAACATGTGGAAGAAGGTGCTCTGGTTAGATGAAACCAAAATTGAACTTTTTGGCAACAATGCAAAACGTTATGTTTGGCGTAAAAGCAACACAGCTCATCACCCTGAACACACCATCCCCACTGTCAAACATGGTGGTGGCAGCATCATGGTTTGGGCCTGCTTTTCTTCAGCAGGGACAGGGAAGATGGTTAAAATTGATGGGAAGATGGATGGAGCCAAATACAGGACCATTCTGGAAGAAAACCTGATGGAGTCTGAAAAAGACCTGAGACTGGGACGGAGATTTGTCTTCCAACAAGACAATGATCCAAAACATAAAGCAAAATCTACAATGGAATGGTTCAAAAATAAACATATCCAGGTGTTAGAATGGCCAAGTCAAAGTCCAGGCCTGAATACAATCGAGAATCTGTGGAAAGAACTGAAAACTGCTGTTCACAAATGCTCTCCATCCAACCTCACTGATCTCGAGCTGTTTTGCAAGGAGGAATGGGAAAAAATGTCAGTCTCTCGATGTGCAAAACTGATAGAGACATACCCCAAGCGACTTACAGCTGTAATCGCAGCAAAAGGTGGCGCTACAAAGTATTAACTTAAGGGGGCTGAATAATTTTGCACGCCCAATTTTTCAGTTTTTGATTTGTTAAAAAAGTTTGAAATATCCAATAAATGTCGTTCCACTTCATGATTGTGTCCCACTTGTTGATGATTCTTCACAAAAAAATACAGTTTTATATCTTTATGTTTGAAGCCTGAAATGTGGCAAAAGGTCGCAAAGTTCAAGGGGGCCGAATACTTTCGCAAGGCACTGTATATATATATATATATATATGTATATATATATGTCTATGTGTGTGTGTGTGTGTGTGTGTGTGTGTGTGTGTGTGTGTGTGTGTGTGTGAGCAGTGTGCCCTCATGCTTCGTTTGAACTGACTTTTGCTCTGTTTCCTGGGTTAAGAATCCCTCCCACAGTAAAGGGCAGCAAGCCAAGTCATCGTATCTTTCCCTCCTCTTAACGATCCCATTTCTCTGGATCTGTCCTGAGCCAACACATTATGCATTCAACGTTATTTTACAAGGTCAGCTTGAGAGCCTTCTCTTTCTGAATAACAACCTGGGAAAGAGTCGCAGTGGAGAGGAGAGGGGTGGAATGAGCCAATTGGAAACTTGTGTAATGAGGCAGGAGAAAGTGACAGTTGTGATTTTCACTGAAATGCCTATATTAGATACTATACTGTGTCCCAAACCTTTCCTCACCTACCCCCAGTTGTTAGACTTATTTGATCTATTGCAGAACTAACACACTAGATTCCCCTGGTCATCAAGTCATGAATTGGCTGAATCAGATGGGCTCGGACTGGAATACATGAAATAAGTGGAATGGCTGGGGGAGCTTTGTTTTCATTTCCCATCACCTATTGGAAAAACTCCTTGTACATCTGGCCCTTTGAATTAGTAGACCTTAGAGACCTGATTTGAAGCACACCAAAACAAGAACCAAATGTTTGATTCCTACTGTGATCTTTTGTATAGAGGGCATGCAGTTGATTTTATAGGCCACACCTTGCTCCCCAGACAGGGGCTATGCTGGGAGGTTTAACTAGAAGTTTGAATGTGGTTGGAACTTGGCGTTTCTTGATATGCCACATTTGATGACTTTTTCATATTTGACTGTTTTTGCGACGCAAGGACACACAAAGCAATCTGTTTGTTTAGTTGTTTCAGATGTGGCGGAAGTTAAAACATTGTTAGCATAGCGAGTGGATGTGCTTTGGCCTGTATATTCCTGTCTTTATACCCAGGTTGGTCCTTATTAAGAGGTTACCTGTGCTCAGCTGTTGTGGCAACACGTATATAACAGAGGTTATTTGTGCTCATTTTGTTGTGGCAATCACATATTTCTTTCAAGGTCAAACTGATTGTTGTCTCCATTCTGCTACCAGATGGGAAAAAATGAACACGGTAAGAACCTCAAAGTAAATTAAATACAAACAGGGAAAAAAATGGGGGATCTCACATTCCAGGAGGTTTTTTAATTCGGTAGTCCAGGGATAAATAGCTTATTGTACCTTTCTTTTTTATTCTGGCCAAGGAAGAGGTACCTTGGCTGCCGAGCGAGTGTATGACATCCCACAGAGTGGGCCTTTGTTTCAGGGGATTGGGTTGCGCCGCCCAAACAAAGTGTCCAGCGTTGTCAATGGAGACTGGGGCCACTGAAGTGTAACTCTAGTCCTGGAGAGGGGGAGGTAGAGGCAGCTAAACAGAGGACCTGTAGAGGACAGAGCTCCCACACATACTCACTTATACACACAGGCCACCCACACATACACTCTCTCCTCTCCCCAGGTCTTTTAGCTGTCCATGCCCAAGAGACGGTAACCAAAGCCGCACATGAAACCTTTCTATGAGCCTCTGCTCCTGGGACAGAGAGAGAGAATGCTTGTTTTGAAGGCACTCTACCTACAAGTTTGGTTTTCCGGAATAGTACCACTGGGACCAAGTTATTTGCCTGTCTTTCTTGACGTCTTTTAGATGCCCTGTGGCAGGACTATTCAACTCCTGGCCTGAGGGGCCATACCTCTAATGAGAAGCTGATTGAGAGCCGTGACATAAACAGAGTGGTGTAGTGACTGGTTCAGACCTGGGACACCAGGTGTGTGGTGATAAAAAGAACAAGCAGCAGTACTTGGAACCTCGAGGCCAGGAGTTAAACAACACTACTGACATCTCATTTGTGTTACCAGTGGTGAAAATGAGCTGGAAATAGAGGACAAGAAACAGAAGAGTCGATGCACTTCATTGGTCCTCTTGTTCCTCATCCTCCCTGTATTGTGTAGCTCGTCCCCTAGAGACGTGTTAAGGGATCTCAACAGATTGTTTCCAGGAAGTAATTGTTGTATGGAAAGTGATGTTACATACTGACAGACTTTATTAGGGTCACCAATACACAATAACAGTGGTAAAGCCTTCCATAGATATGTCTTATCCGCAACATCACACTGAAAAGCAGTGGCTCTTTTGGGTGGCTATCTTGTTTGAGTTGACCTAGGCTGTGGTTAACTGTGTACTCCCATGGGGATGCCTGTCTATGTCTTTTCAGACAGTGATGATTCTGTAATGTTAGTGTGAGGTCAGTATACTGTACTTTAGTGAAGCTCTATTAGTGTGAGGTCAGTATACTGTACTCTAGTGAAGCTCTAGTGTGAGGTCAATATACTGTACTCTGGTGAAGCTCTGTAATATTAGTGTGAGGTCAATATACTGTACTCCAGTGAAGCTCTATTAGTGTGAGGTCAGTATACTGTACTCTGGTGAAGCTCTGTAATGTTAGTGTGAGGTCAGCATACTGTACTCCGGTGAAGCTCTATTAGTGTGAGGTCAGTATTCTGTACTCTAGTGAAGCTCTATTAGTGAGGTCAGTATACTATACTCTAGTGAAACTCTGTAATGTTAGTGTGAGGTCAGTATACTGTGCTCTGGTGAAGCTCTATTAGTGTGAGGTCAGTATACTGTACTCTAGTGAAGCTCTATTAGTGAGGTCAGTATACTATACTCTAGTGAAACTCTATAATGTTAGTGTGAGGTCAGTATACTGTACTCTAGTGAAGCTCTGTAATGTTAGTGTGAGGTCAATATGCTGTACTCTAGTGAAGCTCTATTAGTGTGAGTTCACTGTAGTGTACTCTAGTGAATCTCTGTAATGTTAGTGTGAGGTCAGTATACTGTACTCTGGTGAAGCTCTGTAATGTTAGTGTGAGGACAATATACTGTACTCTAGTGAAGCTCTATTAGTGTGAGGTCAATATACTTTACCCTAGTGAAGCTCTGTAATGTTAGTGTGAGGTCAGTATACTGTACTCTGGTGAAGCTCTATTAGTGTGAGGTCAGTATACTGTACTCTAGTGAAGCTCTGTAATGTTAGTGTGAGGTCAATATACTGTACTCTGGTGAAGCTCTGTAATGTTAGTGTGAGGACAATATACTGTACTCTAGTGAAGCTCTGTAATGTTACTGTGAGGTCAATATACTTTACCCTAGTGAAGCTCTGTAATGTTAGTGTGAGGTCAGTATACTGTACTCTGGTGAAGCTCTATTAGTGTGAGGTCAGTATACTGTACTCTAGTGAAGCTCTGTAATGTTAGTGTGAGGTCAGTATACTGTACTCTGGTGAAGCTCTGTAATGTTAGTGTGAGGACAATATACTGTACTCTAGTGAAGCTCTATTAGTGTGAGGTCAATATACTTTACCCTAGTGAAGCTCTGTAATGTTAGTGTGAGGTCAGTATACTGTACTCTGGTGAAGCTCTATTAGTGTGAGGTCAGTATACTGTACTCTAGTGAAGCTCTGTAATGTTAGTGTGAGGTCAATATACTGTACTCTAGTGAAGCTCTGTAATGTTAGTGTGAGGTCAATATGTTGTACTCTAGTGAAGCTCTATTAGTGTGAGGTCACTGTATTGTACTCTGGTGAAGCTCTGTAATGTTAGTGTGAGGTCAATATGCTGTACTCTAGTGAAGCTCTAGTAGTGTGAGGTCACTGTACTGTACTCTAGTGAATCTCTGTAATGTTAGTGTGAGGTCAGTATACTGTACTCCAGTGAAGCTCTATTAGTGTGAGGTCAGTATACTGTACTCTAGTAAAGCTATATTAGTGATGTTAGTATACTATACCTTAGTGAAGCTTTGTAATGTTAGTGTGAGGTCAATATGCTGTACTCTAGTGAAGCTCTATTAGTGTGAGGTCAGTATACTGTGCTCTGGTGAAGCTCTATTAGTGTGAGGTCAGTATACTGTACTCTAGTAAAGCTATATTAGTGATGTTAGTATACTATACCTTAGTGAAGCTTTGTAATGTTAGTGTGAGGTCAATATGCTGTACTCTAGTGAAGCTCTATTAGTGTGAGGTCAGTATACTGTGCTCTGGTGAAGCTCTATTAGTGTGAGGTCAGTATACTGTACTCTAGTGAAGCTCTATTAGTGAGGTCAGTGTACTATACTCTAGTGAAACTCTATAATGTTAGTGTGAGGTCAGTATACTGTACTCTAGTGAAGCTCTGTAATGTTAGTGTGAGGTCAATATGCTGTACTCTAGTGAAGCTCTATTAGTGTGAGTTCACTGTAGTGTACTCTAGTGAATCTCTGTAATGTTAGTGTGAGGTCAGTATACTGTACTCTGGTGAAGCTCTGTAATGTTAGTGTGAGGACAATATACTGTACTCTAGTGAAGCTCTATTAGTGTGAGGTCAATATACTTTACCCTAGTGAAGCTCTGTAATGTTAGTGTGAGGTCAGTATACTGTACTCTGGTGAAGCTCTATTAGTGTGAGGTCAGTATACTGTACTCTAGTGAAGCTCTGTAATGTTAGTGTGAGGTCAATATACTGTACTCTGGTGAAGCTCTGTAATGTTAGTGTGAGGACAATATACTGTACTCTAGTGAAGCTCTGTAATGTTACTGTGAGGTCAATATACTTTACCCTAGTGAAGCTCTGTAATGTTAGTGTGAGGTCAGTATACTGTACTCTGGTGAAGCTCTATTAGTGTGAGGTCAGTATACTGTACTCTAGTGAAGCTCTGTAATGTTAGTGTGAGGTCAGTATACTGTACTCTGGTGAAGCTCTGTAATGTTAGTGTGAGGACAATATACTGTACTCTAGTGAAGCTCTATTAGTGTGAGGTCAATATACTTTACCCTAGTGAAGCTCTGTAATGTTAGTGTGAGGTCAGTATACTGTACTCTGGTGAAGCTCTATTAGTGTGAGGTCAGTATACTGTACTCTAGTGAAGCTCTGTAATGTTAGTGTGAGGTCAATATACTGTACTCTAGTGAAGCTCTGTAATGTTAGTGTGAGGTCAATATGTTGTACTCTAGTGAAGCTCTATTAGTGTGAGGTCACTGTATTGTACTCTGGTGAAGCTCTGTAATGTTAGTGTGAGGTCAATATGCTGTACTCTAGTGAAGCTCTAGTAGTGTGAGGTCACTGTACTGTACTCTAGTGAATCTCTGTAATGTTAGTGTGAGGTCAGTATACTGTACTCCAGTGAAGCTCTATTAGTGTGAGGTCAGTATACTGTACTCTAGTAAAGCTATATTAGTGATGTTAGTATACTATACCTTAGTGAAGCTTTGTAATGTTAGTGTGAGGTCAATATGCTGTACTCTAGTGAAGCTCTATTAGTGTGAGGTCAGTATACTGTGCTCTGGTGAAGCTCTATTAGTGTGAGGTCAGTAGACTGTACTCTAGTGAAGCTCTGTAATGCTAGTGTGAGGTCAGTATACTGAACTCTACTGATGCTCTGTAATGTTACTGTGAGGTCAGTATACTGAACTCTACTGATGCTCTGTAATGTTACTGTGAGGTCAGTATACTGTACTCCAGTGAAGCTCTGTTAGTGTGAGGTCAGTATACTGTACTCTAGTGAAGCTCTGTAATGTTAGTGTGAGGTTAGTATACTGTACTCTAGTGAAGCTCTATTAGTGTGAGGTCAGGTTACTGTACTCTAGTGAAGCTCGATTAGTGAGGTCAGTATACTGTACTCTAGTGAAGCTCTAATGTTAGTGTGAGGTCAAAATACTGTACTCTCATGAAGCTTTGTAATGTTCGTGTGAGGTCAATATACTGTACTCTAGTGAAGCTCTATTAGTGTGAGGTCAGTATACTGTACTCCAGTGAAGCTCTGTTTTTTATTTTTTTATTTTTTTATTTCACCTTTATTTAACCAGGTAGGCTAGTTGAGAACAAGTTCTCATTTGCAACTGCGACCTGGCCAAGATAAAGCATAGCAGTGTGAACAGACAACACAGAGTTACACATGGAGTAAACAATTAACAAGTCAATAACACAGTAGGAAAAAAAAGGGGAGTCTATATACATTGTGTGCAAAAGGCATGAGGTAGGCGAATAATTACAATTTTGCAGATTAACACTGGAGTGATAAATGATCAGATGGTCATGTACAGGTAGAGATATTGGTGTGCAAAAGAGCAGAAAAGTAAATAAATAAAAACAGTATGGGGATGAGGTAGGTAAAAATGGGTGGGCTATTTGCCGATAGACTATGTACAGCTGCAGCGATCGGTTAGCTGCTCAGATAGCAGATGTTTGAAGTTGGTGAGGGAGATAAAAGTCTCCAACTTCAGCGATTTTTGCAATTTGTTCCAGTCACAGGCAGCAGAGAACTGGAACGAAAGGCGGCCAAATGAGGTGTTGGCTTTAGGGATGATCAGTGAGATACACCTGCTGGAGCGCGTGCTACGGATGGGTGTTGCCATCGTGACCAGTGAACTGAGATAAGGCGGAGCTTTACCTAGCATGTACTTGTAGATGACCTGGAGCCAGTGGGTCTGGCGACGAATATGTAGCGAGGGCCAGCCGACTAGAGCATACAAGTCGCAGTGGTGGGTGGTATAAGGTGCTTTAGTGACAAAACGGATGGCACTGTGATAAACTGCATCCAGTTTGCTGAGTAGAGTGTTGGAAGCAATTTTGTAGATGACATCATCGAAGTCGAGGATCGGTAGGATAGTCAGTTTTAATAGGGTAAGTTTGGCGGCGTGAGTGAAGGAGGCTTTGTTGTGGAATAGAATGCCGACTCTTGATTTGATTTTCGATTGGAGATGTTTGATATGAGTCTGGAAGGAGAGTTTACAGTCTAGCCAGACACCTAGGTACTTATAGATGTCCACATATTCCAGGTTGGAACCATCCAGGGTGGTGATGCTGGTCAGGCGTGCGGGTGCAGGCAGCGAACGGTTGAAAAGCATGCATTTGGTTTTACTAGCGTTTAAGAGCAGTTGGAGGCCACGGAAGGAGTGTTGTATGGCATTGAAGCTCGTTTGGAGGTTAGATAGCACAGTGTCCAAGGACGGGCCGGAAGTATATAGAATGGTGTCGTCTGCGTAGAGGTGGATCAGGGAATCGCCCGCAGCAAGAGCAACATCATTGATACAGTGCCTTGCGAAAGTATTCAGCCCCCTTGAACTTTGCGACCTTTTGCCACATTTCAGGCTTCAAACATAAAGATATAAAACTGTATTTTTTTGTGAAGAATCAACAACAAGTGGGACACAATCATGAAGTGGAACGACATTTATTGGATATTTCAAACTTTTTTAACAAATCAAAAACTGAAAAATTGGGCGTGCAAAATTATTCAGCCCCCTTAAGTTAATACTTTGTAGCGCCACCTTTTGCTGCGATTACAGCTGTATGTTGCTTGGGTTATGTCTCTATCAGTTTTGCACATCGAGAGACTGAGCTCAGTGAGGTTGGATGGAGAGCATTTGTGAACAGCAGTTTTCAGTTCTTTCCACAGATTCTCGATTGGATTCAGGTCTGGACTTTGACTTGGCCATTCTAACACCTGGATATGTTTATTTTTGAACCATTCCATTGTAGATTTTGCTTTATGTTTTGGATCATTGTCTTGTTGGAAGACAAATCTCCGTCCCAGTCTCAGGTCTTTTGCAGACTCCATCAGGTTTTCTTTCAGAATGGTCCTGTATTTGGCTCCATCCATCTTCCCATCAATTTGAACCATCTTCCCTGTCCCTGCTGAAGAAAAGCAGGCCCAAACCATGATGCTGCCACCACCATGTTTGACAGTGGGGATGGTGTGTTCAGGGCGATGAGCTGTGTTGCTTTTACGCCAAACATAACGTTTTGCATTGTTGCCATGTTTCATCTGACCAGAGCACCTTCTTCCACATGTTTGGTGTGCCTCCCAGGTGGCTTGTGGCAAACTTTAAACAACACTTTTTATGGATATCTTTAAGAAATGGCTTTCTTCTTGCCACTCTTCCATAAAGGCCAGATTTGTGCAATATACGATTGATTGTTGTCCTATGGACAGAGTCTCCCACCTCAGCTGTAGATCTCTGCAGTTCATCCAGAGTGATCATGGGCCTCTTGGCTGCATCTCTGATCAGTCTTCTCCTTGTATGAGCTGAAAGTTTAGAGGGACGGCCAGGTCTTGGTAGATTTGCAGTGGTCTGATACTCCTTCCATTTCAATATTATCGCTTGCACAGTGCTCCTTGGGATGTTTAAAGCTTGGGAAATCTTTTTGTATCCAAATCCGGCTTTAAACTTCTTCACAACAGTGTCTCGGACCTGCCTGGTGTGTTCCTTGTTCTTCATGATGCTCTCTGCGCTTTTAACGGACCTCTGAGACTATCACAGTGCAGGTGCATTTATACGGAGACTTGATTACACACAGGTGGATTGTATTTATCATCATTAGTCATTTAGGTCAACATTGGATCATTCAGAGATCCTCACTGAACTTCTGGAGAGAGTTTGCTGCACTGAAAGTAAAGGGGCTGAATAATTTTGCACGCCCAATTTTTCAGTTTTTAATTTGTTAAAAAAAATTGAAATATCCAATAAATGTTGTTCCACTTCATGATTGTGTCCCACTTGTTGTTGATTCTTCACAAAAAAATACAGTTTTATATCTTTATGTTTGAATCCTGAAATGTGGCAAAAGGTCGCAAAGTTCAAAGGGGGCGAATACTTTCGCAAGGCACTGTATATACAGAAAAAAGAGTCGGCCCAAGGATTGAACCCTGTGGCACCCCCATAGAGACTGCCAGAGGACCGGACAGCATGCCCTCCGATTTGACACACTGAACTCTGTCTGCAAAGTAATTGGTGAACCAGGCAAGGCAGTCATCCGAAAAACCGAGGCTACTGAGTCTGCCGATAAGAATATGGTGATTGACCGAGTCGAAAGCCTTGGCAAGGTCGATGAAGACGGCTGCACAGTACTGTCTTTTATCGATGGCGGTTATGATATCGTTTAGTACCTTGAGCGTGGCTGAGGTGCACCCGTGACCGCCTCGGAAACCAGATTGCACAGCGGAGAAGGTACGGTGGGATTCGAGATGGTCAGTGACCTGTTTGTTGACTTGGCTTTCGAAGACCTTAGATAGGCAGGGCAGGATGGATATAGGTCTGTAACAGTTTGGGTCCAGAGTGTCTCCCCCTTTGAAGAGGGGGATGACTGCGGCAGCTTTCCAATCCTTGGGGATCTCAGACGATATGAAAGAGAGGTTGAACAGGCTGGTAATAGGGGTTGCGACAATGGCGGCGGATAGTTTCAGAAATAGAGGGTCCATATTGTCAAGCCCAGCTGATTTGTACAGGTCCAGGTTTTTCAGCTCTTTCAGAACATCTGCTATCTGGATTTGGGTAAAGGAGAACCTGGAGAGGCTTGGGCGAGTAGCTGCGGGGGCGGAGCTGTTGGCCGAGGTTGGAGTAGCCAGGCGGAAGGCATGGGCAGCCGTTGAGAAATGCTTGTTGAAGTTTTCGATAATCATGGATTTATCGGTGGTGACCGTGTTACCTAGCCTCAGTGCAGTGGGCAGCTGGGAGGAGGTGATCTTGTTCTCCATGGACTTCACAGTGTCCCAGAAGTTTTTGGAGTTGGGGCTACAGGATGCAAACTTCTGCCTGAAGAAGCTGGCCTTAGCTTTCCTGACTGACTGCGTGTATTGGTTCCTGACTTCCCTGAACAGTTGCATATCGCGGGGACTATTCGATGCTATTGCAGTCCGCCACAGGATGTTTTTGTGCTGGTCGAGGGCAGTCAGGTCTGGAGTGAACCAAGGGCTATATCTGTTCTCAGTGCTGCATTTTTTTAACGGAGCATGCTTATCTAAAATGGTGAGGAAGTTACTTTTAAAGAATGACCAGGCATCCTCAACTGACGGGATGAGGTCAATGTCCTTCCAGGATACCCGGGCCAGGTCGATTAGAAAGGCCTGCTCACAGAAGTGTTTTAGGGAGCGTTTGACAGTGATGAGGGGTGGTCGTTTGACTGCGGCTCCGTAGTGGATACAGGCAATGAGGCAGTGATCGCTGAGATCCTGGTTGAAGACAGCGGAGGTGTATTTGGAGGGCCAGTTGGTCAGGATGACGTCTATGAGGGTGCCCTTGTTTACAGATTTAGGGTTGTACCTGGTGGGTTCCTTGATGATTTGTGTGAGATTGAGGGCATCTAGCTTAGATTGTAGGACTGCCGGGGTGTTAAGCATATCCCAGTTTAGGTCACCTAACAGAACAAACTCTGAAGCTAGATGGGGGGCAATCGATTCACAAATGGTGTCCAGGGCACAGCTGGGTGCTGAGGGGGGTCGGTAGCAGGCGGCAACAGTGAGAGACTTATTTCTGGAGAGAGTCATTTTCAAAATTAGTAGTTCGAACTGTTTGGGTATGGACCTGGAAAGTATGACATTACTTTGCAGGCTATCTCTGCAGTAGACTGCAACTCCTCCCCCTTTGGCAGTTCTATCTTGACGGAAGATGTTATAGTTGGGTATGGAAATCTCCAAATTTTTGGTGGCCTTCCTGAGCCAGGATTCAGACACGGCAAGGACATCAGGGTTAGCAGAGTGTGCTAAAGCAGTGAGTAAAACAAACTTAGGGAGGAGGCTTCTGATGTTGACATGCATGAAGCCAAGGCTTTTTCGATCACAGAAGTCAACAAATGAGGGTGCCTGGGGACATGCAGGGCCTGGGTTTACCTCCACATCACCCGCGGAACAGAGGAGGAGTAGTATGAGGGTGCGGCTAAAGGCTATCAAAATTGGTCGCCTAGAGCGTTGGGGACAGAGAATAAAAGGAGCAGATTTCTGGGTATGGTAGAATATATTCAGGGCATAATGCGCAGACAGGGGTATGGTGGGGTGCGGGTACAGCGGAGGTAAGCCCAGGCACTGGGTGATGATGAGAGAGGTTGTATCTCTGGACATGCTGGTTGTAATGGGTGAGGTCACCGCATGTGTGGGAGGTGGGACAAAGGAGGTATCAGGGGTATGAAGAGTGGAACTAGGGGCTCCATTGTAAACTAAAACAATGATAACTAACCTGAACAACAGTATACAAGGCATATTGACATTTGAGAGAGACATACAGTAATCACAGGTGTTGAATTGGGAGAGCTAGCTAAAACAGTAGCTAAAACAGTAGGTGAGACAACAACAGCTAATCAACTAGCACAACAACAGCAGGTAAAATGGCGTTGACTAGGCAGGGAGGGTCGGATTAACTACACACAGAGCCGGAGTGCGGCTGGGGCCGACAGATAAAACATAAACAAGCAGAATGGAGTACCGTGATTAATGGACAGTCTAGCATGCATCAGCTATGTAGCCAAGTGATCAGTGTCCAGGGGGGCAGCGGTGGATGGGGCAGGGAAGCTGGACTGGCGAGTGTTATCCAGGTTTTAAAAAACTGTCTGGCTGTGCAAAAGGTAAAAGCCGCTAGCAGTGGCTAACAATGACTAAATAGCTTGTAGCTAGTTAGCTGGTTAGCTTCTGGAGGTTCTTGAGTGTGTTCTAAAAATTTAAAATAATGGCGATTCCGTATCACATTGGGTGAGGCAGGTTACCGGAAGGTATAAACAAATTAAAAATCGAAAAGAGATAGAAAGTAAATATGGGTCCAGTGAGTGTTTGGGACGCGGCGATTCAGACGGTTAGCAGGCCTGTGCTAACAAGCTAACAGTTAGTAGGCCAGGGCTAAACAAGCTAGCAGTTAGCAGGGCGAATTAGCAAGCAAGGAGATAGCAAGGGCTAGAAAGTTAGCCTTTGGGGGACGTCACGATGGGGTGAGTCTGTTTATTCCTCTTCATGCGGTGACATCGATAGACCGGTCGTGGGTCCGGATATTGTAGCCCAGGAGTATGCTTCGGTGGTAGCACAGGAGCTCTGGCCGGGCTAGGTTCAAGCTAAGTGGGTGGAAACGCTAGCCAGGAGTAATCATCCGGTGTTGCGGTTAGCTAGATAGCTAGATGTGAAGAATCCAGCTGAAAATGTTCTGTTTGCGGTGGGAATCGGGTGGGAATCCGGGGATAAAAAAATAATAGGTCCGTTATGCTCTGGTTAGAGTCGCGTTGTTCGAACTGGCGAGAGCTTTCCGAGCTAAAGGTTAGCTGATGACCGGTTAGCTGAAGACCGCTAGCAATGGTTTGCTGACTGATAGCTGGTATCTAGCTGACTAGCTTCAGTTGAGGGGTTCCGGATCCAAAGTAGATATAAATACTTTAGAAAAAAATAGCTACATTGGGTGAGGCGGGTTGCAGGAGAGTATTTAGAAGTTGAGGTTTAACAAAATGTTTTAAAAGATATGCGAAGAAAAATATGTTTAAAAAAAAAAAAACGATATATACAAGGGACACGACACGACAAGACGTTCGACTGCTACGCCATCTTGGATCAGAGTGAGGTCAGTATACTGTACTCTAGTGAAGCTCTGTAATGTTAGTGTGAGGTCAGTATACTTTACTCTGGTGAAGCTCTATTAGTGGGACGTCAGTATACTGTACTCTAGTGAAGCTCTGTAATGTTAGTGTGAGGTCAGTATACTGTACTCTGGTGAAGCTCTGTAATGTTAGTGTGAGGTTAGTATACTGTAATCTAGTGAAGCTCTATTAGTGTGAGGTCAGTATACTGTACTCCAGTGAAGCTCTGTAATGTTAGTGTGAGATCAATATACTTTACCCTAGTGAAGCTCTGTAATGTTAGTGTGAGGTCAGTAGACTGTACTCTGGTGACTCTCTGTAATGTTAGTGTGAGGTCAGAAAACTGTACTCAGTGAAGCTCTGTAATGTTAGTGTGAGGTCAGTATACTGTACTTTAGTGAAGCTCTATTAGTGTGAGGTCAGTATACTGTACTCCAGTGAAGCTCTGTAATGTTAGTGTGAGATCAATATACTTTACTCTAGTGAAGCTCTATTAGTGTGAGCTCAGTTTACTGTACTCTGGTGAAGCTCTATTAGTGTGAGGTCAGTATACTGTACTCTAGTGAAGCTCTGTAATGTTACTGTGAGGTCAGTATACTGTACTCTAGTGAAGCTCTGTAATGTTACTGTGAGGTCAATATACTGTACTCTAATGACGGTCTATTCGTGTGAGGTCAGTATACTGTACTCCAGTGAAGCTCTGTTAGTGTGAGGTCAGTATACTGTACTCTAGTGAAGCTCTGTAATGTTACTGTGAGGTCAGTATACTGTACTCTAGTGAAGCTCTGTAATGTTACTGTGAGGTCAATATACTGTACTCTAATGACGGTCTATTCGTGTGAGGTCAGTATACTGTACTCCAGTGAAGCTCTGTTAGTGTGAGGTCAGTATACTGTACTCTAGTGAAGCTCTGTAATGTTAGTGTGAGGTCAAAATACTGTACTCTCGTGAAGCTTTGTAATGTTCGTGTGAGGTCAATATACTGTTCTCTAGTGAAGCTCTATTAGTGTGAGGTCAGTATACTGTACTCCAGTGAAGCTCTGTTCGTGTGAGGTCAGTATACTGTACTCTAGTGAAGCTCTGTAATGTTAGTGTGAGGTCAGTATACTTTACTCTGGTGAAGCTCTATTAGTGTGAGGTCAGTATACTGTACTCTGGTGAAGCTCTGTAATGTTAGTGTGAGGTCAGAAAACTGTACTCCAGTGAAGCTCTGTAATGTTAGTGTGAGGTCAGTATACTGTACTCTGGTGAAGCTCTGTAATGTTAGTGTGAGGTCAGAAAACTGTACTCAGTGAAGCTCTGTAATGTTAGTGTGAGGTCAATATACTTTACTCTAGTGAAGCTCTATTAGTGTGAGGTCAATATACTGTACCCTAGTGAAGCTCTGTTAATGTTAGTGTGAGGTCGGTATACTGTACTCGAGTGAGGCTCTATTAGTGTAAGGTCAGTGTACTATACTCTGGTGAAGATATATTTGTGTGAGGTCAGTGTACTATACTCTGGTGAAGATATATTTGTGTGAGGTCAGTGTACTGTACTCTGGTGAAGCTCTGTAATGTTACTGTGAGGTCAGTATACTGTACTCTAGTGAAGCTCTGTAATGTTAGTGTGAGGTCAATATACTTTACTCTAGTGAAGCTCTATTAGTGTGAGCTCAGTTTACAGTACTCTAGAGAAGCTCTGTAATGTTAGTGTGAGGTCAATATACTGTACCCTAGTGAAGCTCTGTTAATGTTAGTGTGAGGTCGGTATACTGTACTCTAGAGAAGCTCTGTAATGTTAGTGTGAGGTCAGTATACTGTACTCCAGTGAAGCTCTGTAATGTTAGTGTGAGGTCAATATACTTTACTCTAGTGAAGCTCTATTAGTGTGAGCTCAGTTTACAGTACTCTAGAGAAGCTCTGTAATGTTAGTGTGAGGTCAATATACTGTACCCTAGTGAAGCTCTGTTAATGTTAGTGTGAGGTCGGTATACTGTACTCGAGTGAGGCTCTATTAGTGTAAGGTCAGTGTACTATACTCTGGTGAAGATATATTTGTGTGAGGTCAGTGTACTATACTCTGGTGAAGATATATTTGTGTGAGGTCAGTGTACTGTACTCTGGTGAAGCTCTGTAATGTTACTGTGAGGTCAGTATACTGTACTCTAGTGAAGCTCTGTAATGTTACTGTGGGGTCAGTATACTGTACTCTGGTGAAGCTCTAATGTTAGTGTGAGGTCAGTAGACTGTACTCTAGTGAATCTCTATTAGTGTTCGGTCAGTGTACTGTACTCTGGTGAAGCTCTATTAGTGTGAGGTCAGTATACTGTACCCTAGTGAAGCTCTGTAATGTTAGTGTGAGGTCGGTATACTGTACTCGAGTGAGGCTCTATTAGTGTAAGGTCAGTGTACTATACTCTGGTGAATATATATTTGTGTGAGGTCAGTGTACTGTACTCTAGTGAAGCTCTATTGGTGTGAGGTCAGTATACTGTTCTCCAGTGAAGCTCTGTAACGTTAGTGTGAGGTCAGTATACTGTACTCTGGTGAAGCTCTGTTAGTGTGAGGTCAGTATATTGCACTTTGGTGAAGCTCTGTTAGTGTGAGGTCAATATACTGTACTCTAGTGAAGCTCTATTAGTGTGAGGTTAGTAAACTGTACTCTGGTGAAGCTCTGTAATGTTAGTGTGAGGTCAGTATACTGTACTCTAGTGAAGCTCTATTAGTGTGAGGTTAGTAAACTGTACTCTAGTGAAGCTCTGTAATGTAAGTGTGAGGTCAATGTACTGTACTCTATCAAATATTTGTAATGTTAGTGTGAGGTCAATATACTGTACTCTAGTGAAGCATTGTAATGTTATTGTGAGGTCAGTATACTGTACTCTGGTGAAGCTCTATTAGTGTGAGGTCAGTATACTGTACTCTGGTGAAGCTCTAATGTTAGTGTGAGGTCAGTAGACTGTACTCTTGTGAAGCTTTGTAATGTTAGTTTGAGGTCAATATAGTGTACTCTAGTGAAGCTTTGTAATGTTATTGTGAGGTCAGTACACTGTACTCTCGTGAAGCTTTGTAATGTTAGTGTGAGCTCAATATACTGTATTTTAGTGATGCTCTGTTAGTGTGATGTCAGTATACTGTACTCTGGTGAAGCACTGTGATGTTAGTGTGAGGTCAGTAGACTGTACTCTGGGGAAGCTCTATTAGTGTGAGGTCAATATTCTGTCCTCCTGTGAAGCTCTGTTAGTGTGAGGTCAGTATACTGTACTCTGGTGAAGCTCTGTAATGTTAGTGTGAGGTCAGTAGACTGTACTCTGGTGAAGCTCTATTAGTGTGAGTTCAGTATTCTGTTCTCTGGTGAAGCTCTGTGATGTTAGTGTGAGCTCAATATACTGTATTTTAGTGATGCTCTGTTAGTGTGATGTCAGTATACTGTACTCTGGTGAAGCTCTGTAATGTTAGTGTGAGGTCAGTAGACTGTACTCCTGTGAAGCTCTATTAGTGTGAGGTCAATATTCTGTCCTCCTGTGAAGCTCTATTAGTGTGAGGTCAGTATACTGTACTTTAGTGAAGCTCTGTAACGTTAGTGTTAAGTCAGTATACTGTACTCTAGTGTAGTTATATTTGTGTGAGGTCAGTATACTGTTCTCTAGTGAAGCTATATTAGTGTGAGGTCTGTATACTGTTCTCTAGTGAAGCTATATTAGTGTGAGGTCTGTATACTGTTCTCTGGTGAAGCTATATTAGTGTGAGGTCAGTATACTGTTCTCTAGTGAAGCTATATTAGTGTGAGGTCTGTATACTGTTCTCTAGTGAAGCTATATTAGTGTGAGGTCTGTATACTGTTCTCTAGTGAAGCTATATTAGTGTGCGGTCAGTATACTGTACTCTAGTGAATCTCTGTAATGTTTGTGTGAGGTCAGTATACTGCACCCTAGTGAAGTTGTATTAGTGTGAGGTCAGTATAGTGTACTCTTGTGAAGCTCTATAATGTTAGTGTGAGATCAGTTTACTGTACTCTGGTAAAGCTCTGTAATGTTAGTGTGAGGTCAGTATACTGCACCCTAGTGAAGTTGTATTAGTGTGAGGTCAGTATAGTGTACTCTTGTGAAGCTCTATAATGTTAGTGTGAGATCAGTTTACTGTACTCTAGTGAAACTCTATAATGTTAGTATGAGGTCAATATACTGTACTCTAGTGAAGCTCTATTAGTGTGAGGTCTGTATACTGTTCTCTAGTGAAGCTATATTAGTGTGAGGTCTGTATACTGTACTCTAGTGAAGCTATATTAGTGTGAGGTCAGTATACTGTTCTCTAGTGAAGCTATATTAGTGTGAGGTCAGTATACTGTACTCTAGTGAAGCTATATTAGTGTGAGGTCAGTATACTGTACTCTAGTGAAGCTCTGTAATGTTTGTGTGAGGTCAGTATACTGCACCCTAGTGAAGTTGTATTAGTGTGAGGTCAGTATAGTGTACTCTTGTGAAGCTCTATAATGTTAGTGTGAGATCAGTTTACTGTACTCTGGTGAAGCTCTGTAATGTTAGTATGAGGTCAATATACTGTACTCTAGTGAAGCTCTATTAGTGTGAGGTCTGTATACTGTTCTCTAGTGAAGCTATATTAGTGTGAGGTCTGTATACTGTACTCTAGTGAAGCTATATTAGTGTGAGGTCAGTATACTGTTCTCTAGTGAAGCTATATTAGTGTGAGGTCAGTATACTGTACTCTAGTGAAGCTATATTAGTGTGAGGTCAGTATACTGTACTCTAGTGAAGCTCTGTAATGTTTGTGTGAGGTCAGTATACTGTACTCCAGTGAAGCTCTGTAATGTTAGTGTGAGGTCAGTATACTGTACTCCAGTTAAGCTCTGTAATGTTAGTGTGAGGTCAGTATACTGTACTCCAGTGAAGCTCTGTAATGTTAGTGTGAGGTCAGTATACTGTTCTCTAGTGAAGCTATATTATTAGTGTGAGGTCAGTATACTGTACTCTAGTGAAGCTCTGTAATGTTTGTGTGAGGTCAGTATACTGTTCTCTAGTGAAGCTATATTAGTGTGAGGTCTATATACTGTTCTCTGGTGAAGCTCTATTAGTGTGAGGTCTGTATACTGTTCTCTAGTGAAGCTATATTAGTGTGAGGTCAGTATACTGTACTCTTGTGAAGCTCTGTAATGTTAGTGTGAGGTCAGTATACTGTACTCTAGTGAAGCTCTGTAATGTTTGTGTGAGGTCAGTATACTGTTCTCTAGTGAAGCTATATTAGTGTGAGGTCTATATACTGTTCTCTGGTGAAGCTCTATTAGTGTGAGGTCTGTATACTGTTCTCTAGTGAAGCTATATTAGTGTGAGGTCTGTATACTGTACTCTGGTGAAGCTCTATTAGTGTTAGGTCAGTATACTGTACTCCAGTGAAGCTCTGTAATGTTAGTGTGAGGTCAGTATACTGTACTCCAGTTAAGCTCTGTAATGTTAGTGTGAGGTCAGTATACTGTACTCCAGTGAAGCTCTGTAATGTTAGTGTGAGGTCAGTATACTGTACTCCAGTGAAGGTCTTGACTCATCATCTCACATTGCTCTCTTTGTTTTTCTGAGGATCGTATGAGAGGGGAAATGGTTCAATGGTTTATTCAAATCCCAATTCTCTTTTGCCGAAACAGCAGCTAGTCTTCCTGGAGTCCACACAAGAACATAAAACATGTCAAGAAGCAAAACACTGATACACTGATAGACAAGAACAGTAACACATTTAAAATGCAACTAGATGACAATTTTAGCAAATGTTCTTTCTTACTCAGAATAACTTACAATGTACCCTTATCACACCCACAGTCTTTGTTTAATGTCTAACACATTGAGCAATGTGGATATGCTAATAGTCAGGGGCTTGAATTTGTACTTTAGTGGTAGAATAATGTCCAAAATGGTTGCTTCCACAACGTCATTGTTAACAGACATCTATTCAAATTCCCTCTCCCATCCTATAGCTGCTCTCTGCTCTCCAGTGTGGAAATCTTATGAACAATGGCGACAAAGTGACAAAGCCTGTCGTGTTTCTTTACAACACAAGTTAGCTCTTGCTGAGTGAGTGTTCTGTGCGGTCGGTAGGGTCATACTGAGGTCATACTGAGGGGTCTGGTATTTTGGACAGGTAGCAGGAAAACACATTGATCAAATTCTGTACCATGTAAGTAGGAAAACCACAAAAGAAAGGTTGATGGGTATATTGGCAGCAAAACCCTTCGAGAGAGATGGCAGGGAATGAGGCTGAATGGGAAGCAGAGCCCCTCAAAACACCAAGAGCTCCAGTTTAGTGGAGTGGTCAAACTGTGCCGCTGAATATCCTCTCAGCACTGTTCTGAATGACAGCTCTCCAGCCTTTTAAGGAGTTGGTATTTTATCAATAGGACAGCCAGTTGGGGCCTCCGGGTGGCGCAGTGGTTAAGGGTACTGCAGCGCCAGCTGTGCCACCAGAGACTCTGGGTTCGCGCCCAGGCTCTGTCGTAACCGGCCGCGACCGGGAGGTCCGTAGGGCGACGCACAATTGGCCTAGCGTCGTCCGGGTTAGGGAGGGGTTGGCCGGTAGGAATATCCTTGTCTCATCGCGCACCAGCGACTCCTGTGGCGGGCCGGGCGCAGTGCGCGCTAACCAAGGTTGCCAGGTGCACGGTGTTTCCTCCGACACATTGGTGCGGCTGGCTTCTGGGTTGGATGCACGCTGTGTTAAGAAGCAGTGCGGCTTGGTTGGGTTGTGTATCGGAGGACGCATGACTTTCAACATTCGTCTCTCCCGAGCCCGTACGGGAGTTATAGCGATGAGACAAGATAGTAGCTACTAAAAACAATTGGATACCACGAAATTGGGGAGAAAACAGGGTATAAAAAAATAAAAAAATAATAATAGGACAGCCAGTTGAAGACTGGAGTAGGGAGTGTAAGCAGGGGGTCAGATTTGAACCCACGCCGGCACTGTTACGTGTGTGTTCTGAGCGCAGCGGCACTGATCGCTAGACCATTGAGACTACGTCGCTCTACTGTTTTTAAGACCTGGGAAACCCGTCTGTAAAGAACCTGTGGGTACCAACCCCTTACTTCCAGTATCTGTCTTTCCCCCTACATTTAGTGAGCGATGTTCCAGTACTTTGCGTGTTCAACTTAAATAAGCTGCTTTTTACCTTCCCGTTCACAAACTTCATTCCAATACTTAAAATGTTTACACAAGTGTTTGCTTGGTGTTCTGCCAGACTGTTTTAAATAAGGAAAGTTAGACAGATGGAGAAACGTGGTCCGTGTAACCCCAGCCTTGTGGTTGTTGTTAAGAGAATGCTTGTTTACAGTCTACCATTGTAAGTTTTTGTTTTTGATGTCTTAGAACAAATATTATTTTAGGTTTATTTGTGGAAATCGCAAAACATGCAGAAATATGAAAAATAAATTAACCCAATATTATTCATACCATAAAAAACTAATCAACATGTATACTCAACAACTTTAGCTACTACTAAGAGCTTTTCACACTACTGAGCGGAGCTGGCCTGGTTACGCATCCATCATAGCTGTTGGAACTGTGCTGAAAGAGATCTCCTCCATCTCTCTCTTTCTCAGTCATCTACAACAACATCTCTCACTATCTGGCCCTCTCTCAGTACTCTGTCCATCTCTCTCACTATCTGGCCCTCTCTCTCTCAGTACTCTGTCCATCTCTCTCACTATCTGGCCCTCTCTCAGTACTCTGTCCATCTCTCTCACTATCTGGCCCTCTCTCTCTCAGTACTTTGTCCATCTCTCTCACTATCTGGCCCTCTCTCTCTCAGTACTCTGTCCATCTCTCTCACTATCTGTCTCTCTCTCTCTCTCTCTCTCTCTCTCTCTCTCTCTCTCTCTCTCTCTCTCTCTCAGTACTCTGTCCATCTCTCTCACTATCTGGCCCTCTCTCTCAGTACTCTGTCCATTTCACTCACTATCTGGCCCTCTCTCTCTTTCTCTCTCTCTCTCTCAGTACTCTGTCCATCTCTCTGTTTTTGATGTTCTCTCTAGACTCCCATGTGTACAGTCGGGGACCTTTGCCAGCTCCCCCTGGCATCCTTAGTCACAGCCTGTGAGGGATGAAGTGTGGTCAACCACTTCATCCCTCCATTATGTCCTACCTCTGTCCCTCTATCCCTCCCAGGCAAACACATTCAAGGGCCCTTCATCCCCTTCCAGCATCCTCTCAAACACAGACACAGATCCAGCCTCCTATTTCCTCACTGGACATGGGGCATATCAGAGGGATAGTTTAGGTGTGATTTCCATGAACCCTATCCAACCAAAGACTTTTACTTTATGTTTTCATCATACATTAATTTAACAATAAGCTTTATTGAACCAATTTGCACTTTACTTGGACCAAACATGCAATCTTGAAGCTCAAGAAGACCAATATGTTTGTGTTTGATTTGTTTGTTTGTTTGTTTGTGTGTGTGTGCGTGTGTGCGTGTGTGTGTGTGCGCAGTTTGCTCTTTTGCTTTGAGTTGTCATTCCATCATTCAAACCAAAAGGTTGTGGGCAGAGCCTAGTGTTTCCCATGTAACAGTGATATGTTTGTCACCTTTGTTCAGGTCATTCAAAGTTTCCCTTTTTCAATGTTGTCATCAGGTCATAGCTGAACTTTCAGCTTTTAGACTTTTCAATAGGCAATTGTTTTATCAAGTATTGCTTGTGCCTGTTAAGTCCTATTCACATTCTACATGTTCTATTCTCAACACAGTGTATATCTGGGCTTTTGGGGAATGTTTATTAGGAGCATTTTACTTGATGATTGTTCTTAAAAGTTGTCCATATGCCAATAGGACTCAGTTGTTGTAATTGTGGGTCTGAAAAGCTAGATCCTTTGTGAATAACCAAAATGTAGGAGACAACCTTGCACTCAAATATACTTGACACTAACTTTTGGGGAATCAAATAGCTGACTTCCTACTTTAACGTTAAGGATGGTAAACATGAAAATGTCTCCATTCTTTGCCATTAGATTATAAGACAAAATAATTTGTGCAAAGGAGAAAAATCGTCTTCTCATAGCAGTAGTTCAATATTCACATATGTACCTCCCTACCCTCTCTCTCTCCAGGCACTACCCCAAGCAGTCCTTCACCATTGTGACTGACACCCCAGAGAACCTGAGACTGAGACATCAGAGTGAATTGCAGAGCCAGGTGAGATGGCCTTCAATTTTTGTGTATGTCGTCAAATTCACATCATTTTCAGGTGCTGGGCTGGAAAACACATTGTTAAAAATGGGGGAACTAGAGGATCCAAACTTCTATGTCATCATAGAGGTGTAATATGCCACATCAGTGAAACACCATTCCCATGTTTTGTTCCTTTACTATACCTCCCTTTCTGCCTGTATCTGGCTGTCAGACTCCTAACTCGCCTGTACAGGGACACACAGCCAGGGCCCATCTGTCAAAGAAACATAGACACACTGGGTGTCTGTCCACATGCCAGTCCTTTGGCTCAGAACACAGCCAAAAGGAAGAGACAGGAACGTCAAAGAGAGGGAGGGAGGGAGGGAGGGAGGGAGGGAGGGAGGGAGGGGAGCTCACTCACAGGATCTGTCTGATTTGGTTTACCCTGAATCTCTAGTCTACAGAGAGCTGTATTGCTTTCATTCTGCAGTCATAAACACTGGGGATCATCTAAAGGCATCAAACATGTGTCTGAAGACACGGATAGCGTTATATGTATTCACAAGCAAGGCTCTCAGCTCTCTCTGTAATGATGAACTTCTGACTATCAGAATCATCAAGGTACTCTCATCATCCTCTTCATACAGATTATTGGATCGTATAACTTGTATTAATCATCAGCAGCTTCCATTCCCCCACTCTCACATAGACTCATGTATCCATAGCCACTGATCAAATGATGTACTCTATAACTACAGATCATTTGATTGTTAGTTACTTATACGTGCCATTTAGCACAGGCTTTTATACTTAGTGTCTTACAGTAGTGCGTGCATACATTTTTGTGTAGGTGGCCCCAGTGAGAATCGTACCTACAATCCTGATATTGTCATTTCCTTGCAACTGAGCCACACACAATCACTTTGCTGTATGTCAACATTCATCCAACTGTATCAGTGCATTAGGGTTTATTGCACACACACACTGTAACAACCAGTGGATAGGAAAATACCATCTTGTCTCTGTTTCACACACAAGCAATCCATTCTTTGGCCTGTTTTTTGGAGCACATTCTCAAAGGCGGTGGCGCGTCAGTAATTTGGTTATTTAAGCTTGAAGCAACTAATCTAAGGGGCCGATAGGGCTCCGGCTCCACTGGAGATTTCCCTGATTAACCTATGGTTCTATTTACATGGCCCCAAAGAGATAGGATCAAGTGTTTAAAAAAATTGTTGTTGGAATATCTATTTTAACATTCCTACTCCTAATTTCGAACTACACCAGTAATTGTTTCTACCTGTTTCTTTTCGGTGCATCACAATCTTTTTTTAATGTTTTTTTTAAGGAGAACAGAATTCCGATCTCCTTAGGTATTTTTATTATTTTGATGACAGGATATGAGCAGAAGCAGGGAGGCAAAGTAGAGGGAGCATGAGGCTAATGCGGGGATCGGTAGAGACTCTGAGCTAGAAAATGGTATATCAGAGTCTCTATGTGACCAGTAGAGACTCTGAGATAGAACATGGTATATCATACACTGCAGTTGAGGAACAATGGGAAAGTAATTCTTCTTTTGAAAGTTGATACAATTGTAACCCCACTTTTGAGAAAATGGCCCTTGAATGTTTTGGTACACCTACTGGAGAGCTCTTCTTTGTCTAAACCCAATCAGTATCGTTCACATCCTCTTAAGCCTTAGCTCCATCCATCTCTTTAAGGATTCACATATGAGGCCATGTGCTAAACAGAGTGAGTAGTTTAGTAAACAACCAAAGATGTAGACTAGTGGTAGCCTACAATAAGGAAAAATTCCAGGTAAAAATACGCTACCTGGCTAACTTGAAGAAAAAAAATATTTTAAAAAATATTTAAAAATACCTGGCTAACTCGATGGGTAATGTAATCATCATGGCAAAGTAGAGTCTTTTGTTCAGACATGTAGCTAAACAATAAACCGACATAATCCCACCTCATACTACTACCAATACAAACATTGTCAAAGCTGTAGTATGACTCTGTAGGTAGCTAAAGCTAACCAACCAGGTTCAATTAGCTAGCTAACATTAGGCTATAACTAGCAATGCAAATGGATTTTCTGATTTGAATAATATTACTACACAGATGATACACGTGACTTTAGTTAGCGACCCGGAAGGCAAACGTTCGCTAGTTAGCTAACAGTATGCTTTAACTTGCAATGAAAACGACTTTCTGACTAAATTTGAAACTTATATCTATAAATGTAGCTAGACTCTTACCCGTATACATGGATGAACGCTTCACGGCAGACTGGAACCATTTAACTCTGTTTTGTTTGTAGCTACATCTTTTTTTGGCCAGCGTTGTATCAAGTCACTCAGGTTCACACTGACCGTGGCATGTGCAGAAAGTAGCCCATCACTTTTTCCAACTGTCCAATAGTGCCTGCTATATTCAGGGCATCGATGTTGTTGAGAAAAGTAGCAAAACTTTTGTAGTTCTCGATGGCTAACGTTATATCTTTCAAAAACGGCACAGTAGAAAGGACTATCAACACATACTGAACACATACTGAATAGCTCACGTTATAGACAAAAGCATGCTACATGGCAGACCAATCCAAACTCATCTCCCATCATCCCATCCATTATCTCAGCCAATCATGGCTAGCGGGAAGGTTCCTGTCTTTTTCCATGGCTAAACCAACTATGCTCATAATTTAATGTTTTTATTTGTATTTACGGAAAACAAGTGTTTTATTAAGGCACATGAAACTTCCAGAAGGCATTTCTGCCCAAAAACGCATTTTGATTAAAAAAATACATGTTTACAATCAAATGCCTCTCCTGTGAAGTAGTGATGTGCAACATACACCTAGTTTCCTGAAGCGAGACACAACCTTAATTCGGTGACTAACATTTGGTGTGATATTTGCTGTAACTTGGGCCTACACTAGAAAATCAGACAGCCTGTTAAGTGAGGGTGGAGAGATGAGGACACTGTCAGAACAAGTTGTCTTCTATGTCAGGGGGACAGTCATACAGCACTCACTCCCTCTAAGTTAGGCTCTCTAGGTATGACTGTTAGCTTTAGCCTGAAACTGGCTCACATCTGGGTCATTTCTAGACACAACATGTCAGCCTTTCTGGTGGAACGCCCATTGCCCTAGAGGAGTCGGTCAACAATGTCTGACTCTTATGTCACCTTTCACGCTTGATTTCCCTTGGTTTTTTTCTCCTTCTTCTCCTTTGTTGTAGCCTGAACAACAATGCAGACATACTGTACAAAATAGACGACATTTTGGGGCATGTCTGGCAACTGAACATTTTCATAAAACATACTAGAATTCACCATCGTCTGAAGCTGTCATGTTTGGTAGCATGTTTTGGCAGCAGATTGTTGGTTCACTGAGGGACAGCTTTCCACTCAGTGGTCTCCAGAAGGAGTCAGGCTATGTCCCAGGCCAGGGAGAGGGGCATCTCTGTCTCTGTTTCTCTCACACACACACTCTCACTCTCTGACACACACTCTCACTCTCTCTCACATACACACACACACACACACACACACACACACACACACACACACACACACACACACTCACACAAAATATAGATGTCTATCGAACACTCCAGTCTCTCACTGACAGAACTAGCTCTTGCACATTGATTGTTCATCCTCATTTGTGTTTTGTCCTATGAGTGTGTTGTGGCATCGGTGCCTTCACTCCTGATGCACTTTCAGCTTTTGTCTGTTAACTGGCCTGGGATAATCCTCCCTCTCTGTCCCCTCAGAGTGCTGTCCTAACTGGCTCAGTGACCCTGACACAGTCACTGAGATCATGTTGGCCCCTGCTCATTATTGTCTGGCGGCCAAGCACCCCCACAATGGCCGTGCAGTTGCCCCCTCTGTTACCAGATGGTCTGAGATTCTATGTGTCAGAGAAACCATATGAGGTAGCCATGCCACCCTCTACAATCAGCCCACAATTCTTTGCAAACCCAGTCGGTGATACCTACTCATATCGATCCCTGTCCTCAAACCCAACTGAGGACATCCTCAGTGTAGAGCAACAGCCAGGTCTGTGTGTATTATTGCCGGCTCTCTCTCTCTCTCTCTCTCTCTCTCTCTCTCTCTCTCTCTGTCTCTCTGGTGGTCAGTGTAGAGCAACAGCCAGGTCTGTGTGTATTATTGCCGGCTCTCTCTCTCTCTCTCTCTCTCTCTCTCTCTCTCTCTCTCTCTCTCTCTCTCTCTGTCTCTCTGGTGGTCAGTGTAGAGCAACAGCCAGGTCTGTGTGTATTATTGCCGGCTCTCTCTCTCTCTCTCTCTCTCTCTCTCTGTCTCTCTGGTGGTCAGTGTAGGGCAACAGCCAGGTCTGTGTGTATTATTGCCGGCTCTCTCTCTCTCTCTCTCTCTCTCTCTCTCTCTCTCTCTCTCTGTCTCTCTGGTGGTCAGTGTAGAGCAACAGCCAGGTCTGTGTGTATTATTGCCGGCTCTCTCTCTCTCTCTCTCTCTCTCTCTCTCTCTCTCTCTCTCTCTCTCTCTCTCTGTCTCTCTGGTGGTCAGTGTAGAGCAACAGCCAGGTCTGTGTGTATTATTGCCGGCTCTCTCGGCACCAGCCATGGATGCTGTAATAAAAGGAACTGTGATTACCTGACAGTGTAATTTACCATCAGAGATTTACTAGAGTAATTTACCCCGGCGTCTCTCTTTCTCTCTCTCTCTCTCTCTCTGGTGGTCAGTGTGAGTGAGTGACTGTGCTTATCGACTATCACAGAGGAGCAAAGCAATGCCTTTCTCACCAGATCCATTCTACTGTTGTTTACCACGTACAGCACCTGCCCTAGAGCCACAAATAAACACAAGCCTCTTCACACCAATTGAGATGCTCTGTTAACGTATCTACCTGTCTGTTTCCATCAAAGTACACTGGTACACTATGAAACGTCTGCATAATGGATCTATTATATAATGTACATCTGTACATCACAGGAGGTTGGTGGCACCTTAATTGGGGAGGATGGGAATGGTATCAAATACATCAAACATATGTTTTGTGTTTGAAGCCGCTCCATTCCAACCATTATTATGATCCGTCCTCTCCTCAGCAGCCTCCAGTGCTGTACATCACTTTTCAGTGAGTCAACCAGCAGAACCCAGAGCTGAGAAGACTGCTGGATTTAATTCATATGGTTTTGGATGTGTAACAGGGTGGCTAACCCTAGCTCTTGGTGAGCTTCTAGCTACTTGTAGTAGGTATGCAGGCTTTTTCTCCAGCCCTGCTAAGTATGCAAGCTTAGTGGAACGAACTGCCCCTCGTCCCAGCCATTCCCTTGTGCTGTCTGAGAACCTCTGCCAGTCCCTCAGCCAGAAACATGAACGTCTGGGATATTTATCAACCTGTGTTTTTCTAGCTTTAATTTGACATGCTAATGATATGAGTCATAAATCACAGGTTGAGCCTTACATAACAGTAGCAATAATAGACTATTAATACTGAAGGACAGAATATCGCCACTGATAGGCTACTTTGAGAGAAATCAGCTGAAACGTGTACATTAAAGCCTCTTGGGTAAACTGATAAATGAATAACCCATTCTGTCCATGAGGTTTACACTCTTCATTATTGTAGGGCTCAGTAGCCTAGCTCTGTCTGTTCGTGTTTGTATGAATTATACAGAAGGGTCTAAAATTATTGACACCCTTGATAATGATGAGTAATAATGACTCTATAAAATAAAGAATTCAAATACTGAGCTATACTGCATGCACTTTTTTGTTGTTGAAATCATAATATTTTATACTAATACAATTGCTCAGAGAAAAAGATTTTGTTGAATATGTAATAATTAATTTGCTCAAAAGGTAGGGGTCAAAATTATTGACACCTCTAAAGATTATTATAAATAAAGTAGGGAAATCAAAATAAAGTAGTCAAAAGTTTAGTATTTGATCTCATATTCCTAGCGCGCAAGCGCAATGACTACATCAGGATTCTGACTCATTTGTAGTTTTTGGTTGTGTTTCAGATTATTTTGTACCATATAAAATAAATGGTGAATAATGTATTGTATTTTGGAGTCACTTTTATTGTAAATAAGAATAGAATATGTTTCTAAACACTCCTATGCTAACCTCCCAAGTTATTGGTAATGGTGAGAGGTTAGCATGTCTTGGGGGTATGATATAAAATGCTAACCTCCCAAGTTATTGGTAATGGTGAGAGGTTAGCATGTCTTGGGGGTATGATATAAAATGCTAACCTCCCATGTTATTGGTAATGGTGAGAGGTTAGCATGTCTTGGAGGTATGATATAAACTGCTAACCTCCCCTGTTATTGGTAATGGTGAGAGATTAGCATGTCTTGGGGGTATGATATAAAATGCTAACCTCCCCTGTTATTGGTAATGGTGAGAGGTTAGCATGACTTGGGGGTATGATATAAAATGCTAACCTCCCCTGTTATTGGTAATGGTGAGAGGTTAGCATGACTTGGGGGTATGATATAAAATGCTAACCTCCCCTGTTATTGGTAATGGTGAGAGGTTAGCATGTCTTGGGGGTAGGATCTTTCATCCTCTAATGCTCTCACTCATCCTTATTCATGATTTATTCAGGACTATACGTAATCATGGTAGCATCCACATTCATGTTGTGTAGTGTTTATGTAGTGTTTAGAAACATACTCATTTCTTATTTTCAAATACAAAACGTTTGACTACTTTATAAGATTCTTTAGGGGTATCAATAATTTTGACCCCTACATATTTTAGATTTTTGTATTTCTTGATTTTTGTATTAACACAAAATAATATAATTTGCAATATGTACATGTAGGTAGGGGTAAAGTGACATGAAGCCTTGACTAACAGTAGCCTAGCGGGTAGGAGCGTTGGGCCAGTAACCAAAAGGTTGCTGGATCGAATCCCTGAGATGACAATCTGTTGTTCTGCCCCTGAGCAAGGCCGTTAACTCACTGTTCCCCGGGTGCCGATGACGTGGATATCGATAAAGGCAGCCCCCCTGTACCTCTCTGATTCAGAAGGGTTAGGTTAAGACACATTTCAGTTGAATGCATTCAGTTGTACATCCCCTTTTCCTTTGCTTTTCTTTACAATCCTATATAGCTAGCAGTCTAGTGATGTATGAATTATTCTTAGTGTGCCCTTGACAAAGTATAATTATTCCACACAATAAGATAACGATCAGGTGTGCCACATTAATACTTTATGTAAGAGCTTATGTCATGATATGAGACTTCAAAGTGTTGGAGAATAAAGCTCTCAAAACTCCAATAGTCAAAGATGAAGGTTTAATTAGAATTCTAATTTGCGTTTAATATGTTCCCTACACAAAGCTATTGTATAGTGTGGGTATCTACAAGATGAACGGCTTTGAATCAAGAATAATTTTGTCGGAATTGTTGTCTTGCTCTTTAGCGATGAGAGGGACTACAAAACAACTGTCCTTTTAAATATTTTCGGAGATTAAATGGAACCAAGAACAAACCTAAACTAACCAACTTATTTCCAAACAAAACACTTAATTTGTTTTAGACCAGCCTCTTTTTACCCTGGTATCTTCAGAACAGCAGGCTCTCTTTCTCATCACAATACTTGTCAGACTATTGTGTTGCAGCTTAGAACCACCGTGGAAAGGAAGGATTTTCAAATGGCAAAGTATTACTACGAAGTCGTTTTTCAAATCTCATCCCTGTCTCTTGTTTCAGGTGAAATACAAAAAGGACTTTGAGGATAGCAAAGGCAGAGGCTTCAGCATTGTATCTGACACACCAGAGCAACAGAGACTGAGGAAGACACAGGAGCAGATCAGTAATGTATGCTTCTGTGTGGTCACTTCCTCTATATCCCCTGGTCTCCATGGTTACCCCTCCTTACTCTTCCTGTCCTTGTTACCTCATCACACCCCTGACCTTAGTGTGGGTGTCCTGTTTGTACTGTTGTGGGGTGTCTGTCAATGTTACGTAATGTGGAGGAATGGAGGAGAGGAAAGTGTCTGAACTGTGTGTGTGTGTGTGCGTGTGTGTGTGCGTGCGTGTGTGTGTGTGTGTGTGTGCGCGTGCGTGCAAGCGAGCGAAGTGGTGCGTGAAAGCTGGACGAGTGTATGAATCAGAGGGTGCATTTTGGTCACTGAGCGAAATCACGGGTTTGCACAACACACAAACACACACACTCAACATACAGTATGCTCCTCTCTCTCTTTCTTCTCTTATCTGGTCCTATCAACTCATAATCTCTCTTCTGTATCACAGACTGACTACATTGAAATAATACACGTACCGAATGTCTACCTTTCCATAATGACACCCACACATGCAAACACTACAGTACTGGTAAGTGCACGAGGGGCCTTCACACGGCCAGCCTCAGTTTATGTAGATGACATATAACAGTTAAGCGGTGCCAGTGAACATCCTTGTCCCAACCCCTCGACTCAAGAGTATGCTGAGACCAAATGTGCTGCCAAACGAATTCAACACTCCTATCAGGTGAGAAATCTACCTCGGGTACATCTCAATAGTCTAATTTGGCTTCCTCTCCTGTCCTCGTTTCCTTTATCTGCTACATAAGACAGTGTGGGTGAATCCACATGGGGGATTCCTACTAGGGAGGTCCTACTGTCAAGTGTTTTCACATCAGTTCATAGGAAAGGAGACAAGGAAAGGACACTGCTTTAGACTGATGACATTGTCTTGAGTCCCCTTTAAATACAACACACTAGGGGCTCTATTCAGTCCTTGGCGCTGAAGATCAGCTTCTTAGCACGATTAACAGTTAAAGGTAATGTTCCCACCATCGCTGAGACTTCACTCATGGTAAACGCTGCATATGTCAGAAATTACCTTTACATTTTAATGCAGGTCTTCCGAGATACTAAAGTGATACGGATTGAATCCAGACCTTACTCTTCTACATACTGTATGTTATGTGTCTAACTAATTCCACGGAGGGCCGAGTGTCTCCGGGTTTTCGCTCCTCCCTTGTACTATATTGATGAAATAAGGTCACTGATCAGTTAGGAACTCCCCTCACCTGGTTGTCTAGGTCTTAATTGGACACACTGAAAGGAGAAACTAAAAACCAGCAGACACTCAGCCCTCCATGGAATGAGTTTGTCACCCCTGTTGTATGTGCTCTCACCATATCTGATTTTAGTGCCCGCAGGTCCTCCAGGGGGAGGATAGGGTTACGGGCACCATCGTCCCAGATGTGGCTCATTAACCCACTACTGATCCAGGTAAGCGACCCCCACTCACTGCCCAGGGCCAACTCGTCTGACTGTGTGATTGCATTATTCCGCTGTGTAAACCCACCCGTAGAGTATTATTGTGGATACACCTACCTCCTTCATTAACTAACACATCAGAGCACACGTGGAGGGCACTCTAAAACCAACGCTTGGTTCTGTTACCAGGAGGACACTCTGAACCCTATAGGAAATTCTTTGTTGTTATGTTGTTTTTTACTCTAAAAAGTGCTATCAGAGAGGAGCATATAAATGCTGCTAGTCTAATCCAAATACCAGCCTAATAAATCTTTATTATACAACATCTATTAAATGCCTGTGTGTGTCATCTAGCACTTTTGGCAGGTTTTCAGGGCCTAAAAGCATCGTGCCAGAGCATGAGACATCTATCCTTCTGCTAATGCTACATTACCCTCAGGTTTAGGTGCTAAAGCTAGTTAGCGGCTAATGCTACATTACCCTCAGGTTTAGGTGCTAATGCTAGTTAGTGGCTAATGCTACATTACCCTCAGGTTTAGCTGCTAATGCTAGTTAGCAACTAATGCTACATTAGCCTCAGAACAACATGTACACGGTTGACTTGTATATGAATGGTATAGAACTGAGACAGGGTTGAATGCCTTCTGTTTCTGCATCATGGCTAGTATGATGCTAAGAATGCAGAACGGAGGCCCCCCAAAATACACACCCACTGCCCCACTTCTACCGCACTGGCCCAGAATCCTCTGGTGTGGTTTTCAACCACATCTGGGTTGTTACGGGCTCTTTTTAGCTGCACCACGCCTACCAGTCTTACCCTGTTATCAAATCCCAAATAACATGGAAAAACATGCATGGGGTTATTTATACAAACAGTCTTCCCATATGCATCAGCAACTTCATCATACATACAGTTGAAGTCGGAAGTTTACATACTTAGGTTGGAGTCATTAAACCTCGTTTTTAAAACAATCCACACATTTCTTGTTAACAAACTATAGTTTTGGCAAGTCGGTGAGGACATCTACTTTGTGCATGACACAAGTCATTTTTCCAACTATTGTTTACAGACAGATTATTTCACTTATAATTCACATAATTCCAGTGGGTCAGAAGTTTACATACACTAAGTTGACCGTGCCTTTAACCAGCTTGTAAAATTCCAGAAAATTATGTCATTGCTTTAGAAGCTTCTGGTAGGCTAATTTACATAATTTGAGTCAATTGGAGGTGTACCTGTGGATGTATTTCAAGGCCTACCTTCAAACTCGGTGCCTCTTTGTTTGACATCATTGATTTCAAATCTTTGTTTGAAATCAAAAGAAATCAGCCAAGACCTCTGAAAAAACTGTAGACCTCCACAAGTCTGGTTCATCCTTGGCTGCAATTTCCAAGCACCCGAAGGTACCACATTCATCTGTACAAACAATAGTACGCAAGTATAATCAGCATGGGACCATGCAGCCATCATACCGCTCAGGAAGGAGACGAATGTACTTTGGTGCGAAAAGTGCAAATCAATCCCAGAACAACAGCAAAGGATGTTGTGAAGATGCTGGAGGAACCAGGTACAAAAGTATCTATATCCACAGTACAACGAGGCCTATATTGACATAACCTGAAAGGCTACTCAGCAAGGAAGAAGCCACTGCTCCAAAACCGCCATAAAAAAGCCAGACTACGGTTTGCAACTGCACATGGGGTCAAAGATCGTACTTTTTGGAGAAATGTCCTCTGGTCTGATGAAATAAAAATAGAACTGTTTGGCCATAATGACCATCATTATGTTTGGAGGAAAAAGGGGGAGGCTTGCAAGCCGCAGAACACCATCTCAACGGTTAAGCAGGGGGGTGGCAGCATCATGTTGTCAGGGTGCGTTGCTGCAGGAGGGACTGGTGCACTTCACAAAATAGATGGCATCATGAGGGAGGAAAATTATGTGGATATATTGAAGGAATATCTCAAGACGTCAGTCAGGAAGTTAAAGCTTGGTCGCAAATGGTTCTTCCAAATGGACAATGGTCCCAAGCATACTTCCAAAGTTGTGGCAAAATGGCTTAGGAACAACAAAGTCAAGGTATTGGAGTGGCCATCACAAAGCCCTATCCTCAATCCCATAGAAAATGTGTGGGCAGAACTGAAAAAGCATGTGCGAGCAAGGAGGCCTACACACCTGACTCAATTACATCAGCTCTGTCAGGAGGAATGGGCCAAAATTCACCCAACTTATTGTGGTAAGCTCGTGGAAGGCTACCCAAAACGTTTGACCCAAGTTAAACAATTTAAGGCAATGCTACCAAATACTAATTGAGTGTATGTAAACTTCTGACCCACTGGGAATGTGATGAAAGAAATAAAAGCTGAAAGAAATCATTCTCTCTGCTATTATTCTGACATTTCACGTTCTTAAAATAAAGTGGCGATCCTAACTGACCTAAGACAGACCTAAGACTTTTTACTTTGATTAAATGTCAGGAATTGTGAAAATGTATTTGGCTAAAGTGTATGTAAACTTCCGACTTCAACTGTACACGGATATGCAGTGGCTGTTTTGAATTATCCCTAATTTGAAAATAACTGGATAGAAATCCCTTTTCTGTTGCGTTGATTTTGGGACTCATTTTCCTTTTAATCTAACCAGAAAATATAATTTTATTTGGGATTGGTTGTTTATGTTAATGCGGTCCATAGGAGGGGTGCGAGTCCTACTCTAAAGGCTGTCCCATCCCTGTTTCCCTCCTAACCTTCCGGTTACTAGTCCAACGCTCTAACCACTAGGCTACCTGCCGCCCCACCTGTGCGAATACAGGATGAGTAAATTATGAATAAATACATTTTAGCTATTGTCAAGATCATGTTAAAAAAACAAACATAAGGTGACTTACTGTAAATCAAGGATTTTAGTTCTCATACTGCATCCCCAATTTACTGCTAACGGACCGAGGCAGTGGATTTGCAATCAGTACTTTATAAATAGTGCTGACGTGATGTATCAAAAGCACAGGCTTTTGTGGCTCTGATGTAAAATGTGACTAAATGGAAAGTAGTGATAGTGTTCACACGAGGTGAAGTGCAGCAGTGACCACATGATTGGCCCTCAGGTATGTTTGTTTTGGATTTTTCTGCAAGCGATGTTGACAGAGCTTCAAAGGAGACAATGGGTCGAATTTTATCTCGAGATTTTGGCTGTTTGGTCCCCCTTTGAAATGGTTGAGTGAACTTAGCGGCCAGATGGCTGCCCTATTAAACCAGCATCTGACACCCTACTAAAAAAACGAATACAAATCATTTTGGCCCATGCCACCCTGTTCATGCTACTGTATGGACGGTCCTGTTCATGCTACTGTATGGACGGTCCTGTTCATGCTACTGTATGAACGGTCCTGTTCATGCTACTGTATGGACGGTCCTGTTCATGCTACTGTATGGACGGTCCTGTTCATGCTACTGTATGAACGGTCCTGTTCATGCTACTGTATGGACGGTCCTGTTCATGCTACTGTATGAACGGTCCTGTTCATGCTACTGTATGAACGGTCCTGTTCATGCTACTGTATGGACGGGCACACTATTCTTGCAGCCCAAACCTCAGTCCACAATGTAAAGTCCAAACCTGAGGTTTTGTTTTCTTCTAAATACTTTGAGCATTTTAATTGAGCCTGCCTGGAGTGCCAGATGGTAGGGAGTTGCACATTTGGGACCATTCCATTGATTCCAGCTCAATCTGGCGAAGCTAAAGTGTTTAAAAGAAAACAAATACAGGTTGAACCCAGGTTTTGTGCAACATCATTGTCTTCAAAAATTACCCTCTAAAGAGCAGTGCATATTGTGATCCACATTACTGAAACCTCATTACCTCCAACATATAATCTGCCATAGCGACCTGCAGTGCTATTTAGGCGAGAAGTCTAATGAATGACTTTCACAGTCAATGTGGTGCTCATCTATCTCGGGAATGTCGTGTGTCACAGGAGAACCCAACCAGAAACCTACAAGGCTTCTCCTCTCCAATCCTAAAGGACTGCTAAGATGTTATTTGCTCCATAGTACTACATTTCAATGAACTCTAATTGATTGACACTAATTGATGGTTGAATTGCTACAGTCCACACCCTTGGCTTCTCTGGGTCGTATGAATAACTCTGTCAGCGATGGAGAAAGCTTTAGGTCACTGACAGTACTCTCAACTGTAAATGAATATTGATGAGCTGGCAATATCATCCCAGACTACCGTTGCTGGTAGTCGTGGCAGAATGGTAAAAGTCTGTTTCCATTAGATTAGACGGTGGACAGGGATGACACATGGCTGTCAGTGATTGTTTTTCCACTGTAATAGCCTCGAATGTGTGGAGGACCCCAAAACATGCACATCTCTTGCTGTTTCCTAGAATCTTGTTTGTACTGATTGCAGAGTAGAAGTTGTGCATAGGTGGGTGGGCATGAGGTAATGAGGGTGATGACTGATTTCAGTCAGAAAAACTTAACCCTTCACAGTATCCTATAAATTTACATTAAAACCCTCTTCCTGGGGTTTATTATGGATCCCCATTAGTTCCTGCCAAGCAGCTACTCTTCCTGAGTTCCAAACACATTAAGGCCCTTACATTACATCTAAAACAGTACATCATATAACATTATTACACCATGACATGTTTAAAATACCAAATGTATAATACCACCACACAACAATTTTACTAATAGCCATTGCATGCTCTACAAACAATGTTGAATTGTTTTGTCCTTTTTGTGTGTTCAAAACCCCTAACTTTTTTCCTCCTGACACACTTACTCAGAAGTAAACAAAGTAAACACATTGGTTTTAGTTCCTCTCTGGTGAACCAGAGAAAGAAAAGTATTGTATAGCAAGCCTGAAATTCACATATCCATCTACACAGCGAAACGAGCATTATACAACTCAGGGGTGTCAAACATACGGCCGGCAGGTGGTTTGAGCTAAAAGGTGAAGGCTCTGCTACCACAGCTCTGCTCAGTGCCTTTGAGATAAGAGCCCAGGCACATGACCGCACGCAGGAAGAATAGGGCCTTCTTTAACTGACTTCCCATGGACGACCTCTCTGCTAATAGGGAGTGCTGTTGCTAGAGCTATTGACTGGCACACTGCGGTTCCACAGGATCTAGTTTTAAAACAGGCATTCTTCAGATTAGAATGTTAATGTGTTATATTTATTTGCTATCTCTTTGACTTTTCTGTGTAATTTAAATGGCTAGAAGCCAGGGCATTGAGAGCAATGCGAAACAACTTGATTTCTTTGTTTACTCCATGTGTAACTCTGTGTTGTCTGTTCACACTGCTATGCTTTATCTTGGCCAGGTCACAGTTGCAAATGAGAACTTGTTCTCAACTAGCCTACCTGGTTAAATAAAGGTGAAATAAAATAAAATAAAAGTTTAGAGAACTGTAATTTACTGTATGCTAACGACTTTGCACCTACAAGTGAATTTCCTCATATTCCATCTTGGCAGGATACATAATAACAACAAGTGCTGCTTGTTGCAACATGAGTCACTGGGCCAAATTGAATTTCCTCACTGTAGACTCACTGGTATCAAGATTTGGTTCCAAATGGGTCTGTTATCCAGTTAAAGCTATCTAGCTTTCTTTGTGCCATACAAACCCAATGCTACCCTATTCTACTACATATAATAAGAGGAGAAAACCTCCCACAGGACTGGTGCCTAAAGCCCTATATTTAGGGGTCAATTATGGTAATAGTCAGGTCTAAATTAGGGATATTGAATGTTAACGCCAATTAATTGTGTCCTGCATCCAATCAGCTTGTTTGGAGACTGAGTGGGAGGACGGGAGTGTAAAGCGCTCTGGTAATATTATTCTCATGCCAACTCCTCCATATCTGCTTTATTGGCCTCAACTTTTCACTCCTCTCCACTGGTCTCTTCATTCTGTCATGGTTACCCATAAGGTCAGGCCAGAGAAGGTTTTTTGTAAGGTTAAAGGTTGAAGGTTAAGGAGGGTGTTGCCTTTTTGGACTTGCACTTGTTATCTCAAATAACAAAAATACTTTGGTTATTAGAGGACACGTCTGGATTGGGACATTCCATTCAGGGTGCAACACCTTTCCTGAACCTCCTCACCCTCCCACCCTTAAGACTGGCCCTCTGATTCACATGTACGGCATCACCATTGATAACGCCCTAAGTGGGGTCTAAATCGGGAAAGTGGGGATGATAAGGAGTACCCAACATAGAGTCAAGAGGGAGAGTTGAGGCAGAAAACAAAATCCTTCCAGAACAGCGTTTTGACTCTTAGGCTGGCCACATTTACATTACCTGCCTTAAAACCATCTATTTTGTGTGTTTTACTGTTTTCTTTACCCAGAAGTCACCTAGATGGAAGAAACGTCAGAGGAAACGGGCAGCTTGATGGAAGAAACGTTGGGAAAAACTCTCACCTTGATGGAAGGAACATTGGTGGAAACTGTCACCTTGATGGATGGAACGTCGGTGGAAACTGTCACCTTGATGAATGGAACGTCGGAGGAAACAGTCACCTTGATGGATGGAACGTCGGAGGAAACGGTCACCTTGATGGAAGGAACGTCGAAGGAAACAGTCACCTTGATGGAAGAATCGGTCACCTTGATGGATGGAACGTCGGAGGAAACGGTCACCTTGATGGATGGAACGTCGGAGGAAACGGTCACCTTGATGGAAGGAACGTCGGAGGAAACAGTCACCTTGATGGAAGGAACGTCGGAGGAAACAGTCACCTTGATGGAAGGAATGTCAGAGGAAACCGTGTCGGGAGAAGCAGTGGTGGTCAAGCGTGCTACAGGACGAGTCACCTGGATGGAAGAACCATCGGAGGAAACGGTGCTGGGAGAAGCAGCGGTGGACGAGCATGGCACAGAAGGGGCAGTCGAGGTGAGAACGCCAGTTGGCGTTGCCCCGGCCTGTGTGTCTTTCTGATGACCTTGGCACAGACTGGCATGCTTTTCTAAAGCTGTGGGGGGATTTATACCTACTGTAGCTATGTGCTTTGTTCTCCTGTCAGGCCTCGACTGCTAAGCCCGTCTTGCGCAGACCCAGTGTGCATGTTGCCAGGAGGTGCAGTGTTCTAGCAAGTGACGTAAGTAGAATTCATCCTCTGTGTTCTCTAATACAGCCTGTTGTAATTGTGTGAAGTTGTGGCAGGATTCACTGCAGTGTCCAGTAATGGGTTATAGCCACCTGTAAAGGATTTGGAGGAAAGCCCTTGAGGGATTTAGTCATGCCTACACCACAGCACCACAGATGAAGAGGCTTGTTGGCCAATCTGGGGATAATTAATCTGGACTGAAATGATAGGTTGGACCCTTTTTTGTGCTCAACACCCTTAGGAGATAGAGATTACTATGGAAGCTAAGCTCAAAAAGAGGTGAGTCTGGCGTCTGAAGGTGTCCTAAAATAGCTATTTTGGATTTCAGCTGCTTATCATTCAGAAGACCCCGCCCCTTCATTTTTTCTCTGGTCATATGGAGAAAAAACGTGAGGGCGGGATGACTGGTTAAAGAGATTTGCGATTGGCCATTTGAATGTTTCCCTGTTGTCTGTCAACATAATAAACCAATTATTTTTCACCATGAATCTGCATAATTACTTGTTAACCATCTGTGATGTAGAATAATTCCGACATGTCTCAAAGTGCTCTCTAATTATGACACCCACCACTTAGTGGAGATAAAACTTTTAGCAACTGCTGGCCATACAATTTCACACGAGCGGAGAAGCACTCTGGCTATTTGAATACTTTTGGCAGGAAAAAAATTAATTTGTGGAAACATGATTATAGGACATAAATATTTAACATTCTGACACTACAGTATATTACTTCCGCGTAGTTTTATTATATTTCGTGTTCTCTTTTCCTCTCTCTTCAGTGTCTGAGTCCCCTAGTTGAATACATGGAAATACCTTCTCTATTCCCCCCTGTTCTGGAGATGTAGAAGCTTTTTTTTGCCTGACTTTTTGCTGGTAAAATGTAGAAGGTCAAATATATGCCCCCATTGTAATGCCATGCCAGTGGTTGGTACAGTGTCCAAATGGAAAAGCATTGATAAGCAGTATCAGCCAGAGGAACAATTGTCTATCTGAGCTTTTGTCTGCTTCATGCTGTAGCTACAATAGACACTGTAACACAACCGGTACAGTCAGACAACGTGCCAAGCAGACCCATACACTTAAGTTACTGTATTCATTAGTAATGAGCTCTTGGTGCACGGTCACCCATATAAAGTGCCTTATTAGTTTATTAGCTTCCAACTGGCTCATTCATCCACTCTCCTCTCCCTTGTAACTATTCCCCAGGTCGTTGCTGTAAATAAAAATGTGTTATCAGTCAATTTACCTGGTAAAATACATGTGTCATTACTTAATTACTGTAGCTTGCAATAAGCTTATTTTCAACCATTATGAGGCCCAACATATCAGCTGTCATCCTACAGGTTTTAACCCTCTGCAGACTGTAACTATGTGCTTTGTCCTCCTGTCAGGCCTCGGCTGCTAAGCCCGTCTTGCCCGAACCCGGTTTTGCCAGGAGATGCAGTGTTCTGGCAAGTGACGTAAGTAGGATTCATCCTCTTTGTTCTTTACAGCCTGTTGTTTTTGTGGGAGAATGTGGCAGCATTGGCTCAGTGTCCAGTAATGGGGTGTAGCCACCTGTAAAGGTTTTGGAGGAAAAGCAGCCTGTGTAGATAACGGTATGCTTTGTAACGATATGCTTTGTAACGGTATGCTTTGTAACGGTATGCTTTGTAACGGTATGCTTTGTAACGGTATGCTTTGTAACGGTATGCTGAAAACGGTATGCTTTGTAACGACCTGTATTTTACTGTTTGTCATGACCATGTTATTCAAATAATACAGTTGTCCTTCAAATATTGTGGGTGGTGGTGGGCCTAAGAAAGACAAAATAACAAAACATAACACTGCTACCTGCTACCCTGTAGGTGAAATACAAGGAGGGCTATGAGAAATCCAAGGCCCAGAACCTCTTTATCCCCGATGTAGAGTTTCAGCATTCCAAGAACATCAACGCTTTCATCTCTGAGGTGAGTTGTGTGTTGTTGACGTCATTCTCTGTCTATCTCTCTCTCGCTCTTCCCCTCCCCCTATCTCGCTCTCTCTCTCCCCTGTCCTTGGCACCTTGGCAAACCGCAGAGACACAACACATTCCTCAGCACTGAGCTTTGTCATTCCAGTCACAGTGTCTGTCAGCCCTGTGATAGAAAGGTATTGTTTTGGTGCTCTACTTGTGGATAGACTGTCCTGTCGATTGTTAACAGGCCCTAGTTGCACTTTTAAAGTGCATTCCGCTTCTATCAACATACACATTCATAACACACATACATGTATATGAATGTGTGTACATACATCATGCACATAAACAGACAAACAACAGTTTGACTGAATAAAACTCACATCAATATTCAACACGGATGCTTCACCTTAAACTCTCACAAGCTTAATATATTCATATAATGTGACCTTTCACTGTGAAAAAGGCTTGGCTGTTCTTTTAAACATGGATAGAAGCAAAAACATTTTTTTACGCTTGGCCCAACATCCTAAAAGCATTAAAACAGTAGTGCATCCTTTCCTCTGGTTATTTCCTTATCATTTTTTTATAAAAAAATAAAAGATGTGCCCCCTTTACCTCCAATTTCGTGTTATCCAATTGTTAGTAGTTACTACAGTGGGGCAAAAAAGTATTTAGTCAGCCACCAATTGTGCAAGTTCTCCCACTTAAAAAGATGAGAGAGGCCTGTAATTTTCATCATAGGTACACTTCAACTATGACAGACAAAATGAGAAGAAGAAATCCAGAAAATCACATTGTTGGATTTTTTATGAATTTATTTGCAAATTATGGTGAAAAATAAGTATTTGGTCACCTACAAACAAGCAAGATTTCTGGCTCTCACAGACCTGTAACTTCTTCTTTAAGAGGCTCCTCTGTCCTCCACTCTTTACCTGTATTAATGGCACCTGTTTGAACTTGTTATCAGTTTAAAAGACACCTGTCCACAACCTCAAACAGTCACACTCCAAACTCCACTATAGCCAAGACCAAAGAGCTGTCAAAGGACACCAGAAACAAAATTGTAGACCTGCACCAGGCTGGGAAGACAGAATCTACAATAGGTAAGCAGCTTGGTTTGAAGAAATCAACTGTGGGAGCAATTATTAGGAAATGGAAGACATAATAATGATAATCTCCCTCAATCTGGGGCTCCACGCAAGATCTCACCCGGGGGGACCTAGTGAATGACCTGCAGAGAGCTGGGACCAAAGTAACAAAGCCTACCATCAGTAACACACTACGCCTCCAGGGACTAAATAAGTGTGAGAACTTGGACAATTGGTGGCTGACTAAATACTTTTTTGCCCCACTGTATCTGGTCTCATCGCTACAACTCCCATACGGGCTCGGGAGAGACGAAGGTCGAAAGCCAAGCGTCCTCTGAAACACAACCCAACCAAGTCGCACTGCTTCTTAACACAGTGCACATCCAACCCGGAAGCCAGCCGCACCAATGTGTCGGAGGAAACACCATGCACCTGGCGACCTGGTTAGCGTGCACTGCGCCCGGCCCGCCACAGGAGTCGCTAGTGCGCGATGAGACAAGGATATCCCTACCGGCCATACCCTCCCTAACCCGGACGACGCTAGGCCAATTTGTGTCGCCCCACGGCGGCCGGCTGCGACAGAGCCTGGGCATGAACCCAGAGTCTCTAGACGACTGCGCCACCCGGGAGGCCCTTTCCTTATCATTTTAAGTCGTTTTTTCTCGTAAGCACTTTGTCATTTTAGACTATGTTCATAAACTATGACATTTAACATTTACATTTAAGTCATTTAGCAGACGCTCTTATCCAGAGCGACTTACAAATTGGTGCTTTCACCTTATGACATCCAGTGGAACAGCCACTTTACAATAGTGCATCTAGGTCTTTTAAGGGGGAGGGGGGGGGTGAGAAGGATTACTTTATCCTATCCTAGGTATTCCTTAAAGAGGTGGGGTTTCAGGTGTCTCCGGAAGGTGGTGATTGACTCCGCTGTCCTGGCATCGTGAGGGAGTTTGTTCCACCATTTGGGGGGCCAGAGCAGCGAACAGTTTTGACTGGGCTGAGCGGGAACTGTACTTCCTCAGTGGTAGGGAGGCGAGCAGGCCAGAGGTGGATGAACGCAGTGCCCTTGTTTGGGTGTAGGGCCTGATCAGAGCCTGGAGGTACTGAGGTGCCGTTCCCTCACAGCTCCGTAGGCAAGCACCATGGTCTTGTAGCGGATGCGAGCTTCAACTGGAAGCCAGTGGAGAGAGCGGAGGAGCGGGGTGACGTGAGAGAACTTGGGAAGGTTGAACACCAGACGGGCTGCGGCGTTCTGGATGAGTTGTAGGGGTTTAATGGCACAGGCAGGGAGCCCAGCCAACAGCGAGTTGCAGTAATCCAGACGGGAGATGACAAGTGCCTGGATTAGGACCTGCGCCGCTTCCTGTGTGAGGCAGGGTCGTACTCTGCGGATGTTGTAGAGCATGAACCTACAGGAACGGGCCACCGCCTTGATGTTATTTGAGAACGACAGGGTGTTGTCCAGGATCACGCCAAGGTTCTTAGCGCTCTGGGAGGAGGACACAATGGAGTTGTCAACCGTGATGGCGAGATCATGGAACGGGCAGTCCTTCCCCGGGAGGAAGAGCAGCTCCGTCTTGCCGAGGTTCAGCTTGAGGTGATGATCCGTCATCCACACTGATATGTCTGCCAGACATGCAGAGAGGCGATTCGCCACCTGGTCGTCAGAAGGGGGAAAGGAGAAGATTAATTGTGTGTCGTCTGCATAGCAATGATAGGAGAGACCATGTGAGGTTATGACAGAGCCAAGTGACTTGGTGTATAGCGAGAATAGGAGAGGGCCTAGAACAGAGCCCTGGGGGACACCAGTGGTGAGAGCACGTGGTGAGGAGACGGATTCTCGCCACGCCACCTGGTAGGAGCGACCTGTCAGGTAGGACGCAATCCAAGCGTGGGCCGCGCCGGAGATGCCCAACTCGGAGAGGGTGGAGAGGAGGATCTGATGGTTCACAGTATCGAAGGCAGCCGATAGGTCTAGAAGGATGAGAGCAGAGGAGAGAGACTTAGCTTTAGCAGTGCGGAGCGCCTCCGTGATACAGAGAAGAGCAGTCTCAGTTGAATGACTAGTCTTGAAACCTGACTGATTTGGATCAAGAAGGTCATTCTGAGAGAGATAGTGGGAGAGCTGGCCAAGGACGGCACGTTCAAGAGTTTTGGAGAGAAAAGAAGGAAGGGATACTGGTCTGTAGTTGTTGACATCGGAGGGATCGAGTGTAGGTTTTTTCAGAAGGGGTGCAACTCTCGCTCTCTTGAAGACGGGAGGGACGTAGCCAGCGGTCAGGGATGAGTTGATGACACAGGTATGTTTTGTGTTTGTGCATTTGTCTTAGCATGGATACTAGTAGGGATTATTTCTATTGTCTTTCCATCTCTGTTATGTTTTAGACCAAGTACAAGGAGGAAGGAAAGTTGGAAACAGCAATGTGTCTCTACTCAGTGCTTCCAGAAACAATGGCGACCCAACACGCCAGAGAGGCCTCCGAGCTACAGAGTGAGGTAGTGACATCACACCAAACCTCCTTGTTATTTCAGCCTCTCTGACTTAGCTACACAGAAGCGTTATAGAGTGTAATTGCTTGGCTGCAATATGTCCAGCCTGATCATCTCGAGCTTGAAGTCACCCTTCACAGTAATTCCGAAACGGGTTGTTATTGTGAAAGATAATGTGTGCTCGAAGACTTACCTGGTTTAAGGTTGAATACGTTCAGTTGGTAAATATGTTAAATGCCACTGAAACACTTTGGCATCAGATAAATAACAAGGATTACAGTAGATATTAATACAATACTAACTTGGTCTTTTTCCAGATCAAGTACAAAGGGAATGTGAAGACGGAGATATCCACTTCTCTCTACTCACTGCTCCCGGAGACCCTTGAGACTCAGTTTGCGAAGGAGCATTCGGACATGCTGAGTGAGGTGAGAACTTTTCCCACTTCTGACACCATTTGGTAAAATTGAGAACGAACGACATTCAAATCGGATATCATCCACTTGAGTGGGTGACGCATCAACCACAGTGCCAAGAAAATGCATTCACTTAGCACTGGTCTCGCAATATGCCTAGGAATGGCAGCGTTTTTGGAATGTGCTTGTTTCTTTTCCAGAGCAAGTACAGAGAGGAGGGGAAAAGGGAGATCTCCAGCAGCCTGTACTCGCTGCTTCCAGACACCACTGAGATGCAGCTCTCTAAAACAGTGAAAGAGTTCCAGAGTGAGGTAATACCACCCTCCTCTTCCTCTTCTTCCTCCGCTTCCTCTTCTCATCATGAGGAGGACAGATTTAACGATGGTAGCTTTAGTGTTACGCACATGGGGTCACTGTATAAACATTCTTTAACATTCTCCCTTTACTGATTGACCAACCTGAGATGGCCAGTGGCGAAGACGGCCGGGTACCTAGCCTCCACGGTCTGATGGGCAATGAACTGAGTCTACTTCCCAGTCAGACTGTTAGCTACCGTTCAAATCCCATGACCCCAGGCATGATCAATATACCACTGCCAGTATTAAACACAGCCTAGAGTGGTGAGACCAGAATACAATGAGTCAAGCAGTAAAAACCAACTGACGCTATTTCTCTTGTGTTGCAGAACAAGTACAGGGAGGCAGGGAAGAGAAGGCTGTCTACTTCCATGTATTCCCTGCTACCAGAGACCATGGAGATTCAACACGCCAAAGAGGCTTCTCTGCTACAGAGTGAGGTATTCTAACTTCAGTTCACTTCATTGGCCTTATTCAGGAACATGTCTTAAGTGTGAAGGCAATCATCATTTATAATCAACATTTACAAACAACATGGACATTGATGACGACACAAGGTCACACCAACAGCCATAGACAACAGTGAAAATGTGAGGCGAGGGGAGGCGTGTTACGGTGTAGGATCAGTCCTAGTGTGTCCGCACCTTTGAAAATAATGGAATTAAAGGCTCTAGCCCTTTAAAAGTGTGTTTAGTGTGATACCCACCTAAACCCAAGACAGTCAATGCCCTCTACTCAGTACATTTGAAAGAAAATGTTGAAGTGTTGAGCCTGAATTCAATTAGAACGTTGTCATTAGTTGCTGTTCTCTGTGTCTTCCTTTTCAGATGAAATACAAAGAGTTAAGCAAAGGTACTCTGTCCTCCCTCTACTCTCTACTCCCAGAGACCACAGAGATCCAGTTTGCCAGAGAAATGACAGAGATGCAGAGCGAGGTGTGTATTCATTTGTAAAGTCAGGGAAGCATTTACTGCAACTATAGTCTCAGAGCTATTTCAAGGTTTAGAACACCCCAAAATAAAAGTCTGAAGTTAAGCTCAGCCTCAGTCAATAATACATGTTGTGCAGATTGAAGCTTGCTTATTGTCTATGCCTGGGTTTAAAAAATGGAGTATTTTTGCATTGTCATCCTTCAGAACAAATACAAAGAAAGTGGCAAAAGGAATTCCTCCAGTTGCATTTACTCTCAACTAGCAGAGACCCCTGAGACCCATTTTGCTAAAGCTGTGTCAGAACTCCAGAGTGAGGTATGGACATCAAGAACACAAAAATCAAAGCCAAATGTTAGGTAACACTTTACTTGAACGCTATTACTTACATAAGGACATCATAGCCCATACATATCACATTCATAAGCAATGACATAAGCCTTTCATAAATGTATATGTCAAAAACAGCATAATAAAAAAAAGATCAACTTGCGGTTGTTGGCATTTGACGTCAGCGTTTATGAAATACTTATATACTTGTGGTATGTGTGTTATGAATGTGTTATGAAAGCCTTATGTAGACCCATTTCAATTGTCAATTTTGTTCATTGTATATTTGGTCCTTTTAAAGGGAAGTCTTTTTTAGCTTGTCCTGAGATATCTGTTATTGTTTTCGTGTCAGATAAAGTACAAGAAGGCAGTCAAGAAGGGAGTTTCTAGTTTTCTCTAGTTTTCATTTGAGGTAACCAATGTTTTCATGTAATGTTTCCTTTATTCCAGCTAAAGTACAAGGAAGGACTGAAAAAGGACACCTCCCCCAGTTTTTATTCTACGCTGCCCGAAACAATTGAGACTAATTTTGCGAAACGACAATCAGCAATGCGAAGTGAGGTAAAGAATATGTCTGTGTGTATATGCTGTTAGAATACACAGGGAGTACAATGTACATTCTCACAGAATGACTACATAAAAAAGGGAAGGTTCTTTTAAAAAGAAATTGCCCTGAGTAGAATCTCAGATAAATCATGAATAATTTAATTCAATCTATCATGTATTTTAATTTGTGAATCAGCTGTTGGAAATGTTACAGAAGGAGTATATTTCTTGATGATTCACAAGGATTTGTAGCACTTTGTTGCATCGAGTGATGTAAAAAAAGGCTTCATAAATAAATGTTATTGATTTATCCTCCCAATCTTTTTAAGTTCAATCATGTTGACTCAAATTATTTTCCACCATTTTGTAGAAAAAGTATAAAGAGGACAGGAAGGAGAACTCCTTTAGCCTCTACTCTCTGCTCCCGGAGACACCAGAGACCCAGTTTGCAAAAGAGGTCTCCGACTTACAGAGCGAGGTAATTTCACAGCACAGAAGGCCTATGACTCATAGACATGAGTCACTGAATGATTAGAAGAATTTGGTGTAAAACTTTATCATAACGTTCATGAATAATCCATTGTAAATACTTATACATAATAATGCTTATTCATTGTACATGTTTACACATAATGAAATACTTATTTATAGTTTATAAATACTTAAATGCTAATTCATTTAAGTTATTAGAAAGTATTACAGAGATGTATCATGAACTTCAGAGAAGGTTTAAGAAGATTCAGGATCCGTGTCTCCTCCTTCAGCTCAAGTATACAGAGGGGGGGAAGGAGAAGATCTCGACAAGCCTGTATTCTCTGCTTCCCGAGACCACAGAGACCCAGTTGGCCAAGCAGATGTCTGAAATGCAGAGCGAGGTGAACATTCATTCCAAACAAAATCTAACTTTCGTTAAAGTTCACTTTACACTCGTCTGCACAAGGGCCCTGCAATGTGAATTGATAGTTTTATTGTGGTGTTGCAGACCAAGTACAAGGAAGTGGGCAAGAGGGAGGTGGTCACTTCTTTGTACTCTCTACTCCCTGAGACCAAGGACATCCAGCATGCCAAAGAAGCGTCCCTGTTACGGAGTGAGGTACTATATAGCATTTAGAATTCATTTTCACCATATTTATTTTACCTATCCAATACTTTCATATCTACACAAGTGCCTAGTTTGAGATCATTGAATGAGTGTTAATACAGACTCATCTCTCTCTGTTTCTCAGATCAAATACAAAGAGAGTGGAAAGAAGGACATCTCAACCTCCCTCTACTCTCTACTCCCAGAGACCACAGAGACACAGTTTGCCAGAGAAATGACAGAGATGCAGAGCAAGGTGGCTGGACATTTAGTTAATAACTTCTGTTTTGGGCGCTTTTCTGTATAATGATTGAGAAGGAACCAAAAAGGTAGAATCATTATATATCACAAAACGTTCCTTTTTTTCAGAATAAATACAAAGAAGAAGGAAAAAGGCGTATCTCCACAAGTGTGTACTCTCAGCTTCCAGAAACCACCGAGACACAGTTTGCGAAAGCTGTATCTGAACTTCAGAGTGAGGTTAGCAACTATTATCCCTTACAGTTAAGGGGTAATTTTCTTACATCTTTGTTCCATTTGGAATGATGGCAATGCCCATCAAAATTATACAGATCCTTGAGTAAATTCATTGGAAATAAATACATGAATACAATGCTGAGTCTTTTTTCCTCAATTTAGATGAAGTACAAAGAAGCAGGGAGGAAGGGAGTTTCTAGTTCTCTCTACTCCACCTTACCAGAAACAATGGAGACCCAGCATGCCAAAGAGGCTTCCCAGCTACAGAGTGAGGTAGAGTATAAACAGTACTGGGGAGTACTGAACTACATGTAGTAAGAGGTTCGTAACTGGCTGCAGTGAAGTCAGGCGCAGGAGAGCAGAACTGTGTAACAACCGGAGCAGTTTATTAGGCAAAACAAACTGCACCCAGAAACAACAAAATACGGGTTGAAATAACCCGTCGCAAACCAGTTAGCAATGCACAAACACTTTACAACCAACAATTCCACACACTGACATGGTGGGAACAGAGGGTTATATACACGTCACGTAATGAGGGAATGTAAACCAGGTGTGTGGGAAAACAAGACAAAACAAATGGAAAACGGAAGGTGGATCGGCGATGGCTAGAAGACCGGTGACGTTGACCGCCGAATGTCGCCCGAACAAGGAGAGGTACCGACTTCGGTGGAAGTCGTGACACATGTACACTACCGGTCGAAAGTTTTAGAACACCTACTCATCCATTACTCTTGTTTCTTGGCCCAAGCAAGTCGCTTGTTCTTATTGGTGCCCTTTAGAAGTGGTTTCTTTGCAGCAATTCGACCATGAAGGCCTGATTCACACAGTCTCCTCTGCACAGTTGATGTTGAGATGTGTCTATTACTTGAACTCTGTGAAGCATTTATTTGGGCTGCAATTTCTGAAGCTAGTAACTCTAATGAACTTATCCTCTGCGGCAGAGGTAACTCTGGTTCTTCCTTTCCTGTGGCGGTCCTCATTAGAGCCAGTTTCATCATAGCACTTGATGGTTTTTGCGATTGCATTTGAAGAAATGTAATGTCTTAAAATAATGATGGACTGTTGTTTCTCTTTGCTTATTAGAGCTGTTCTTGTCATAATATGAACTTGGTCTTTTACCAAAGAGGGCAATGTTCTGTATACCACCCCTACCTTGTCACAACACAACTGATTGGCTCAAACGCATTGAGGAAAGAAATTCCACAAATTAACTTTTAACAAGGCACACCTGTTAATTGAAATGCATGCCAGATGACTACCTCATGAAGTTGGTTGAGAAAATGCCAAGAGTGTGCAAAGCTGTCAGCAAAGGGTTGCTACTTTGAAGAATCTCAAATATAAAATATTTATTTGATTTGTTTAACACTTTTTTGGTTACTACATGATTCCATATGTGTTATTTCATAGTTGTGATGTCTTCACTATTATTCTACAATGTAGAAAATAGTAAAAATAAAGAAAACCTTGGAATGAGTAGGTGTGTCCAAACATTTCACTGGTACTGTACTTGCAAGCTTGGTAAATTATATTTTCATCGTTTCTTTCTCAACACTGGTATAAAGCTATACTGTACTCACACATACTTGCAATCTCACACATATGCTATTTATTACTCAGTATTTCTGACTATTTAGCTGGTACAGAAAAATGGTACATAAAAAACATATCTATAAATATAGAGTACATATGTTTTTTATTGTCACAAACACTGGATAGGTGCAGTGAAATGTGTTGTTTTACAGTTTCAGCCATAGCAGTACAGCACCCCTGGGGCAAATTAGGGTTAAGTGCTTTGCTCAAGGGCACATCGACAGATTTTTCACTTTGTCGGCTTTGGAAATCGAACCTGCGAACTTTCGGTTACTGGCCCAACGCTCTAACCGCTATTGCCTTATTATTGGCTATATGAGTAGAATTCAATTAGACTCAAAACAATGTTTTCATGTGATGTTTCCTTTATTCCAGCTAAAGTACAAGGAAGGACTGAAAAAGGACACCTCCCCCAGTTTTTATTCTACGCTGCCCGAAACAATTGAGACAAATTTTGCGAAACGACAATCAGCAATGCGAAGTGAGGTAAAGAATACATATGTGTGTATATGCTGTTAGAATACACAGTATGCAGTATGGGCTCCCGAGTTGCACAGCGGTCTATGGTACTGCATGTCAGTGCTAGATGCATCACTACAGACACCCTGGTTCGAATCCAAGCTGTATCACAACCGGGCGTGATTGGGAGTCCCATAGGGTGGCGCACAATTGGCTCAGCATCGTCTAGGTTTGGCCGGTGTATGCCGTCATAGTAAATAAGAATTTGTTATTAACGGACTTGTTTGGTTAAGTAAAAAATAAATTAAATACATGTACAATGTGCATTCTCACAGAATGACTACGAGTAAAATAGTTATTTGATTGTTTATTTAAATTTGCTCTGAGTACGATCTCAGAGAAGTCATAAATATTTTGATTTCAGGTTATCAAATATTTTAGTTTGTTGGTCAGTGATTAGAAATCTTTCTTTCTCGCTTCATATCCAATTTATCCAAACAACTACATGTATAAATGAACCTTTGGGGAGGCTTTTGTGTGTGAAGCAAACACATAAGTTATTCTCACTGGTGTTTGGCAATGATTTTGTGGGCTGGTCTCAACTATCTCTGGTTCATAAGCTGTCATCTTCATTTCTACTATACCAGATCAAGTATAAAGAAGATACTGAGGAGAACTCTATCAACCTCTACTCTCTGCTCCCCGAGACAGCAGAGACACAGTTTGCAAAGCAGATGTCTGAAATGCAGAGCGAGGTAAATATCTGTTTAAAATCACCAAACATCAACATGGGCTGAATACAGTTCAAACTCAAGTTATTTTACCGTGAAAATCTCCGGTTGATATCAATTCATTGATTTGTAAAAATATGATTCTCAAAATGTGATTTTTTCTTTTGTAAATAACTGAAGCCAGAGAATGAGAAATTCCCTTTCAGAGAGAAACACAGAAAAACCTTTATCCGTCTGACAAAAAAAGCCTTTTAGTCAGAGATTACCTGTATGGTTTTATTATGTCTACAACAGTAGCAGTGTCTTTTCAGTGGTGTAAAGTACTTAAGTACAAGTATGACAATTGGATACTTTTTCCACCACTGTCTTTTGTTGCTGTTGTTTTCCAGACAAAATACAAAGAAGCAGGGAAGAAAGAAGCCTCCACTTCTCTCTACTCCACCTTACCAGAGACTTTGGAGACCCAGCACGCCAAAGAGGCTTCCCAGCTACAGAGTGAGGTAAGAACATGGGCTGCCCATCTGATGTCTGTACATTACATTTTTTGTCATAACTAATTCAGAGGAAACCCTTCCTGTTACTGACAAACATCCATTAAACCAGTTTCAAACATCAGTGTGCCTGTCCATCTAATGGAATAAAGCCTGAGAAAATGTAGCAAATCTCTACCTGTGTTATTTGAGTGCTCCAATGCCTTTACCATAAATAACTACACTATTGGAAGTTTCTTTAGGGTAAGCCATCATTTTTTATTCCTGTCTTTGTTGTTGAGCAGCAACTCTCCTACTTTACTTTGTTTGCTGAAGCACGGAGGCCTACCTCAACTCACATACATTACTTTGTTTTCCAGCTCAAATACAAAGGTGAGAAAGTCTTCTCTGGTTCGGCTTACTCTCAACTCCCTGAGACGATGGAGACAGAGAGAGCTCGGGAGCTCACTGAAATGCAGAGTGAGGTTAGCATGAATGCTTCTGGCATTAACATAATGTTGTTATAGTCATTCTGTTTGCAACTTCCATTGGCACTCCACATTTCTTCAGACATAAGCCAAGTTCAGAAACAATTCCCCTGGGCACTTGATGTAGTTCTACCTTTCTGTCTTTCTAGGTGTATTTTATACCATATTTCTTATACCTATCCAATACTTTCATATCTACACAAGTGCCTAGCTTGAGATCATTGAATGAGTGTTAATACTTACTCATCTCACTCTCTCTGTTTCTCAGATCAAGTACAAAGAGAGTGGAAAGAAGGACAACTCAACCTCCCTCTACTCTCTACTCCCAGAGACCACAGAGATACAGTTTGCCAGAGAAATGACAGAGATGCAGAGCAAGGTGGCTGGACATTTAGTTAATAACTTCTGTTTTGGGCGCTTTTCTGTATAATGATGGAGAATCACCCCAAAAAGTAGAAAGATTATACACTATATAATCAAAAGTATGTGGACACCCCTTCACGTTAGTGGATTCTGCTTTTTCAGCCACACTCGTTGCTGACAGGTGTATAAAATCGAGCGCACACCCATGCAATATCCATAGACAAACATTGCCAGTAGAATGGCCTTACTGAAGAGGTCAGTGAAGTTCAACGTGGCACTGTCATAGGATGCCACTTTTCCAACAATTCAGTTTGTCTAATTTCTGCCCTGCTTGAGCTGCCCCGGTCAGCTGTAAGTGCTGTTATTGTGAAATGGAAACGTCTAGGAGCAACAACGGCTGGTAGGCCACATAAGCTCACAGAACTGGAACGTCGAATGCTGAAGTGCGTAGCGTGTAAAAATCGTCTGTCCGCGGTTGCAACACTTACTACTAAGTTCCAAACTGCCTCTGGAAGCAACGTCAGCACAATAACTGTTTGTCGGGAGCTTCATGAAATGGGTTTCCATGGCCGAGCAGCCACACACAAGCCTAAGATTACCATGCGCAATGCCAAGCGTCGGCTGGAGTGATGTAAAGGTCCCTGCCATTGGACTCTGGAGCAGTAGAAACACATTCTCTAGAGTGATGAATCACGCTTCATCATCTGGCAGCCCGACAGACAAATCTGGGTTTGGTGGATGTCAGGAGGAGGCTACCTGCCCCAATGCATAGTGCCAACTGTAAAGTTTGGTGGAGGAGGAATAATGGTCTGGGGCTATTTTTCATGGTTCATGCTAGGCCTCTTAGTTCCAGTGAATCTTAACGCTACAGCATACAATTACATTCTAGACGATTCTGTGCTTCCAACTTTGTGGCAAAAGTTTGGGGAAGGCCCTTTCCTGTTTCAGCATGACAATGCCCCTTTGTACAAAGCGAGGTCCATACAGAAATGATTCGTCGAGATTGGTGTGGAAGAACTTGACTGGTTTCACAGAGCCCCAACCTCAACCCCATCGAACACCTTTGGGATGAATTGGAACGCCGACTGCGAGCCAGGCCTAATCGCCCAACATCAGTGCCTGAACTCAATAAGTGGCTGAATGGAAGCAAGTCCCTGCAGCAATGTTCCAACATCTAGTGGAAAGCCTTCCCAGATGAGTGGAGGCTGTTATAGCAGCAAAGGGGGGACCAACTCCATATTAATGCCAATGATTTTGGAATGAGATGTTCGATTAGCAGGTGTCCAACTACTTTTGGTCATGTATTATATATCATAATAGGCTACTTTTCCTTTTTTCCAGAATAAATACAAAGAAGAAGGAAAAAGGCGTATCTCCACGAGTGTGTACTCTCAGCTTCCAGAAACCACCGAGACACAGTTTGCAAAAGCTGTATCTGAACTTCAGAGTGAGGTTAGCAACTATTATCCCTTACAGTTAAGGGACAATTTTCGTACATATTTGTTCCATTTGGAATGATGGCAATGCCCATCAAAATGGTATAGATCCTTGAGCAAAGTAATTGGAAATGAACACTGAATAAAATGCTGAATCTTTTTTCCTCAATTTAGATGAAGTACAAAGAAACAGGGAGGAAGGGAGTTTCTAGTTCTCTCTACTCCACCTTACCTGAAACAATGGAGACCCAGCATGCCAAAGAGGCTTCCCAGCTACAGAGTGAGGTAGAGTATAAACAGTAATGGGGAGTACTGAACTACATGTAGTTCAACTAGTAATTTAAATGCATTTTGCAGTAGCTTGGTGATAGTTGAACTAAATTAAAATGTGTTTATTTGTCAGGGGCCATGTACAATATGCCATTGCACCAGATTTAGATAGATAGCAAGTTTCCATCTGTAGTCCCTGGGCAGAAAACAATCAACATCATTACATCATTACAATGCTACAATACAAAACACTATTCAAATATCTCTATATATAAAACATTGAAAAATACAATAGACAATAGAATGCTAATATTAAATCAGAGTTTAAATGTGCCTTTGTTCTACAGTATCTGACATCTTAAGAGTCTGAATGTTTTAATGTTTACATGACTGGTTTGCCTTTAGCCACTTTTTCAGATTTGCCTTGAAGCTAACAAAGGTACTGCACTCTCTCACACTGGTTGGCAGGGTGTTCCATAATCTGGTTGGCAGTGTTTTCAGTTGTTAACTAGATGGTAACATTACAAATAAAGTTGTGGGGCTTGCTTTAACTTTTTACAAGTATTTTTGTGATAATGGAAGAAGTTGTGGTTGTGGTCAGTAGTTGTGTGGTTGTGGTCAGTAGTTTTGTGATTGTGGTCATTAGATGTGGTCAGCAGTTGTGTGGTTGTAGTCAAAAGTTGTGTGGTTGTGGTCAGTAATTTTGGTCAGTAGTTGTATTGTTGTGGTCAGTAATTGTGTTGTTTTGGTCATTAGTTGTTGTCAGTAATTGTGTTGTGGTTATTAGTTGTGGTCAGTAATTGTGTTGTTGTGGTGAGTAGTTTTGGTCATTAGTTGTGGTCAGTAATTGTGTTGTTGTGGTCAGTAGTTGTATGGTTGTGGTCAGTAGTTGTGGCCAGGAGTTGTGTTCAATAGTTGTGGTCTGTAATTGTGTGGTTCAGTAGTTGTGTAGTCAGTAGTTGTGTGGTTGTGGTCAGTAGTTGTGTAGTTGTGATCAGTAGTTTTGGTCAGTACTTTAGTTCAGTAGCTGTCGTCAGTAGTTATGTGGTTCAGTAGTTGCATGGTTGTGGTCAGTAGTTGTGTGGTTTTGGTCAGTAGTTTTGGTCAGTACTTTAGTTCAGTAGTTGTGTGATTGTGGACAGTAGTTGTGGTCAGTAATGGTCAGGAGTTGTGTTCAGTAGTTATGACCTGTAGCTGTGTTGTTCTGGTCAATATATGTGGTCAGTAGTTGTGTGGTTGTGGTCGATGTCTAAACTACAGTTGTTGCGTATGAACTGAAAGTGCAATGAGAAGTGATTGGGTGAAAAATGAAGGGACTGAACGGTGGCAGTGGTTGTGTTAGGCAGTTGTTGCTAGGCAATAGTTGCCTTGGCTGGCCTGCTCCCTCCATGGCTTAAGCCAGTGTGAAAAACATGCTAGCATACAGTACAATTGTGCTTTAATACTTAATATATACTGTATATTTATTGCACACAGCTCCAATCTAGTTGTGTTGGTCATTACTGAGACGTGTTTAAGAAAGAGTGTTTTGAACACTGATGTTAGTTTTTCTGGTTATAACTTTTTTCGGCAAGACAGATCTTTCGAAGGTGGTGGAGTGGCAATCTTTACCAAGGAACACCTTCAGGGCTCGGTTGTCTCCAAGTCTGTCCCCAAACAATTTGATTTGCTGGTTTTAAGCATTGAACCTTCAAATAGCTCTTTGTTGACGTTTGCTGAGTGCTATCATCCACCGTCAGCACCGGTCTGTACCCTAAATGCCCTAAGCTCTCTCCTGGCCCCTTATACCAAGTCTGAATGTGTCCTGCTAGGTGACCTAAACTGGGACATGCTTAAACCACCTGACCAAGTCCTAAGCAATGGGACTCCCTAAATCTTTCTCAGAGTATCACCAATCCCACAAGGTATGACTCTAAACACCCAGAAAATGCTACTCTCCTCGATGTTATCCTCACAAATAATCCTGATAGGTGTCAGTCTGGTGTTTTCTGTAATGACCTTAGTGATCACTGTTTTACAGCCTGTGTTCATAATGCCTGCAGGGCGAAACGACCTGTCCTGATTTGTCATAGACACTTGCTAAAAAGCTTTAATGAGTAAGCCTTCCTTCATGACCTGGCCTCTGTAAATTGGCATTGAATCAGCTTGATCCCCTCTGACAAAGTCGCTTGGAAATGATTTTTTAATATTTTCAGTGGTATTGTTAAAAAACACGCCCCCATAAAGAAAATGAGAATTAAAAACAGGTTCAGCCCCTGGTTCGAACGTGATCTGGCAGAGTTACTCCACCTCAAGAATTCCATTTGGTGAAACGCTCGGCACACGCATATTCAGGCTGACTGGATCTCGTTCAGGCAAATGAGAAATAAGTGCACTCAGGTTATCCAGAAAGCCAAAGTTAGTTACTTTAAGGAGCAGTTCTCTCTCTGTGCATCTAACCCCAAGAAGTTCTGGAAAACAGTTAAAGACCTGGAGAATAAACCCTCCTCCTCACAGCTTGACAAGTCCCTTAATGTTGATGATGTGGTTGTTACTGACAAGAAGCACATAGCTGAGCTCTTTAATCACCACTTCAATAAGTCAGAATTCCTATTTGACTCAGCCATACCTCCTTGCCCGTCCAACATTTTCTCATCTCCCACCCCTTCTAATGCGACTAGCCCCAATGCTCCTCCCTCTTTTTCCCCTGCCCCGCTACAAAGATTCTCCTGGCAGGTAGTCACTGAGTCTGAGGTGCTAAAGGAGCTCCTTAAATTTGACCCCCAAAAAACATCTGGGTCAGATGGTTTAGACCCTTTCTTCTTTAAGGTTGCTGCCCCTATCATCGCCAAGCCTATTTCTGACCTGTTTAACCTCTCTCTCCTTTCTGGGGAGGTTCCCATTGCTTGGAAGGCAGCCACTGTGCATCCAAATCAAATCAAATCAAATTTTATTTTATTGCATCTGTAGAAGTTTGTGAGTGCTTTTGGTGACAAGCCACATTTCTTCAGCCTCCTGAGGTTGAAGAGGCGTTGCTGCGCCTTCTTCACGATGCTGTCTGTGTGGGTGGACCAATTCAGTTTGTCTGTGATGTGTACGCCGAGGAACTTAAAACTTACTACCCTCTCCACTACTGTTCCATCAATGTGGATAGGGGGGTGTTCCCTCTGCTGTTTCCTGAAGTCCACAATCATCTCCTTAGTTTTATTGATGTTGAGTGTGAGGTTATTTTCCTGACACCACACTCCGAGGGCCCTCACCTCCTCCCTGTAGGCCGTCTCGTCGTTGTTGGTAATCAAGCCTGCCACTGTTGTGTCGTCCGCAAACTTGATGATTTTATTTAAAGGGGGATATCAAGCTGATCCTAACTGTTATAGGCCAATTTCTATTTTGCCCTGTTTATCAAAAGTGTTGGAAAAACTTGTCAGTAATCAACTGACTAGCCTTCTTGATGTCTATAGTATTCTCTCTGGTATGCAATCTGGTTTCTGCTCAGGTTATGGATGTGTCACTGCAACCTTAAAGGTCCTCAATGATGTCACCATTGCCTTTGATTCTAAGAAATGTTATGCTGCTATTTTTATTGACTTGGCCAAGGCTTTTGATACGGTAGACCATTCCAGTCTTTTGGGCTGGTTAGGGAGTATTGGTGTCTCTGAGCGGTCTTTGGCCTGGTTTGCTAGCTACCTCTCTCAAAGAGTGTAGTGTATACAGTCAGAACATCTGCTCTCTCAGCCAGTGCCTGTCACCAAGGGAGTACCCCAAGGCTCGATCCTAAGCCCCACGCTCTTCTCAATTGACATCAACAACATAGCTCAGGCACTAGGAAGCTCTCTCATTCATTTATATGCAGATGATGCAGTCTTATACTCAGCTGGCCCCTCCCGGATTTTGTGTTAAACGCTCTCAAAAAAAGCTTTCTTAGTGTCCATCAAGCTTTCTCTGGCCTTAACATTGTTCTAAACACCTCCAAAACAAAGGTAATTTGGTTTGGTAAGAAAAATGCCCCTCTCCCCACATATGTGATTACTACCTCTGAGGGTTTAGAGCTTGAGTTAGTCACCTCATACAAGTACTTGGGAGTATGGCTAGACGGTACACTGTCCTTCTCTCAGCACAGTAATGGGGGTATATATATGGGAGTTTATATATGGAGTGTGCAACTCTCTTTATTTTTATAGTTTATTCTCTGTTAGTCAGCACCTCCACACCAAATAATTTTTCTGTGTGTGCACCAACTCATGTTTTTTATTCTAATAGGCTAAATTACACATTCTGTTAAATTATGACCTCAAAGGGATCTGTCTTGCAATATGTCGTTTATAACATTTCAGATTTTCGTATAATAATTTTGTCATTTGGATGTAGTGAACTACTTTTTCAAAGTAACTTTAGTTAAGTAAACTATATTTTCCTTAAGGGTAGCTTTAGTGTAGCATGGTAAATTATATTTTCAGAGTAGCTTTCAAAACACTGGTATAAAGCTATACTGTACTCACACATACTTGCAATCTCACACATTTATCTATTATTCAGTATTATTGACTATTTAGACTCTACAGAAAAATGGTACAATAAAAATGTCCTGTATATATATATATACAGTACCGGTCAAAAGTTTGGACACACCTACTCCTTCCAGGGTTTTTCTTTATTTTTACTATTTTCTACATTGTAGAATAATAGTGAAGACATCAACTATGAAACAACACATATGGAATCAGGTAGTAACCAAAAAAGTGTTAAACAAATCAAAAATATATTTTATATTTGAGATTCTTCAAAGTAGCCACACTTTGCCTTGATGACACCCTTGGCATTCTCTCAACCAGCTTCATGAGGAATGCTTTTCCAACAGTCTTGAAGGAGTTCCCACATATGCTGAGCACTTGTTGGCTGCTTTCCCTTCACTCTGCGGTCCAACGTATCCCAAACCATCTCGATTGGGTTGAGGTCAGGTGATTGTGGAGGCTAGGTCATCTAATGCAGCACTTCATCACTCTCCTTCTTGGTCAAATAGCCCTTATACAGCCTGGGCGTGTGTTTTGGGTCATTGTCCTGTTGAAAAACAAATGATAGTCCCAGCGAGCGCAAACCAGAAGGGATGGCGTATCACTGCAGAATGCTCTGGTAGATATGCAGGTTAAAGTGTGCTTTATAATTGGCTATTAGTTGGCAATTAAATGTGTCTGAAAAAAATGTTTTTGCATGATGTTTTCTTTATTCCAGCTAAAGTACAAGGAAGGACTGAAAAAGGACACCTCCCCCAGTTTTTATTCTACACTGCCCGAAACAATTGAGACAAATTTTGCGAAACGACAATCAGCAATGCAGAGCCAGGTATATATGTGTGTATATGTGTATATCCTGTTAGAATACACAGCATGTATGTACAATGTGCATTCTTGCATAATAACTACAGGAACATTACAATCGCAGAGAAATCATGAATAATTTGATCACATATTTTGGTTTGTGGGTCAGTGATTAGAATTGTTTAATGTTGCTTCATAACCAATTTTTCTAAAACAACTATAAATGAACCTTTAGGGAGGCTTTTGTGTGTGAAGCAAACACATAAGTTATTCTCACTGGTGTTTGGCAATGATTTTGTGGGCTGGTCTCAACTATCTCTGGTTCATAAGCTGTCATCTTCATTTCTACTATACCAGATCAAGTATAAAGAAGATACTGAGGAGAACTCTATCAACCTCTACTCTCTGCTCCCCGAGACAGCAGAGACACAGTTTGCAAAGCAGATGTCTGAAATGCAGAGCGAGGTAAATATCTGTTTAAAATCACCAAACATCAACATGGGCTGAATACAGTACTAACTTCAGTAATTTACAGTGAATCTCCAATTAACATCAATTGATTGATTCGTACAAAATGTGATTCTCAAAATTGGATGTTGCCATTTGTCAATAACTGAAGCCAGAGAAGGAGGAATTCCCTTTCCAAGAGAAACACATAAACCTTTATCCTTTTACTTTATCGATATTCATGTACAAAAAAATATATTTTAGTCAGAGAATACCTGTCTATTTTTATGTCTCGAAAAGTAGCAGTGGCTTTTGTTGCTGTTGTTTTCCAGACAAAATACAAAGAAGCAGGGAAGAAAGAGGCCTCCACTTCTCTCTACTCCACCTTACCAGAGACTTTGGAGACCCAGCACGCCAAAGAGGCTTCCCAGCTACAGAGTGAGGTAAGAACATGGGCTGCCCATCTGATGTCTGTACATTACATTTTTTGTCATAACTAATTCAGAGGAAACCCTTCCTGTTACTGACAAACATCCATTAAACCAGTTTCAAACATCAGTGTGCCTGTCCATCTAATGGAATAAAGCCTGAGAAAATGTAGCAAATCTCTACCTGTGTTATTTGAGTGCTCCAATGCCTTTACCATAAATAACTACACTATTGGAAGTTTCTTTAGGGTAAGCCATCGTTTTTTATTCCTGTCTTTGTTGTTGAGCAGCAACTCTCCTACTTTACTTTGTTTGCTGAAGCACGGAGGCCTACCTCAACTCACATCCATTACTTTGTTTTCCAGCTGAAATACAAAGGTGAGAAAGTCTTCTCTGGTTCGGCTTACTCTCAACTCCCTGAGACGATGGAGACAGAGAGAGCTCGGGAGCTCACTGAGATGCAGAGTGAGGTTAGCATGAATGCTCCTGGCATTAATATATTTGCGTTATAGTCATTCTGGTAGCAACTTCCATTGCCACTCCAGATGTCTTCAGACATAATCCGGGTTCAGAAACAATTCTCCTGAGTACAGTGCCTTCAGAAGGAATTCACACCCCTTGACTTTTTCCACATTTTATAATGTTTCGCCCTGAATTTAAAATGTATTAAATGCAGATTTTGTGTCACTGATCTATACACAATACCCCATAATGTCAGAGTGGAATTTTGTTTTTAGAAATGTTCACAAATTAATAAAACATGAAAATCTGAAATGCCTTGAGGCAATATGCATTCAACCCCTTTGTTCTGGCAAGCCTACATAACATAATACACATAACAAGTTGGACTCTGTGTGCAATAATAGTGTTTAACATCATTTTCGAATGACTACCCCATCTCTGTACCACACACATACAGTACAATTATCTGTAAGGTCCCTCAGTCAAAGTGAATTTCAAGCACAGATTCAACCACAAATACCAGGGAGGTTTTCCAATACCTGGCAAAATAGGGCAACATTTGGTAGATGGGTGAAAGAAAACAAAAAGCTGACACTGAATATCCATTTGAACATGGTAAAGTTATCAATTAGACTTCGGATGGTGTATCAATACACCCAGTCACTACAAAGATGCAGGCGTCCTTCCTAACTCAGTTGCTGGAGAGGAAGGAAACCGCTCAGAGTTTTCATCATGAGGCTAATGGTGACTTTAACACAGCAACAGAGTTTAATGGCTGTGATGATAGGAGAAAACTGAGGATGGATCAACAAAATTGTAGTTACTCCACAATACTGAAATAATTAACAGAGTAAAAAGAAGGAAGCCTGTACAGAATACAAATATTCCAAAACATGCATCCTGATTGCAATAAGGCACCAAGGTAATACTGCAAAAAAATTGTGGCAAAGCAATTCACTTTTTGTCCTGAATACTAAGTGTTATGTTTGGGGCAAGAATACAGGGAATGTTCCTGAGTGGCCAAATTACAATTTTGACTTAAATCTACCTGAAAATCTAGGGCAATACCTGAAAATGGTTAGCTAGCAATGATCAACAACCAATTTGAGAGAGCTTTGAGAATTTCAAAAGAATAATGGGCAAATGTTGCACAATCCAAGTGAGGGAACATTGCTTTCTGGGTCTTGAAGAGCTCAAGACCCAGAAAGCAAAGTTTCATCTAAGCTGTGCCAGGCCACGCGAAGAGACGCAAGAGATTGAACTTCACTGAGTTCACCACATTAGTTTGCACTATACAGATCAATGTTTTTTTGTGATCAAATCGACATTATATCAGCCCCTTTTCATTGCAACAAACCAAAACAAATCTAACTTTGCAAGACTGAGTCTGTGATTTTGCTGTAGGCAGAGCCAGAGTACAACAAAGTAACATTTGGGCAGGTAGCCCATGAGGGGTCTTTCAATCACCCCGAGTGAACGAATGCACTTTTTTCAGATCAGTTCATATCAGAGCCGCGTGTGAACGTTTGTTGATATTCTTTGCTAGTTAGCTAGTTATTAGCCCAGTTATGGAGACGTTTAGGGCAGCAATGGGAAGTTACTGCTTCCTGCAAGAGAACAAAATGTGTCGGCTACATTTCAAGCTGTCTTTGAAAAGGGAGTCGGGTAAAAAACTTTTGTCTTAATTAAATGAGGCAGTGTTGTATTTTGAGACAGGCTAGAATATGCAAATAAGCCAATAGTCAGAGGGGTAGCCTATATAGTCTAATTCTCTGTATGGTAATAATAATACATTTTATTTTGTAAAGTGATTTCTTGCATCATACAACACAATACAATGCAATTTACAGTCACCTATTTGGCCCATGGTGTAACAGACTAAGTTTTTAAAAAATCATGAATTAATGTCAAGCCCTTCATAATGTAAAAATGTATAGGCTACTGTAGGGTATATCATAGAAATAAAAAGCTATTTCCATGTGAAAATGTTATGGGATTTGCGCCATTGGTTTTGTTGGTAGGCCTACATAATGCTCAAATAGCCACGATAGCCTATTGGCTAAAACTGTAATGGTACAGCCTCAGTGTTCACTCTAAACGCGAGCCGGAAGTTGCACAACATTTTCACAACATTCAAGTTTCCACTCAAAAGACCAAAACTTAGCTCAGTGCCCCAAAACATTAGAGGGAACATTGCTAGAAAGACTCACAGCTGTAATCGCTGCCAAAGGTGCTTCTGCAAAGTATTGAATCGGGAATGAATACTTATGTAAATTAGATATTTCATTTTCATCTTCAAAACATTTGCTAACATTTTCAAAAAACATGTTTTCACTGTGTCACTATGGGGTTTTGTATGTAGATCGGTGAGAGAAAATAATCTATTTAATCCATTTTGAATTCAGGCTGTAACACAACAAAATGTGGAAAAAGTAAAGGGGTACAAATACTTTCTGAAGGCATTGTATCCAATACTTTCATATCTACACAAGTGCCTGGATTGTGATCATTGAATGAGTGTTAATACAGACTCATCTCTCTCTGTTTCTCAGATCAAATACAAAGAGAGTGGAAAGAAGGACAACTCAACCTCCCTCTACTCTCTACTCCCAGAGACCACAGAGACACAGTTTGCCAGAGAAATGACAGAGATGCAGAGCAAGGTGGCTGGACATTTAGTTCATAACTTCTGTTTTGGGCGCTTTTCTGTATAATGATTGAGAAGGAACCAAAAGGGTAGAATCATTATATATCACAAAACGTTCCTTTTTTCCAGAATAAATACAAAGAAGAAGGAAAAAGGCGTATCTCCACGAGTGTGTACTCTCAACTTCCAGAAACCACCGAGACACAGTTTGCGAAAGCTGTATCTGAACTTCAGAGTGAGGTTAGCAACTATTATCCCTTACAGTTAAGGGAAATTGTTCTTACATGTTTGTTCCATTTCGAAAGATGCACTGTAATGGAAAACTGTAATTTATGCAGTATTTGGGGAATTATCAACAGTAAGTTACTCTGAAAATGTTGTGGGTGAGGAAATAATTGCTGTATTTCGATTGGTACTGTAATTCCACCCCACAGAATAAAGTACTGTATCTTTGAAGCTCCAAAAACCTTTTGACCATTAGTGGGTGCATGGTATTGTTGTTTCTGGCTCGTTAACATATTTTGAGGCTTGCCTTGTAAAGAGGCTATTTGTTGCACCCCTGAGTGAGAATACTGTACCAATTTAACTCCTATGTGTTTATAGTGCACCATTAATTTCAAATGTATAGGGGACAGATTGGGGTGGTTGAGCCTTAAATGGTTGAGCATTTTGCCATGAGCTTTTGGTCTGTTTCGCTGCTAGTTTGGAAGCCTTTTTTAAGGCCTCTAGAAGTGTAAGTGATATAAAACACCGTATATGAATTCAAATGTTGTAACTTGTAAACACTTTACCTAGTAGCCAACCTGCTTGCACCAATCCCTTGTGATTACAGTAAAATACTGTGAAATACAATCTTTACCCTCAATGAATGTCATTCATCCATTCATTTCTTTATTAATTCCGATTAAGGTAGCATTTACTATTTTACAGTATAATATAGTCAATTTTACAGTATTGTACTTAGTGTCATTACACAGTACTTGCTTTGATACCATATTTATATTACAGTAAGTGTACTGAAATATGAAATACAGAATTGTACTTGCCACTGAGGTGCCTGTAAGTTTCTGTCAAATTCATGATAACCTCTTTACGGTGTGGCATTGCCCATTAAAATGATACAGATCCTTGAATAAAGTCATTGGAAATAAATACTGAATAAAATGCTGTATCTGTTTTTCCTCAATTTAGATGAAGTACAAAGAAGCAGGGAGGAAGGGAGTTTCTAGTTCTCTCTACTCCACCTTACCAGAAACAATGGAGACCCAGCATGCCAAAGAGGCTTCCCAGCTACAGAGTGAGGTAGAGTATAAAGACATACTGTATTCACAATTACCTGCATATAATCTCACACATATAATATATATGTAGACTATTTAGAATGTAGAAAAGAATGATGGTAGTACAATCAAACAGCCTGATTTCATGAAAGAGATGTAACATACATAGTAAATGTACACTGAGTATACAAAACAGAAAGAACACCAGCTCTTTCCATGACCCAGACTGACCAGGTGAATCCAGGTGAAAGCTATGATCCCTTATTGATGTCACTTGTTAAATCCACTTCAATCAGTGTAGATGAAGGGGAGGAGACAGGTTAAAGAAGGATTTTGAGGCCTTGAGACAATTGAGACATGGATTGTGTATGTGTGCCATTGAGTGTTTTTGAACTACCTGTGGTAGTAGGTACCAGACGCACCGGTTTGAGTGTCAAAAACTGCAACGCTGCTGGGTTTTTGACATTCAACAGTTTCCTTTGTGTATCAAGAATGGTCAACCACTTAAAGGTGGCACAACTGTGGGAAGCATTGGAGTCAACATGGGCCAGCATCCCTGTGGAACACTTTGGACACCTTGTTGAGTCGATGCCCTGACGAATTGAGGTTGTTCTGAGGGCAAAAGGGGGTGAAACTCAATGTTAGGAATGTTTTCCTAATGTTTGGTATACTCTGTAAATTCAAGACACTGAAATTAGTGTGATATGTTATGTTTGGTATGGTTGCATAAGACAGAAGGTTACTTCATTAAGGCAAAAACAACAGCGGGTGGGATGGGTGTATAATGCAAACGTCTAGCAACCCAAAGGTTGCTTGTTCTAATCTCGTCACAGTTAACCTTAGTACTTACTACTTAGCATGTAAGCTAACCCTTCCCTAACCATAACCTTAACCTTTTAACCTAACTCATAACCCTAACCTTAAACCGAACCTTAACCCCAAACCCTAACCCCTACCCCTAAATCCGTAACATATTTTACAAATTGCAATTTGTAACATTTTGTTCAAATTGCAATTCATAACATATCATACGAAATGGCTGATGGACATCCGCAAATGATTACATACCATACGAAGGGTAACATATCATACTAATTGGAGTGTCCCAAATGTACTTTTACTGCAGTACGTTACGTCTACCCATGAGTCCAGATGAAATGAAAAGGGAAACCTGTGGAAACCAGGTGCTTTATTAATGCTATTTATGTGCTATTAAATTGATCTCAAAACAATGTTTTCATGTGATGTTTCCTTTATTCCAGCTAAAGTACAAGGAAGTACTGAAAAAGGACACCTCCCCCAGTTTTTATTCTACGCTGCCCGAAACAATTGAGACAAATTTTGCGAAACGACAATCAGCAATGCGAAGTGAGGTAAAGAATACATATGTGTGTATATGCTGTATGAATACACAGAGAGTACAATGTGCATTCTCCCCCAAAAAATGTGCATTAATAATTTCATTCAGGCTACCGCGTATTTTGGTTTGTGGGTCAGCGCTGGTAAATGTTTCATGTCGCCTCTTCATATCCAATATATCTAAATAACTAAAAGGGAAGCGAACACATACTATACCAAGGTTTTCATACTGCTGTTTGGTAATGCGCCACTCGGGCTCCCGAATGGCGCTGTGGTCGAGGCGAAACGACAGACCCTGGTTCGATTCCAGGCTGTATTTGGGAGTCCCATAGGGCGGCGCACAATTGGCCCGGCGTCGTCCGGGTTAGGCCGTCATTGTAAATAAGAATTTGTTCTTAACTGACTTGCCTAGTTAAATAAATAATGCTTTTGTAGGTTTGGTCTCAACTATCTCTGGTTCATAAGCTGTCATCTTCATTTCTACTATACCAGATCAAGTATAAAGAAGATACTGAGGAGAACTCTATCAACCTCTACTCTCTGCTCCCCGAGACAGCAGAGACACAGTTTGCAAAGCAGATGTCTGAAATGCAGAGCGAGGTAAATATCTGTTTAAAATCACCAAACATCAACATGGGCTGAATATGGTACGAACTTGAGTTATTTTACTGTAAATCCCCCATTGACATCAATCGATTAATTCGTACAAAATGTGATTCTCAAAATTGGATGTTGCCATTTGTCGATAACTGAAGCCAGAGAATGAGGAATTCCCTTTCCAAGAGAAACACAGAAACCTTTATCCTTTTACTTTATCAATATTCATGTACAACAAAATGTATTTTAGTCAGAGAATACCTGTATATTTTCATTATGTCTACAAAAATAGCAGTGGTGTAAAGTAAAAAATACTTGAAAGTACTACTAGGTAGGTTTTTTGGGTATTTGTACTTTATTATTTATGTTTTTGACAACTTTTACTTCACTACATTCCTAAAGAAAATGATGTACTTTTTACTCCATACATTTTCCCTGACAGCCAAACATTCTCATTACATTTTGAATGCTCAGCAGGACAATACAATTGTCTAATTCACACACTTATCAAAAGAACATAACTGGTCATCCCTACAGCCTCTTATCTGTTGGACTCACTAAACGCATACTTCGTTTGTAAATTATGTCTGAGTGTTGGAGGATGCCGCTGGCTATCTGTAAATAAATAAAAAACAAGAAAATGATGCCGTCTGGTTTGCTTAATATAAGGATTTCAAAATTATTTTTACTTTTACTTTTGATTCTTAAGTATATTTGATCATTTACTTTTGATACTTAAGTATCTGGATAACTTTCACTTTTACTTGAGTCATGTTCTATTAATGGATCTTTACTTTTACTCAAGTATGACAATTGGATACTTTTTCCACCACTGTCTTTTGTTGCTGTTGTTTTCCAGACAAAATACAAAGAAGCAGGGAAGAAAGAGGCCTCCACTTCTCTCTACTCCACCTTACCAGAGACTTTGGAGACCCAGCACGCCAAAGAGGCTTCCCAGCTACAGAGTGAGGTAAGAACATGGGCTGCCCATCTGATGTCTGTACATGACATTTTTTGTCATAACTAATTCAGAGGAAACCCTTCCTGTTACTGACAAACATCCATTAAACCAGTTTCAAACATCAGTGTGCCTGTCCATCTAATGGAATAAAACCTGAGAAAATGTAGCAAATCTCTACCTGTGTTATTTGAGTGCTCCAATGCCTTTACCATAAATAACTACACTATTGGATGTTTCTTTAGGGTAAGCCATATTTTTGTTTATTCCTGTCTCTGTTGTTGAGCAGCACCTCTCCTACTTCATTTTGTTTCCTGAAGCCTACCACAACTCACATCCATTACTTTGTTTTCCAGCTGAAATACAAAGGTGAGAAAGTCTTCTCTGGTTCGGCTTACTCTCAACTCCCTGAGACGATGGAGACAGAGAGAGCTCGGGAGCTCACTGAGATGCAGAGTGAGGTGAGCATGAATTTTCCCCAAAGACATGAATATTAATGCTGATAGGAACATTGCAAATTTTATAGGACTACTTACAAATCTTTATGAATATATCAGCGTTATCCACAGAGTAACTAAATACGACTTAATCGTGTCATTTGTGGAAGTATAATTTTAGGTTCATGTTAAAAGCCATCATGGATTCATTGTCTTTTCTTTAGCTCAAGTACAAACAGAGTGGGAAGAAGGGTATGTCCCAAAGTGTCTATTCCGTACTAGCAGATACCATGGAGACCCAATTTGTCAAAAATGTTTCTGAACTGCAAAGTCAGGTGAGAAGAGCAGCCGGTTCACATAGATTTTCGTACTTCAATGACAATGTTTGTGAGAGAAGCAATTTCCAGATTTTATGGCTGTTGCCGAAGATAAACCTCTGATATGGAGTTGAAGTCAATCACAGTATATGTTGTTTATCTGCATTGGTTTGAATGATTTTCTTTCAGACTAAGTACAAGAAGGCAGGGAAGAATAAGGCAAAGTCTCTCTACTCTGTGTTGCCAGAGACTCTGGAGATCCAACATGCCAAGCAGGTCTCCCAGCTTCAGAGCCAGGTACAGGCCTAGAGCACGAACACTGACGTCCCCTCACCACACTTATAGAACATCTCTGCTTTATCAGTAGCACGGCCAATGAAATAAGCACTTACTGTAGGGGCGAACCCTAACTTCCAATTATTTTATCTTATTCATGCATTGATGTCTATAGACGGGTTGGTTGTTTAGCAACAAAACCGACACATGCGCAACTATGGGGCAAAACAGACGGGGTAGTCTTAGTTTGTTGACAACATGTAAACTATATTTTATCTCCAATGTTTATTGAAAACATAAATACATTAGCATATTGAGCACTTCTTGTCTCTCAAATACATCGTTACAGTTGTTGGTTAGCTAGCTAACGAATTTTGGTCATAATATCTTGTTCTTGATACCATGTCTTATTTAGAGATGTTTTGACTCATTTCATGTCAATGCTAATATTAATATTATTAGCATTAACATGAAATCAGTCAAAACACCTCAAAACAAGATATGGTATCAAGAACAAGATAAAACAAGCTGACAGGAGACACGTACGATTCTTGTCATTGTTGATAGATACAGTGGGGCAAAAAAGTATTTAGTCAGCCACCAGTTGTGCAAGTTCTCCCACTTAAAAATATGAGAGAGGCCTGTAATTTTCATCATAGGTACACTTCAACTATGACAGACAAAATGAGAAAAAAAATCCAGAAAATCATATTGTAGGATTTTTATTTGCAAATTATTGTGGAATATAAGTATTTGGTCAATAACAAATGTTTATCTCAATACTTTGTTATATACCCTTTGTTGGCAATGACAGAGGTCAAATGTTTTCTGTAAGTCTTCACAAGGTTTTCACACACTGTTGCTGGTATTTTGGCCCATTCCTCCATGCAGATCTCCTCTAGAGCAGTGATGTTTTGGGGCTGTTGCTGGGCAACACAGACTTTCAACTCCCTCCAAAGATTTTCTATGGGGTTGAGATCTGGAGACTGGCTAGGCCACTCCAGGACCTTGAAATGCTTCTTACGAAGCCACTCCTTCGATGCCCGGGCGGTGTGTTTGGGATCATTGTCATGCTGAAAGACCCAGCCACGTTTCATCTTCAATGCCCTTGCTGATGGTAGGCTTTGTTACTTTGGTCCCAGCTCTCTGCAGGTCATTCACTAGGTCCCCCTGTGTTGTTCTGGGATTTTTGCTCACCGTTCCTGTGATCATTTTGACCCCACGGGGTGAGATCTTGCGTGGAGCCCCAGATCGAGGGAGATTATCAGTGGTCTTGTATGTCTTCCATTTCCTAATAATTGCTCCCACAGTTGATTTCTTCAAACCAAGCTGCTTACCTATTGCAGATTCAGTCTTCCCAGCCTGGTGCAGGTCTACAATTTTGTTTCTGGTGTCTTTTGACAGCTCTTTGGTCTTGGCTATAGTGGAGTTTGGAGTGTGACTGTTTGAGGTTGTGGACAGGTATCTTTTATACTGATAACAAGTTCAAACAGGTGCCATTAATACAGGTAACGAGTGGAGGACAGAGGAGCCTCTTAAAGAAGAAGTTACAGGTCTGTGAGAGCCAGAAATCTTGCTTGTTTGTAGGTGACCAAATACTTATTTTCCACCATAATTTGCAAATAAATTCATTAAAAATCCTACAATGTGATTTTCTGGATTTTTCTCATTTTGTCTGTCATAGTTGAAGTGTACCTATGATTAAAATTACAGGCCTCTCTCATATTTTTAAGTGGGAGAACTTGCACAATTGGTGGCTGACTAAATACTTTTTTGCCCCACTGTATCTGATCATCCAGAATCACCACAACATATGAACTTCTTCCCCATTTAAAGCGTGTGCATCATTTTCATGGTGTTGTCAGCTAACCCATCAGTGGAAATTTGACTTCAGTAGATGTTAGGATTCCCCATTTAGTCCCACACTCTTTCTAATGACTAAGTAAGTTAAAATTGAGGTTTAATTACATTTCAATTCTGGTAATTCAATATTGTGTTGTAGCTAGAAATGCTACATCAATGATTTTGCTTCCTCTATTCCAGCTCAAATACAAGGATGCCGGGAAAAGGGAGATGTCCACTTCTCTTTACTCTGTTCTCCCCGAGACAGCAGAGACTCATTTAGCCAAAGAGCACTCTGAAATGCTGAGCGAGGTACAAAATAGTATAGTCATGCCAACACAACAGTCAAATACTGTGGATTCTGCCTCCTCTCATGTCCTCCATTTTACTGATCAACAATTAAATGTATTGATTAGACAGAAGCATTTAAATAGAGTTTTCGTATGTGCCTATTGAAATAGGGACATGAAACATGCATTATGACTTCGTTCTAGGTGAAGTATAAAAAGGAGGGTAAAGAAGGCATTTCCTCAAGCCTTTATTCTCTACTCCCGGAAACAGCAGACACTCAGTTTGCCAAACAGATGTCAGAAATACAGAGTGAGGTACAGCATCTGTTTTACCACTAAATCAACTATTTGACTATTTCTGGTTTATTCTCGTTTGCAAAAAGATGTTATGCGTGTGTTGTTGTCAGGTTCTTGTGAATTTGTTTCCTCTCTTTACGAATGTCACAAAAAAAGTTACTATTCTGAAATTATTTAGTAATTTCCTTCATGTATTTCCATGTCAACCTTTCAATTTCTCAAAACCAAAAATGACTTGCTCTTAAACCTTTGGGGATATGTTTTGTACTTTTCCAGTTAAAGTACAAAAGATACATTGAGGAACTGCCCGATACCTTGTACGCACTACTGCCTGAAACCATGGAGACCAAGTTCGCAAAAGAAATGACTCAAGAAATGTCTCAGGTGGGGCTCACAGGGTTGTTTTAAAATGTGTGATAAAAAAAAGCAACTCCACTCACACAAACTAAGCTGTTGTCCTGAAATGTCATTTGCTTTTCATGGCCAACAGTAACAGCTTGCTCCATCTTGGTAAAATAAATATATATAAAAATGTACCTTTTAGATTTGATTGGGTAGCTTGTGACTTGTAGCTTGTGTGTGGAATTATTCCTCTTCTTGATTTCTTCTGAAAGCCTTTACTGTGCTGGTTGTAGCTAAGTCAAAACTACTGCATTGCAAACAGTTAATAAAGGAGTTGTAGACTATTAGAATGTCATGGTGAAGTTTGGATAGGGGAAGAAATATAGCCATAAATGATGACCTTAACATAGACTTTAAACAGAGACTAAGTTGAACGGTCTATTTTGGTGGTAGGGTATTGGCTTGGGCTGTGGGGTCTGTTTAAAGACAGGCAGGTTGGTGGTAGGGTATTGGCTTGGGCTGTGGGGGTCAGTTTAAAGACAGGCAGGTCGAGAGATAAGAGGAGACACTTAGAGGGAGGATGGACAGTCGAGGCCCATGTGTATGGAACTGATAATAACCACCAATGGCATTCAATGACAGTCAATAATTGCCACTGACTCTAGAACTGAGATTTGCAAATGAATGTGTGTGTGTGTGGGCGGCAGGCCAAGTACAAGGAGGCAGGCAAGCAGCAGGCCTCCACTTCTCTCTACTCCATCTTACCAGAGACTTTGGAGACCCAGCATGCCAAAGAGGCCTCCCAGCTACAGAGCAAGGTGAGTCACACACACACACATAATTCATGGGGTCTGTATTCGAGTGCTTTATATGCTACCAGTGCTTTTTTGCATCATGCCTTTTTCTGGCTGATAATGAGCTTTTACAACATTCAGTACTTCTTTTTTTTTGACAGAATAACTATAAAGAGGGAGGCAAAAAGGACATGTCAACTTCCTTGTATTCTCAACTTCCTGACACAATAGAGATCCAGTTTGCCCGAGAGCTTACAGAGCTCCAAAGTGAGGTAGCTAGCTAGAACACTTCAAATCATCTTACTGGGATTCTGTCTACTAAGCTTATTTGCACCAATGCAATCCATGTCATCATTTGGTTACATCATCTAAAGGAACAAGTGTAATGCTTTTTTTATGTCCATCAGAACAAGTATAAAGAAGATGGGAAAAGGAGTCTTTCGACAAGCGTTTATTCTCAACTAGCAGAGACCAAGGAGACGCAGTTTTTGAATGCCGTTTCTCAACTCCAGAGTGAGGTAAGACTTTAGATAACAGACTTTGGTGACACTACTTGAACCCTTCATCATGGGCGAAACAACAGTGTCGTGTTTTATGTTGCCCAACAGATTATTAATACAGTCGTGACAGCTGGTGTCGGATTATGGCAACTGATTTTACACTGTTATGACAGCAACGATGTTTATACCAGCTAAATGGCGTAGCAAACAAATGTATTGTGTAATGACTGTGTAAAGTACGTTTTAATAAACTGATTGTTTAAGACATCTGTTATGTCATGACGGATGGTCTGTTATGTCATGACGGATGGTCTGTTATGTCATGACGGATGGTCCATGACGGATGGTCTACGTAAAATGTAACCGACTTTTTCAAGATTTGAGTGGAAAACTTTTAGGAAGCACGTAAAGATGTAGCAGACCTTGGAAACTAAAAAAACATAACTTTGTGTTTTAGAAAAAGTATAGAGAGGCAGCAAAGAAGCAAATATCTCTCTATGCCACCTTACCAGAGACTTTGGAGACCCAGCACGCCAAAGAGGCTTCTCTGCTACAGAGTGAGGTAGATTAACAGTGTACTTTTACACACCTACCGTCACATGTACACTTATATACAGTATACTTTCATATGTAGTGTACAAGTATGGTTAAGGTATAGTTTATTACACTGATACAGTATTCCATACATTAAGACGTTATGCCTCATATAGATATATTCATCTATTCAGATCCTCTAGTATCCCTCAGAATAAATATGTTTTCTGATCGTAATCATCATGATCACCATAGACGTTGTTTTTCCTTCTCTAGCTGAAATACAAGCAAGGTGGCACAAAGGGGTCCTCCAGTTCTCTGTACTCCCTGCTCCCAGAAACGACAGAGACCCAACTAGCCAAAGAGCACCGGGATATTTATAGTGAGGTAAGGCATCATGAAAAACGTATGTCAACAAGCCTTTTTGCAAAAACATCCATTTAAAAGACACATTACCTGGATCCACAGAAATCAAAGAGATGTGTTTTTCAGGTGAAATACAAAGAGGATGGTAAACAGAAGCTTTCCAACAGCCTGTATTCCTTGCTGCCAGAAACAGCGGACACACAATTTGCCAAGCAGCAATCAGAATTCCGAAGTGAGGTAAAGTTTTTTTTTTTTGTTGCTCAGATTACTTTACTGTTTCATTTTGATTAGTCAATGTAGAATGTCTATCTATACCTGTTCCATAAAAGTTATGTGTTGTAAAATATTCCTTCTAATGTCTAGCTGAAACACTCACAAAGAAAAAATGTGTGTGCATGTAGTTCTTCATTTTGATCATGTTACTATAGGAATCATTTGTTTGTGTCTCCTTGCATTCACTCATTACCAACTGAAACAGTTTAATCTTGATTTTCAATCCTGACAAAAATACTTTATTCATTTTTGTCAACACTTTCTGTACCTTTCAGCAAAATTACAAAAGTGACACCCAGGAACTGTCCAATTGCTTATACGCACTACTGCCTGAAACCATGGGGACCAAGTTCGCTAAAGAAATGTCTCAAGAAATGTCTCAGGTGCGGCTCACAGTGTTGTTCTACTAACTGTGTGATGAAAAACCAGCAGCTTCCATCACACTCCTGCGTGGTATCACAGCAGATGCCTCCTCTATCTCCTCTCTTAAATAGACGTAGACAACCTGCCTTATTGATAAGCATGTCTCTCTATGCTCTCTTCTTAAGTGGTGAAAGAGACGGTGATAAGATACAGTGACAATGTTTATTCCGGGAAGTGCATTTAGCAAGTCAATGAAAAGAGGGAACATTTTATTCAGCACATTGTAATTCATAAGTTGTATGTCAATGTTGATATAAGAAATTACTCATTACCTATTATGTGGGATAATATCATGTTGTATTTTGTCTTCTAGTCTAAATATAAGGAGGCAGGGAAGAAAGAGGCCTCCACTTCTCTCTACTCCACCTTACCAGAGACTTTGGAGACCCAGCACGCCAAAGAGGCTTCCCAGCTACAGAGTGAGGTAAAGGTCTATTTACCTCATACTATATTCCACCAATTCTAAGATTAGACATAAAGGCGGTGTTTTTAACCGTACTTACTCATTTTGAAATAAATGCTGTGCTAAGTGAAAATATCATCCTAGGGCTTAATGAGGGCTCCAATTTGTTGTCTTTCCAGAACAAGTACAAGGAGAATGTGAAACTGACCCAGTCCAGTAGTCTGTACTCTCAGCTCCCCCAGACTACAGAGACCCAGTTTGCTGCCAAAGTCTCTGACCTACAGAGCGAGGTAAAGAACAAACAGACAAAGCTTGGGCTTAACACTAGTGACAGTGAACGTTTTTATTATTGATTATATTATTGATTATTTCTAAGTCACCCCCAATAACACCTGACTAACAACACTCTGCAGATCCCCAGTGTCTAAATCCAAAAGTCAAACTGAGTCCAATTCTTGGTTTCTTCCCATTGGTGTCCTAGAACAAGTACAAAGAGGAAGGTAAGAAGAGTATCTCTACCTGCATTTACTCTCAACTACCAGAGACCAAACAGACCCAGTTTGTGAAGGCTGTGACCGAACTTCAGAGTGAGGTTAGACTTGGACGCTCTTGATTGTTTTGCCACTTCCTTTCTATTTAGTTGCTGTCTCAAGTATACTGAACAATAATAATTACAGACAAAAGTTATGTTCTGGCAAGTTCCAATGACTACACTGTTTGGCAGTATTTACCAACTCCAGTCCTCCAGTAACCCCAACAGTACACATTTTTTGTTGTAGCACAGGACAAGCACACCTGATTCAACTTGTCAACTACTCATCAAACCTTCAATTAGGTGAATCAGGTGAGTTTGTCTGGGGATAGAACAAAAATGTGTGCTGTTGGGGTACTGGAGGACCGGAGTTGGAAAACACAGCTGATAAATAGATATGGTAGATATCATCTCTATTTGATAACAGTTAGTGTGCTGACAAGGAAATTCAGAAATAACATGATTGTTTTCATTGCGTCGCAGACTAAATATAAGGAAGCAGGGAAGAAAGAGGCCTCCAGTTGTCTCTACGCCCTGTTACCAGAGACTATGGAGACCCAGCACGCCAAAGAGGCTTCTCTGTTACAGAGTGAGGTAGACAAGTCAACAATGTTATCAGTCTCAGGTGTCCTCAGTTGTACGGAATTAGCATTCCCAATAAAACAGCATTTCTTAATAATTTTTCATTGAAATTGAAGCATACACACACCTCTTCTTCTCCAGAATAAGTACAAAGAAGGCGGTAAAAAGGAGAGTTTGACCTGCCTGTACTCTCAGCTTCCAGAAACCACTGAGATTCAGTTTGCTAAAACAGTGACAGAACTGCAGAGTGAGGTGGGTGGATGGATGGATGTTACTGTAGTTAGTACAACAGGCTATGATAATGGACTGATACAAGATCAAAATGGCAGTTTTGTTCTGAACTTGTTGTGTCTTTCAGAATAAATACAAACAGAAAGGGAAACAGGAGATATCCAGCAGCATTTTCTCCCAGCTGCCGCGGACAAAGGAGATAGAGTTTGCCAAACAGATTTCAGAAATGCAGAGCGAGGTAAACTAGGCGCGCACGTGTGTCAATATGTCTTTACTCTGTGTATGCCGTATACGTTGAGTGTATGCCGTATACGTTGAGTGTATGCCGTATACGTTGAGTGTATGCCGTATACGTTTTGTACATGCATTTAAAAATCAAATGTACTCTATATTTCTATTTGTGTGAAAATATATACATAGTATATTTTACAAAACATTTATGAAGAAAATATATGCTGTGTAATATATGCATTTTCAGATCATATGTACTGTAAATTTGAATGTATGTGTTCTTGAAAAAGATATACAGTTGAAGTCGGAAGTTTACATACACTTAGCTTGGAGTCATTAAAACTCGTGTCTCAACCACTCCACAAATTTCTTGTTAACAAACTATAGTTTTGGCAAGTCGGTTGGGACATCTACTTTGTGCATGACACAAGTCATTTTTCCAACTATTGTTTACAGACTATTATTATTATTTCACTTATAATTCACTGTATCGCAATTCCATTGGGTCAGAAGTTTACATACATTAAGTTCACTGTGCCTTTAAACAGCTTGGAAAATTCCAGAAAAGGATGTCATGGCTTTAGAAGCTTCTGATAGGCTAATTTACATGATTTGAGTCAATTGGAGGTGTACCTGTGGATGTATTTCAAAGCCTACCTTCAAACTCAGTGTCTCTTTGCTTGACATCATAGGAAAATCAAAAGAAATCACCTCAGAACAAAAATTGTAGACCTCCACAAGTCTGGTTCATCCTTGGGAGCAATTTCCAAATGCTTGAAGGTACCACGTTCATCTGTACAAACAATAGTACGCAAGTATTAACACCATGGGACCACGCAGTCATTATACCGCTCAGGAAGGAGAAGCATTCAGTCTCCTAGAGATGAACGTACTTTGGTGCGAATAGTGCAAGTCAATCCCAGAACAACAGCAAAGGACCTTGTGAAGATGCTGGAGGAAGCAGGTACGAAAGTATCTATATCCACAGTAAAACGAGTCCTATATTGACATAACCTGAAAGGCCGCTCAGCAAGGAAGAAGCCACTGCTCCAAAGCCAGACTACGGTTTGCAACTGCACATGGGGACAAAGATCATATTTTTTGGAGAAATGTCCTCTGGTCTGATGTAAGAAAAATATAACTGTTTGGCCATAATAACCATTGTTATGTTTGGAGGAAAAAGGTGGATGCTTGCAAGCCGAAGAACACCATCCCAACAGTGAAGCACGGGGATGGCAGCATCATGTTGTCAGGGTGCTTTGCTGCAGGAGGGACTGGTGAACTTCACAAAATAGATGACAACATGAGGCAGGAAAATGATGTGGATATAGTGAAGTAACCTCTCAAGACATCAGTCAGGAAGTTAATGCTTGGTCGCAAATGGCTCTTCCAAATGGACAATGACCCCAAGCATATTTCCAAAGTTATGGCTTAAGGACAACAAAGTCAAGGTATTGGAGTAGCCATCACAAAGATCTGACCTCAACCCCATAGAAAATTTGTGGGCAGAACTGAAAAAGCGTGTGCGAGCAAGGAGACCTACAAACCTGACTCAGTTACACCAGCTCTGTCAGGAGGAATGGGACAAAATTCACCCAACTTATTGTGGAAGGCTACCTGAAACGTTTGACCCAAGTTAAACAATTAAAAGGCAATGCTACCAAATACTAATTGAGTGTATGTAAACTTCTGACCTACTGGGAATGTGATGAAAGAAATAAAAGCTGAAAATAAATCATTCTCTCTACTATTATTCTAACATTTCTCATTCTTAAAATAAAGTGTTGATCCTAACTGACCTAAGAAAGGGAATTTTTACTCTGATTAAATGTCAGGAATTGTGAAAAACTGAGTTTAAATGAATTTGGCTAAGGTGTATGTAAACTTCCGACTTCAAGTGTACATAGAATGGTATATATTTTTCAAACATTCTGGTTGGGTTTTGGGGGGGGTATCCTTTTTGATTTTCAGCAAAATTACAAAAGTGACACCCAGGAACATTCCAATTGCTTGTACGCACTACTGCCTGAAACCATGGAGACTAAGTTTGCTAAAGAAATGTCTCAAGAGATGTCTCAGGTGCGGCTCACAGTGTTGTTCTACTAACTGTGTGATGAAAAACCAGCAGCTTCAATCACACTCTTGCAGAATGGCTCTATATTAGTCATAGATTTACCATATCAACTACTGCAGCCAGCATCAAATAGCTCAAATATTCCAGTTGTTGCTTCTATGCTGAGTTTTTTCTAGATGGATTCTTGGTGGAGTTGAGAGGAAGGATCATCAGAGCCATGAAGAGTTCACAATGTTGTTGTTGTTGTTTTCAGAGGAAATACAAAGAAGCTGGGAAAAAGGAGATGGGCAACTCTCTGTACTCCCTCATGCCCCAGACCAGTGAGATCCAGCATGCCAAAGAGCTCTCCCAGCTCTACAGCCAGGTATACTGGGTGGGTGGGTGCGTTGTTTATAATACATATTGTCAAACAGTTTGTGCCATGAGGTTCCCTTCTTGTTTCAGAAAAGCTACAAAGAAGAGGGTAGGAAGGACACAGGCCACAGTCTGTACTCACAGATGCCCCAGACCATTGAGACTGCATTTGCTAAAGAAGTGGCAAAGCACCAGAGTGATGTAAGCATGCCAGTATCTGGTCCACAGCTGTAGTCCATGTTTCTGTCTGTTTTTTGTGTCCAGCTTGATGCTATGATATACCTGAATATCATCAAGTCTGAGACACCTGCTAAAGGAGGATAGCATAACTATGTGCTGGATCAGTGCTCATACAGAAGTCCAGGTGGAATGCCCTGTAATTTGAGTGGAACACACAGCCCAACCAATCCCTTACCCCTAATACTCTTCAGTGCCAATGGATTGGACAAGGGATTGGGTATCAAGGTGCCCAACCAGGCGTGAGGCTGAGGGGAACAGCTGTGATGTCTACTGTTCTGCAGGCAGACCCACTGACCCAGACACACCTCCTCTGTCTGTCTCAGTCCACTCTCTGTCGGGCTCAGTCTGTCTCTGTCTCTCTCTGTCTGGCTCTGTCTCTCTGTCTCTCTCTCATTGGCTCAGTCTTTCTCTGTCTCACTCTCTGTCTCAGTCCACTGTCTGTCTCTGTTTCTCTCTGATTGGCTCAGTCTCTCTCTGTCCCAGTCTCGGTCTGGCTCAGTCCACTCTATGTCTCTGTCTCTCAGTCCGCTCTCTGTCTCTGTCTGTATCTCTCTCCCTAACACCGATCAGAGGTTTGAGGTGATCAACATATGCTTAGTGTATTATTCAGATTTGTATTTCTACACAACCCACTTGATCTATTCTTCCATCACTCCATTTCCCAAAGAGCTATAACACTGGCGCCCATCGCCTCTCAGTGCCCTGTGACTGGTTCATACCAGAGGTATCATACCTGGATAACGAGCGGTTATTCTTTAGCTGCATATTGTTAACGTTCACCATCCTGCTAAATGATTAACACTTAGATGGGAATCTTGTGTACTGTGTGTGGGTGGGTGATGTATCCATTCCAGGGTCTCATGTAATCAGCACGTTGAATAAGTAATGGTTTTCTGGCCCTTCTCTCTGGTCTGTCGTCCTCTCCAGAAACTGTACAAGGAGAAGTACAACGCGGAGAAAGGCCAGTCCACTTACACCACCATGGAGACCTTACCAGAGGTCTCCCACGCTATGGAAGTCAACAAACAGCAGAGCGAAGTAATTACCCACAATGCATTTCCCCTGATACAAACTGTTTTATGTTTATAATGAAGGAATAGTGAATAAGAGAGACAGGACAGTAAGGAGGAGGGTTTGTTAGAAGGGAGTTGGCCAGATTTGAACCTGGTTACATGTACTCTAAGGCAGCAGCGGTAACTATTATATAGCTATAGGTCACACAAGCTACAATCATGGGAAATGTTCTGGTTTAGACTAGCTAGTTGTTGTCACTTGTGCTGTATAAAATACATTTGTCTGAAGTTTTAGTCAACGTGGATATGAATCCATGGGAAAATGAAGTGCACACAAATGCAGATTTGATCCACATTCTGCATGCTTGGTTGAGGTCAGGGATTTTTGTGTGCCAATATCCCATAATGGATTCTGAGGCCCCTCTGGCCACGTTGCTCATTTGAGAGTTGTCAGTATGCATCAACATCACCCAGGGAAAAGTGGGCCAAAGGATCCGACTGATCGTTCCCATTGATCGTTCTAATGTCTATCACTAGGCTTAATCTCTCTGTTACAGAAATATCAACCAGTGAGGAGACATTGCATTTTGACACAGAATGTTACAGTACACAAATGATGATGATAAACTGAATGCCCCTGAAATGCCAAAAAATTAATCGCTCTGCAAATAATCCTAACACTTCCTTCCTTCCTCCCTGCCTTCAGGTCAACTACAGGACAGGAAAACAGGAACACCACAATTTCACCACGTTGGCGGACAGACCTGATATCCTGAACGCCAAACAGGCCACTGAATTGGCCAGCGACGTGAGTTCATGTCAAATCAAGCTTTTTCTGAAGTGCATTTACAGCAAATACAATATAATATATACAGTTGAAGTCGGAAGTTTACATACACTTAGGTTGGAGTCATTAAAACTTGTTTTTCAACCACTCCACACATTTCTTATTAAACAAACTATAGTTTTGGCAAGTCGGTTAGGACATCTACTTTGTACATGACACAGGTAATTTTTCCAACAATTGTTTACAGACAAATTATTTCACTTATAATTCACTGTATCATAATTCCAGTGGGTCAGAAGTTTACATACATTAAGTTCACTGTGCCTTTAAACAGCTTGGAAAATTCCAGAAAATGATGTCATGGCTTTAGAAGCCTCTGATAGGCTAATTGATATAATTTGAGTCAATTGGGGGTGTACCTGTGGATGTATTTCAAGGCCTACCTTCAAACCCAGTGCCTCTTTGCTTGACATCATGGGAAAATCAAAAGAAATCAGCCAAGACCCCAGAACAAAGATTGTAGACCTCCACAAGTCTGGTTCATCCTTGGGAGCAATTTCCAAATGCCTGAAGGTACCACGTTCATCTGTACAAACAATAGTACGCAAGTATAAACACCATGGGACCTCTCAGCCGTCATACCGCACAGGAAGGAGACGTGTTCTGTCTCCTAGAGATGAACATACTTTGTGCAAAAAGTACAAATCAATCCCAGAACAACAGTAAAGGACCTTGTGAAGATGCTGGAGGAAACAGGTACAAAAGTATCTATATCCACAGTAAAACGAGTCCTATATCGACATAACTGCCATAAAAAAGCCAAACTTCACCCAATTTATTGTGGAAGGCTACCCAAAATGTTTGACCCAAGTTCAACAAATGTAAGGCAATGCTATCAAATACTAATTGAGTGTATGTAAACTTCTGACCCACTGGGAATGTGATGAAAGAAATAAAAGCTGAAATAGATAATTCTCTCTACTATTATTCTGACATTTCACATTCTTAAAAAAAAGTGGTGATCCTAACTGACCTAGACAAGGAATTTTTACTCTGATTAAATGTCAGGAATTGTGAAAAACTGAGTTTAAATGTATTTGGCTAAGGTGTATGTAAACTTCTGACTTCAACTGTATATATATTCTATTTTTTACTCTTTGGTTTTTTTAATGAAAAGGTGTTGGACATGGTGTTGATTTACCTCACTCTAGTCCCAAGATTAGACGAGGGTCACACTTTAGATTCAGAACTAGATAGATGTTAATGATTCATATCTAAGCAAAGTCCGACTAAATAATGGTGATAAAAGGACCTTACATCATGTGTTCTGCCATAAACGTTATTGCCACCCTTTATATAGCATATGATAACTGCTTGTGAATAATGTCTGAAACATCTTTATAGTTCTTATGAAGGGTTTATGAAGGCTTTATTAAGCAGTTCATTTACAGTGGGGCACACAACTTTGCTTGTGCTGTGTGGGTGAGGCAGTGTGTGTGGGTAGCAGCACTCATCAAATATTCAACACCTCCACTGCTCTACCACCACATCGACAGTCCCAGTCCTGGTCCCTAGCTGGGATCTCTCTCTCATACACACAGTCTGTTTCATTTAGGGAGAAGCCCATGAACATAACACGGAGAGAATACATACTGAATAGCAAAGTTAGCCCTTTCATAGTGTGTCTCTGCTTGCCCTTGTTTCTCTGGTTCCTCTGGCTCACAGGTGTCCTATAGGAGTAAAACTAAGCATGAAATCTACAATGATGTCCTGGGAAGATCTGATATCGAGCATGCCAAAGTGGCCTCCAAACTCGCTAGCCTGGTAAGATAATAAAACATTCCATATATATGTGTGTGTGTGTGTGTGTGTGTGTGTGTGTGTGTGTGTGTGTGTGTGTGTGTGTGTGTGTGTGTACTACTGTTTTACATTTTATAACCAGGTATTGTACCATTGACTGGAGAATTAGTTTGTCTCCAACCATAAAGGGAAGGAGCTAAGGAAAGGATACAATGAAAAGAGATGGTTTAAGTGTATTGCGACAACCATGCATCTCGATACTGTTCTGACATACCCTTCTGCCATTGTTAATGAGACAAGGGAAGGAGACCATTTTATTGAGACGGGGCCATGCAGTTTTTAGTGTTCTGTCCTTCGGCCACTGTTTAATGAAAGGACATTCATGCCTGGCCTGGTCCCAGACCTGCTGGGTCCCCTGGTTTAGCACCACAGATGTGCTTTGTCATGACTGCTGGGCGGAGAGCTGAATGGGGAGGAGGGGGAGGTGGAATGCTGAGGGGGAGAAAGATGGGAGGATAAGGGGGTAATGGTGTGTGTGCCTCATCACTTCTGCTGTCTTTGTGTGTACTCACATATCTCTGTCTCACTCTCTCCCTCTCACTCACACACACACACACACACACACACACACACACATAACACACATCAGGTGCACTACAAGGAGAAGTTTGAGAGGGAGTTCAAGGGTCAGAAGCCCCAGTACAACCCCAGCAACTGTGTGTCCTTCAAACACACACAGGCTGCCCACGCTCTCACCAGCCAGGTGGGTTTCCAACGCACCCTGTCCGTCCCCACACAAACCCCAGTCACGTGGTGCACTTACAGTTGAAGTTGGAAGTTTACATACACCTTAGCCAAATATATTTTAACTCAGTTTTTCACAATTCCTGACATTTAATCCTGGTAAAAATTCCTTGTCTTATGTCAGTTAGGATCACAACTTTATTTTGAGAATGTGAAATGTCAGAATAATAGAAGAGAGAATGATTTATTTCAGCTTTTATTTCTTTCATCACATTCCCAGTGGGTCAGAAGTTTACATACACTCAATTAGTATTTGGTAGCATTGCCTTTAAATTGTTTAACTTGGGTCAAACGTTTCCGATAATCTTCCACAAGCCTCCCACAATAAGTTGGGTGAATTTTGGCCCATTTCTCCTGACAGAGCTGGTGTAACTGAGTCAGGTTTGTAGGCCTCCTTGCTCGCACATGCTTTTTCAGTTCTGTCCACAAAGTTTCTATGGGATTGAGGTCAGGGCTTTGTGATGGCCACTCCAATACCTTGACTTTGTTGTCCTTATGAGGCTATTTTGCCACAACTTTGGAAGTATGTTTGGGGTCATTGTCCATTTGGAAGACCCATTTGCGACCAAGCTTTAACTTCCTGACTGATGTCTTGAGATGTTGCTTCAATATATCCACATAATTTTCCTCCCTCATGATGCCATCTATTTTGGGAAGTGCACCAGTCCCGCCTGCAGCAAAGCACCCCCACAACATGATGCTGCCACCCCCCTGCTTCATGGTTGGGATGGTGTTCTTCGGCTTGCAGGCCTCCCCCTTTTTCCTCCAAACATAATGATGGTCGTTAAGTTCTATTTTTATTTCATCAGACCAGAGGACATTTCTCCAAAAAGTACAATCTTTGTCCCCATGTGCAGTTGCAAACCATAGTCTGGCTTTTTATGGCAGTTTTGGAGCTGTGGCTTCTTCCTTGCTGAGCGGCCTTTCAGGTTATGTCGATATAGGACTTGTCTTACTGTGGATATAGATACTTTTGTACCTGTTTCCTCCAGCATCTTCACAAGGTCATTTTCTGTTGTTCTGGGATTGACTTGCACTTTTTGCACCAAAGTATTTTCATCTCTAGGAGACAGAAGCTCCTTCCTGAGCGTTATGACGGTTGCGTGGTCCCATGGTGTTTATACTTGCGTGCTATTGTTTGTACAGATGAACGTGGTACCTTCAGGCATTTGGAAATTGCTCCCAAGGATGAACCAGACTTGTGGAGGTCGACAATTTTTGTTCTGAGGTCTTGGCTGATTTATTTTGATTTTCCCATGATGTCAAGCAAAGAGGCACTGAGTTTGAAGGTAGGCCTTGAAATACATCCACAGGTACACCTTCAATTTACTCAATTGTTGTCAATTAGCCTATCAGAAGCTTTTAAAGCCATGACATAATTTTCTGGAATTTTCCAAGCTGTTTATAGACATAGTCAACTTAATGTATGTAAACTTCTGACCCAATGGAATTGTGATACAGTGAATTATAAGTGAAATAATCTGTCTGTAAACAATTGTTGGAAAAATGACTTGCTTGTGTCATGCACGAAATAGATGTCCTAACCAACTTGCCAAAACAATAGTTTGTTAACAAGAAACTTGTAGAGTGGTTGAAAAACGAGTTTTAATGACTCCAATCTAAGTGTATGTAAACTTCCGACTTCAACTATATACCCTTTTCACACTATTGCACCGGCCCAAACTGTGCTGTGCTGACTCTGATTTTCTTCCCACATTGTCCTTTCCAACACAGTTCTGGCCATTATGGTGGATGCATAACCTGGGGCATGTTCAGCAGGACGCAACTTTCAGATAGAAATAAGCTATGTAGAACAGTCGTGTTTTTCTACATGCCTCTCTGACATGTAGAATAAGGAATCACGCCGGCTCTATTTGTAGCATTTCTATCTGCAACGTTCAACAACGTTTGGCTACTGAATGTGGCAGCTCAGCTGTGCTCGGCTCAGTAGTTGGGTAATACAGTACACTCCTCCAATGTCCCTTCAGAAACAGCCTGGAAATGGAACCTCAATGGGACACCCCCCTCAGCTCCTCTCCAGTCTCCTGGGTTTGTTCCATTGAGGTTCCTATGTTTTATTGCTTTCATCGTGCACTTAGCTAAAATTTAGGCTGCCGTGTTAGCAGTTTCCATGGGAACCTTTTAAAGGCAAATGGAGGGTTTGGATGAAACTAAAGAGAGTGGGGCCCTTTGGATGAGAAGCTGTAGCCTGCGCTGTGAGGATGAAAGTTCCCATGTCAGACGTCTTAGGATTTGAGAACAGATTTCCTGTGTATTTACCAGGGTTGGTGTTAATGTCATCTCAATTCAGTCAATTCAGGAAGTGAATTGACATTGAAAGCATCCTCACTAAAAACAATGGGCCATTTTTGTTGACTTGAATTCAAACGAGAATAGACCCCAAGCCAGTTGTACCACTCCCGTGGGGATGAGTGAGGTGAATCCTCTGTTTACCTCACAGAATCCTCACATTGCTTCCTCGTCCATGCCTTGCACCCCCCCGCATGTGAAGGACAACACTCATTTCAGGAAGGTTTCTATCTGTGTTTGTTTGTTCTCTACAGGTGAAGTATAAGATCAACCAGAACCAGGTGATCGAGGGATCCATGGACCTGCCCAACCTACTACAGCTGAAACACGCTCTACACGCCAGCAAGCTGCAGAGCAACGTAAATGTTTCCCTCTCCCTGATACAGATCAGAACGTCTAGTAACCCTCCTAGAGAGCCGCCGAATATGCACTGTGCAGGCTTTTGATCCAGCCCTGCTCTAACAAACACCTGTCCTCTGTCTATTCAGATAGAGTACAAGAAGAAGTACGAGCAGTCTAAGGGACACTACCATATAGCACTGGACACAGCAGAACAGCTCCACCACAGGGAGAATGCGGTACTGCACAGCCAGGTGGGTATAGTAAGAGACTCCTCACGCTGTGGTCTATACTACCATGGGGTTTACTGAAACAATGTTTCAACGCTGAGGGTGAAAACATCTAAATGAGCCTGAGGTGGAACGGCGTGGATCTCCCGGATGTTTTTTAAAAAGACAACTGGCCTGTGTGGCTCTGTTGGATAAGGGTGGCGTTAGCAGCAAGGTTGTAGGTTCACCTCCTGCAGGAATCACATACACACACAACAAATGTATGCACTCCCTGTACTGTAAGGTACATATATTATACTGTATATTATAACTCCCACACACGTTATTGATCGTCAATGTTTCTGCCTCTTGTGGTTTAATGGATGTGCTTCCCTAACAGGTGAAATACAAGGAAGAGTATGAGAGAAACAAAGGCAAGTCCCAGATGGAGTTTGTGGACACACAGACTTACAGAGTGTCCAAGGAGGCTCAGAAAATGCAAAGCGAGGTGGGTGACACCTGCCTTTACTGTAATGATGTAACATGCTAAAGTGTGTGTGTGTGTGTGTGTGTGTGTGTGTGTGTGTGTGTGTGTGTGTGTGTGTGGTAATGACAGAAGGGTGATGGCGTGCCTTTTTTCCCCCACTGACATCAGAGAGAGTACAGGAAGGAATATGATGACCACATCCGGGGCAAGGCCCTAGTGGATGTTGACCTGACCCCTGGATACCTGACTGCCCGCCACGCCAGCAACGTCCTGAGTGAGGTCTGTGCCAACATAGCCCGCTATGATATTTTAAAGGGATAGTTCATCTCAAAATCACATGTCTCTATACTTCAAATGTGGTCTTAAGTCTATGGTCTGAGTCCATTTTGCCATCTGCTGAAATGCACCATCTACACATAGATTCAGTTAGAATTCAAAAACATTTGCTTGATTGGGAATGTCCATTCTAGTAATGATATTTCTATGGCTGGTGCCTACAGAAGGAGTACAGGAGAGAAGGACTGGAGGTGAAGGGGAGGGGGCTCTCAGGGCTGGGATTGGAGGACACACCAGAACTAATACGGGCTAAAAACGCCAGCCACATCCTCAATGAGGTACAGTTTTGCTTCAAAACTCATCTTTCACTTTCACAGTTTTTTTACTTCTTGGAATTTACACACACACACACTTCACTTTTGTGACGCACAATATCACACCATCATTACATTATGTGAGAATTAAGCAGTGTTGAATCTGTCCCTCTAGAAAGAGTACCGCAAGGACCTGGAGATTGACATCATGGGTAAAGGCATGGAGATCAGTGGTGACGTGTTGGAGATGCAGAGGGCCAAGAAGGCCACAGAGTTAACCAGCCAGGTAGGGCCGAACCCATACCGCTAGTTAACCAGCCAGGTAGGGCCCAACCCATACCGCTAGTTAACCAGCCAGGTAGGGCCCAACCCATACCGCTAGTTAACCAGCCAGGTAGGGCCCAACCCATACCGCTAGTTAACCAGCCTGGTAGGGCCCAAGCCATACCGCTAGTTAACCAGCCTGGTAGGGCCCAACCCATACCACTAGTTAACCAGCCAGGTAGGGCCCAACCCATACCACTAGTTAACCAGCCAGGTAGGGCCCAACCCATACCGCTAGTTAACCAGCCAGGTAGGGCCCAACCCATACCACTAGTTAGGCCCACCTCCATTTCTCTACCTAGCCCCTACAACTTTGGTCTGCATAGGTAAAAGCATTATGGTGGAAGCTCTGCTTAGTCTTAATAGGAGTCTAAGTAGAGCCATCATCATATTGCTTACAACTATCCAAAGCCTTTGGTATATGTAGACCCTAGGAGGCTGGTGGGGTGAGTTATAGGAGGATGGGCTCATTGTAATGGCTGGAATGTTATAAATGGAATGGCATCAAACACATGGAAACCACGTTAATTAATTCCTTTCCAACCATTACAATGAGCCCACCCTCCTATAACTGCTCCCACCAGCCTCTTCTGAACTAGACAGGAGAGACCAAAGGGTTAGAGGCTGAAATGGAACCAGTCACATTTGTCATATTTTAAATTCTCAATATTTTAAATGTGACGCAGCAGTAAAGTATCACATCTGCTTTGTGGCAGTTTTTTCCATCTGAGAACACCTGCTCTCATTTACAGACCTGCCCACAGTAATACTAATCAGCTCCACAGTCATTATAATCAGGTAAAATAACAGGCAGCAGATGGACCCGTCCAGCCTCAGGGCTCCATTACATAACCGCAACGCACACAGACAACGTATGGTCTTCCCTCATCACTTATAGATGAGCCTAAGCATCGTCGGTCTGCATCGCTGTCTTATGAAACCACCTCATAAAGCATTCATTTTAGAGACTATATTGTGTCTATTTAGTTTCACTCTAAAACAAAACCTTCATTTGAGACCTTGATCGTGTTCATTGGGACACACAGTAGCAAACGTTATGCAACAGGAAACGAAAACCAGTGTTACTGGCATGATGCTTTTATTATCCTGTTGTTGCTAAGCTAACCTAAGTCTGTTAGTGTACTGTAAGTGTTAGTCTTGGTTTGACTTTTTCAGGCCTCCTACAAGCAGACAGCCCAGCTGAGGGAGAGCTCGTACGGTACGGTGACGGACACACCAGAACTACTGCACGCCGCCTACATGAAAGATGTCTACAGTCAGGTAGGGCTACCTCTCAGTACTGCATGCCACCATGAGTAGCCCTTTATGTTGCACTAATGAATGGGACATGTGCTTTAATGGAGTGTCAATCTCTCGGCTTTATGCAGAAGAAGTACAAGGATGAAGCAGAGAAGCTGAAGGGTTCGTATGGGTTCGACACCCCCGAGATGGAGAGAGTGAAGAACAACCAGAGAAACATCAGCTCAGTGAGGGACACAGTACACACACACACACACACTTTTATAACTTGCAGTATTATCTGTCTACACAGTTGCCCTTTTGCTCTAAACCTCCAGTGTCGGTACGCTTGGGACTCAAAGCTGCACAGAAGCCTGATGTCTTCTGTCACCGACACGCCAGAAATCATCCTCGCCAGAGAGAACACAAAGAAAATCAGTGATGTAAGATGTAGTCCTTTGTTCTACACAACCATGTACTGTACATATAGGCCTTGGATCTTATGAACTACAGTATGTTGCTGTAAGTTAGATCTGAACCTAGATTTGAGCCTAGATCTGAACCTAGATCTGAATCTAGATCTGAACTTTCTTATTTTAACAAGGTCTTCAATATTATGATGAGTGTTGATGGGAATTATTTTGATGACCTTTGTACGGTGAGCAAGTTAACAGGGCCGCTGTAAGATTGTGTGACGGCTCTGCTCCATGTCCAGGTGAAATACAGAGAGGGGGTGGGGAGCGGGACGGCAGTCATGGAAACCCTTGACACGGAGAGGGTCCGCAGGAACCAGGAGAACATCAGCTCGGTGAGAACCTTGTCTGACCTTTGACCTCACAGGAAGGGCTTGTTTTGAAAACTGGTTTCATCTGGTTTTGTTTGGGTTTTCTACAGCTTCATTGCTGCAAACTAAAAATGACAAACTGCAGACACACTGAACAACCATTTAGTTACTGATACAATGCCTACCATTGAATTTGCTCCTGGCATTACATTTAAACTCCTCAAAAGATACAGGCCCTTGGTTTGTTATTGAACACTATTTTGGATGGAAAACTCTGTCTTGTCCCGCCTGACACAGACTGCCTTTCACACTGGTCCTGGTCCAGTCATTACAGCCATTAGTGGACCCTGCTGAACAATCCCCCATTGAGGGAGCAGAGCAGACGGGAGGGAGGGACACAGGGTCCCAGCTAGGCAGCCCAGGACCTCTGGAGCCGTGGCAACTGAACCCGGGACACTGTTTTCACCCAGCTGCCAATCACTAATGATACCTAGGAGGCAAAATCTGGCATGGGACGTCATAATAATGTAATATTCTGGTTGCAAACTGGTTTTCTGGTTGTGGAGACAGATAAACTCTGACTTGTGAATGTTGTTTTAATGTTGTGTGAATGTCGTGTGACCACAGGTGAAGTATAAAAAGCAGCTGCAGGCCACCAGTGTGGGAGTCACCCCAGAGTTGGAGAGAGTCCGTCAGAACCAGGAGAACATCAGCTCGGCAAGTCACATAGGATGCACCTGAAATGACAACCTTCCAGGGGAGGATGACTCATAAAAATGACTGAAACGTAGCAAATGGAATGACATCAAACCATTCCACAAATTCCTCTCCAGTCATTACCCGTTCTCCCTGATTAAGGTGCCACTGATTCTGGTCAGATGAGCTTTCATATCAGGGGCATCAAACTCATTTTGGCCTGTGGGCCGCATCAGGTCTTCACCGAGGTCCGTGGGGCCACACTTAAAATCGGTCAGTAACCTCCTGTGCAACAAGTATGTGGGCTCTGACTGCAAGCAGTGCCCTATGTCGTGGAAATGGCACTACATTTTAGATTCAACAAAACCCAGGTGGGAGTGTGCTGGTGAGGATGACCATGCTTATCTTTTGTGTGTTCCAGGTGAAGTACCAGCGCGGGATGAAAGAGATGAAGGGCCGGTCCTGCAACGAGTTGGACACGCCCGAACTGAGGCGTGTCAGGAAGTCCCAGAACGATATCTCCATGGTAGAGCTCAGGTTACCATGGCGGTTGCGTAGACCATGGAGCGAGTTAACACGTGTCAAGCACACTGCGGGTGGGACTGCTGCACTTTTAACCCACAGAGCTAAAGAGTTAACAGCATGGCTGTTACCATTCATGATGGAGCCCTAATGAGCGTGTGTTTGTGAGCGTGTCTGTGAGTGTGTGTTTTACTAATAAAAATATTTTTACATGGTTACTTGTGTGGAGTTTTTTTGCATACTGACCAAAATGCACCCTTTTCTGTCTGACCAAAATGCACACTGTGTGTGTGTGTGTGTGTGTGTGTGTGTGTGTGTGTGTGTGTGCATCGGCACATGTGTTTTTGTGCGTTTGACAGAGGATTTGCCTGGTGTGAGACGATTTCACAAATGTGTTAATGCATATCAATAATGTTCCTCTCATTAAGCTGCCACATAAAACTCTGACTTGTTATCGTGAAGCTGAAAAGGTGCCCCCCATATTTGCTTTGCCAGGCGAAATACCACGAGGACTTTGAGCGGACTAGGGGCCGAGGCTGCACCCCAGTGATGGAGGACCAAAGCATGGAGAGAATGCACCACCGGAACAAGCTGATGATGAGCGAGGCAGCCTACAAGGGAGTGCACCCACAGGTGGTGGAGATGGACAGGAGACCTGGAGGCATCATCGTAGGTGAGCAGCACACAAAATGGCAGGCACCCCCATGTCCTCAAAAAGGATTTGACCTTAAAGTCAGGGAAATGAATTGATCTAATCTTTGAAGAGTCCAGGGAATTTGTGATGTCCTTTGAACAAGGTTTTTCAATTACATTTGCTGTCTAGTGTCTAGCAATTAGGGGTTGTTTAGTGTCAGTGACAACAAGGATCCAAGCCCAGATGTGTCCACGTTACATTTGTGGAAACAGAAAATATCCATTGTGACAAGTTTCTCACTCTGCAGATGGAAGCTCCACATTGGACTCTACTCACCTGGCCCGAAACTGTATGTGTTTACTCTCTGTAATCTACATGACTTAAGCTGTGGATTTCTGTTGTCTTCCTGTCTTTTCTCTGTAAGTCTAAATGACCTTTTCCCCTGTCAAAGACCTTAAGGTGTGGCGGACGGACCCAGGCTCAATCTTTGACTTTGACCCTGTGGAGGATAACATTCAGTCTAAAAGTCTCCACAGACTGTCTGGTACTACAAAACCCTACAACATGCTTTCATCTCCCTCCACACTTTCCTGTATCCTCCTCCTGCTCCACTCATCTCTTCTACATTCTACATTCATTTCCTCCTCCTTACGTTCTCTGTTTATTTTCTTTCCATTGCCTCGCTCTGTTATTTTCCTCACTGTTGTTTTTCCTACTGTCTCTGTCGCCCTCTTGTGGCTGTGCATCAGAGCGTGCGAGCCGCCTCACCCGGCAGCAGTCTCAGCAGTCGGTGCACTCGCAGGCCCAGTCCGTGAGTTCACTGGCCTCTGCCTCTGACCTGTGGGACAAAAGCCTGTCTGTCTGCAGCAGCAGCTCCGCACTGCAGTCCCAGGACAGAGGTAGTAAGAGCTCAGTCAGAAAAATGTAAACATATAGACATTTAGAAATTAGATTTTTGACATTTTAGGTCATACAGATGCTTGGACTTGTGAGTCAACACACCAATAACAAGCACGTGTGTACACACGTACACACACGTACACACACACACACACACACACACACACACACATACACACATATACACACACACACATACACACATACACACACATACGGTGGAAGGAGTAGACATAATTCATTCACCCATTGACTATCAGTGTGACTCCTGATTCCCTCTTACCTAACTCCTCTCCCAGCACGTGTCTGACCAACAGAATGCCTCCCTCGCCCTTCTCTATACAACCTGACCAACAGCCCACTGACATGAGGTACACAGGAGTCCCTAATCCAATGCTTGAAATCCTCCTAGGGTTTTGACGATGGTTGTGATGTTTAACTGTTTTAATTCTAACTCTCTCACAGTTCTCTTCCCTGCCCACAGACGTACTTAACAGTCAGTAACTATTTGATTGATTTCCAGGTCAACTGGGGATGGCATGGTTCCATTTAGATTTCTTTGTGATGTTCTAACAATCACCTAGTATGCGCAGTGCGACTCAAAGGAGAAAAACTGTTTTGAGCAATAAATGAAAGGTCTCAAAATGTTGTTATCAATGTCTATGTGTCTTCCTGTCTGTCTTTGACGACAAGCTCCTGTGCTACCTGGGGCGTACCATCAGAGTGCTCAGCAGCAGCAGCATGGGTATGGCTACATGCACCAGACCAGCATGTCCTCTGTGAGGTCTGTGCAGTCCCCCCCATCTGTCACCATGGTGAGTTCCAATGCAAGCAGTCTATTATTGTCATTTTTTGGAATTCCTACGGGATCTTATTTGTATGCCATGGTCAATTCAATTAGGAAATTATCCAAAATATGTCAGTCAAATATTTGTTGACGAAAATAAACCAAAAAATATTCACACAGTCAACTACTTGTGTGCCGTGATATTTATGTTGTACTATTAATGTTGTAGACACAAACCCACATGATTAACATTGTTCCCACTCCTCCCGTTCAGAGAGTGTACCGGGCGCTGTACGACTACTCAGCGCAGGACCACGACGAGGTGTCCTTCCGCGACGGTGACGTCATCGTCAACGCTCAGCCCATCGACGAGGGCTGGATGTACGGCACCGTGCAGAGGACCGGCAAATCAGGCATGCTCCCCGCCAACTACGTGGAGTGCTTCAACTAAGGGATTCATCTCAATAGTCTTCAAGTGGTTTTCTTTCCTCTCCCCTTGTCTCCTCTCCTCCATCTGCAATGATTGAATAGGTGGAAGGGATAAGGTGGATTGGATGCCTACTGGGAAATTGACTTTCACCAGTCCAGTTCTTTTCATGTCAGTACAGATGAAGGAGAGGAGATGAGGAAAGGAGGCTACTCCAGATTATTGAGATGCACCCAAGGGCTAGCCTTACCATGGTGTAGGCAGAGTCCATTCCGCAAGTGTCTGTTTTAAGCTTGGTCCTGGAGAGCTGCATCAGTAAGATACATGAATTGAATGAGTTGTTCAATTTACCTTGTCTAGACTACAGGCACCAACTATCATAGCCACACTATCCGCTGAAAATTATGTTTAAAGTAATCATGTAATACGTTTTGCTTTTGGTTTCATTTAAGACATTGGTGGCTTGCCCCACGTGATCAGAGTTCATGAAAATTGTTTATATAATTCAATCAGAGAATTGCAGCCTTCAAATAGACAACATTAGCAGACAAAAATACATATTCACTGGAATGCAGTCGAAAACATGTTTCACACAATAGAAAGCACATTTGAATTTATTAGGCAGTGCAGTTTCTTTTCGTTTCACACAGGTAACAGTGTTGTGTTGACTTCATGATTCCAAAAGTGCAGTTTTGCAGCACAACAACAATAATGTTTTCGTCTTGTCCTGGAAAAGTGCTTCGCGGGTTTGCTTGAATAGAGCCCAACATAGTCCTCCAGGACCAGAATGGGGCCTTCTTATACTCCTTTGTATTTCATTTCTATTATTATGTTTCGCTTTTAGACATCCACACTAACTGAGTTTTATGTACAAAGGAGGGAAGGGGAGAGGGAGTTGAGGAGAAATCTGTTTCAATCAAATCCTGACAGTGATTGCCAGAAAGTTAGCTGTTTAGCTTTTGTTATCTCATTAACACTTCGCTTCGTACTGTTTCTGTCTGATGACATAAGGGCTTGGTTTAAACCAGCTCCACAAGTAAATATAGTTGATACAATCTATAGTCAACAAGTCACACAATATCACCTCTTTCTGTGAGTTTAGTGGGTTATTTTACATGTCATGTACCAGTTAAGCCTCACACAGGCTTTGATTAGCTTATGTCCACATAACTTAGAGCTAACTGGCAACATGGTTGTCATATTTCGCTATGTACACAGTTTCAAGTAACACTCAATAACGGTGTATGAAGTTGGATTGCAATCTTGACATTTCTGAACTATTGTGAACAGTATTGTGATTTATAAGCTTCTATAAAGTATACAATGATCCTATTTTACTCTTCAGGATTGCAGACACTAATGACAGTGCATGTATTGGTGCATGTTATAAATGGTTTATACCGTAATATCTTGAGGGGTGCAAAGATTATTGAATACTAGGCCTTCTGTGGCCATTCAATGACATAGTTTCTGGATACATGGTAGCTGGGGATCTCTTTAACATGTTATTGTAGATTACATGTTATCATGGAATGTGGTGGCTAATAAACAGAAATGGCTAAGTTATAAAATGGTAATATTTATTGGCCTTGAGAAAATAATGGGACAGCAAGAAACATCATAGATTTTTTTGTCCAGTGGTTCATTGCTTCGAGTAGTTCCATTTTGAAATGTCTCTGTAAAAGAACATGTTTTACTCAGTTTATACACCATCACTGAGTTTTAGTGAGATGCCACTTTTTCCTGAGTTAACCATTTGTTTTATTTTTTTGTCATTAACTGCAGTGTCACGTATTAGAAATAAAAACGCTTTGTCGACAATGATTTTGTATTTGGCTAATTCAAACTTTTTTTTATTTTTAAATTTGTTACAAAGGATTATACAAGGTCAGTGCATAAATGTACAATATTAGTGTATTGACAAGACCAACATTTGTCTAAGGTTATTGAGCTTTTATGTTGGTAATAGCATGACTTATTAAAAAGCGTATTATATTCGCTAGTACGGCTACACACCCTTTGCACTTCATATTTTGCTGCCTTAAAATGAAATCTATAAAGGGAAAACATTTGATTTTCTTTCATACCGATCTACACAACCTTCTACACGTTTAAAGTCAAAGAACAATTATAACATTTTCCAAATGAATGTCTTGAATGTCTTGATTGTGTATGTCTTCACAGCCCAGAGTTGGAAGCACCTTTGGCAGCCATTAGTTGTGAATCATTTTGAATAAGATTCTACGAACTTTGCACAACTCTTAGTGCAACATACACTGAAAAAACATTAGCAACATGACATAGACTGACCAGGTGAATCCAGGTGAAAGCTATGATTCCTTATTGATGTCACTTGTTAAATCCACTTCAACCATTGTAGATTAAGTGGAGGAGAAAGAAGGATTTTTAAGTTAAGTTTTTAAGATTTTTATGTTTTTAAGCCTTGAGACATGAATTGTGTATGTATGTGTGCTATTCAGAGCATGATTGGGCAAGACAAAAGATTTAAGTGCATTTGAACGAGGTATGGTAGTAGGTGATAGACACACCGGTTTGAGTGTGTCAAGAACTGCGACGCTGCTGGAATTTTCACCCTCAACAGCTTGGCGTGTGTACCAAGAAAAGTACACCACCCAAAGGACATCCAACTTGACACAATTGTGGGAAGAATTGGAGTCAACGTGGGCCAGCATCCCTGTGAAATGCTTTCAACACCTTGTAGAGTCCTTGCCCCGATAAACTGAGGCTGTCCTGAGGGCAAAAGGGGGTGAAACGCAATATTAGGAGGTGTTCCTAATGTTTTGTACACTCAGTGTATATCCATTGTTTTTGTCAAAACTGCTCAAGCTCAGTAAATTTGGTTGGGAATCAAAGATGAAAGGGATCTTCCAACTTTGTTTCTGATTTTCAAGCAAATTTAAGTCAGGACTGAAAAGTCATTCTAGTGTATTTGTGCCACTGAAAAATAAAACTATCCCACCCACTGCGCACAGACGTCAATTCAAAATCAAATCCAAATCAAACTTTGTCACATGCACCGAATACAACAGGTGTAGACCTTACTGTGAAATGCTTACTTACAAGCCCTTAACCAACAGTGCAATTCAAGAAGAGTTGTGGCGCCTTGTGGTCAGCGCCTTGTGGTCAGATGCCGAGCAGTTGCCATACCGGGCGGTGATGCAACCGGTCAGGATGCTCTCGATGGTGCAGCTGTAGAACTTTTTGAGGATCTGGGGACCTATGCCAAATCTTTTCCTTCTCCTGAGGGGGAAAAGGTTTTATCCTGCCCTCTTCACGACTGTCTTGGTGTATTTGGACCATGATATTTCGTTGGTGATGTGAACACCAAGGAAATTGAAACTCTCGACCCACTCCACTACAGCCCCCATCGATGTTAATGGGGGCTTGTTCGGCCCGCCTTTTCCTGTAGTCCATGATCAGCTCCTTTGTCTTGCTCACATTGAGGGAGAAGTTGTTGTCCTGTCACCACCCTGCCAGTTCTCTGACCTCCTCCCTATAGGCTGTTGTCGGTGATCAGGACTACCACTGTTGTGACATCAGCAAACTTAATAATGGTGTTGGAGTCATGTTTGGCCACGCAGTCGTGGGTAAATAGGGAGTACAGGGGGGGACTAAGTACACACCCCTGACGGACCCCAGTGTTGAGGATCAGCGTGGCAGACGTGTTGCCTACCCTTACCACCTGGGGGCGGCCAGTAAGGAAGTCCAGGATCCAGTTACAGAGGGAGGTATTTAGTCCCAGGGTCCTTAGCTTCGTGATGAGATTTGTGTGCACTATGGTGTTGAACATTGAGCTGTAGTCTATGAACAGCATTCTCACATAGGTGTTCCTTTTGTCCAGGTGGGAAAGGACAGTGTGGAGTGCGATTGAGATTGCGTCATCTGTGGATCTGGGGTGGTATGCGAATTGGAGTGGGTCTAGGGGTATCCGGGAGGATGCTGTTGATGTGAGCCAGCCTTTCAAAGCACGTCATGGCTACCGACGTGAGTGCTACGGGGTGGTAATCATTTAGGCAGGTTACCTTTGCTTCCTTGGGCACAGGGACTATGGTGGTCTGCTTGAAACATGTAGGTATTACAGACTCAGGCTTGTAATTATTCCACAAAATATCTTTATGTGGGGAAGAATTGTGCAAGAAACATATTTTCTAGGCCATTAAAGCTTGTTGGTGAAACCTAGCCAATTTAGTGGGTAATCTTTCAGGATATAATTACATTTCAGTAAAAATGGAAGACCTCCCAACGTATTAAACACATTGTTTGGAATGAAATACCAAATAAATTGATTTAGTATCGACTAAACGTCTTTTCAACCAATTGATATTGAAAGTGTTATTCATGTCAACAAAATCCAACACTTCCAGACCTCCTTCAGATCTTTTATTAGAGAGGACTGACTTATTTAGTTTGTGTGACTTATTTTTCCAGATGAAGTCAAGGTAGAGGGATTTACAAATAAAGATAATGAGGGGTACACAAAGCGAGACAGTCCCTCTGCCTTGGACAGAAGCACTCTCCCAAATATAGAAAGATCCCTTTGTAGCCAATTATGAAATATATTCTTGGTTTTCTTAATTTTCGGAGAGAAATTCCTATGTTGTCTGACTAAGTGTTTTTTTGACAGATGTATTTCTAAATATTCAACACAGTCTTTTACAGGAATATTTTAAATGTCTTTGTCATCAGAGACATAAGATTTCACATTTAGAAACATTCAGTTTTAGTCCTGAGGCAATAGAGAATGCAGTGATCGTATTAAGGGCGACCTGCTCTTTTTCTCTTAAAAAAAGAGTAGTATCATCAGCCAGTTGGGAAATGGTTAAGCCATGCAGATTTGCATTATTTAGAATATCTAGAGATAGAAGTTCCACAACCAAAATGAATAACATGCCGAAATTGGGCATTACTGTCGTACACTTCTGTTGATACTGAATCTTTTGGATGTATTAAGATTTCGTAACACAGAACTATTTACATCTTTGTAAAACATGCAAATGACTTTGATAAAATGTTCACCGAAACCAAAAAGTTTAAGAGACAGAAAGAGAAATGAATGTTCAATTGTGTCAAAGGCTTTACAGAAGTCCGAAAATAAGACAACCGCATCAATTGCATCTGAATAATGTAGAAGGTCCAAGACTAAACGAATGTTAGAGCTTATGTGGCAGCCCTTCATAAATCCTGTTTGAGTCTCATTTATAATATCTATTCCTTTCTTTAATCTATTCCTTTCTTTAATCTTTTGGCATAAACCAGAGCAATCAATTTGTAATCAATATTTAATCAAGTAATTGGTCTACAATTGTCAATGACAGAAGGGTCTTTATTAGGTTTCTGAATCAGTGAAATAAGGACCTGTTTCATAGTGGAGACCATTTCACCCTTTTCAATGTAATCTTGAAACATATTAAAAATAGGGTATTCTAGTATCCCCCAAAACTGTCTATAGAATTCAACTGACATGCCATCAGGGCCAGGTGATTTCCCATTGGTCATTGAATTCAGAGCCTCTCTAATTTCTTCAATAGACACAGGTGAATCGCAAACTGAGTGGAAATCATCCTCAATTACAGGGACATAATGTGTCTTTCACAACCATCTTCCAAATGTAGCTTTCACAACCATCTTCCTGAAATTGTGAGTTGTAAAGGTTTTCATAAAAGGAATTGACAAATGTTGATATTGTAATGGGATCTTTGCATAACACATCATTCATTTTGAGTACAGTTATAGATTTTCTTTTGTAGTTAATCTTTCAAGTGAAAAAAAATAATGAGTGTTTCTTTCCTCCTCTTCAATCCATTTTGCTCTTGATCTTTGCCAGGTCTGTGTAAAGCTGTTCTAATTCTAGTAAAGATTTAAATACACTCCTCTTCTTGAGATAGATTATATTTTCTTTAGAAAACGGTCAAGCTTTCTCATCAACTATTTTTCTCTAAGGTTCTTTAGGTGCATCAGCTCTTTGGCACGTTTAATGACTACTCAAATCCCATCTACTTCCATGACCCAAGTCTTTTCTTGCAAAAATATATTTATCATGTTTCCAATGAGAATATGATCTTTAAGAACTGTGTTGCTTAATATCCAATATCATCGAGTACCTTTTGATTTTTTTTTAGCAGCTTGTAAATTCATGGAAATAAAATGATGACCAGCCGGGATTCTTATCTCCTCCTTTCTAATGTCTCCGACGGAACATGTATATTTTGAATCTGGCACGCTACCCGGATGTGGACAAGCGCATTTCAATTTAGCAGTCGGAAGGAGCTGTAAGATTTAGTGAAGCAATATTTCACCGGGAAGGAGGCGTACGGATTTCACTTCAAAATGGTACAATTTCTACCTAAAGTGCTTTTGCTGGTATTACTAGCTTTCCCGGCAACGATTATCATGAAAGGTGAGTACCGAACTGAACTTAGGTTAACGAGATGAAGAGAAACCCCATTGGCCACCAGACACAGTTAGCTACAGTAGCTAGTTAAGGTAGCTTTGGAAGGCCACTCCATGCTCTTGTGTAAATTATATTTTCTGCTAGTAGGACATTGTAGCTACTTCCTTTGTCAATTAGTAGTTTTATTGATGTTGATACTGGCTACACGTTTTTTTTTGTAACTATTCATTGCAAATATGATTTAATAGTAAGTCTTGCTTATACTTAACGGTGTGCTACCTAACTAGACTGACGTGTCCTTCCTTACCAGCCTACTTGCTTTCTAGAACCGTAATTAAGACTCGATTTACCTTTAGATTGAGTTTTTGGCTGATTTGGCTTCCAGGGCCATTTTGCCTATAAACAGATCATGTAAGTTCCTTGGACAATAAGGAGTAACGTTAGGCTCCTTTACGTCCATTATTGGGCTAGGAGAAGCAGCCTCAGAACTTGGCCACAGAAGCCCTCTATTGTTGGCAAAGCCTGGCAATCATATCAGTGTTTTGCTTTTGTGTCTTAGAAGCTTGCGATATGAAACAGGAGAAAAAAAATGTAATTACGTTTGTTAGGCCTAGGGCCTGTAACTGTAATGAATAAAATATTTGTTCAAACTCAGTTTAAATCCCTTGATACAATATTAACTATGTAACTAAGCGCCCTGGTGTGGAAATAATAATATATTTTATTTTGACACAAGTTTGTTTTCCCCCCAAAATTATTTGGTGAGATTTTAATCAATGTACTTCCTTACAATCAATCCAGGGCCATTGGTGGCAGCCCAGGATGCTACTGAGGATGAGGAGGCAGCTGATGAAGATGCTGTGGATGATGTTGATGTGAACACAGAGGATGAGGATGATGAGGCCGAAGTTGAAGATGATGAAAACACAGAATTGGTAAGAGATTAGGCTACTTTTAGCCGCCTCCCTAGTTTTTTAACATGGGCCCTATCAGTCCTTGCTTATTTCATCTAAAAAATAGTGTCTAATTTTTATATTTAGACGGAAGAAAAAGAAGAGGAGGAAGCCGTAGGAGGAGAAGTGAATGCCTCCCCCAATGCTGACACCACCATCCTCTTTGTCAAGGGAGACGGTAGGGGTACGGGCACAGATTGGGGCTCGTCTCAACATATCTATCTGCATGTTGAATTTGCACTTCATTTTTGTCATTATGATTGTTTTGAACTGTGTTTTTTCACTTTAATGCTAAGACTGACTTGTATTTGGAGATGGATTTACTTAGCAACAATGTTTAGTCTATAATATGTTGTTTCAACCTCCATATTTGAGTGTATTTATTGCAAAGAACAAGTATGTGCTAAATGATTTGAATGAAAAGGAAGTTTGTGTATGCTTCAAATTCCCCATCACGCCACCACTCAGTCTTTTGTTGCTCTTCCTCCTGGCGTTTTCCTCCAGACTTCCCAGCCAACGACATTGTGAAGTTCCTGATGGGCTTCACCAACAAGGGAAGTGACAACTTTGTGGTGGAGTCCCTGGACGCATCCTTTCGCTACCCACAGGACTTCCAGTTCTACATCCAGAACTTCACAGCCCTGCAGCTGGGCATAGTGGTGCCAGCTGGGCGCCAGGCCACCTTCGAGTACTCCTTCATCCCAGCCGAGCCCATGGGCGGGCGCCCCTTCGGCCTGGTCATCAACCTCAACTACAAAGACAGCAACGTGAGTGGGCCTCAGCTTAGTCAGCCATTTTTTGTCTTTTTCACAAATGATTGCATGTCAAGAATGGTCATGGGTTTGGTTTCTCAGTTTCCTTATCTATATTTCATTAGGCAATTGTTTTGTATATTAGGAAATTAGTTTAACTCATGGTCTGTGGTTGAAGTCTGCCCACTATTTGCATGCGAGGTTAAACTTTCAGATTAACCCGAAGAAGATAAGGGGGGGGTCGTAGTTCACCAATTGGAGGTGATATCTGATCCTCTCGCTCTCTCTCATACTCCTCTCTCTCTTTCAGGGTAACACATTCCAGGATGCTGTGTTCAACCAGACAGTGACCATCACTGAGAGAGAGGATGGACTGGATGGAGAGACGTGAGGCCATATGAACTAGCCCTGTGTTGGAAGACATTCAGAAGTGTTAAATGAAACCATTCTATTGGGAATGGCTGCCATACCAGGGGTGTGTGTTGGTGCAGCGTGTCTTAATTCTATTCTCTCTTCTGCATCCTCAGGATCTTCATGTATGTGTTCCTGTCTGGTCTGGGCCTGCTAGTGGTGGTAGGCCTTCATCAGCTGCTGGAGTCCAGAAAGGTAAAGCTACAATGCCCACGCCACTGGATTCAGGAGACGGAAAGACGATGAATTAAGCATATCATTCCTTTGTTTGTGTTATTTCCTCGGTAATGATACGAAGACTGAAAGAGAGATGTACTTCTGCTGAGGCAATGCTCCATGACAAGATTTGCATAGAATATTCAGCACTGTTCAGCAAGTGTCACCTAATGCAGATATGACAGTAGATGGCAGTCCAGAGAGAAATTAATTAGGAGATTCCTGTTCATATTCAACGGTGGGATTCTCTCAGTTCGGGTGGTTGTTTTTAATGAGTTGATGTTCTTTCAGGATGAGAAAAGGATTTGAGATAATACACCCGTTTTCTGATGAACATTGGGGTAGACAGGGAAAGAGGGAGACTCTGTGCCAATTTACGACTTTTGGCGAATTCAGTTTCAGCTATTTAGTGCTCCACTACTACTGGGTCAAAAATTAAGAAAAAAAGACTTGGAAAGGTTATGGGGGTGGTGGATAGTTTTGAGGATTATGTTTCAATGTTGAATGGAGGAAGTTCGTCTCTAACCCATGCTAGAGCATTTCAGAAGACTGAGGGGAAATGCTGAAAAGGGGTTTATGCTATACAATATCGTTTTAGAGTTTGGTTTCTGTAGAAGTCTAGTGGAAGGTGGAAGTCATTTTAGTAACTTCCTTTTGTGTGTGTCGTCCTCCCCCCGTGCAGAGGAGGAGACCAGCTGCTAAGGTGGAGATGGGCACGTCCAGCCACAACGACGTGGACATGAGCTGGATTCCCCAGGAGACCCTTAATCAGATCAGTAAGTCCTCACTACACCACTCAACATTATGCTACCTAGTGGCCACGGGGGAGCTAGCTGTTTATGCTAGCCATTAGTCACAGGACGTTTATGCTAGCCATTAGCTCCAGGGGTGCCAGCACCTTCAACAGCTCTGCCTAGGTTACTAATAGTGTGAAGTTAAATATATGGGTCTAACTTAGATTGGCCTGCTTGAGTACAAGTTCAAAATCTATTTAAGTGACTGTCTCATGAAATGTGTGTTTTAAGAGGACAGAAGTAACACGCATCCTAGCTGCTATGCCCCCTCCTTGCTATGTTTCTCTCTATGGCTTTATAACGTTGCAGTGTTTCATAGATGCCTGTTTTCATCTCAGGGTGTATTTAGCTAAAGGCTCTTGAGTTTTCTGTGTTTAGCTGGTGTTTTCAAAACTAGCTGTTCTCTCTCTGCATGGGATCATTCACACTTTTCTCTCTCTCCCTCTCTTTTTCCTTGCGTCTTCAGTGCAGAGTCGGCGAGGTGAGGCTTCCATTTCTCTCAGGAGCGAGCAGTTGTAGAGTAGTGGTTGTGCAAAATTCTTACGTTTCCTCTGAATCATCAGTGAATGTAATTATTAGTGCTTCTGAATATGCAATCTCAATCATTGGTTCATGTTAGCCTTGGGTGTAATAGCTATGGTCACTGACTTCAAATCCCTAGCTCCTACCCTGAGATACTCCTCATAGGTCTGAAAGGAACAGTTGGATATAAGCAATAGGGTAATGGCAACGAGGTCTGTGGAGCTTCAACCATATTGCTTAAACTCATCCAATCCTTAAAGATCTACAGGGTGCAGCTAGTTGTTGATTTTAGACTTGGCCTATGAAAAAAGTATTTGTTGATCTGCTTATCTGATCCAAAGAGTGACGTTTCAAACCATTTCCAAACATTTCCTAAAACTCTCCTCTCATTTCCCTAGACAAGGCCTCCCCCAAACGGTCTCCCCGCAAGAGGACACAAAAGCGCACGGCTGGTTCGGACGAGTGACCAGGCCCCTGCCCAGTTCTGTCACTCGCGCTTGGCACCTGACACAGCCATACCTCCCCTTGCTAGCCGTGGAAAGGCAACAGTCTTCTCTCACCACGGAACCAAGTGCCGTCCTCTTCACAAGAGACTGGTTTCTACCACTAAACTAGACAAAACATCACAAAAAACGGTCCCATTTGTTAATTATTCTGTCAAAAGAAGCGTTATCACAGAGGTGATGTTATGCAGTTTGAGTGTGCTTTTGCAAAGATGCATGTCTTGAAGCGTAGGGAGGATGGGGATGGTGGACGGAAGTGGTTGGTTTTAGAGCTGGGTAAATGATATTGGGAGATGATACAGTTCCGGGTTTTTGTTGCGACTGCCTTGTCATAATTTTTCGCCTGTGAATATCTTTTGAGGCAGAATAGTGATTGTTAATTTTGGTGTCCATGAAAACCATAACACCCCTTTTTACTTGTTTTATGTTTTGCACCGTTTAATATCTGCACATTTGGGTTTCTGTCACATTGTTGTCCTCTGCATGGTGGCACAGAGGAGGCCTGGTTTCAAGTCTTGTTATTGGTAGTGCACTGCAACGTTCAACCATCTTTGATGATTCTGTGAACATAATGAGGATATGGTGAAGTGTCAAGTTTTCCCTCAATGTGCCTTTTTTTTTTATATTTGCATTCTTCATATTCCCAAAATCGATTTACGTCAAGTACAAGTATGAATTCAGGATTAGATTTTTTAAAACTTTTGTAAGACTGCAATCTGAATAAAGGTCCAGCACTGGTGTACAGTATCTACTGGGGAATACAGATGAGTGAACTGCAAAGATAATTTATTCCTGGCTAATGGGTTTTTATACTGCATTTCTTGACTTGTCTGGGATTACTACTTGTGCATTTTAGAGGCACAGTACATTTACTACTGTATCATAGCCTGTTCATAGTAACTTATGAGAGGGACTCTGGACTAACTGTTAGGCACTGACACAGTTAGGCAATTAAATGGTCTCTGGACTGTCAAATTTATTTAAACACAACATTTTTGCAATTAAATCGCACCCCCCCCCCCCCTCTTTCACTGAGCTTTTTAATGACCATTTGAGAATGGATGGATCCCAAGTAGATTTCTTTCTCTGTGATATTGTCGCAAACTTGAATGATTATTTGTTTTTTCTCTGCCGAGTATGTAAGTGAAGTGTTCATTTTGGACACTGGTACATCTTGATGTAGAAAACAGAAAAATTAAAGTGGAGATGAGAATATGCTATGTCGGTTTTTATTTACTACAGTGTGAACTAATACATATGTTATGTCTTGCTCCCGGACAAATTAACTTCTTTGCTCGCTTTGAGGACAATACAGTGCCACCGACACGGCCCGCTACCAAAGACTGGGCTCTCCTCCATGGCCGACGTGAGTTAAACGTGTTAACCCTCGCAAGGCTGCCGGCCCGGATGGCATCCCTATACTCGTCCTCAGAGCATGCGCAGACCAGCTGGCTGGTGTGTTTACGGACATATTCAATCTCCCTATCCCAGTCTGCTGTCCCCACATGCTTCAAGATGGCCGCCATTGTTCCTGTTCCCAAGAAGACTAATATAACTGAACTAAATCGCCCTGTAATACTCACTTCTGCCACCATGAAGTGCTTTGAGACTAGTCAAGGATCATATCACCTCCACCCTACTTGTCACCCTAGACCCACTCCAATTTGCATACCACCCCAATAGGTCCAGAGACGATGCAATCGCCATCACACTGCCCTATCCCATCTGGACAAGAGGAATACCTATGTAAGAATGCTGTTCATTGACTACAGCTCAGCATTCAACACCATAGTACCCTCCAAACTCATCATTAAGCTTGAGACCCCGCCTTGTGCAACTGGGTCCTGGACTTCCTGACGGGCCGCCCCCAGGTGGTGAAGTTAGGAAACATCTCCACTCTGTTGATCCTCAACACTGGGGCCCCACAAGGGTGTGTTCTCAGCCCCCTCCTGTTCATCCATGGCCATGCACACCTCCAACTCAATCATCAAGTTTGCAGACGGCAACAGTGGTAGGCTTGATTACCAACAAAGGCGAGACTGCCTACAGGGAGGAGGTGAGGGCCCTCGGGAGTGTGGTGCCAGGAAAATGCCCTCTCAATGTCAGCAAAACAAATGAGATGATTGTGGACTTCAGGAAGCAGAGCACCCCCCTATCCACATCGACGGGCCAGCAGTGGAGAAGTTGGAAAGTTAAGTTCCTCGGTGTACATATCATCGACAAACTGAAATGGTCCACGCACACAGACAGTGTGGTGAAGAAGGCGCTACAGCGCCTTTTCAACCTCGGGAGGCTGAAAAAAATTGGCTTGTCACCCGAAAACCCTCACTAACTTTGACAGGTACACGAGAACATCCTGTCGGGCTGTATCACCGCCTGGTACGGCAACTGCCCCGCCCACAACCGCAGGGCTCTCCAGAGGGTCGCGTGGCATGTGTTAGATATGACCTGTTAGATACTGTTGGATCTAGAAGAAAAAGCATTTCGCTACACTCGCAATAACATCTGCCAACCATGTGTGTGACCAATTAGTGATCAATTAAATAAGTAATTGATTAGTGTATAATTAGAGTAATAACTGCATAGGGGCCTGGATTCAAACAAACCACAATGCTCTGGCATTGCTCAAACATTAAATAACCTTTTAAAAGTGTGACATCTTTGATTGATTACCGGGTCATTTTATTAGTGAATGTAACGTTAAAGGCTTATTATAATTTGCAGTGAGAAAAGTAATGTAAAATTGCTTATAACAATATGCCCAGCTATGTTATTTTTTTCTTCCAAAAATAATAAAAGTAAATTATAGATTCACCAAGCAAGATCAGGGACCAGTCACCAGCTACAGTGAAGTAACAGTAAAGGCAGGGGCCGTATCCTCAAAGAGTAGGAGCCCCGCACAAACACCTCATTCAACTTAAGGGCTTGATGGTAGTTGAATTAGATGTGTTGTCTGGGCAAAAATAAAAATGTATACTGTTGGGGGTACAAGCTTATCTGATTCAACTATCATCAAGCCCTTAAGCTGATTGAGGTGTTTGTCCAGGACTACAACAAAAATGTGTACCTCTAGAGGTACTGGAGGACATCACCCACTAGCCGACACTGAACATTGTAACGAATTCCCTGTCGGTGACTAACACCCCATCTCACAGACCTCTCTCTGAGAGAAACTCCAACTTTCTAACCTTTGCTCTAGGCAACCCTTTCTCCGCTGGACCCTAGCAGGCCAGGGGCCATAATCTGTCCTTTCACACCTGGGGCCCTGGTGTCTGGTTGGTTGTTAGGGGGCTGGGCATCTGTCCATCATCCTGACTCTGCAGGGTCACACTTCAAACTGTGGCAGAGAGAGTGGGCTCGTTTGAGTGGTAAGGCGAAAGCAACCGACTGTAGACAAAACTCAGGGGCTCCCGAGTGGCGCAGTAGTCTAAGGCACTGCATCTCAGTGCCATATGCATCACTGTAGTACCTGGTTTGAATCCAGGCTGCATCATATCCGGGCCATGAGTGGGAGCTCCATAGGGCGACACAATTGGTCTCTGCCCTGCCCATCAACAACAGTACTTTATCTTTCTGGAGATGTGGGATGGTGTGTGTGTATAAAGTGAGTTGTGTATTTGCGTATATCTTGTCTGTATTTAAGAAATAAAATTTAAATATGTACACATTTTAATATGCATGATATCTAAACCACACAAATATAATTTATATATTTACAGGATCTGAGTTGGAAAACCTGGAGTATCGCTTTTGTTTAGTTGTTAGTCCAAGAAATCACCAAATGATTCAGGTTAGAGGGTTGTTCCACGAAATGAGTCCCTTTTGCATCTCTTTGATATTTTAAGTAGAAATTGTACACCAATATTGGATTTTAAAAGCCTGTTATAAATTAAAGTGCCCTTATATAGAGACCACATGGAATACTCAATAAATCATATTTTTAATATGAATTAAAGACTTGCTAAAGTGCCAAAATTCAGCATTTTGAGGCGTCCCTCTGTGCACCGACTTCTCTGAAGATTTTGAACCCACTTTACCCCAAGATTTCTCCCAAATGTTCACCATCATTGTAAAGCCCTCGTTAGTTTGTTACTTTGAAGGTCATTCCGTAAGTTTATTATTTATTTCACGTGATTAGTGTTGTATTTGAAGGTAAAAAAAAAACATCCGTTTCCCAAACTCGGTCCTCAGGACCCCAAGGGGTGCACGTTTTGGTTTTTGCTCTAACACTACACAGCTGATACAAATTATCAAAGCTTGATGATTAGTTGATTATTTAAATCAGCTGTGTAGTGCCAGGGCAAAAACCAAAATGTGTGCCCTTGGGGTTCCAAGGGCGAGTTTGGGAAACCCTCATAAGGTTAACCCTGTTCTACTCATCAAATTGTATTGGTCACATACATATTTAGCGGGTGTAGTGAAATGTTTGTTTTTCTATCTCCAACAGTGCAGTAGTATCTAACAGTGCAGTAGTATCTAACAGCGCAGTAGTATCTAACAGTGCAGTAGTATCTAACAGTGCAGCAGTATCTAACAGCGCAGTAGTATCTAACAGTGCAGCAGTATCTAACAGTGCAGCAGTATCTAACAGTGCAGCAGTATCTAACAGTGCAGTAGTATCTAACAGTGCAGCAGTATCTAACAGTGCAGTAGTATCTAACAGTGCAGTAGTATCTAACAGTGCAGCAGTATCTAACACAGTAGTATCTAACAGCAGTAGTATCTAACAGTGCAGCAGTATCTAACAGTGCAGTAGTATCTAACAGTGCAGTAGTATCTAACAGTGCAGTAGTATCTAACAGTGCAGCAGTATCTAACAGTGCAGTAGTATCTAACAGTGCAGCAGTATCTAACAGTGCAGTAGTATCTAACAGTGCAGTAGTATCTAACAGTGCAGTAGTATCTAACAGTGCAGTAGTATCTAACAGTGCAGCAGTATCTAACAGTGCAGTAGTATCTAACAGTGCAGCAGTATCTAACAGTGCAGTAGTATCTAACAGTGCAGCAGTATCTAACAGTGCAGTAGTATCTAACAGTGCAGTAGTATCTAACAGTGCAGTAGTATCTAACAGTGCAGTAGTATCTAACAGTGCAGCAGTATCTAACAGTGCAGTAGTATCTAACAGTGCAGTAGTATCTAACAGTGCAGTAGTATCTAACAGTGCAGTAGTATCTAACAGTGCAGCAGTATCTAACAGCGCAGTAGTATCTAAAAACGATTCACAACAATACACACATCTAAAAGTAAAATAATTGAATTAAGAAATATATAAATATTAGATCAAGCAATGTTGGAGTGGCATCGACTCAAATACAAGTAAAATAGAATACAGTATATTAATATGAGATGAGTAAAGCAGTATGTAAACATTAAAGTGACTAGTGATTCCAAGTCTATGTATATAGGGCAGCAGCCTCTAAGGTGCAGGGTTGCGTAACCGTGTGGAAGCCAGCTAGTGATGGCTATTTAACAGTCTGATGGCCTTAAGATAGAAGCTGTTTTTCAGTCTCTCGGTCCCTGCTTTGATGCACCTGTACTGACCTCGCCTTCTGGATGATAGCGGAGTGAACAGGCCATGGCTCCGGTGGTGATGATGCACCTGTACTGACCTCGCCTTCTGGATGATAGCGGAGTGAACAGGTAGTGGCTCCGGTGGTGATGATGTACCTGTACTGACCTTGCCTTCTGGATGATAGCGGAGTGAACAGGCCATGGCTCCGGTGGTGATGATGTACCTGTACTGACCTCGCCTTCTGGATGATAGCGGAGTGAACAGGCCATGGTTCCGGTGGTGATGATGTACCTGTACTGACCTCGCCTTCTGGATGTTAGCAGAGTGAACAGGCCATGGCTCCGGTGGTGATGATGTACCTGTACTGACCTCGCTTTCTGGATGATAGCGGAGTGAACAGGCCATGGCTCCGGTGGTGATGATGTACCTGTACTGACCTCGCCTTCTGGATGTTAGCAGAGTGAACAGGCCATGGCTCCGGTGGTGATGATGCACCTGTACTGACCTCGCCTTCTGGATGATAGTGGAGTGAACAGGTAGTGGCTCCGGTGGTGATGATGTACCTGTACTGACCTCGCCTTCTGGATGATAGCGGAGTGAACAGGCCGTGGCTCCGGTGGTTGATGTCCTTTTTGCCTTCCTGTGACATCGGGTGCTGTAGGTGTCCTGGAGGGCAGGTAGTTTGCCCCTGGTGATGCGTTGGGCAGACTGCACCACCCTCTGGAGAGCTCTGCGGTTGCGGGCGGTGCAGTTGTGATACAGTCCGATGTTCTCAATTGTGCATCTGTAAAAGTTTGTGAGGGTTTTAGGGGCCAAGCCAAATTTCTTCAGCCGCCTGAGGTTGAAAAGGCACTGTTGCGCTTCCACCACACTGTCTGTGTGGGTGGACCATTTGAGATCGTCAGTGATGTGTGTAAGCTGAGGAACTTGGGAAGCTTTCCACCTTCTTCACTGCGGTCCACAATCAGCTCCTTTGTTTTGTTGACATTGATTAAGAGGTTATTTTCCTGGCACCACTCTTCCAGGGCCCTCACCTCCTCCCTGTAGGCTGTCTCGTCATTGTTGGTAATCAGTCCTACTACTGTTGTGTCGTCTGCAAACTTCATGATTGAGTTGGAGGTGTGCGTGGTGTTTTGTAGTGAAAAACTGAGGGGGTCAAGCATATCACGTCAACCCTGTTACCCAGATAGGCTAGAAATGTTTTCACAAAAACAATTGATTGTTAAGCTTGCATTAATTTGCCCCTCCGTGTTCCACACATGACTGATTTAAGATAAAAGCGTCAACCCTGTTACCTTAATTAATAGGCACTTAATATAATTTATTTAATTTTGCCTATTGAGATGGGAAAACATGTGTCTTATTAAGTTGAACATATGCTGGTCATGAATGAATGTTCAAATTAGGTGAAAGAAAACATTTTTGTTGACCTACCCCAAAAAAGTTACACTACCCAAAAAGGGACTCATTTTGTGGAACGACCCTAGACAGAGTAATACATTTTTGGGAACAACTTGGGCTTGGGTGAATATGCTGACTGAGTATGGTTACTTTGCGCCGTAGTCATGGATTCATGATTACAAGACACACATGCCTGATTCACAGTATAGGACAGGGCTAACTCGACTGTAATATGATGGCTGGCTTGGATATTTTATTTTCACATTGTTCACATGCTTTCCAACACTGTTCAAGCAACTATGGTGGATGTGTAAGCAGGCCAGCCCAACACATAGTACCTCGGTCTGACTCAGTTTGAACCTTGACGCCAAGTAATCAGGTTGTACACATACTTGACACCATGGTTGTGACAACCAATATTTTTGTGATACATAAATCATTGTGAGGTGTCTCCAAAACAGCTGTGTAATTGTTTAAGGACAAAACTGTGGTATCACAACTGTTGTCAGATGTGTTGTGCAAGCAGAGCGTGTACTGGGCCACAGTGTGAACCACGTACCAGTGATCGGTCAGTTTGGGCTAGACAAAAAAACACCACCAGGCCAGTTTGATTCACACCTTTCCTTAATATATCTTTATTGCTTTCATTTTTTCAATACAGAACAGCTTACATTTCTGATTCTGAAGCGCCGTAATACCAGGAGGGAGGGAGCAGTGTAGCGAACATTGAAGGTTCTGATCCAGGTCCTTTTATCTGGTCAGTTCTGGTGTGGCCGTAGCAGCGACGCAAAGTTCCCTTTCACAACGGGTCAGAACGTCAGACAGTGACACAGACAGCCACTTTATTTTTATTTTTTTACAGAGTCACGACTTGATTTCCTCTTCAAAACGAGAGAGGATAATATGGTCAAGGGTGACAGAAATTTGAAGTGAGGGATAAAAATTAAGAATCAAAAGGAGACAAAAAAAGGAAAAACACCTTGTTTATGTGTATACCGTTCAAAAAGAATGCTGATGAAAATAGTCTTGACTACGCTTTCAACCACGAGGATTTGAGCACATTTTTTGAGCACATCATTTTCTCTGTTCTCCTGATTTGAGTTCACAATCAAGTGCTAAATGTAGTGATTGACAGTTAAGCATTACAAATAAAATCATGACTTGGAAGAACTTCTTGCAACTCAGGAAAATGAAGTATTGAATATGCATTTTATAAAGACCCTGAGAGCGAGAGAAAAAAATAAAATCCTTAATTGAACAAAAGGTTTACATGCAAAACTAACCTAAAACTCACCCATTATACACAATTAATTTCACAGTTTTATACATATTTATATATATCTGAGAAGAAAAAAAAATCTTTGCCAAACTAAAAAAGAAAAGAAAAAGAAAATAGATCCACATAATCTATAAAACACGTACAATGGTGTACATAAAGCTTTAGAATCAATAGTGATAATCGAAGTTCCAGGCCGATGCTGGGCGACCATTTTGTGGATTTGAATCCATTATTCTCTGCAGCATCAATGTCGTAATCATAAATGGCTTCTCCTCAAGTCACATCTCTTCACCCCTCACTGGGTTTCCAAATAAATACAATAAAAACAGTCCATGTGCATTCTTATGGGACTCATAATCACACACCCACACAGGGACAAATGAGAGAAGCAGAGTCCCTTGACAGTGTTTTTTGAGGACAGGATTGCATTTTGCATTCGAGTCTGCCAATACTTTCCCAGTGCCTGAGAGCAGGGTTGGGATGGGGGAGATACCGGGGTACAGCCACTAAAGGACAGTCTTCTGCATGGAGTAGCAGCTTCGCCACCTGTCAACACCCCCCCACTTAATACTCTGTGTTACGTTGAAGTTCCAAACACAGCTCAGAAATTCACTTCGGTTCATTCTCTCTCTGATTGCTTAGCCGTTTATTGTCGTAGTAATAGTAGTAGGTTTGTTTGTATGTTGTTAGTGCCAGATGGGTAGTTGTCCGGCGGCGCCTGACTAGTCCAGTGCTCTCTGCTCTGTGGCTGTCCGTCAGCCTCCAGCCGATGCTGCCTGCGTCTTACAGTTCATATGTGCGCCATGAGGTTTCATATGTTTGCTTCTGAGGTTTCTTTATAGAAAATTAGAAGGAAAAAAAGGAAATACATTTCTACAAAATTCAGCCCTGCAAGGTGACATGATTGACATTTGAGTCCCACCTCGGAAATATACTCTTGGGCTAAGGGGGCGGTGGAAGGGGGGTGGGGTGGGTGGTGGAAGGGGGGTGAGGTGGGTGGTGGAAGGGGGGGGTGAGGTGGGTGGTGGAAGGGGGGGTGAGGTGGGTGGTGGAAGGGGGGTGAGGTGGGTGGTGGAAGGGGGGTATTGCCCAAACGGGAGGCAGCAGGGCGACTAAAGTTAAAGTAGACAAAACTGAGTAGTGTTCCACCTAGAGCACGAGGTGAGTTCTGTATATAAAATAACCCAGCAGAACCACAGGTAAGGCTTTAAGAACACAGTGACAGTCCTTTTGGAAGACGTCTAAATTAGCGGCAAGAAAATGAGTTGCCACTAGGGAAGAGGGGAAAGTGGACACAAGCTCGACACACTGGTGGTAGTACAGACAACATGGGACCTCCGAGAGAGGTTTCTAGGAACGCTAGAGGGTGACGGTGAGAAATGGGGAAGATACACATATCAAGCCCTTTTGTTCAGGAAAAGCTCAATTTACGCAAAAACCTTATATCCCCCCCACCGACACCTGAACGAATAACACACAGAATACTCCAAATGCAACATGGTCAATGCACATGGAATTAAATGAGAATGATTCTGAAAAAACACACTGTTCAGGCAAATATTGCCCATATTACTTCTGAAAAGATAGAGAACCTATGGGAAGAGGGCATGTTAAAAACCAAAGACAAAAGCAGAGTTCTCGGTTGCGCCAGGTTATCCATTGTCAAGTCTGTTTTCTTTGAGTCACCTGTCCCCTCACACCAAATCACGTCACAGTTCATTCATGTATTCTGCAAACAAAAAGAGAGACTGTAGACGTTGGTAATCAGGGATGAGGGAGTAAATCAAGACGAAGGAGAGAGAACAACGCCAGTCTTTTTTCAGGACACCTTTATGACAGCCTGACAGTTGTCTGCTTTAGCGGTGTTTCCAGTTACATGAGTGACCATCTCCACTGCTGTGAACTGACTCAGTCTCTGCATTGTTTAAGGTACGACTGTGGTTTAAATACACAATAACGGTTATTTGACGTCTGTCACACACTTGATCATGTCATAAATCGGTCATGAGATTTCATTTATTGCTTATTCAAAGGTCATCTCTATATAGACTCCAAAAACAATTATGTAATCATCATAAAAAGCTATAAAATTAGATCCTCCGTAGATAAATGTAGATAAAGATATAGCAAAAAAAATAAAAAATAGAAGTAGTAAGGCACTTAGAAACAAGGTGTTTCTTCTTGATGTCATCGTCTTGCATTATTGGGGGGGGGGGGGGGTACTTCTATCTTATGGCACTGTGGCACATACAGTGGTCCACTGCGTGAAGAGAACCAGAGACTGGGGCTCCCTCACTCCACGCCCACCAAGGGAGCCTCGCCGGCAGGTAGGATGAACTCCCGGGGAGGCTTGGTGTGGATCTCCAGTAGGCCTTGGATGAAGCCTTCCGATGGGCCCTCTGGGTCTTTCTCTGGGGTTACATCAGAGGGCTGTGGGGTGGGGGACTCTGTGGAGGATTCTTTGGGGGTTTCTGTTGCTGGTTCAGTGGCTGTATTACTAGCTGTTATTGAGGCTGATTCTACAGCAGCTAGTTCTACAGCTATTTCAGAGACGTTGTCCGAGGCCTGTTCTACAGATGGGTCCAGAACAGGTTCCGAGGCTGGCTTAATGAGCAGCTCAGCCACAGCCTCCGAGGCTGACTCAGACTGGGCTGGTTCAGTGGTGGACAGGGACTGGTCCGGGGATGTGGAGCCTGGTAGAGGGGCCTCTTTCTCAGCTCCCTCCCTGGCCACTCCAGTGCCCTCGCTCTCGTTCTCTGAAGGAGGACATGTGCTGGTTGGGGTGCACTCTCCCTCCTCGCTAGCCGAGTCTCCGGCCGGGGCCTCTGCCCCGTTGGCATCAGCTCCATCGCTGCCCCGCGGCTTCAGGTGGATCCGCTGGTGCCTCACCAGGCTGTGCTTCAGGGTGAAGGTGCGCTCACACGTCTGGCACTTGTAGGGTCTCTCGCCTTAATAAAAATATAAACAGGTAGATCAATAGTCACACATACACAAGAGCAGGGCCAGGTATGAATATCTTTAAAGAAAGTAAAGCTACAACAATAGAATTAACTAGTACCTGTGTGCGAGCGCATGTGTCTCGTCAGATCCTGCAGTGACCAGAAGCGTTTGCTGCACACGTTACAGATCTTCTTCCTCTTGTCTGCTTTGCTTCCTGACCCTCTTCCCACCTCTACTTCTCCGTTCTTTGGTTCTGCCAAGCCCCCCTCCTCATCGCTCCTCTCCTCCTTCTCTTTCTCCTCCTCCTCCGAGCCGCTGTCCATCACACTTCCCGCTCCCTCGCTTTCCGGAACCTCCTTCTCTCCCTCCTCCTCCTGATCCTCCTCCTCGGTGGTGGCTGTAGTAGCATTGGGGAGCTCTGTGCCTGGCCCGGTCCCCTCCGTTCCACAAGACTCTTCGGGGGGTGCACTCTCACAAAGGTGAGCCTTCTCATGGCGAGCCAGGGTGGCGGCGTAGCGGAAGTTCTTCTTACAGTTCTTGCAGGTGTACTTGGAGGACTCTTGGTCCTGCTGCTGGACGTCCATCACCCTCTCCGGCTCTGCCACCACCACCCTTTCTCCACCCAGGGAGGTCTGAGGCTGCTCGCCATCCGACGAGAACTTGAAGTCGATGAGCTTGCTGGCGAAGTTGAGGTCCAAGCTCTTGTTGCTCTGTGAATCATTGTCATCATAGTCTTCATTTTCATAATTGTTGCTGGTTTTGTTGTTGCTAGGTTGCGGTTCCATCTCCCCTAGCAGCTGCTCAGCAATGTCTGGTGTTTGGTCTGCGTTTGGCGACTCGTATGCGTCGCCTTTCTGATCAGGGTCCATGCTGCTCAGATCCAAAACCTCTCCTGCAGTCTGCTCATTCTCGGAACTCTCTAGAAAAAAACACACAAAATGGACTGTCAAATTACAAATGGATTATTACAGAATAGCAGTATAGTACAGTACTACAGTACAGTGCAGTACAATACTGTATAGTACAATACCGTATACTACAATACCGTACAATACCGTATACTACAATACCGTACAGTACAATACCGTACAATATATTATAATACTGTATAGTACAATACCGTATACTACAATACAGTACAATACCGTAATATATATTATAATACTGTATAGTACAATTCCGTATATTACAATACCGCATACTAGAATACCGCATACTACAATACAGTACAATACCGTATACTACAATACAGTACAATACCGAATATTACAATACCGTACACTACAATACCGCATACTACAATACAGTACAATACCGTATATTCCAATACCGCATACTATAATACAGTACAATACCGAATATTACAATACCGTACACTACAATACAGTATACTACAATACCGCATACTACAATACCGTATACTATAATACAGTACAATACAGTTTCTTACCTGCGCTGTCGTGTGAACCCTCATCGCCGTTCTTGGATACTTGGCCGTTGCGGCGCAGAGAGCGGTTGGTCACGCCGTGCTTGCGCAGCAGGTGGCGCTCACAGTTGGACTTGGTGGAGAAGAAGGCGTCACATTTGGGACAGGGGAAGGGCTTCTGACCTGTAGCCGACAGCACATTAGAGAAGACTGAACGTCACATAAGAAGTATTAGGGACATGTTGTGGACCCACAGGAAGTTTTAAATATGCAAAATGCACGCAGTTAGACCCTTTAGAAAAACCTGTCAAATGAATAGTACAATTCCAAGAAATGAATGAGTTATCTTGTATAACGTTTTTCTACATTACTGAACAGTATCTTCCAGGTATCATTGCATCGTTGTGACTTGTCTATTTACACAGTATTTCAACATGACTTATTATGACAGCTGTGTGTTGGGTATTTGGGGAGTTATCCAATCTGTCTCAGTCAGCTGTGTGTGTATGTGTGTGTGCGCGTGTGTGTTTCCCGATGGCTCACCAGTGTGTGTGAGCATGTGTCTCTGCAGGGAGCTGGCCCAGGGGAAGACCCGGGGGCAGAAGGGACAGGTCATCTTCTGCACTGAGTTGGAGTAGGCATTCTTCTTCCCTCCTTTGGACTGGGGCGGCACAGACTGAGGTGGTGACTCTTTCTCTTCCTTCTCCTCTCCCGGGCTCTGTCTCCCCTCGTTCCGCCTTCCCAGCTCTGCCGCCCCCGTCTGCAGGTAGGTGCTAAACTTGTTCGCGTCGGTGGTGGCAAGCATCTTCTCCACGCTGGCGAACTCACCACTGGATTCCAGGTCCAAGCCGCTGCCCTGCTCGAGCGTGGACACACAGGCAGGTGCCATAGTCTTGGCCTGGCTCACTGGCTTCTTTCTAGTGCGCTTTCTGGACAAGCCCTCTAGGGGAGCTCTTCCATCGATGTTTCTGAGCTGTTGTCACCCCCAGCTGGACGGTCCGGTTCTGTCTGGAGGCCGTTGAGGGCGGCAGGAGCCTTGTTATCTGGCTCCCTCTTGAGTAGGTCTGGAGCCCCCGAGACAGAGGAGATGATCTGGGCGATGGAAGCCAAAGGGGGAAGCTCTTTCAGAGAGCAGGATGAGGAGGTAGAGGCTGGTTTGGGCAGTAGGGGCTTGAGACGGAGCGCCCGGCCTGTGGTGGTGCCAATGGGGAACGGGGAGGGGGTCACTGGGGGGAGCTGGTAAGAGCCAGACTGGGGGGTCGTCAGCTTCTCCTCAGTGCTCTTGTCCAGCTGAAGGGCTGAGGGGAGGTGGTCCAGTACGCTGGGGAAGGGCAGCTCCTTTTTGATCTCTCTGCGCTCCACGCTCACCGGGGCAACAGCGGTGGTGTCTATCTTCAGCCTCTTGCTGGGGTTCTTGGGGATGGACAGGTCAATAGGTTCCATGGAGCAGTCGTAAGCTGCTGGGCTGACCGTCTCCAGTTTGATCCCAGGAGACCCGGTCAGGCTCCCCGCAGTGCTGCTTGTCCCGCGGCTCTTGTTGGAGAAGTCCAAGGGCTGATCCAGGTCACCAGAGGAGGAGTAGATGCTGAGATCCTCCACCTTGACCGGCTGCAGGGTGGCAGTGGGGTTGGGCGTGAGGCCGTTGAGAGCCAGAGGGTTGCTGGGACTGGCCCTGGAGGTGGAGGCTGTGATGGCGGGGAGAAGGGTGGCGATGTGCTCCTCGATCTCCCGCTCCTGCACCTCTGGGTGCTGCTTGAGCATGTGGTGGATGCAGTTCCTCTTGGCCAGGAAAGCCGCCCCGCACCGCCGGCACTCAAAGGGCTTGCGCTGGCAGCCGTTGTGGGTGCGCAGGTGGATCTGGAGAGCCCGGTAGCTCTTTAGATCCTCACCGCAGAAGCGGCAGGCAGTGTCGCCGGCAGCAACCAGCTCCAAAGGATCCTGGGTGGTGGTTGACGAGACGTACTTGATGTTCTTCTCAATCTCTTTCCGTGTGTTCTTCATGTGCTTCTTGCGCAGGTGGCGCTCGCAGTTGGCCTTGACGGTGAAAGGGTAGTGGCAGACGCGGCACACATAGGGGCGCTCGCCACTGTGCGTGCGCAGGTGGCGGATGAGCGTGGCCTTGTCGGGTGCGACGTAGTCACAGATGTTGCACTGGTGCGGTAGTATGCCCAGGTGGAAGCGCATGTGCGCCTGCAGCACCCCGGAGAAGGCAAACACCTGGTCACAGAAACGGCAGGGGTAGGATGCCTTAGCACCCCCACGGTTGGCCCCTCCTGACCCCTTCTTTCCCCCGGCCGCCTGGCCCTCCTCTTGTTTGATCTGCAGCTCCGTCAAGTCATTGGGCATGTGGGCATCGCCCATGCAGTCCGCCTCCATCTGCATCTTCTCCAGGGAGGTCTGGCTGCCCGAGGAAGAGGAGGATGACGATGATGATGATGATGATGATGAAGACTCTTGGGGCATATTGAGCAGCTGGCTGGGTGGCGGGGGCAGGCTGGGGCTGATGCAGCCCAGGGAAGCCTGCTGGGTGCTCTGGAGCGGCAGTGGCGTGGAGGCAGCCGGGCTGGAGCGCGGTGCCACCATAGGCTTTGGCTTCAGCGGGGGCATGGGCTTGCAGCTGGCCGCCTGGGCCTGGCCGGACACTCCCTGGTGCGGGGCCTTGGCCAGTGTCGGCAGGAGGCCCATCTGACCGGGGGCGGCCAAGGCCACCTTCAGGATCTGTTGGATGTCAGCCAGCTCAATCAGGCCAGCCTCGCCACAGACAGGCTTGACAGCAGTGCTACTGTCCGGCTGGAAGAGGAAGCCCGTGGGGAAGGGCTGCAGGGAGAACAGGCTGAGGGCCTCCCTCTGGGACAGGCCCTGCAGGGACGAAGCAGCCACCAAGCCCAGGCCGCCCAGAAATCCAGAAGCTGTGGAAGCCGCCTCTTGGGGCAGGGTGGAGTCCGGAGGCTCCACCTGGATGACCCGGATACTGTCCAGCTGGGCTTGACGGACCTCATCCTCAGAAGGCTGAGGCTTGACCTGGGAAATGTGCTGAAGACCCAGGGATTCCAGGAAGCTGGCCTGAGGGGGCGGGGTTGTCGGCTTCTCCTGGACGGCAGGGATCTCTTGGCCGCCCCCTACGGGCGACGGCTGCTGCTGCTGATGAATGGTGGTCTTGTGCAGGTCTAGGGCCGAGTGTAGGGGGAAGGCCTTGTCGCAGGCCTCGCACACAAAACGGTGGAACTTGCTGGTGGACCGGCGGAGATTGGTTTCACACCAGACCTGTTGGAGAGACAGACAGATGAGGTTAGAGTGTGGAAGAGCAGACTGAGGCCCTGTGTGCAGTGGAGGAAAAAGTACCTAATTGTCATACTTGAGTAAAAGTAAAGATACCTTAATAGAAAATTACTCAAATAAAAGTGAAAGTCACCCAGTAAAATATTACTTGAGTAAAAGTCTAAAAGTATTTGGTTTCAAATGTACTTAAGTATAAAAAGTTAAAGTATAAATCATTTCAAATTCCTTTTGTTAAGCAAACCAGACAATTTTCTTTTTTTTACAGATAGCTAGGGGCACAACATTCAGACAATTAACAAACAAAGCATGTGTTTAGTGAGTCTGACAGATCAGAGACAGTAGGGACAACCAGGGATGTTCTCTTGATAAATGTGTGAATTAGACCATTTTCCTGTCCTGCTAAGCATTCAAAATGTAATGAGTACTATTGAGTGTCAGGAAAAATGCATGGAGTAAAAAGTACATTATTATGCATGGAGTAAAAGTTGTCAAATATGAATAGAAAACTAATACTTAAAAGTATTTTTACTTAACTACTTTACATAACTGCTTGTGTGAGAGATGACCAACATACTAGTAGTATCAGTTTCATAATCATATTAATTAGTAGTATCAGTAGCATTGGCAGCATCAGCAACATTATTCTGTCCATAACTTCTCCTCTGACCTGGGCGATGTGAGAAAACTTGCGGCAGGAGAAGTCGATAAAGGCCAGGTCGTTGAAGCCAGAGGGGATGGACGGGTTGTTCTGGATGAAGGGCCGTCCGCCGGGGTCCGTGGGCATCTTCTTGTGGATGCCGGCGTTGTGCCGCAGCAGGCCGCGGTGGGTCCGAAAGGAGAGGCAGCACAGGTCACACCTAGAGACAAGACACAGAAATATGATGCTATATTATACAGTGATTTTCTTTACTATGTTGTAGTGCTGTGTTGTAGTTGGGTGTAAGAACACACTTAAATCAAATCATGTGTAAATTAAATCATGTGTGTGGATAACTCTCAGCACGTCCTGTGGCAGTGATGGAGCGGACCTCGTTAGGCGCTGAGAGGGACAGCTGCTCAGTGTCTCCTAGGGCCAGCCCTCTTATCGGCCACCCTGTGACGAGGTGCCCGAGGGGGATTACACACAGCTTTATCAAGGCGTGGCATTGAGACACACACACACCAGCTAATTATTAGAATGAAAACCTACAGGATGGTAGCTCTCCAGGAACAGGGTTGGGATTTAGGGGTGTCCTGACATGGCCATAATAATATTCATACTCGTATTCGTAAATTCACAGTTGATACTTGTGATCCGGAAAAACTGAAATTATTTATGCTTAAGTAGATGTTGACAAAATGCCTCCTTGCACATTCTCATTGCAAAAAAAGCTGCAGATTAGGAGGAAGCGCACAGAGGGGTGTGTATGTATGTATGTATGCATGTACAGTGGGGCAAAAAAGTATTTAGTCAGCCACCAATTGTGCAAGTTCTCCCACTTAAAAAGATGAGAGAGGCAATCAGAGAGGGGTCAGGCTTTGCGGTGGCCACTCTGGTTTGGGTGTCCTTCGCAGAACAGTGTCGCCATAACCAAGTGTTCACATATAATTCGGGGTTCCACTGCGCAAGAGGGGGTTGGTGAATTTACATTTCATTTTCAACATTCTGATTGGCCAAAGTTGTCAAGCCTCCAGCGGGCCGTCATAGTGCACACATGTAGCCTATAGTTCTTCATGATTCCTGCCACCACCAAACAGAAGACCTACATCTAGGCTGCTGTAGCCTACAGTTCTTCATGATTCCTACCACCACCAGACAGAAGACCTACATCTAGGCTGCTGTAGCCTACAGTTCTTCATGATTCCTACCACCACCAGACAGAAGACCTACATCTAGGCTGCTGTAGCCTACAGTTCTTCATCATTCCTGCCACCACCAGACAGAAGACCTACATCTAGGCTGCTGTAGCCTACAGTTCTTCATGATTCCTACCACCACCAGACAGAAGACCTACATCTAGGCTGCTGTAGCCTACAGTTCTTCATCATTCCTGCCACCACCAGACAGAAGACCTACATCTAGGCTGCTGTAGCCTACAGTTCTTCATGATTCCTGCCACCACCAGACAGAAGACCTACATCTAGGCTGCTGTAGCCTACAGTTCTTCATCATTCCTGCCACCACCAGACAGAAGACCTACATCTAGGCTGCTGTAGCCTACAGTTCTTCATGATTCCTGCCACCACCAGACAGAAGACCTACATCTAGGCTAGGCTGCTGTAGCCTACAGTTCTTCATCATTCCTGCCACCACCAGACAGAAGACCTACATCTAGGCTGCTGACAGAGCCTACAGTTCTTCATGATTCCTGCCACCACCAGACAGAAGACCTACATCTAGGCTGCTGTAGCCTACAGTTCTTCATCATTCCTGCCACCACCAGACAGAAGACCTACATCTAGGCTGCTGTAGCCTACAGTTCTTCATCATTCCTGCCACCACCAGACAGAAGACCTACATCTAGGCTGCTGTAGCCTACAGTTCTTCATCATTCCTGCCACCACCAGACAGAAGACCTACATCTAGGCTGCTGTAGCCTACAGTTCTTCATGATTCCTACCACCACCAGACAGAAGACCTACATCTAGGCTGCTGTAGCCTACAGTTCTTCATCATTCCTGCCACCACCAGACAGAAGACCTACATCTAGGCTGCTGTAGCCTACAGTTCTTCATCATTCCTGCCACCACCAGACAGAAGACCTACATCTAGGCTGCTGTAGCCTACGTATTTATTTGGTTTGTCATTCTATCGTTTCTCATGGATTTTTTGTGGTAATTAAATATAATTGATGTAGAATGGATCAGAATGTATTTTCCGTGTATTCTCAACCCAGCACTACACACCTGCCCAGCTACCCCTCATCCCACACACCCAGCCCCCTCCTCCATTCCCTGTGGTTTCACACCTCTGTGGGTATGTGGTGGGTACTCTGTGTACACATTCATTGTGTATGCCTGTGCGTGCTTGTGTATACCTGTGAGAAAGACTGTGTGTTTTCGGTCTCTCACACAGGTCTGCGAGAGCCGTCTAATCTCACAGAGGTTGGCTCAAGCCCAGAGAATTCTGCTGCAACTAAAGGGTGTGCGTTTGTGAGTCTGTGTACGTTTGTGTTTCAAGTTTTATTAGTCATGGGACACACATGGTATATACACCGTCCAATGAAATGCTTACTTGCAGGTTCCTCCTCGACAACGCAACAAGAATAAATAAAATATAATAATACAAAGATAAAAGTAAATGGCTCAATAGAATAGAATGAAAGTGTGTGTGTGTCTCTCCGGTGTGTTACTGCATGCCAAATGCGTCGTTTTTCAGCTTCTTAGAAATCGTGTACACCGGGGTACCCAAGCCAGCCAGTGCAGCCATATCCTATTAACTGGCCCTCTCAACTCTTGTGATTAACTGGGATTAGGGCTAAATTTGCAGCACTTCCTACAATAATCAGATTGCTGCCCAACTCAACTACAGAAAGCTGCATCTGTCTCCTTTTCAGTTCAGACAAATACATTCCTATGTGTGAGTTATGCGCGGCTATCCATTCAACCCAAGTTGGGGTTTGAGTTTGGAATTGAGTCGCTATGGTGATCTGGAGATCGTGATTTGTCCATGGAAAACCGCTCCCCTCCCCCCTTCCGTTGTCCAGCCAACCGCATCACGACGCCTCCCCTCTGACTCATTAAACCCCCAACTCCATCCCTCCCGCCCTTTCCGGGGATAGCCTTCCTGACGACTTTTCCCACTTTTTAGGCCTCAGGGCCTGAAGAGAGGGGTCAAAATTGGCCTTGCAGCACAGTGCTTTGAAGTTAAACTCTGTCAAGTGAAACATTTCGTCTGAAGGTGATTTGATGGGTTAATCCATGATAACAAAGCGTTTAAAACAATTTTAAATGCAAATGTCTTCCCAATGAGTAATATGCCACAGAGGTGGCCTTTAGCAGTGTGATGGAGAACCATGTCTTTAGGACCTGGGTGGAGAGAGGGCAGAGGTCATTCGGCCTGTGACCCTAGCATTGAACCCTGACATTGGGGGGGGCTTTATAACCACTACTGTTACAGGATTTATCACCATACATTCTGTCATTAATTCTAACTGTTGATTTGCTTGATATTTTGGTGACAATTTATTAACTCTTACATCAACTACACGCAGAGTGTTGTATTGCGTTTATGCCATCAATGTAATTCCACTGTGTGTGTGTGTGTGTGTGTGTGTTTTAGGCTCTAGTACCTGAGAGTGGTGTCAGGGTGTGTGTCCATGTGGACTTCCAGGTCGTATTTGCAGCCAAAGGTCTTGAAGCAGATCGGGCACGGCAACACCTCATCATCCCCCTGGCCTGATCCCAGTTCCTCCAACACACTCTCCTCTAGCACCTTGACACACACACAAGTAACAATAACAATGACTTAACTGGGAATGTAATGCGGTGGAGTGGACTGTGTGTGTGTGTATGTGTGCATTACCTTTTTGTTGGGCAGTTCGTCGCCTCGCTCTGTGTCCTCGTCCATGGCTGACCTCCTCTTGGCGGAGGGGCGGCGTCTCTTGGTGGGCGAGGGGGGGCTAATAGGAATGACGCCGGCTGGGTCTTTGTCGTGGATCTTCATGTGTCTGCAGGGAGGAGAGAAGGAGAAAAGATATCAGAACAAGTAGCCAGGTCCCAGATCAGTTTGTGCTTTAAAGCAAACTCCTATAGCCAGGTTCCATTGGCAAGCTATTTGGCATGACAATTCCATTAAGAGTTGGCAGGAGAGCAGAAAAAGACTGGCACTCAGGCTACAACTATGGTCGTTATATATTTTTTTTTTATATGACCCTTTACAAACAGACACACTTTTACCACATTCTTGCCTGAACATGCCTTTTGTATATGGCCCGTGCGTGTGTCGGCATGCTGGGGACGAGTGGCAGTAGTGGTGTGAAGATGTGGGTCGGCGTCCATTTTAATAAATCCATTGAGAATATACCATAAAAAATAAATCCATGGGCTCCCGACTGGCGCAGCGGTCTCAGTCACTGCATCACAGTGCTAGAGGCGTCACAACAGATCTGGGTTCGATTCCAGGCTGTGTTGCAGCTGGCTGCGACCGGGTGACCCGTGAGACGGCGCACTATTGGCCCAGCATCGTCTGGGTTAGGGGAGGGTTTGGCCAGCTGGGATGTCCCAGTCCCATCGTGCTCTAGCGACTCCTTGTGGCGTCCGGGGTGCATGTACGCTGACTTCAGGTCACCAGTTGTTGTTTCCTCCAACTCATTGGTGCGGCAGGCTACCGGGTTAACCGGGTAGTGTGTCAAGAAGCTTGGCGGGTCGTGTTTCAGGGGACGCAAGGCTCTCGACCTTCGCCTCTCCCGCGTCCGTATGGGAGTTGAAGCGATGGGACAAGACTAACTACCAATTGGATATCACGTTTAGGCAGGTCCTAAGAAACCTAAGACTAATCAAATATTTGAAGTTTAATTTGTTACTGGTCTGTGCAGCCCATTTGGCTGCGGCATGCACATGCAATCAATAGTTATTATGTTCATTAAACAGACGAGACACACTTAGCCTGATCACAGTCAACACACATTTTATAATAGGCTAAGAATATTATGAAACATAATAAAAAGAAAACAAATATGTTTCCCACACAACTTCATGGCAACGTGTGGAACTGAGGTCATATAAAAAAATATATACATTTTGAAACAGAGCCCAAGGCAAGCCCATGCGGCTTTTCATCATGTTTCATCTCTTTCCTACCCTCACTCTGCCTTGTTAGGGAGCAGGCGTAGGTTCTTACATTGAGCGGATCTTCATCATGACACCTATTGAAAATAACAGCAGTCTATATTTTCCAAATTATTTGGGTCTTACTTGAGTTCATACTTCACAACTTCCGCAGGCCTACTCTTCATTTAGGCCACATTATTGCATTTCTAAATGTTTCTGATCAGTGATAGATGAGCTATACCACCTCCACTTCTTTGCCCAGCCAGAGAATTAACCAAATATACAGACGGAGATTCAGTGAAACAAAATCCCATTGGTTGATTAAGACAAGTCACAGGCTTTTGATCGGCAGTAGGCCCAGGTTACTAAGCAACTGAACAACAAAATAATCCACTTGTTAAGCCACATAACATGCAGGCAAAATGTTCTGCCCAGTGCTAATAGATGAGCCAACAAGAGTCTATGAAAGGCATAACATCACAGTGCAACACAAAACATATCCCTTGAGAAGTTACAACAAATTCTGCCACCAGAATGGTTTGAAAGGTGTATTACAGTAAAGATCCTAAAAACAAATGCTGGATTGATGTACACCACTTATTTCATTCCCAGAACTTCAGATCTACTGAAGAGAGCTTGGAGGGTTGCCAGATCGGGGAGCTGGGCTCAATAATCTCCGCACGCACACGCCAGAGTATGTGAGCGGGGTTGAGCGGTCGGAAATCCCGCTTCTCGCTCACAAAAAAAAAAAAAATGCTGTTCCGAATTCAATCCATTCATTAGAATCCCCATTTAAGCAACACTATTTTTGTGACTACCTGAACCTACCATTTGATTTTGAAGTATTGAAACCAAACCATATAATTTTTATGAAAAGTATTTCTTAAAACAGGAAAAGGTGACTTAAGAAGCACTCATCATTTCAAATAGGCCACATGTCATATTAAACAGCATATCAACACTGTACAGGAGCCAGACATGTAGCCTGAGAAGGAACAAAAATGAATTATTTAGGCCATATTACTAGCCTATTATTTCAAGGCTATAGTCTACAAAGAAATACGTTGTGAAGCACTTGCGTGTGCGACACACTAGGCTGGCAGGGACATTAAACGCTCAGCATTTAAACAACATTTTGTTGTGTTAAATCATTATAGTCTATTAATAGTGCATATAGTAAAACTAAGTTAGAATTAAATAAAAAATGCCTTTGAATTCAGTTTTAGAAACACAAGTTTGGTCAGAGTCTGTGGCTTCAGGCTCATGTGATAGTGTCTGGAGAGCCGGCCAGCATGGGAGAATACCCTCTCCCCTCTTGCACAGGCACTGCGGATGCTGAACACCCTTCGGGTCACTCTTGCCAGGCTGTGTAGGGATGCAGAGTTATTATTTTTTAAATCTATAGGTAGGCCTAAAGGTTTTCAGGTAAAATAACCTTATCAAAACAGAAAGCTCCTTGAAAGAGGTCAGGCCTATTGGGCCAAAATCAATGATAGCCTATTGTATAGAAAATAGAACCAAAATGAAGGAAACTTAAGAGATCTGATTTTGAGTTTATTAATACTTTGCTACAATGATACACTTAGTTAGCTACCCACCTCGTTCCTTTCTGTTAGCATGTGAACCTAGTACACCATTATGCTTTCAGGATACGTGTCTTTTCAGATTCTACAATGATTCTATAGTTGTGGACACCACACTCCCGCTCTTGCTCCTCCTCATCTTTGTAAGTAACCTTGATTTTGCACATGTGTGTTTTATCAGTTTCTTTATGAAGATATTAATCAACTTCATGACAGGAGCTATAGCAGCACACAAGTAGACTACAAATGCATGCTGGGCGGGCATGCCCTGAGCTTGTGAAGTTAAGCACTAGTCAAATTGTGCATGCTCCGCTCCTCGCTGATCCAGCTCCGCTCACATACTCTGGCCCGCGAGCACACCAAACACACACACTTGGGAGGAGGGCAGGGAAGGCGGTAATAGTCTAAGTTGCTCCAATTATCCAGCAGGCTCAGCAGGTCCATGTAAGGACCTAACTCCGGGCCATGGAAAAGGGCCGAGGGTACCATGAAGGGCAGTCATCTCCATCCCTGTAATATTATGTCTATCAAATTTGCCTTCTCTAGTAACGTTTACAGGGGTAGTTCAGCTATTTATTTCTCTATTCATGGCATTCAGATATAGTAATACAGTTGGACATAGAATATGTTTATTAGTACTGTGGTGGATGATTGGAACACAAAAATAATCCTGTTGAGACAGAGTCCTCTGGAAGCATTTGTTGTTCCTGTTGCTAATCTCTCTCTCCCCCTTCTTCTCCTCCTCTCTTCTCTTCCTCACAACACAACATTCAGCTGTCGGGCTGGAGTCAAATGGCGGAGAGAATAGGAGGGAGGGAGAGAGGGAGATGGAGGCAGAGATCAAGAGGGGGAGGGAGGGAGGGAGGGAGAGGGATGGGGAGGAGTGTACAGAGAGAAAGGGGGAGGGAGAAAGACAGACGAATGGATAGAGATGTGAGATGGAAAGATACTAGAAAAAGAGAAGAGAGGAGATAATGTCACACAGGCATTATGAAAGAGGCCTGACTATCCCTGACAATCAAGACAGGAAGTTGAGTTATCTATGGGGGAGGGGGGAAGGATGTAGGAGGAAAAGGAGGGGACAATGTAGCTGCGGGAGGGGGATAGGGGCAAAGGTGTACGTGACTTGAGTGTGTCCTTCTTAAGCTGATTACATTAGTTTAAACTTTGAGAGGGGGTCACTGATAACTGCAGAGCTAGGAGAAGAGTAATGAATGGGAGGGCTAAACCATACAGAACTCCTCCCCCTTCTACTCTTTCTGGTGAAAGGTCAAATGCCATCAGTTGATTTAAGGACGTGTGTGTGTGTGTGTGTGTGTGTGTGTGTATGTGTGTGTGTGTGTGTGTGTGAAGGGAGGGAGGACAAGAGGACTAAGGACCCTGGAAAACACATCAGCACATGCCTGGGGCTAGCCCACAGAGCCCAACATCAGTACATCCCTGGGGCTAGCCCATAGAGCCCTACATCAGTACATCCCTGACAGGCCTGGCCTAGCCTACAAGAGCCCTACATCAGTACATCCCTGACAGACCTGGCCTAGCCCACAGAGCCCTACATCAGTACATCCCTGACAGACCTGGCCTAGCCAACAGAGCCCTACATCAGTAGTCAGTCATAGGGCCTCTGAGTGTACTAACATTTCTGTGTGTGCGTGACTGTGCACCCATACTTCACAAGTTGTCCCTGCGCATCTGCTTTAATAAAGGTGGGTACATTATTGTGCAATTGTGTGGGTGAACTTGTTTGCGAGTAACTTTGATAGTGTGTGTATGCATGGATTTGTACTCTAGCTATATCTGTGTATACGTGTGTTTGTGTGAGTGTGACTGCGAGCATGTGACTGCGCGTCAATAAGTGTGTTTGTCTGTGTAAAACTGTATGTCCGTGGCGTGAGTGTGCACGCCTTTGTGTGTGTGTGTGTGCGTGTGTGCGTGCGCATTCGCCAACATGAGAGAGGAAAGGTCAGCCAGTGTTGGGTCGGCAGCACAGGTCTCAGCTTTCACTCTGCCGTCAGTGCCTGGTTTAGAAATAGCAGGCAGGCAGCGAGCTGGCCACCCATCTGGGGACCTGACAGGCTGCAGCCGCATCCCCTGGACTCTGACCACTGCGTCAGCCAATCCCAAGAGAGCTAAGCTGTCATGTCAGCACAGCGTGATTGGATGAAACCAACTTGTCTTTGTGTCACCTCAGCCATCCTCCTAAATTCACCTGCCTAAAAAAAACATTTCCCATCAGTCTATCTAGTTGGTTGATGGTTAGCTCTGGTTTGACGCACACCTGCAATAATGCATTTGTCTGTAAATTGCAAAAACACTACTTTCAGGACTGAAGAGGTAATTTTACTGAGAGGCACTCAGACATCAAACAACTCAAACAGTGTCAATGTTACAACAAAACTCATTATCAAGAGCAAGAGAGACTGGTCTACTACTATTGCTTTAATGTATTGTTATTCTCATTAATATTTCCACTACTACTATTAATGCCTTATTGCTGTTGGTCCCACCATTTTTTGTTATATGTATACTTTGACAATGTATGTAATTTAACTCGCCATGTCAACAAAGTCTACGAGAGAGAGAGAGAGAGAGAGAGAGAGAGAGAGAGACTCAAACTGACAGTGGGGGTTGATGATTCAACAGCTCCCTTCTCATCCAAACTAAAAAAAATCCGCTGCATCACCACAGTGGGTGGACAGGGGGCGCTGTAGCATCAAAATGATGCCGCCTGCTCTTGTGCAATGTCACACCAAGGGCACTTCTCCTTACCATCGCAGCTTCTCTATCCCGCTCTTCCCCACTACCCTTTAGTGTCCTCACTGTCCTGTAAAGAGTTAAGCAGAGTGCCCATCCACTACCCCCTGGATCAGTCTATTCGCCAGGCCCTTCGTAGGGTTAGGATGCCTCTCCTTGGCAACAGGCTCACAACAGCAGGCCCCATTTCATGTGATGCTCTGGCAACAAAATGGCTGCTCCCCTGCCAGCCACATGGACAGCTCCATCACATCAGACTAGGGCTGGATCAATTCAGTACCGTGGAACATTCACAAGGAAGGTCGCAGATAGGATGAATAGAGACCACTCAATTTCTGAATGTTACAAATACACCCCTGTGCTTTGATTCTTTTTGGAGTGTTGAGAAAATGCTAAACAGAATGGTGAAAAAGAACACGAATAGGCAAAGAAAAACTTTTTTTTTATGCAACAATCTTAGTATCGCCTAGTATCTTCTACACAGAATTCAGTGGCATTCTTTAACACTAGAGACCAACACATAAACACACTCTCGTATTCTCTCAGATTGACTCGGCCTACACTCATTCCTTCCTGCCCACACCTCTTCATTCCATACACATGAGGGTGAAAAGATGAGCGCTCCGACGGCGGAGCAGGCAGACTACTGTCCTGGTGCATCCCTCTCATGCAGATAGATTCAACAGCCAACCGTTTAGATTTTACAACACCACTTTATCAGGATAACTTCAGAAGCTTATGTTGTAGGGCTGGCCAACTCAAAAGGGATGGAGCTTCTCACGTCACACATCAATTAAACCTCAAGCCCCCAATTCTAACACACACACCCACAATAAAACCCCTAAGAGAGCAGAGAGAGAGGAAGTCGGTATTTAACCCTGCCATCAGTCAAGTATGCTGGGAGCAGATGCCCTAACAGTTGTTGTGTGTGTGTTGAAGTGGGGCAAAGCCATTTTCCTACTTCCTGTACTCTGCTTTGCCTAAACAGCGTCAACACACACACACCTTACCCAGAGCATCCCAACCCCCGACAACGCCTATATATTTATCTCTGTGCCACAGTCCCCCATCCCCCGCCAGGCAAACGGTCTGCCCTGACCAACGTTAGCGTGTCAATTCTAAAAGATATAACAAGAGCAAGACATTTTAGTTCATTTACAAACAGTATAACATTTTGTAAAAGCAGAATATTTCTGTAATAATTTTTGTAAATGCTTTATCTCCGGGAAAAACTGAGCACTAAAAAGGTTTGTTTGTTTACAGATGATTTTGTTTTATAACAACTGCTGGGCTATTCTAAAGGGCGTGTCTGCAGTTAGCGACAGGTGCTAACGCTTGGATTTTGCTGGCTTTATGTGGGAGCAGTTCTCCACATGTGTTTGGGTGGTGCTGCTATCACACCTGGGTAGGGAACCATTTACAGAAAGGCTTAAAGACCAAAGCTTTAGTGTTGGTAATACTCTGGGCCTTTCAACGGCATACAATTTTAACCTCCCAAAAGCCAGGGAAAATGCAGAGCGCCAAATTCAAATAAATTACTATAAATATCAAACTTTCATTAAATCACACATGCAAGATAACAAATTAAAGCTACACTTGTTGTGAATCCAGCCAACATGTCAGATTTCAAAAAGGCTTTTCGGCAAAAGCAAACGATGCTATTATCTGAGGATAGCACCTCCGTAAGCAAAGAGAAACCATATTTCAACCCTGCAGGTGCGACACAAAACGCAGAAATGAAAATATAATTCATGCCTTACCTTTGACGAGCTTATTTTGTTAGCACCCCAATATGTCCATAAACATCACAAATGGTCCTTTTGTTCGATTAATTCCGTTGATATATATCCAAAATGTCAATTTATTTGGCGCGTTTGATCCAGAAAAAACACTGGTTCCAACTTGCGCAACGTGACTACAAAATATCTCGAAAGTTACCTGTAAACTTTGCCAAAACATTTCAAACTACTTTTGTAATACAACTTTAGGTATTTTTTAATGTAAATAATCGATAAAATTGAAGCCGGGATGATCTGTGTTCAATACAGGAAGAAAACAAACTGTAGCATGCTTTCTGGTCATGCGCCTCTATCTAACAGTACACTTCAAGTGACACTCGTTCAAGATGGCTGTACTTCTTCATTACACAAAGGAATAACCTCAACCAATTTCTAAAGACTGTTGACAACCAGTGGAAGCGAGATGAACTTCAAGAAGGTCCCTTAGAAATCTGGATTCCCAATGAAAACCCATTGCAAAGAGAGTTACCTCAAACAAACAAAACAATCAATGTCCTCGGGGTTTCGCCTGCTAAATACGTTCTGTTATACTCACAGACATGAATCAAACCGTTTTAGAAACTTCAGAGTGTTTTCTATCCAAATCCACTAATAATATGCATATCTTATCTTCTGGGGATGAGTAGCAGGCAGTTGAATTTGGGCATGCATTTTATCCGGACGTGAAAATACTGCCCCGTCACCAAGAAGTTAACACAGTCCACAAAATGTCTTAATGTCCATTTTGTGAGGTGCTGTACAGGCGCACATTAGCAATGAGACATTTTCTTCTAGCCTCTGTGTGATGCGCAAAAATAAAAACAACGCCAAATGCAGAAATCACATCCGCCCCCACCACAATGCCTAAACATTAGTAGGTAGCCCTTTAATACTGAGCAAGGTGGAGAATGAGTGTGTGTGCGTGTCTGACCTGTGCATGTTGCCGTTGGTGGTGAAGGTCTGGCCGCAGAAGGAGCACTTGTAGGGCCTCTCTCCACTGTGCACTAGCATGTGGCGGTCCAGCGAGCTGGCTGAGCTCAGGGCCTTGCCACAGATGCTGCATGAGTGGTCCGTCGCCCCGTTGTCCGAGTTGTGCTGGGAGGGGAGAGACAGTGAAAGAGATATTATTACGACACATTATACATTATTACTTCCATTACTGAATGTCAGAGAGTGAGAGGAAGTAGTAGTAGTAGCAGTAGTAGTAGTAGTTTCAGTAGAAGTAGTAGCAGTGGTGATAGCAGTAGTAGTGGTAGCGGTAGTAGCAGTAGTAGTAACAGCAGTAGTAGTAGTAGTAGTAGCAGTAGTAGCAGCAACGGTAGTAGCAGTTGTTGTAGTGGTAGTAGCAGTTGTAGTAGTGGTAGTAGCGGTAGTGGTAGCGGCGGTAGAAGCAGTGGTAGTAGCAGTGGTAGTGGTAGTAGCAGTAGTAGTGGCAGTAACAGTAATAGCAGTAGTAGCGGTAGTAGCGGTAGTAGCAGTAGTAGCGGTAGTAGCAGTGGTAGTAGCAGTAGTAGCAGTAGTAGTGGCAGTAACAGCAGTAGTAGCGGTAGTAGCGGTAGTAGCGGTAGTAGCAGTGGTAGTAATAGCGGTAGTAATAGCAGTAGTAGCAGTAGTAGCAGTAGTAGCGGTAGTAGCGGTAGTAGCAGTAGTAGCAGTAGTAGCAGTGTAGTAGCGGTAGTAGCAGTAGTAGCGGTAGTAGCAGTAGTAGCGGTAGTAGCAGTAGTAGCAGTAGTAGCGGTAGTAGCAGTAGTAGCAGTAGTAGCGGTAGTAGCAGTGGTAGTAATAGCGGTAGTAATAGCAGTAGTAGCAGTAGTAATAGCGGTAGTAGCAGTAGTAATAGCGGTAGTAGCAGTAGTAATAGCGGTAGTAGCAGTAGTAATAGCGGTAGTAGCAGTAGTAGCAGTGGTAGTAGTGGTAGTGGCAGTAGTAGCAGTAGCAGTAATAGTAGTGGCAGTAGTAATAGCAGTAGTAGCAGTAATAGTAGTGGCAGTAGTAATAGCAGTAGTAGTAGCGGTAGTAGCAGTGGTAGTAGCGGTAGAAGCAGCAGTAGTAGCAGTATTAGCCGTAGTAGTAGCGGTAGTAATGGTAGCACCGGTAGTGGTAGTAGCAGTAGTATTAGTGGTAGCAGCAGTAGTAGCAGTAGTTCTAGTGCTAGTAGCGGTAGTGGTAGCAGCGGAAGTGGTAGTAGCAGTAGTATTAGTGGTAGTAGTAGTGGTAGCAGCGGTAGTAGCAGTACTATTAGCAGTAGCGATAGTAGCAGTGGTAGTAGTAGTGGTAGTAGCAGTAGCAGGTAGTAGTGGAAGCAGAAGTAGTAGTGGTGGTAGGAGGAGTAGAAGTAGCAACAGTAGTAGTAGTAGTAGAAGCAGAAGTGGTGGTGGTAGTAGGAGTAGGAGTAGCAGCAGAAGTAGTAGTAGAAGTGGTAGTAGGAGTAGAAGTAGCAGCAGAAGTAGTAGTAGAAATAGAAGCAGAAGTAGAAATAGAAGCAGAAGTAGTAGTGGTGGTGGTACTAGTAGTAGTAGTAGAAGTAGCAGCAGAAGTAGTAGTAGGAGTAAAAGTAGCAGAAGTTGGTGGTGGTGATAGTAGGAGTAGCAGTCGTAGAAGCAGTAGTGGTGGTGGTAGTAGGAGTAGCAGCAGAAGTAGTAGTAGAAGCAGAGGTAGTAGTGGTGGTGGTAGTAGGAGTAGCAGCAGAAGTAGTAGTAGAAGCAGAGGTAGTAGTGGTGGTGGTGGTGGTAGTAGTAGGAGTAGCAGCAGAAGTAGTAGAAGTAGCAGCAGAAGTAGTAATGGTAATAGTAGTGTTACCTGTCGGATGTGCATAGTGAGCTGGTGCTGGGTCATACAGTCTTTGTCACACAGCGGACAGATGAAATCTGTATTGACGTCTTTGGTTTCCTGTAAAGCAGACACACAAGACTACAAGTTACAACTAATAAGAGAGGCAAGATGGGAGCATACTGTGTCAATGGAGGATCTGGGTTATGCGCGTTGGGATTCATCCCATTGACAGGTGAGACAAGAACTTTCCACTGCGGCTAAATTTGATATTGGAAAGTATAAAAGATGCATGAAAATAAAAAAACTTTGTGGATCGTTGTGTATGTTAGAAATTATGAAGCTTTCATCGTTGGGAGAAGTTTGAGAGGGTTGGCAATAGATGGGGTGGCTGACAAAGTCAAAAAAACGATGTGCAAGCTTCAAATGGGGCAAATGTCTGTGTTTGTTGTAATTCTGCATGGCCAGATAGCTAGCAATGATGACAAGGAACTGTCATGTGGGGAATCGTAAGCGGCTCATTTCAGCTCATTTCATCTTTTTCTTGATACCATGTCTTGTTTTGAGGTGTTTTAACTGATTTCATGTCAGTGCTAATATGGCTCAAATTCGCTAGTTAGCTAACCAACAACTTTAACGATGTATTTGAGAAACAATTGCTCATTGTTAACTATTTTGTCTCCAATGTTTACTGAAACATCAATAAATTTGCACAATCTAAGCCAACCCCATCTGTTTCGCCCCACAGTTGCGCATTCATCGGTTTTTGTTGCTAAACAACCAACCAGTCTATACCATAAAACACTTGGTCTTTCATAACTATTGTATAGTTGGGCTGTGGTTGGTGGGGCCAACCACAGCCCATTCACCATAGGGTCTGCCATCCTATCCTTCTGCATGAGTGGAGGGATATACAGCAATGTCATTACTTATATTCTTTAAATAATAAAGACCAGAATGGTCAGGGCGAAATAATATAGGTGAAAAATGTACTTTGCTTTTGTCTGGCAGACGGGATGATCTGTATTCTGCGGTCGAAATTAGACAGAGAATTGCACCTGCTAGTCCCAGCGAGTTTTGGATTTGACCCCGACACTCATTCGCCTGTAGCCTGGGTGTGTGTGTGCGCGTGTGTGCGGTATGATGCGTTTGTCTTCTTGCATGTATGCGTGTTATGTTGTTTGTGGAGAATGGTGAGGGGGATGTTTCACCTTGAGCTCAGTGTAACCCTACACCCCAGGTCCCACCTTCCTCTCCCTCTCTCCTGTTGACACTACAGCTGATAATTAACTCGGACTGACTGAACATAGCACTGGACTGCCATGGATCGCCCCATGCACGCACACTGTATAAGTGTAAAGGTGGCAGAAACAAAATTAAATGCATGCACACAGAAAACCGACTTGCACACAAATATGCATACTTTCTTTCACACAGACAGAGAATCTTCAAAAACAATCTCTAGGAAGCACTTCCTTTTCCTCTCTTGGAGAGGCCTAGTAAAGGAATTGTTCAGTTCCTTTGCACCGCTGGCTTGGGCTCAAGTCTGTTTCACAGCCCTTCGTCTCGCTGGCATCCAGTGCATTGTAGACATTTTCTCTCCACACACAGACTCAAGTGATCTGGTGCTCATCTCCACTGTATAGTGTGTGGCAACAGAGGTCAAGAAACATCCTTAATCATTCATTCTCCTGTGTGTGTGTGTGTGTGTGTGTGCTCGCGCCATAAGTGACAACTGTTTGTCCTACACCCGAGCATTATGGCCCCCAATCCCATGCTTTAATAGGAGCCACGTAACCCATGGCCGGGGGGACAAAAGGGGAATTGAGAGTCAAGGACCATTTGTCGCTATTCGTTTGAAGCTGGGACGCGAGTTGTGGAGTGAGACGGGGGGACGCTTCTTCACCTGCCCCTACAACCCACCCCCCCATCCCTCGGTACTGACACACACACACACACACACACACACACACACACACACACACACACCTTTACATCATTGTTGGAGGCTGGTGGAAAAACTAGCTTTTACTGTACTGTTCTCTTCTACTTCAACCAGTTGACACATTTAAAATGTGATGCCACACTGACTCAGTCTCCTCCCTGTTCCTCGGTTCGTTTGTTTTACGTGTGTGTGTGTGTGTGTTTGTACCGTGTTTCTCCTGGCATTGCGATTGACACTAGTGGGTCTGGGTGCGGTGGTCTTGCTAATGGAGATGGAAGGTGTTGAGGCAGGGGCTGAGGGCTCCATGGCGCCGTTGAGCTGGCCTGCATTCATCACCGTTGACAACATGGCATTGATGGATGACAAGTCCACGCCCTCTGTCATATTCTCTCCATTTTCATCTTCCTCCTCTCCTTCCTCCATAGCTCCATTACTCCCTGGGAAGAGTGAGGAAACCACAGTTAGTAAAAGCAAACTAACACACACCAGCTTTGCAACACACACAAGAACACTCTGACACGGACACAGGCACATACACCACCCTCACCTGTGTGCTCGTCCTGTGTGTGTGTGGAGTCGGGGGTTTCCTGCCCCTCAGAGTGCTCAGTCTCTACAGTGCTCAACTCAGCGCTCACCCCTCCCCCCGGACGCTTGTCTTCTGTGGCGCTCTCCATCACTGCAGGAACACAACATACACAAAAACTAAGAAGGCGTCGGTACTTTGCAGGGTTGGGGTCAATTCCATTTAAATTCAGGAAGTTACATTAACGTTTACTAGCAACATGTTGCCAGTCCCAAAAAATGTAAGGATAACTTAGCTAGCTACTAAGATGAGCACAATGCTCCGTAGCTAGCTACTAGCGTGAGCACAATGTTCCGTAGCTAGCTACTAGCGTTAGCACAATGTTCCATAGCTTGCTACTAGCACTAGCACAATGTTCTGTAGCTAGCTACTAGCACAATGTTCTGTAGCTAGCTACTACCATTAGCACAATGTTCTGTAGCTAGCTACTAGCGTTAGCACAATGTTCTGTAGCTAGCTACTAGCGTTAGCACAATGTTCTGTAGCTAGCTACTAGCGTTAGCACAATGTTCTGTAGCTAGCTACTAACATTAGCACAATGTTCTGTAGCTAGCTACTAACATTAGCACAATGTTCTGTAGCTAGCCTCTAGCATTAGTACAATGTTCTGTACCTAGCTACTAGCATTAGCACAATGTTCTGTAGCTAGCTACTAGCATTAGCACAATGTTCTGTAGCTAGCTACTAGCATTAGCACAATGTTCTGTAGCTAGCTACTAACATTAGCACAATGTTCTGTAGCTAGCCACTAACATTAGCACAATGTTCTGTAGCTAGCCTCTAGCATTAGTACAATGTTCTGTACCTAGCTACTAGCATTAGCACAATGTTCTGTAGCTAGCCTCTAGCATTAGTACAATGTTCTGTACCTAGCTACTAGCATTAGCACAATGTTCTGTAGCTTGCTACTAGCATTAGCACAATGTTCTGTAGCTAGCTACTAGCATTAGCATTTTTCACTACAACAAATTTAAAAAGTACAAGGCATGCGCAAAGAGATACTGATGCCACATACGTACATACTTGTTAACATGAGGAGTCAGAAGATAGTAAATGAAGTGAGTATGCAGTGCACTTCACAGTGTGCACTAGAGCATAGGTTGGCTATGGAGTGGAAGAAGGGCCTAGAGGGGTTGAGGGGGCTGAAGGTTAATGCAGAGGGGAGGAGGAAGAGGAGGATGACCTTGTGATAGGGAGAGCGAAAGAATACTGGCCAAGTTGATGTCGCTAGCTAGACATGATAGCCTGTGTTTTATGACATTAAACCTGTCTCGTATGAGACAAGAGAGGAGGAGGGAGAAAGAGGATGAAATATCCTCCCCTTTCTTTCTATCCTCAGCACAACAGGGCATGCTGTCCGGTCCTCTGGCAGTCTCTATGGGGGTGCCACGGGGTTCAATTCTCGGGCCGACTCTTTTCTCTGTATATATCAATGATGTTGCTCTTGCTGCGGGAGATTCCCTGATCCACCTCTACGCAGACGACACCATTCTGTATACTTCCGGCCCGTCCTTGGACACTGTGCTATCTAACCTCCAAACGAGCTTCAATGCCATACAACACTCCTTCCGTGGCCTCCAACTGCTCTTAAACGCTAGTAAAACCAAATGCATGCTTTTCAACCGTTCGCTGCCTGCACCCGCATGCCCGACTAGCATCACCACCCTGGATGGTTCTGACCTAGAATATGTGGACATCTATAAGTACCTAGGTGTCTGGCTAGACTGTAAACTCTCCTTCCAGACTCATATCAAACATCTCCAATCTAAAATCAAATCTAGTCGGCTTTCTATTCCGCAACAAAGCCTCCTTCACTCACGCCGCCAAACTTACCCTAGTAAAACTGACTATCCTACCGATCCTCGACTTCGGCGATGTCATCTACAAAATAGCTTCCAACACTCTACTCAGCAAACTGGATGCAGTTTATCACAGTGCCATCCGTTTTGTCACTAAAGCACCTTATACCACCCACCACTGCGACCTGTATGCTCTAGTCGGCTGGCCCTCGCTACATATTCGTCGCCAGACCCACTGAATCCAGGTCATCTACAAGTCCATGCTAGGTAAAGCTCCGCCTTATCTCAGTTCACTGGTCACGATGGCAACACCCACCCGTAGCACGCGCTCCAGCAGGTGTATCTCACTGATCATCCCTAAAGCCAACACCTCATTTGGCCGCCTTTCGTTCCAGTTCTCTGCTGCCTGTGACTGGAACGAATTGCAAAATCGCTGAAGTTGGAGACTTTTATCTCCCTCACCAACTTCAAACATCTGCGATCTGAGCAGCTAACCGATCGCTGCAGCTGTACATAGTCTATTGGTAAATAGCCCACCCATTTTCACCTACCTCATCCCCATACTGTTTTTATTTATTTACTTTTCTGCTCTTTTGCACACCAATATCTCTACCTGTACATGACCATCTGATCATTTATCACTCCAGTGTTAATCTGCAAAATTGTAATTATTCGCCTACCTCCTCATGCCTTTTGCACACATTGTATATAGACTCCCCCTTTTTTTCTACTGTGTTATTGACTTGTTAATTGTTTACTCCATGTGTAACTCTGTTGTCTGTTCACACTGCTATGCTTTATCTTGGCCAGGTCGCAGTTGCAAATGAGAACTTGTTCTCAACTAGCCTACCTGGTTAAATAAAGGTTAAATAAAAAAACAAAAAATTTAAAAAACAATTGAGTAAGAAACCAATCACAGCAGGCCACCAATAGTGTCTATGGTCCATGGTCAAGTAAAGCCATAGGCCCCCAGCCACTACCCAATCAAACACACACAGATTCAAGCCCTTGGTTTCCCTATCCACTCTCCGCACCCGGGCCAGTCTCCGATGGGAGGGTTTGGGGGGGGCTAATCTCTAACTCCATGCTAGACTGGCGCTTTCTGTACCATCCCCCCAGGCCCATCCTGTATCCAGCACACATCCCTAACTATGCCTACTATTGTTATCTGGCCCAGCTAACATGCTATGACACAGTATCACAGGAGATCCAGCTAATACAGACGGTGACCGAAAAACAGACGAATGACAGAGAGAGAGGACAAAAGAGAAGGATGCAGGAGAGGGGTAGATGGAAAAAGGAAAGAAAGAAGGGGGAAGGAGAGATACAGACACAGAATAAGCAAGAAAGAGGAGAGAAGAGGGGTGAGAGAGAGCCCAAATAAGAGAGCCCCCCCCACCCCGTTAATTGCAGATTCCCGTTCACAGCCCCACAGGAAGCTCCTCTCCGGTCCAGGCCACTTCCTCCTCCTCATGGTGGGAGGGTTGGAGTGTGTGTGTGGGTGTGTGTGTGTTTTAGTGTCTACATTCCTCTACATTGGCTTTCCAAACGACTCACCCTAACCAGAGTGAATAAAAAAGTTAGAGAAATAAAGGGATGGAGGACAGGAGTTGAGGGTGATAGAGAGAAAGGGAAGGGGGGGAAAGCCTTGGAAATGGAGAAGTAGAGAGATGAGATGGAGGAGAGGAAAAGGAGGAGATGAGAGGGGGGAGAGTGGGTGAAAGAGGTGAGCTTGAACAGACTGGTGACGGCTGGTTGTGTTTATTCTAGTGAGTCCCGGGAGGGAGTAGAGAAGTGACATTACAGACTAAGGGTGTAATGGTTCGCCAAACCCACGGATGGGTACGTATTGCGGTTGTGGGGTCAAGGTTCCATTTTGGTACACAAGGAATTGAAATGCCAACATTTTATTTTTTATTTTTTTATTGACTGTGTAATTTTTTCTACTCATTCAAGGGTTTTTATTTAGTTGGACTATTTTCTACATTGTAAAATAGTGAAGACCTCAAAACTATGAAATAACACATGGAATCATGTAGTAACCAAAAAAGTGTTGGTTGAGATTCTTCAAAGTAGCCACTCTTTGCCTTGATGACAGCTTTGCACACTCTTGGCATGCTCTCAACCAGCTTCACCTGGAAAGCTTTTCAAAAAGTCTTGAAGGAGTTCCCACATATGCTGAGCACTTGTTGGCTGCTTTCACTTCACTTTGCAGTCCAACTCATCCCAAACCATCTCAATTGGGTTGAGGTCAGGTGATTGTGGAGGCGAGGTCATCAGATGCAGCACCATCACTCTCTTTCTTGGTCAAATATCCCTTACACAGCCTGGGTGTGTGTTTTGGGTCATTGTGCTGCTGAAAAACAAATGATAGCCCCACTAAGCGCAAACCAGATGGGTTGGTGTATCACTGCAGAATGCTGTGGTAGCCATGATGATTAATTGTGCCTAGAATTCTAAATAAATCTAAGCAAAGCACCCCCACAACTCCTCCTCCATGCTTCACAGTGGGAACCACACATGCGGAGATCATCTGTTCACTTACACCGGTCTAATGTCCATTGCTCGTGTTTCTTGGCCTAAGCAAGTCTCTTCTTCTTATTGGTTACCTTTAGTAGTGGTTTCTCTGCAGCAATTTGACCATGAAGGCCTGATTCACACAGTCTCCTCTGAACAGTTGATGTTGAGATGTGTCTGTTACTTGAACTCTGAAGCATTTCTTTGGGCTGCAATTTCTGAGGCTGGTAACTCTAATGAACTTATCCCCTGCAGCAGAGGTAACTCTGGGTCTTCCTTTCCTGTGGAGGCCCTCATGAGAGCCAGTTTCATCATAGCGCTTGATGGTTTTTGCGACTGCACTTGAAGAAACTTTCAAAGTTCTTGAAATGTTCTGTATTGATTGACCTTCATGTCTTAAAGTAATGATGGACTGTCGTTTCGCTTTGCTTATTTGAGCTGTTCTTGCCATAATATGGACGTGGTCTTTTAACAAATAGGGCTATCTTCTGTATACCACCCCTACATTGTCAAAAGACAACTGATTGGCTCAGACGCATTAAGAAGGAAAGAAATTCCACAAATTAACTTTAAACAAGGCACACCTGTTAATTGAAATGCATTCCAGGTAACTACCTCATGAAGCTGGTTGAGAGAATGCCAATAGTGTGCAAAGCTGTCAGGGTGGCTATTTGAAGAATCTCAAATATATTTAGATTTGTTTTACACTTTTTTGTTACTACATGATTCCATATGTGTTATTTCATAGTTTTGATGTCTTCACTTTTATTCTCCAATGTAGAAAATAGTCAAAATAAAGAAAAACCCTGGAATCAGTAGGAGTTATGATGAAGGCATACCAACACGGAATACCAACACTATGTATTTTCTTAAATGAAAACACGATTACTCATCAACACCCCTATTACAAACAGCAACACGGCCTAAGCAGGTGCAGTGTCACAAACCCTTCTGTCAGAGTGCGAGGGGGGTGTGTGCATGTCTCACTCTAAGTCTTATAGCTACTGCATCCCATGTACAAAATATTTCACCTTTTTTCATTGACATAAATTACTCTACAGGCATATCAAAGTTCCAGAGTGGGATCCTTGATAGTTTAAAACAGTTATGGGCCATTTTATACAGAGAAATTGGCATAGTAGGCAATGTAACCAATAGTAGACTATGTCCTTTACTTGCATCACTGCACATCACGTGGGCTCCCGAGTGACGCAGCGGTCTAAAGGCACCGCATCTCAGTGCTAAGGCACCGCTTCTCAGAGGCGTCACTACAGACCCTGGTTCGACTCCAGGCTGTATCACAACTGGCCATGATTGGGTGTCCCATATGGCAGCGCACAATTGGCCCAGCGTCGTTAGGGTTTGGCTGGAGTAGGCCATCATTGTAAATAAGAATTAGTTCTTAACTGACTTGTCTAGTTAAACACATTTTAAAAAACATCTTGCAAATCACCACCATTTTGAATCCATTTTCACGTTCACTCTGTCAGTAGTGCTTACAAATCGGATCATAACTTTAAAACTAGCAAAGATCCCACACTGGAACTTTGATATACCAGTAGAGTATATTATGTTCAACATCATATACAGTGGCTTCGGAAAGTATTCAGACCCCTTACATTTTTCTACATTTTGTTATGTTACAGCCTTATTCCAAAATGGATTAAATAAATACAAATCCTCAGCGATCTACACACAATACCCCATAGTGACAAAGAGAAAACAGGTTTTTAGAATTTTTATAAATGTATTAAAATTTAAATAAATAACAGACGTAAGAATTCAGACCATTTGCCATGAGACTCGAAAATTGAGCTCAGGTGCATCCTGTTTCCATTGATCATCCTTGAGATGTTTCTACAACTTGATTGGACATAATTTGGAAAGGTGCACGCGTCTATATATAAAGGTCCCACAGTTGACAGTGCATGTCAGCGCAGTCCATAGAGCTCCGAGACTTTTGTCAGAGGGATTTTGGTGGGATTTTGTCGAGGCACAGTTCTGGGGAAGGGTATCAAAACAAATTCTGCAGCACTGAAGGTCCACCAAGAACACAGTAGCCTCCGTCATTCTTAAATGGACGAAGTTTGGAACCAAGACTCTTCTTTTATTTGTATTTTTATATAACCTTTAACTAAGCAAGTCAGTTATGAACAAAATCTTATTTACTTCCTAGAGCTGGCCGCCCGACCAAACTGAGCAATCAGGGGAGAAGGGCCTTGGTCAGGGAGGTGACCAAGGACCCGATGATCACTCTGATAGAGCTCCAGAGTTCCTCTGTGGAGCTGGGAGAACCTTCCAGAAGGACAACCATCTCTGCAGCACTCCACCAATAAGGCCTTTATGGTAGAGTGGCCAGACGGAAGCCACTCCTCAGTAAAAGGCACATGACAGTCCGCTTGGAGCTTGCCAAAAGGTACCTAAAGACTCTCAGACCATGAGAAACAAGATTATCTGGTCTGATGAAACCAAGATTGAACTCTTTGGCCTGAATGCCAAGCGTCACGTCTGGAGGAAACATGGCACCATCCCTACGGTGAAACATGGTGGTGGCAGCATCATGCTGTTTTTCAGCAGCAGGGACTGGGAGACTAGTCAGGATCGAAGGAAAGATGAACGGATCAAAGTACAGAGTGATCGTTGATGAAAACCATCTCCAGAGCGCTCAGGACCTCAGACTGATCCGAAGGTTCACCTTCCAGCAGGACAACGACCCTAAGCACACAGCCAAGACAATGCAGGAGTAGCTCGGGACAAGTCTCTGAATATCCGAACGGCCCAGCCAGAGCCCGGACTTGAACCCGATCGAAAATCCCTGAGAGACCTGAAAATAGCTGTGCAACAACGCTCCCCATCCAACCTGACAGAGCTTGAAAGGATCTGCAGAGAGGAATGGGAGAAACTCCCCAAATACAGGTGTGCCAAACTTCCTACCCAAGAAGACTTGAGGCTGTTGAAGCCAAAAGGTGCATCAACAAAGTACTGAGTAAAGGGTCTGAATACTTATGTAAATGTGATAGTTAAAAAAAAAAAAAAAACTTTAGCAAACATTTCTAAAAACCTGTTTTTGCTTTGTCATTATGGGGTATTGTCTGTAGATTGATGGGGGGGACTATGTAATTCATTTTTTAATAAGGCTGTAACGAAACAGAATGTGGAAAAAGTCAATGGCCTGAATACTTTCCTTACACACTATCATTTTTGGGGGACAAATCAAATGGTATAGTCAAAATTCATACATTTATGTTTAAAAAAAAGTTGTTTTGAAATCAAAACACTACTAGTACTCATATTACAGAGCAAGCTGTAAAGCTTCATATGACACCAATGCCTTATAGCACCTACAGATGTAACACTGGAGTCTTGAAGGAGGCCTGGGTAAGGCCAAAATGTTATAAATATGCCAACTTTGATCACTTATTTCTTAATTATGCTTTTAGATACAAATGTCAAATATATGTCAACAATCCTTCCTCCAAAGTACTATTCTATGGATTACATTGTTTTTTGTCTGGGTTTTCGTGAGGAATCACTCGCACACAGGATATAAAAACCATAAACTCCCTGGTGTTGCAAGTAGCACCATGCCCAGACCACCCGAGTCATTAAAACTGACTACCTTATTAAATAATGCAAAAAATGTATGAAAGCCACTGGTTTACAACTACCAAAGTATTGTGGAGTAGTATGTAGCTAATGGAGTAGCAGCTCTAACTAGCAATACAAAGCACAGACTAAGTAATATGGTCATGTTGAATAGTGGGGGGTTGGCCAAGGGGTGTGTGTGTGTTAACCGCAGATCTCAAGATTAGCCGTGGATTTGTTTTCTTTCATTAGCTGAGTATTACCCCCTCCTTCCATCCCGCACTCTGATTGGTGGATCAAACGCTTGGGCAGCACTTTTTATGGCCTGCTAAAATGAACTGCAACAGATGGTGGGAACCGAGAAGAGGGAGAGGGGAGAGGAGAGGAAGGATGAAAGAGGGATAGATGGAGGAAAGAAAGAGGGGGAGGAGAGACAGGAGGAGAGGGAGGAGAGAAGAGATACCGATGCAGAGGGGAGTTGGAGAAACGAAAGAAGGCCAAGCGGAAAAAAAGGTGTGGGGAGAGGAGAGAGATTGCACAAGGGCCGTGCTAGGTTTCCAGATTTCTGTTGTGATGTTTCAAAGCAGGCAACTGGAGGAGAGTGTTGCACTTGTTTGGAGATTCCAACACACTCTCATGGAGAGAAAGTGCTGTGTGTTACAGGAGAGGAGTGTGTGCATGCGTGTAGATGGTGCGGGGGAGGAGGGGCAGCAGTGGCTGCTGTTACTACATCTGTTCCCAGCCATCACTCTCACTACAGCTTTGACCCCCCCATCCTACACACAGACACTACACTGCGTGTGTGTGTGTGTGTGGATGGAAAAGTCGCCACACTGTGCCAAAGAGCAGCAAACAAGAATGCCTCTCCACGCCTCTCTTCTCATGTCCTGTCCTATCCTGTCCTGTCCCCTCCCCTCATCTATCGTTGGGCCCCTTGCAGCTCACACTCCCTTCCTCTCAGACTCCTCCCACCTCCATTTGCTCACCCTCTTCTTCCCTCACTCTCCATCTTGTTTTGTCTGACTGCCTGGCTGGGTCCTTCCCTCCATCCTCGCTCACACGCGCTCTCTCGGCTTCTCTCCTTTTCTTCATTGTAACTCCTGTCAACTTCTGTAACTCCTTAACCTCAATCTGAACAACACATCTGTCTGTATTGGTTGTTACACTTTATTTGCAAAACTTTATAATCGTGTTCAATTAATTACAAGGCGCTCATATATATTATGTATATAGCCAGCTAAGTTCATGAAGTTGGATTGATTAATGGAAGTATTAGGCTATGCAATCAACTATTTCAATAGATTATTGGAAACTTGCAGAAGCCAAAGACATTGATTTAAATATAGCAACCGCCACCACCATCCCCTTCCACACACAGTCAGTCTGCCACCAATCTGGCAACCGCATGAGTCAGCTGACAAGGTCATACGGGTGGTCGCACCACAGCCCTCCTGCTGGGCTAGAGGGGACACCAGTGTGAGGACAAAACGCTGGTGACAAATCACTTGTGACACGTTTCCATAGATTTAAAGCCACCATTCAGCCTCCCTTACTTTATTAAAAATTAGTGCCTTCGGAAAGTATTCAGACCCCTTGACTTTTTCCTTATTTTGTTAGGTTACAGCCTTATTGCAAAACCTTATTAAATACATAAAAAATCCTCAGCAATCTACACACAAATACCCCATAATGACAAAACAAACAGGGTTTTAGAAATGTTTGCTAATTTATAAATAAATAAAATGTAAATATCACATTTTCATAAGTATTCAGACCCTTTACTCAGGACTTTGTTGAAACACCTTTGGCAACGATTACAGCCTCAAATATTCTTGGGTATGACGCTACAAGCCTGGCACACCTTTATTTGGGGAGTTTCTCCCATTCTTCTCTGCAGATCCTCTCAAGCTCTATCAGGTTGGATGGGGAGAGTTGCTGCACAGATATTTTCAGCTCTGGAGCAGGTTTTCATCAAGGATCTCTCAGTACTTTGCTCCGTTCATCTTTGCCTCGATCCTGACTAGTCTCCCAGTACCTGCCGCTGAAAACACCCACACAGCTTGATGCTGCCACCACCATGCTTCACGGTAGGGATGGTGCCAGGTTTCCTTCAGATGTGACACTTGGCATTCAGGCCAAAGAGTTCAATCTTGGTTTCATCAGACCAGATAATCTTGTTTCTCATGCCCTGAGAGTCTTCAGGTGCCTTTTGGCAAACTTGAAGCGGACTGTCATGTGCCTTTTACTGAGGAGTGGCTTCCGTCTGGCCACTCTACCATAAAGGCCTGATTGCCGAAGTGCTGCAGAGATGGTTGTCCTTCTGGAAGGTTCTCCCATCTCCACAGAGGAACTCTGGATCTCTGTCAGAGTGACTATCGGGTTCTTGGTCACCTCCCTGACCAAGGCCCTTCTCCCCCGATTACTCAGTTTGGCCAGGCAGCCAGCTCTAGGAAGAGTCTTTGTGGTTCCAAACTTCTTCCATTTAAGAATGATGGAGGCCACTGTGTTCTTGGGGACCTTCAATACTGCATAATTCTTTTGGTACCCTTCCCCAGATCTGTGCCTCGACACAATCCGTTCTCGGAGCTCTAGGACAATTCCTTCGACCTCATGGTTTGGTTTTTGCTCTGACATGCACTGCCAACTGTGGGACCTTACATAAACAGGTGTGTGCCTTTAAAAATCATGTCCAATCAATTGAATATACCACAGGTGGACAACAATCAAGTTGTAGAAACATCTCAAGGGTGGTCAATGGAAACAAGATGCACCTGAGCTCAATTTAGAGTCTCATAGCAAAGGGTCTGAATACTTATGTAAAAAAGTTATGCCTTTGCTAAAATTTCTAAAACCTGTTTTCGCTTTGTCATTATGGGATATTGTGTGTAGATTTCTGAGGATGTTCTTTAAAAAAAAAAAAAAAAATTTTTTTTTTAATGCTGTAACGTAACAAAATGTAGAAAAAGTAAAGGGGTATGAATACTTTCCCAAGGCATTGTGTTTAAACCAGGGCTAACTTTGCATCACCTTGAGCAACTTTGCAACTTGTATTAGACTCAAAACTACAACCATTGTTTAAGACACAATATGCAGAAATCTTTCTGCCATTTCCTAATAGTTCGCATAATTTCAGTTTATGTGACAACACAAGCAATTTTAGTGTAGAGAATCATTGTACGATCTAAACAACTGAATATATATTTTCAATAACCCCAAATATTGTATTTTTAGCTGTTTGAAGCTGGTGTACAAAACCGAAAGTATAAGACGCCAAAACGAAACTTAAGAACGGGAAGAATAGAAATAGCACACAGAACAGATCTAGAGATTACCGCTTCTTAGACTTGCTTTCAATGAGAATGACAGATCTACAACTCACATTTCTATGTTAATTCGGTCGGGTCGTCAAAAAGTTACATATTGCAGCTTTATGTTCAATGAGTAATACATTAAATAAGGAAGTTGAGTCCTCTACCAGCAAGGCAGATAGAGACAATGAGCCCTGAGCCAAACTGCCAAAACTGACACATGCTCTTCAAAGCAAACATTGGGAGTGGGGGGGAGGGGGTTGCTCTCACCCAGCACTAACAGAGCAGTGTTGTTTATAACCCGTTCACCTTTGGGTCCCTCATGACGTTAGCACGCTAACTAGCTAGCGTTGTGTTAAATATGAGAGAGAGCGAGAGATGGAGAGAGCGGGAGGATGCATGGATGCCTTTTCAAAGCATTCCACTGGTGGCTACAGCCGGGTGTTGTGGGGAGTTGTCTTACGTAGAAGAGTGTTTTTGTGTGAGTGTGCGTGTATGAGAGAGAGGAGCCATCTTTATCAAGGCTGGCTTGTCAGTTCACAGACTGGGTTAGGTAGGGACTTGGGGGAAAGGAGAGAAGGGGAGAGGGAGGGAGAGATCCGATGACCACATGTTGGCTATTTATTACCCCCTCCTAACGGTCTCTCCCCTGACACCAAGAGAAGTCAACTTTCCCTCCTAACTGTCTCTCCTGACACCAAGAGAAGTCAACTTTCCCTCCTAACTGTCTCTCCTGACACCAAGAGAAGTCAACTTTCCCTCCTAACTGTCTCTCCTGACACCAAGAGAAGTCAACTTTCCCTCCTAACTGTCTCTCCTGACACCAAGAGAAGTCAACTTTCCCTCCTAACTGTCTCTCCTGACACCAAGAGAAGTCAACTTTCCCTCCTAACTATCTCTCCTGACACCAAGAGAAGTCAACTTTCCCTCCTAACTGTCTCTCTCCTGACACCAAGAGAAGTCAACTTTCCCTCCTAACCGTCTCTCCCCTGACACCAAGAGAAGTCAACTTTCCCTCCTAACTGTCTCTCTCCTGACACCAAGAGAAGTCAACTTTCCCTCCTAACGGTCCCTCTCCTGACACCAAGAGAAGTCAACTTCCCATTCTTTAAAAAATATATATAGTTTACCTTTATTTAACTAGGCAAGTCAGTTAAGAACACATTTTTATTTTCAATGACGGCCTAGGAACAGTGGGTTAACTGCCTTGTTCAGGGGCAGAACGACAGATTTTTACCTTGTCAGCTCAGGGATTCGATCTTGCAACCTTCCGGTTACTAGTCCAACGCTCTAACCACTAGGCTACCTGCCGTCCTAACGGTCTCTATCCTGACACCAAGAGAAGTCAACCTTCCGGTTACTAGTCCAACGCTCTAACCACTAGGCTACCTGCTGTCCTAACGGTCTCTCTCCTGACACCAAGAGAAGTCAACCTTCCGGTTACTAGTCCAACGCTCTAACCACTAGGCTACCTGCTGTCCTAACGGTCTCTCTCCTGACACCAAGAGAAGTCAACCTTCCGGTTACTAGTCCAACGCTCTAACCACTAGGCTACCTGCTGTCCTAACGGTCTCTCTCCTGACACCAAGAGAAGTCAACCTTCCGGTTACTAGTCCAACACTCTAACCACTAGGCTACCTGCTGTCCTAACGGTCTCTCTCCTGACACCAAGAGAAGTCAACCTTCCGGTTACTAGTCCAACACTAACCACTAGGCTACCTGCTGTCCTAACGGTCTCTCTCCTGACACCAAGAGAAGTCAACCTTCCCTCCTAACGGTCTCTCTCCTGACACCAAGAGAAGTCAACCTTCCCTCCTAACCGTCTCTCTCCTGACACCAAGAGAAGTCAACCTTCCGGTTACTAGTCCAACGCTCTAACCACTAGGCTACCTGCTGTCCTAACGGTCTCTCTCCTGACACCAAGAGAAGTCAACCTTCCGGTTACTAGTCCAACGCTCTAACCACTAGGCTACCTGCTGTCCTAACGGTCTCTCTCCTGACACCAAGAGAAGTCAACCTTCCGGTTACTAGTCCAACACTCTAACCACTAGGCTACCTGCTGTCCTAACGGTCTCTCTCCTGACACCAAGAGAAGTCAACCTTCCCTCCTAACGGTCTCTCTCCTGACACCAAGAGAAGTCAACCTTCCCTCCTAACCGTCTCTCTCCTGACACCAAGAGAAGTCAACCTTCCCTCCTAACCGTCTCTCTCCTGACACCAAGAGAAGTCAACCTTCCCTCCTAACGTTCTTTTTATTTATTTATTCATTTCATCAGGTAGGCCAGTTGAGAACAAGTTCTCATTTACAACTGTGACCTGGCCCAGATAAAGCAAAGCAGTGTGACAAAAACAGCAGTGTTACACACGGGATAAACAAACATACAGTCAATAACACAATAGAAAGTTAAGGCAATAAATAGGCCACTAATGGTGAAGTAATTACAATTGAGCAATTTACATTGGAGTGATATATGTGCAGATGAGGATGTGTAAGTAGAAATACTGGTGTGCAAAAGAGCAGATCAAATAAATATGGGGATGAGGTAGGGAGTTGGTTGGATGGGCTATTTACAGATGGCCTGTGTACAGCTGCAGCGATCGGTAAACTGCTCTGACAGCTGACGCTTAAAGTTAGAGAGAGATATAAGTCTCCAACTTCAGTGATTTTTGCAATTTGTTCCAGTCATTGGCAGCAGGGAACTGGAAGGCAGCAAAAGTAGGTGTTGGCTTTGGGGATGACCAGTGAAATATACCTGCTGGAGCGTGTGCTACAAGTGGGTGACCAGTGAGCTGAGATAAGGCAGAGCTTTACCTAGCAAAGACTTATAGATGACCTGGAGCCAGTGGGTTTGGAGACGAATATGTAGCGAGGACCAGCCAATGAGAGCCTACAGGTCGCAATGGTGAGTAGCATATGGGGCTTTGGTGACAAAACAGATGGCACTGTGATAGCAAATTGGATGCAGTCTGAGTAGAGTGTTGGAGGCTATTTTGTAAATAATGTCGCTGAAGTCAAGGATTAGTAGGAAAGTCAGTTTTACGAGGGTATGTTTGGCAGCATGAGTGAGGGAGGCTTTGCTGCGAAATAGGAAGGCGATTCTAGATTTCACTTGGGATTGGAGATGCTTAATGTGAGTCTGGAAGGAGAGTTTACAGTCTAGCCAGGCACCAAGGTATTAACACAGTCTCCAAAGGGCCAGATGTATACAGAATGGTATCGTCTGCGTAGAGTTAGATCAAAGAATCACCCTCAGCAAGAGCGACATCATTGATATATTCAGAGAAAAGAGTCGGCCCGAGAATTGAACCCTGTAGCACCCCCATAGAGACTGCCAGAGGTCCGGACAACAAGCCCTCCGATTTGACACACTGAACTCCTAGAAGTAGTTGGTGAACATGGCGAGGCATTCAGAGAAACCAATGCTGTTGAATCTGCCGATAAGAATACGGTGATTGACAGAGTTGAAAGCCTTGGCCAGGTCGATGAAGACGGCCGCACAATACTGTATTTTATCGATGGTGGTTATATCGTTTAGGACCTTGAGCGTGGCTGAGGTGCACCCGTGACCAGCTCAGAAACCAGATTGCGTAGCGGAGAAGGTATGGTGGGATTCGAAATAGTCGGTGATCTGTTTGTTCACTTGGCTTTCGAAGACTTTAGAAAGGCAGGACAGGATGGATAAAGGTCTAACAGTTTGGGTCTAGAGTGTCTCCCCCTTTAAAGAGGGGTATGACCGCGACCGCTTTCCAATCTTTAGGAATCTCAGACGATACGAAAGAGGTTGAACAGACTAGTAATAGGGGTTGCAACAATGGCGGTGGATAATTTGAGGAAGAGAGGGTCCAGATTGTCTAGCCCAGCTGATTTGTAGGGGTCCAGATTTTGCAACTATTTCAGAACATAAGCTGTCTGGATTTGGGTGAAGGAGAAGCGGGGGGGGCTTGGACCAGTTGCTGCGGGTGGCGCAGAGCTGTTGGCCGGGGTTGGGGTAGCTAGATGGAAAGCATGGCCAGCCGTAGAGAAATGCTTATTGAAATTCAATTATCGTGGATTTTTCAGTGGTGACAGTGTTTCCTAGTCTCAGTGCAGCTGGGAGGAGATACTCTTATTCTCCATGGACTTTACAGTGTCCCAGAAGTTTTTGGAATTAGTGCTGCAGGATGCAAATTTCTGTTTGAAAAAGCTAGCCTTTGCTTTCCTAACTGAATGTGTTTATTGGTTCCTGACTTCCCTGAAAAGTTGCATATCGCGGGAACTATTTGAAGCTAGTGCAGTACGCCATGGCCTATATCTGTTCTTAGTTCAAATTTTTTGAAAGGGGCATTATTTAAGATGGTGAGGAACGCACTTTTAAAGAACAACCAGGAATCCTCTACTGACGGTTTGAGGTTAATATCCTTCCAGGATACCCGGGCCAGGATGATTAGAAAGGCCTGCTCGCAGAAGTGTTTTAGGAAGTGTTTGACAGTGATGAGGGATGGTTGTTTGACCGCGGACGCATAAAAAGACGCAGGCCATGAGGCAGTAATCACTGAGACCCTGGTTGAAAACAGCAGAGGTGTATTTAGAGGGAAAGTTGGTCAGGATGAGATCTATGAGGGTGCCCATGTTTACGGATTTGGGGGTTGTACCTGGTAGGTTCTTGATAATTTGTGTGAGATTAAGGGCGTCTATCTTAGATTGTAGGACAGCCGGGGTGTTAAGCATATCCCAATTTACATCACCTAGCAGTACGAACTCTGACGATAGATGGGGGGCAATCAATTCACATATGGTGTCCAGGGCACAGCTGGGAGCTGAGGGGGGGGGGGGTCTATAACAAGCGGAAACAGTGAGGCACTTATTTCTGGAGAGATGGATCTTTAAAAGTAGAAGCTCAAACCGTTTGGGCACAGACCTGGATAGTATGATAGAACTCTGCAGGCTCTCTACAGTATATTGCAATTCCTCTCCCTTTAGCAGTTCTGTCTTGACGGAAAATGTTGTAATTGGGGATGGAAATTTCAGAATTTTTGGTAGCCTTCCTAAGCCAGGATTCAGACACAGCTAGGACATCAGAGTTGGTGGAGTGTGCTAAAGCACACAAAAGTCAACAAATGAGAGCGCCTGGGGACACACAGGGCCTGGGTTAACCTCTACATCACCAGAGGAACAGAGGAGGAGAGGAGTAGGATGAGGGTACGGCTAAAGGCTATAAAAACTGGTCGTCTAGTGCTTTGGGAACAGAGAATAAAAGGAGTAGATTTCTGGACGTGGTAGGATAGAGTCAGGGCATAGTGTACAGACAAGGGTATGGTAGGGTGCGAGTACAGTGGGGGGTAAACCTAGGCATTGAGTGACAGAGAGGTTGCAGCTCTGGAGGCGCCAGTAAAGCTAGGTGTGGTCTCCGCATGTGTGGGTGGTGGTACAAGGGGGCTATCCGAGGCATGTTGAGCAGGACTAGGGGCTCCGCAGTAAAATAAAACAATGAGAACGGCTCTAAACAACAGTATAAAGGCATATTGACATTAGAGAAAGGTATAAAGCAATCACAGGTGTTGATTGGGAGAGCTAAGACTACAACGGGTGAGACAACAACGGGTAAAGAGCTAGGACAACAACAACGGGTAAATGGCGTTGAATGGGCAGAGAGGGTCAGTTGGCTACACACAGGGTCTGAGTTCAAAGCTGGGGCCAACAGATAAACAAAATGAAGTACCGTGTTAATGTACAGTCCGGCAGGCATCATCTGTGTAGCTGAGTGATCATATGGTCCAATGAGCAGCAGTAGATGAAACAGGGAGCCATTTGGTAGTCGATGACTATGCTAGGTGAGCGGGAGACATGGCGTTCAAGAAGCTAGCGGGCCAAGGCAATCAGATGAATCATCACCAACATCCATGACGCAAAGGCCGGTTAAGAGCACATTGGCCGAATTACGTCAGCAGACCAGTTGAGATGGATCGGCGGGGCTCCGTGTCGACAAAGGGTCCAGGCCAATTGGCAAGAGAGGTATTGTAGTTGGTGTAATTATTTTGCTAGCCATGAGATGGGCCTAGCTTGAGGCCAGCTCGAGACTGGTCTCACTCATCCTGACACCAAGAGAAGTCAACTTCCCCCCTCCTAACAGTCTCTCTCTTTCACATGCCAAGAGAGACAGCAGACCAAAGTTGGTTGTTGTGGATTGTCTTTGTGTAGCCCTTTACACTTGTACCTGTATACAGGTTGAAAATGGCAGATTTGGACACTGATAGGTACCTACAGTCGAAGTCAGAAGATTACATACACTTAGGTTGGAGTCATTAAAACTTGTTTTTCAACCACTCCACACATTTCTTGTTAACAAACTATAGTTTTGGCAAGTTGGTTAGGACATCTACTTTGTGCATGACAAGTAATGTTTCCAACAATTGTTTGCAGGCAGATTATTTCACTTACAATTCACTGTATCACAATTCCAGTGGGTCAGAAGTTTACATACACTAAGATGACTGTGCCTTTAAAGCAGCATGGAAAATTCCAGAAATTATGTCATGGATTTAGTAGCTTCTGATAGGCTAATTGACATAATTTGAGTCAATAGGAGGTGTACCTGTGGATGTATTTCAAAGCCTACCTTCAAACGCAGTGCCTCTTTGCTTGACATCATGGGAAAATCAAAAGAAATCATTCAAGACCTCAGAACAAAAATCGTAGACCCCCACAAGTCTGGTTCATCCTTGGGAGCAATTTCCAAACGCCTGAAGGTACCACGTTCATATGTACAAATAATAGTATGCAAGTATAAACACCATGGGACCACGTAGCCGTCATACCGCTCAGGAAGGAGACGTGTTCTGTGTCCTAGAGATGACCGTACTTTGGTGCGAAAAGTGCAAATCGATCCCAGAACAGCAAAATACCTTGTGAAGATGCTGGAGGAAACAGGTACAAAAGTATCTATATCCACTGTAAAATGAGTCCTATATCGACATAACCTGAAAGGCCACTCAGCAAGGAAGAAGCCACTGCTCCAAAACAGTCATTAAAAAGCCAGACTACGGTTTGCAACTGCACATGGGGACAAAGATTGTACTTTTTGGAGAAATCTCGTCTGATTAAACAAAAATAGAACTGTTTGGCCATAATGACCATCGTTATGTTTGGAAGAAAAAGGGGGATGCTTGCAAGTTGAAGAACACCATCCCAACCGTGAAGCATGGGGGTTGCAGGATCATGTTGTGGGGGTGCTTTGCTGCAGGAGGGACTGTTGAACTTCACAAAATAGATGACAACATGAGGAAGGAAAATTATGTGGATATAGTGAAGCAACATCTCAAGACATCAGTCAGGAAGTTAAAGCTTGGTCGCAAATGTGTCTTCCAAATGGACAATGGCCCAAAGCATACTTCCAAAGTTGTGGCAAAATTACATTTACATTTAAGTCATTTAGCAGACGCTCTTATCCAGAGCGACTTACAAATTGGTGCATTCACCTTATGACATCCAGTGGAACAGTAGTAGCCTAAGGACAACAAAGTCAAGGTATTGGAGTGACCATCACAAAGCCCGGACCTCAATCCCATAGAACATTTGTGGGCAGAACTGAAAAAGCATGTGCGAGCAAGGAGGCATACAAACCAGACTCAGTTACACTAGCTCTGTCAGGAGGAATGGAACAAAATTCACCCAACTTACTGTGGGAAGCTTGTGGAAGGCGACCCGAAACGTTTGACCCAAGTTAAACAATTTAAAGGCAATGTTACCAAATAGTAATTGAGTGTATGTAAACTTCTGACCCACTGGGAATGTGATGAAATAAATAAAAGCTGAAATAAATCATTCTCTCTACCTTTATTTTAAGAATGTGAAATGTCAGAATAAAGTGGTGATCCTAACGGACCTAAGACAGGGAATTTGTACTAGAATTAAATGTCAGGAATTGTGAAAAACTGAGTTTAAATGTATTTGGCTAAGGTGTATGTAAACTTCAACTGTACATTGGAACGCAGTGGCTGTACAGTAACATGCTATACATGATATCAGAGCTCAGGCTCTGCGCATCACAGCTCTTTATGGGTTTTGACAGACAGCCATTTTGAACTTGAGCACCACTCGTGACAAGTGCCCCCCCTCCCTCCTGCTATATGGGGTCAGTTATGCAATATTTTTGTTGTCTGAGTGAGGGATTTGCTGTTAATTACGAAGACTCAATGTATTTGGAAAGATGAGACGTTGAGTATTATAATAAATACCGCTTTGATGGCATACAAGCATGCCAAATCGGTCCATTTAAATAAATAAATAAAATCTATGCATTTCACATGACTGGGAATATAGATATGCATCTGTTGATCACAGATACGACCCCCAAAAACTGGGCCTCAGGATCTCGTCACGGTATTTTTGTGCATTCAATTTGCCATCGATAAAATGCAATTGTGCTCATTGTCCGTAGCTTATGCCTGCTCATACTATAACCCCAACGCCACCATGGGGTACTCTGTTCACAATGTTGACATCAGTAAACCGCTCGCCCACACACCATACACGTGGTTTGCGGTTGTGAGGCCGGTGTGACTTACTGACATTGGATGCAGCTTATGGTAAAGAAATTAATATTAAATTATCTGGCATGATTATTAAATTACCTGTGTAATGATCATGCTGTTTAATCAGCTTCTTGATATGCCACACCTGTCAGGTGGATGGATTGTCTTGGCAAAGGACAAATGCTCACTAACTGGAATATAAACAAATTTGTGCGAAATTAGCTTTTTGTGCAAATGGGATCTTTTATTTCAGCTCGTAAAACATGGGACCAACACTTTACATGTTGCGTTTATATTTTTGTTCAGTGTAGTTAAATAGTTAACCAATAGCTACCAGGACTATGTGCATTGACTCTTCGCACTAACTCTTTTGACTCATCACATACACTGCTGCTACTAATCCTGTTGCCTAGTCAGTTTATCCCTGCCTATATGTACATATCTACCTCAATTACCTTGTACCTCTGCACATCGACTCGGTGTTGGTACCCCGTGATACTCAAGTCATTGTTACTCATTGTGTATTTATTCGTCGTGTTAGTTTTCTATTCTCTCTCTTTTTTTGCTTTCTGCATTGTTGGGAAGGACGCATAATTAAGCATTTCCCTGTTCGTCTACACTTGTTGTTTACGAAGCATGTTACAAATACAATTTGATAGGATTTTTTTTTTCTCAGTGTAATAATGCTTTTCAATTCTTCTGTAAGAAACATTTCAATTTAGCCCTATCCATATAGTGCCTTCAGAAAGTATTCATACCCCTTGACTCATTCCACATTTTGTTGCTACAGCCTGAACTCAACATTGATAAATCTATTTTTTTGCTCACAAATCTACACAAAATACACATTAATGACAAAATGAAAACGTGTTTTTAGAAATGTTTGCACATTTGAGGCAGCATCATGCTATGGGGCAGGGACTGGGAGACTGAAAAGGATCTGCTTTAGAGTGCAAACGTCCTTAGACTGGGGGCAAAGATTTACGTTCCAACAGGACAATTTACCCCAAACATACAGCCAAAGCAACGCTTGAATGGCTTCATAATAAGAATGTGAAAGTCTGCTAGAGTGGCCCAGCCAAACCACAGACTTGAATCCCATTGAAAATCTGTGGAATACTTGAAGATTGCTGCTCCCCATCTAACTTAACAGAGCTTGAGAAAATCTGCAAGAATGGGAGTAAATCCCTAAATCCAGATGTACAATGCTGATATACATACTCAAGATGACTCAAAGCTGTAATCTCCGCCAAAGGTGTTTCTACAAAGTATTGACACGGGTGTAAATTAAATATTTTCTATAAAATGTACAATAACTGTCATTATTGGGGTATCGTGTGTAGAATTTAGATAAAAAAAAAAAAAAAATGAATTTAGAATTCAGGCTGTAACAACAAAATGTGGAATAAGTCAAGAGGTATGAATACTTTCTGAAGGCACTATAGGCCAATTCCCACAAGTGTAAGGTTTAAGAAATGCAATAGCCTAATCCAAGTTAATGTAGGGTCGTTGATGGAAAATGCAGAATAGAATAGCCTTTCGGCCAATACATAGCAGCATAGTTTTGTGTGTTTGTGAGTGACAGAACAGTAAAGTACAGTTGGTCCTGTCTGGCCTGCCTGTGATGATGTGACTGACTGGCGTTTAGACAAAGTGGCAGAGCATGACACTCTCCTCGATCACAACAGGAAGCACAGACTCGCCAGTCAGTGTTCCACTTCCCTCTTTCTCTCTGCACGTGTGTGTGGTGGCTGTGTCTGACTGATGGGGAGCATTCTCTCTCTCCCCCTTCTCACTGGCCAGCTTCTTGTGAGTTTTTAGAGGACCACCCCTCCCCCTCCCCCGTTTCTCTCCTCCTTCAGCTCACACTCAGCTGCAATTACCCATCCTCCCTCCCTCTCCTTCCCCTCCCTCAGACTACCCTGCCATGACATATCGCATGCGCACACACACAACCTACACACACACACACACACAAATGCAACAGGTAGGGCCAACTCAAATGCAACACAGATGCAACAGGTAGAGAAAATTCACACACACTTTTAACCACATCCATCTACAATGCCTCTAGCTCTGTCGCTCTTCCACCCCCTCTCACAGAGCAAAAGGTCAGGGTGTCGGTGCAGTACAATGTTTACAGAGGCAAGGAGGGGGAGGCATACAGGAACGGACAGAGCCTCTTCTCCGTTTCCTCTTCCTCTCAATCATCCTGTTTTTCCCCTTCCCCTCCATAGTCTCCCTTTCTCACTCTCACGGTCTCTCTCCATCCCTCTTTCAATCGCTTCCTCCTCCTTTTATAATAAGCTAAGGCTATACCTATGGTAAATGCTTAACACAAGTTAGGCTATATGGCTGTGTTCAGGGATTTTAATATATTTTTGTAGTTTTCCCCAAATGGTTTGACAGTGCGCAAGTATCTATCTCCCATGTGTTCAGGTCAACACACACACACAGTTCATTCAATAAAACGGGATATTTGTTTCTCTGCTAAAGTGAAAGTTCTTGGCTCAGTATCGGCAGCAGCAGCATGTCACAACAGAGTCAGTTGCTAGGCAGAGAGAAGTGAGTTACCACATCCCACGGTGACAAATGAGAGTTAGGATAATCTCTCCTAAACAAACTGCTAACATAACCGGATTCAATCCTCTCCTTGGACTAATAAAGGAGACATACACATCTAGACCTACATAGGGCTACCAATAGTCACGCACATACCCACAAATAGTTTAAACTCGATCTGATAAGCCATGCAGATAGCATCAGTAATGTGGAAGCTCCACTCGCTTGCATTCCTCTCACAGATCTGGGCTCTGGTGTGAAGAAGATGGGAGGAGGGAGGAGAGGAAGAGATGGGAGGGAGGAAGAGATGGGAGGGAGGAAGAGATGGGAGGGGTGTGTTTCAACCAACCACGGAACAATGTGGCCACGGAAAATGTCTGTCGAGACCCACAGCCCAGCCAAATATATATTTTCCTGCCCTCTCAGTATCCTCTCCTCCCTCTCCTCTCCCCTCTTATTTCCTCTTCTCTCTCCTCTCTCTCCCTTCCTCCCTCTGTCCGTCTGTCCTCTCTCCCCCCGTCTGTCTGTCTGTCCTCTCTCCCCCCGTCTGTCTGTCCTTCCTCTCTCCCCCAGTCTGTCTGTCCTTCCTCTCTCCCCCAGTCTGTCTGTCCTTCCTCTCTCCCCCAGTCTGTCTGTCCTTCCTCTCTCCCCCAGTCTGTCTGTCCTTCCTCTCTCCCCCAGTCTGTCTGTCCTTCCTCTCTCCCCCGATCTGTCTGTCCGTCCTCTCTCCCCCCGATCTGTCTGTCCGTCCTCTCTCCCCCGATCTGTCTGTCTGTCCTCTCTCCCCCCGATCTGTCTGTCTGTCCGTCCTCTCTCCCCCGGTCTGTCTGTCCTCTCTCCCCCCGGTCTGTCTGTCATCTCTCCCCCGGTCTGTCTGTCATCTCTCCCCCCCGGTCTGTCCTCTCTCCCCCCGGTCTGTCCTCTCTCCCCCGGTCTGTCCTCTCTCCCCCGGTCTGTCCTCTCTCCCCCCGTCTGTATGTCTCTCTGTCCTCTCTCCCCCCGTCTGTATGTCTGTCTGTCCTCTCTCCCCCCCCCTGTATGTCTGTATGTCTGTCTGTCTGTCTGTCCTCTCTCCCCCGATCGGTCTGTCTGTCCTCTCTCCCCCGATCGGGCCGTCTTCTCTCCCCCGGCCGTCTTCTCTCCCCGGCCGTCTTCTCTCTCCCCCGGCCGTCCGTCCGTCCCCCCCCTCCGTCCGTCCTCTTCCCCCCTGTATGTCCTCTCACCTCCCCTGTATGTCCTCTCACCTCCCGTCTGTATGTCCTCTCACCTCCCGTCTGTATGTCCTCTCACCTCCCGTCTGTATGTCCTCTCACCTCCCGTCTGTATGTCCTCTCACCTCCCGTCTGTCCATCGGTCTGTCCTCTTCTCCCCTCCCCCCCTTCTGTCTCCCCTCCTGTCTGTCTCTCTCCACACACACACATTTTTTTTTTTTTTAAATCAGCCACAGTTCATGCACCAAGACACAGAATAACAGTATACACATACTTTCACCCACACAATTCAAGGAGGTAGTCACCGAGTTCAATGAGGTATTCTCAATTGTTATAAATACATTTTAAAAACACTTGATTGTAATACTGTGTAGATTTCTAGGACTTTGTTCATTTCTCTCTTTCGCCCCTCCTCTCCTCAGTATGAATGCGATTGGTAGTTACAGGGTAGTTGTTTCAGACAGACTGTATGCATGCTGGGACCCAAACATGTTCTTACTGGATACATGGCCTCCTCTAGAACACACTTTACACAAGCTCTCAGCCTAACTAGGGACAGGCAGACTGTACAAAACAGGAGTACAAGAAGTATAGGAACACCATTCATTCATCCGTGTAAAGATAGGATGGACAAGCCCAGGATTTTGACAGCTGCATATAATATGTAAATAAAATCATGGCAGTAGCCTATATTCAGGTCTAAATATGACACCTAACAGAACTGAGAGAATGGTAGAAAATGAAAATAAATCAGTGCATACTCAAATGGTTCAGTCCTGACTCATCAATCAAAGGGCCGACCCAACAATCAGAGGGGTGAGGGAGGTGGGAATACCATACTGCCGACAAGGCAAAGAGTGGTGACTCAAAGTGTGTAATCTGTGTGACTTACCTACACACGTTGGAGGTGGGGTGTGTGACACAAAGAATTGAGGAAAAGGACTCCTCTTAACAAAAGCACAGCCAGATAAAGAGAGGGTAGAGATGACAGCATGCCATGCACATAGCGCAGAGCCTGGACAATGACTTGAGTGCTAGCCACAGTGAGTATCAGTGTGCTCTACGCACACACCAAAACTACTGGAAGAAAACAATGACACTATTTCATCCAAAATCGGTAATGAAGCAAAATGAGTCTTTAGAATGCCTTTAACTTGTACTGTTCTCCACCTACGTCTATAGAAAGCAACTGATGAATGTCAAAACACTAAAAAAAAAGCGCAAGAATGGAAGAACATATGAAAATGTGAAAAAGGATACGGATGACGAACGAATAAAGAGAGAAAAAAAGTAGACATGCTGAGTGAAGCTTAAAGCACAGCCTTCAGTATATGGGGAGTTTACAGTATTGAGTGGTGGGATGGATGGAAGAGAGAGCCTTATATTTACCCGTCGAGAGACCAGGGCAAAAACGCGTCTGGGCTCGGAGCTCAGGGCCTGGGTGGGAGACCACGGCCTGCCTGCCCACCTCGAGTGTCAGCACCCCACTGCTCACACTGCAGGGAGAGCACAGAGACCGGCGTCAATACACACAGTCATGTCGTCCGCATGCACACACACACACACACACTCAACCAGCCTTCTCATCTTAGACCAGAGCAGCATGCAATGACAGATCGTGTGTGTGTGTGTGTGTGTGTGTGTGTGTGCGAGACACTCAGAGGTAGTAGACTGATTTCTTGCCTTGTTAAGCTGTAAATTAATCAAACAACGTGTACTCTTATCACATAAACTTGTCTCTGAGCACCAACACACACACTGCCGACAGCGAAACCAGGAAACTGTGGCCCTTTGCAGGATGGCGAGTTGAAACGGAGGCCCAACCAAGAACCCAACACGAGACAGTCATTCTCATTATGGCATTTATTTCCAACATGTCAGACTAGCACTAAAAGCTGTTGACAGCTGATTATTATGGTAATAGGTGAGACAAACAAGGATAGATGGACACAACATGGCATTACAGTGCAGAGCCACCGACAGCTTATCTACTTTGGGAAAGAGGTTTGGGGGTGAAAAACTAAGATGAGGGGGGAAGGGAGGGAGAACGCATTCTAAATGGTGGCTATAGCAGGGTGTTGTGGGGAGTTGTCTCCCGAGAGGAGTGTGTCTGTGCCTACGGATCTGTGTATGAGAGAGAGCAAAGGATGGATAAGAAAAAGAGGGAGGAAGGGAGGAGGAAAATGGCTAGCTAAAACAGGACAGATAGGATGGATGAAAGAGACGGGAGAGGACAGGGATGAGCGAGAGGGAGGAGGGGTCGAGAGAGAGAGAGGAAAGGAGGGACAGAACAGAGATTATCAGATTAGTGGCTGGTAAGAGGGCCTAATTAAGAGGCAGAAAGAGAGGCAGTTCTAATGGGGCTGGGCGGAGAAGACATTTTCGGTTCAAAATGCCTGTTTAGCCACGACCAGTGGACTGTGTCCCCAAGCATCTCAAGTCCTGTTCACATGAAATGCTACATGCGCGTCCTGGTCTGTGTACACGTCACAGGAGACTAACTGTGGCCCAGTGTAAGTCCAGCAGGGTCACCGTGCGTGCTGCGCACACGACTTAGCTGTCGGACAGGTGAAAGGTCATGCTACTCTGGAGCAGAGAATAACTTAACCTACATATAAAACCCACCACAGAAGCTTGGTTTGAACTAAGCTATACAAGTGGTGCAAAAAGGGATCGATACAGATGATTAGATACTGATCAATGCACATAAAAATAAATAAAACGTCTCAAATCTACTTTATTAGGCCTACACACTTGCAGGTGTAAAAAAAAAAGTGCTATGGCTACCGGTTTCAAACTGTAAAATATATATATATATATATATTACACACACACAGTATCAGTCATAAGTTGACACACCTGTTCAAGGCTTTTGCTTTATTTTTACTATTTTCTACATTGTAGAATAATAGTGAAGGCATCAAAACTATGACATAACATATGGAATCATGTAGAAACCAAAAAAAGTGTTAAACAAAATCAAAATATAAGTAGCCACCCTTTGCCTTGATGACAACTTTGCACACGCTTGACATTCTCTCAACCAGCTTCACCTGGAATGCTTTTCCAACCGTCTTGAAGGAGTTCCCACATATGCTGAGCACTTGTCGACTGCTTTTCCTTCACTCTGCAGTCCAACTCATCCCAAACGGGGGTTGAGGTCAGGTGATTGTGGAAGCCAGGTCATCAGATGCAGCACTCCGTCACTCTCCTTCTTGGTCAAATAGTCCTTACACAGCCTGGAAGTGAGTTGGGTCATTGTCCTGTTGAAAAACAAATGATAGTGGGACTAGTGCAAACCAGATGGGATGGTGTATCACTGCAGAATGCTGTGGTATCCATGCTGGTTAATTGCCGTGAATTCTAAATAAAATCTCAGACAGTGTCACCAGCAAAGCACCCCCGCACCGCCTCCTCCATGCTTCACAGTGGGAACCACACATGCGGTGATCATCCGTTCACCAACTCTGTGTCTCACAAAGACACAGCGGTTGGAAACAAAAATCTCAAATTTGGACTCATCAGACCAAAGGACAGATTTCCACCCGTCTACATTTACATTTAAGTCATTTAGCAGACGCTCTTATCCAGAGCGACTTACAAATTGGTGCTTTCACCTTATGACATCCAGTGGAACAGCCACTTTACAATAGTGCATCTAGGTCTTTTAAGGGGGGGAGGGGAGAAGGATTACTTTATCCTATCCTAGGTATTCCTTAAAGAGGTGGGGTTTCAGGTGTCTCCGGAAGGTGGTGATTGACTCCGCTGTCCTGGCGTCGTGAGGGAGTTTGTTCCACCATTGGGGGGCCAGAGCAGCGAACAGTTTTGACTGGGCTGAGCGGGAACTGTACTTCCTCAGTGGTAGGGAGGCGAGCAGGCCAGAGGTGGATGAACGCAGTGCCCTTGTTTGGGTGTAGGGCCTGATCAGAGCCTGGAGGTAGTGAGGTGCCGTTCCCCTCACAGCTCCGTAGGCAAGCACCATGGTCTTGTAGCGGATGCGAGCTTCAACTGGAAGCCAGTGGAGAGAGCGGAGGAGCGGGGTGACGTGAGAGAACTTGGGAAGGTTGAACACCAGACGGGCTGCGGCGTTCTGGATGAGTTGTAGGGGTTTAATGGCACAGGCAGGAGCCCAGCCAACAGCGAGTTGCAGTAATCCAGACGGGAGATGACAAGTGCCTGGATTAGGACCTGCGCCGCTTCCTGTGTGAGGCAGGGTCGTACTCTGCGGATGTTGTAGAGCATGAACCTACAGGAACGGGCCACCGCCTTGATGTTATTTGAGAACGACAGGGTGTTGTCCAGGATCACGCCAAGGTTCTTAGCGCTCTGGGACGAGGACACAATGGAGTTGTCAACCGTGATGGCGAGATCATGGAACGGGCAGTCCTTCCCCGGGAGGAAGAGCAGCTCCGTCTTGCCGAGGTTCAGCTTGAGGTGATGATCCGTCATCCACACTGATATGTCTGCCAGACATGCAGAGATGCGATTCGCCACCTGGTCGTCAGAAGGGGGAAAGGAGAAGATTAATTGTGTGTCGTCTGCATAGCAATGATAGGAGAGACCATGTGAGGTTATGACAGAGCCAAGTGACTTGGTGTATAGCGAGAATAGGAGAGGGCCTAGAACAGAGCCCTGGGGGACACCAGTGGTGAGAGCACGTGGTGAGGAGACGGATTCTCGCCACGCCACCTGGTAGGAGCGACCTGTCAGGTAGGACGCAACCAAGCGTGGGCCGCGCCGGAGATGCCCAACTCGGAGAGGGTGGAGAGGAGGATCTGATGGTTCACAGTATCGAAGGCAGCCGATAGGTCTAGAAGGATGAGAGCAGAGGAGAGAGAGTTAGCTTTAGCAGTGCGGAGCGCCTCCGTGATACAGAGAAGAGCAGTCTCAGTTGAATGACTAGTCTTGAAACCTGACTGATTTGGATCAAGAAGGTCATTCTGAGAGAGATAGCGGGAGAGCTGGCCAAGGACGGCACGTTCAAGAGTTTTGGAGAGAAAAGAAAGAAGGGATACTGGTCTGTAGTTGTTGACATCGGAGGGATCGAGTGTAGGTTTTTTCAGAAGGGGTGCAACTCTCGCTCTCTTGAAGACGGGGGGGACGTAGCCAGCGGTCAGGGATGAGTTGATGAGCGAGGTGAGGTAAGGGAGAAGGTCACCGGAGATGGTCTGGAGAAGAGAGGAGGGGATAGGGTCAAGCGGGCAGGTTGTTGGGCGGCCGGCCGTCACAAGACGCGAGATGTCATCTGGAGAGAGAGGGGAGAAAGAGGTCAGAGCACAGGGTAGGGCAGTGTGAGCAGAACCAGCGGTGTCGTTTGACTTAGCAAACGAGGATCGGATGTCGTCGACCTTCTTTTCAAAATGGTTGACGAAGTCATCTGCAGAGAGGGAGGAGGGGGGAGGGGAGGAGGATTCAAGAGGGAGGAGAAGGTGGCAAAGAGCTTCCTAGGGTTAGAGGCAGATGCTTGGAATTTAGAGTGGTAGAAAGTGGCTTTAGCAGCAGAGACAGAGGAGGAAAATGTAGAGAGGAGGGAGTGAAAGGATGCCAGGTCCGCAGGGGAGGCGAGTTTTCCTCCATTTCCGCTCGGCTGCCCGGAGCCCTGTTCTGTGAGCTCGCAATGAGTCGTCGAGCCACGGAGCGGGAGGGGAGGACCGAGCCGGCCTGGAGGATAGGGGACATAGAGAGTCAAAGGATGCAGAAAGGGAGGAGAGGAGGGTTGAGGAGGCAGAATCAGGAGATAGGTTGGAGAAGGTTTGAGCAGAGGGAAGAGATGATAGGATGGAAGAGGAGAGAGTAGCGGGGGAGAGAGAGCGAAGGTTGGGACGGCGCGATACCATCCGAGTAGGGGCAGTGTGGGAAGTGTTGGATGAGAGCGAGAGGGAAAAGGATACAAGGTAGTGGTCGGAGACTTGGAGGGGAGTTGCAATGAGGTTAGTGGAGGAACAGCATCTAGTAAAGATGAGGTCGAGCGTATTGCCTGCCTTGTGAGTAGGGGGAAGGTGAGAGGGTGAGGTCAAAAGAGGAGAGGAGTGGAAAGAAGGAGGCAGAGAGGAATGAGTCAAAGGTAGACGTGGGGAGGTTAAAGTCGCCCAGAACTGTGAGAGGTGAGCCGTCCTCAGGAAAGGAGCTTATCAAGGCATCAAGCTCATTGATGAACTCTCCGAGGGAACCTGGAGGGCGATAAATGATAAGGATGTTAAGCTTGAAAGGGCTGGTAACTGTGACAGCATGGAATTCAAAGGAGGCGATAGACAGATGGGTAAGGGGAGAAAGAGAGAATGACCACTTGGGAGAGATGAGGATCCCGGTGCCACCACCCCGCTGACCAGAAGCTCTCGGGGTGTGCGAGAGCACGTGGGCGGACGAAGAGAGAGCAGTAGGAGTAGCGGTGTTGTCTGTGGTGATCCATGTTTCCGTCAGAGCCAAGAAGTCGAGGGACTGGAGGGAGGCATAGGCTGAGATGAACTCTGCCTTGTTGGCCGCAGATCGGCAGTTCCAGAGGCTACCGGAGACCTGGAACTCCACGTGGGTCGTGCGCGCTGGGACCACCAGATTAGGGTGGCTGCGGCCATGCGGTGTGGAGCGTTTGTATGGTCTGTGCAGAGAGGAGAGAACAGGGATAGACAGACACATAGTTGACAGGCTAGAGAAGAGGCTACGCTAATGCAGAGGAGATTGGAATGACAAGTGGACTACACGTCTCGAATGTTCAGAAAGTTAAGCTTACGTAGCAAGAATCTAATTGACTAAAATGATTAAAATGATAGAGTACTGCTGGGGTAGGCTAGCTGCGTTGTTGACACTACCCTAATCAAGTCGTACCGTTGAGTGTGAAGTTTCTACAATGCTGCTTATCGGGAGCTAGCTGGCTAGCTAGCAGTGTTGGTTACGTTACGTTGCGTTAGGAGAACGACAATAGCTGGCTAGCTAACCTAGAAAATCGCTCTAGACTACACAATTATCTTTGAAACAAAGACGGCTATGTAGCTAGCTATGTAGCTAGCTACGATCAAACAAATCACACCGTTGGGACTGTAATGAAATTAAATGAAAAAGTGATACTACCTGTGGAGCGACGCGGAATGCGACCGGAATGCGAAAGTTCTATTCAGTAGACGTTGGCTGGCTATTGGCTAGCTAGGAGTGTCTCCTACGTTAAGGACGACAAAATAGCTGGCTAGCTAACCTCGGTGAATTAAGATAATCACTCTAAGACTACACACTCTAAACTACACAATTATCTTGGATACGAAGACAGCAAAGACAACTATGTAGCTATCTAATACTACACTAATCAAGTCGTTCGGTTGAGTGTGATAGTTACTACAGTGCTACGGTAGCCGGTGAACGTATGCTAGCTGGCTAGCTGCTAGGCAGATAGGAGGGCGACGAAATACGATAATAACGCAATTATCACTCTAAGACTCCACACTCTAAGCTACACAATTATCTTGGATACGAAGACAGCAAAGACAACTATGTAGCTAGCTATGTAGCTAGCTAACACTACACTAATCAAGTCGTTCAGTTGAGTGTGATAGTTACTACAGTGCTACGGTAGCCGGTGAACGTATGCTAGCTGGCTAGCTGCTAGGCAGATAGGAGGGGGACGAAATACGATAATAACGCAATTATCACTCTAAGACTCCACACTCTAAGCTACACAATTATCTTGGATACGAAGACAGCAAAGACAACTATGTAGCTAGCTATGTAGCTAGCTAACACAGTCTAATTCCAGTCTAATGTCCTTTGCTAGTGTGTTTTGGCCTAAGCACGTCTCTTCTCATTATTGGTGTCCTTTAGTAGTGGTTTCTTTGCAACAATTCGACCATGAAGGACTGATTCATGCAGTCTCCTCTGAACAGTTGATGTTGAGATGTGTCTGTTACTTGAACTCTGTGAAGCATTTATTTTGACTGCAATTTCTGAGGCTGGTAACTAATGTACTTATCCTCTGCAGCAGAGGTAACTCTGGGTATTTCATTCGTGTGGCAGTCCTCATGAGTCAGTTTCATCATAGCGCTTGATGGTTTTTGCGACTGCACTTGAAGAAACTTTCAAAGTTCTTGAAATTTTCTGCATTGACTAACCTTCATGTCTTAAAGTAATGATGGACTGTTATTTCGCTTTGCTTATTTGAGCTGTTCTTGCCATAATATGGACGTGGTCTTTTACCAAATAGGGCTATCTTCTGTATACCAACCCTACCATGTCACAACACAACTGATTGGCTCAAACGCATTAAGAAGGAAAGAAATACAACAGATTAACTTTAAACAAGACACACCTTTTAATTGAAATGCATTCCAGGTGACTACCTCATGAATCTGGTTGAGAAAATGCCAAGTGTGCAAAGCTGTCATCACAACACAGGGTGGCTATTTTGAAGAATCTTAAATATAAAATATATTTTCATTTGTTTAACACTTTTTTGGTTCCTACATTATTCCATATGGGTTATTTCATAGTTTTGATGTCTTCATCAAAAAATAAAGAACAACCCCTGAATGAGTAGGTGTGTCCAAACTTTTGACTGGTACTGTATATATAATTTTAAAAAGAACAGTCTCAACAGTGCTAATTGAGATACAAGCACGTAAACTGAGCTGTCCAGTTATCAGCTTGTTACTGGTTGGAGGTTTATCACTTTGTTTCATCAGCAGGCAGAACAAAGCCCTCACTAAACTGGTAGCCTCTGTTGCTTATGGCTAGCCTAATTACCACACTAAGACACTTTAAACCCATGGAGGGACCTATGGGCACCTAGAGCTTCTGCTAGTAAGTAAAGTAGCCTAAAATAGCTTTAGTGTATGCAAGATAGGCAATTCTTCTCAACGGCATACTGGTATATTTTTATTATGTAGAGAGCAGTCTTGTGAAGAAAAAAAAAAGTTTACAGGATGAGGATGGGGAGTAGAACTAGAGCCAGTGACAATGGTGTGTGTGTGTGTGTGTGTGTGTGTGTGTGTGTAAGAATGCTGCTGTGCTGCTCTCATAGCCGGTTGACAGGCACAGACAAGTGCTAAAGCCTGGAGGTTTGAGAGCAGAGCAGTTGGCACAGGGAGATATCACTTTTTGCCTGCTCTACACGACAGCATCCCCGCTATATCAGTTACAGCAGGGAAAGGTTAAGATAAAAGCAGAGAGAGGGGGCGAAGAGGGGGGGTGGATAGAGCTAGAGAGAGAGAGAGAGAGAGAGAGAGAGAGAGAGAGAGAGAGAGAAGAGAAGAGAAGAGAAGAGAAGAGAAGAGAGAGAGGAGGAAGAGAGAGGTGTGGGGGGAACAGACAGATGCAAAAAGGAAGATGGAGGCTGAGAAAAGGGAAGTGAGCGAAAGGGAGGTGAAAGAGATGAATGGCTTTGCAGTGCACAGCCCACTAAGAGAAGAGGTGGAGGCAGGGAGGGAGGATCATCTGGACAAACTAGACGAGCCAGTTTCCTCCATTATGGTTTAGAGAGGAAGAGAGCCCCATGTCTGTTTCCACCAGCTCTCTGCTGCCGCCAGAGCGGAGAAGCTAACTAACTGCTCATTGGCTCTCCAGTCAAATCTAACCCATGCTACAGGATAAGCCATGCCTCGCTCTGGTCTAAGCATCCTTATAGAGACAAACAGTGCACAACAACCAGCATGTTGACTACTTTGGAGAGATTGCTTTCTCCAATGAGCAAGACAATTCTAATGAATGTTTTATTTTTTTCAGAAGAAAAACTTTGACATCGAAATATCAAAAACTTTGGTGTAAGTTGCTTATTTGTGACTTGCCCTCAGCTAAATAAGCTACGTAAATCAAACTTGTCGATCAGCATCATGAGGAATTGAGTAGGGAATGTTTTTCCATGGTGTTTTTTTAAGTCATTTGAATACTTTTTCAGAGCAAAAATGACAGCAATGCAAAAAATTGAAGTCATCTGACCAACCAGCACACGTGTCAAACGTGTGGCAATTCCTAATGTGGTCTTGAGTTCCTTGTGTGTGTTTTTATATCAGAGAAAAACTTGACGGCGGCTGAGCTCTTTAAACTTCCTTCTATACAACACCAGGGAGAAACAACTTGATCGCTGTGATTTCAGGTTCCCCTTCTCAAAGCTGAGAACACACAGAGATGCAACATTTACAAACAAAGTCTCATGAACTGTGAGAAGACTGATCAATGTGACTCCTGAAAAAAAGAGTTGTGAAACCCACTGAGAAACTGGTGGTAGAGATTGCAGTTCTTGTGAGGTAAAAAGAGTCTCTCTCATGATGTCTCACATTTGAACCTAAAGCCCATTATGAAAGAGTGACAGACTGCATGTTCATCTGCTACCATTCTGCCTCCAGCCCAGATTGTAAGATTGTTTTATAACTTCCCATATAAAAAGATGCACTTAGCCAATGGTGGAATGCTAAAATTATGGATAAAAGTATGGTTGATAAAAGCATGGGAAAATGTACCATACAGTATATTCTAGGCTTTGTATCAAAAGCTATGAGAGTTGGGCCTCCCGAGTGGCAAAGAGGTCAAAAAGCAGTGCTAGAGGCATTACTAGACCCACAACCTGTGGCCAGCCGGTTGCCCAAATAGGTGCCCTTCTTTGCAAGGTATTGGAAAACCGAGGCATTGGTTAAACACTATTATTGCAACGTATTATGTGACTTAAGAACATTTTTACTTCTGAACATATTTAGGTTTGCCATAAGAAAGGGGTTGAATGCTTATTGACTCGAGACACAATAATTTATTAATTTGTAAAAAAATATATATAAAAAATATAAAAACATAATTGTACTTTGACATTATGGGTTACTGTGTGTAGCCCAGTGGCACAATCTCTATTTAATACGTTTTAAATTCAGGCTGTAACACAACAAAACGTGGAAAACTCAAGGGGTGTGAATACTTTCTGAAGGCACTGTAGACCATTTCACTAACACAAAAACAAGACGATAAGCCACTGGATGCTTCAGAGGAAAGCTGTCAAGATGCCCAGCGGCACAAACACACTTCACAGATCAAGGGTGGCATAGTAGGGTTTGGAAACAAGGGTCCTTGGCAACACAGGGGCTCAGCTGTCAGCCAGCCACAGGTGCCTGCGACAGCCAGGGACTTTTGGGGGCCTTTCTCTCCTGGAGGAGAAAAGACAGGGCTTTATTCAAGCCCTAAATGGGACATATGCTGCCTTGGCTGGGAATGGAGGTCTGCTGCAAGGCCACTCTGGGGAGTGAGTGTTGACTCTCCAGAGTGGAGTCTTGTTTGACAGGCTCACATGAGCCTGCTTTTTATTTTTTATTTAACTAGGCAAGTCAGTTAAGAACAAATTCTTATTTACAATGACGGCCAAACCCGGACGACGTTGGGCCAATTGTGCTCCGCCCTATGGGACTCCCAATCACGGCCAGATGTGATCCAGCCTGGATTCGAACCAGGGACTGTAGTGACACAGTGCCTTAGATCGCTGCGCCACTTGGGAGCACAGGGTGGGGTGGGGGTGGTTGTGTTGGGGGGCATGATAAGCTCCTATTTCAGCCACATCTTTAGTAGTTGAAAATATGTAGGGGGAGATAACGACAACCAGATTATCCTACATTATTCTACTACTCTATTGACAAAGCAGTAGGCTTTAGTAGCAGCTAGTTTAACACACTCAAACACAAAAATACCTTTATGTAAGTTAGGCTATATTGACGTCACACACACAGACCCCCCCCCCCCACGACACAAACAGACGCTGTGGTGGGTGCCAGTTACATAGAGTGAGAGTGCAGATGTAGATTGTGTCCTGACAGATCCCATGCAGCCCCACTGACAGCTGCGTGGACCCAACCAACCGCACCGACCAGATAGCTAACTGGCTGCAATGTACTGCATGTGCCCTTAGTGCCACAAACACATAACAGCTAGCCAGCTACACTACAGTTACAAGCTAATGCTCATTTAAAAACATTCCTACAAATAAAAGTGATGATAAAAAAAGGGGACTGATTATTTTCCAAAGAGATAACTTTTGAGTTTATTTTGCTGTGTATGTGTGTGTACTTGTGTTGCCTTAGCCTATACCTTTATCAAAACATGAAGCAAGGTCTTCTCTGAAGGCCAGATAGATGTAGGGGAGAGTTGGCTTGACATCCCCAACAGGCTGAGAATAAATAGCCCCTGCTAGCAAGCTACTTATTTGGCACGTCTCTCCGCCATGAGTAAATCACAGTGGTGAGCAGAAAGGGTACGCTTTTAACCCCCCCTTTGTTATGTTCATCCCCCAGTCCTTTATTTAGCAGATACTTTTATGTAGGGAGACGGAGACCCATCCATCTTTCTCTGTCTGCTACCTATCCTGTTCTGCTCATTTTTCCTCTCTGGCAACCACTCCCCTTCCCCCAAACACACACGTACCTTTACAGTACACTTTGGGGCCGGTAAAGGTCTGTGGTAAAGATGAGTCTAGCTCTTACTTGTACTTCATGTTCCACAACTTTATTTGTTTCATCAATACAAAAAACTAAATAGTATACCTCCCCGTTATCAGTCACATGGGTCTCTCTCTCCACACAGAGGACACAGTGGGCCTGGACTGCTCTCCGCTGACAGTTGTCTATCTGTGCAACAAATGGCACATTCATTCAGGGGCGGCAGTGACAGCCCCACTCCATAAATTCTGGGGCGCGCGCACACGCACACACAGCAGCTAGCAGCAGCACATCCAACAACAGAGCCTGCTGTATTAATGCTGCTCTGCTCCACACACTTTATGTGCAGCTCTTAAAAAGGCCTGTTAAGTTCAAGTCAGTTAATAGTCTAGTTTACCAACAGGCATTGACTACCGTATCAGTATTCCAAGCCAATGAACAGCAGAACAGCCTGTAAAAGCACTTTGTTTCATTAAGGCTGTATGGGATGGTCTGCTCCTATTTGCATATGGGGCATCCTCCAGTTGGTATTTCGATTCACCCGAAGTAGGCCATGAGGCCCAACTCGACGCCAACCCACAACATTTGTTGCTGAGGTTTACACATACGGTCCAGGACACCTTGTATCCACATGAAGCCAAGCACCAATAACTAGAAGCCTACTAGTTAGATTCTTTATAAAATGGTGACACACCAACAGTTGAGGCACATAACATCTTGGGGGAGATTGAAGTGAAAAGAGATGGGCTCAGTTCAACAACATCCCCAGTGTTACAACAATGCACTTGGGTGTGTCGCTGTCTTTCGCAAACTCAAACACTCACAGTCTTTCAGCACTTGTGTGTGTATATGTGAGAGTGTAGGTTGTGGGGGGGGCTGCCTTCAGGCCTACAAGCTCATACATGCCATACCTGCCTAAGCCTGGACTTACCCAACACACCAAGTCCCTCAGACAAGACTCACACCCTCGTCACATGGATTAGCCCATCCTACATGAAAACTTATGTGCAAAGGCATAACACAAAAAAATAAAAAAGCCCACCCAAAGCATCTCCCAACCCATGTAGTCATCTGAACTGCTTGTGTGTCAGATCTTAAAAAGCAGACAATTATTTCAGCCATTCACAGTCAGTCATTACAGACAGTAGCGTTCATCTTAATACAGAGCACTGTGTACACAGTGAATATACACAGCTGGGATGAGTTTGGTCTACTTGTTTGTCAGATGTAAAAAGTATGCCACTTCAGACATTTGCAGTAAGTCATTTCACACAATAACTGCTTGAAATGCAGCGAGTGAAATGTGAGTGAAATGTTTTGACACTATTTGGTCTTTGTGTTTAAAATGCTGCATCCCTATGAGTCTGGGATGCTCTTTAACTGGAGCATGAAGCATCATCTATCTGTCTGTCTGTCTGCCTGCCACCATGTCTGATGAGGAGACAGAGCAGGACAAACCACTGGAGGGGGGTGGGGGTTCTCCCAGCAGAGGAACCACAGCCCAGGTCGGGAGGATAGGCCTCTTCACCACTCTCACCATAATGGAGCTCTTTGTACAGCCAAGAAGAATACACCCTTCATCTGGGCTGGGGACTAAGGCGGGCGCACATACACACACACGATTTGTGGCTGTCAAGACCATTTCTTCCCTCCTCCTTGTAGAGGATTGCCTCTCTCTGTGTGTGTGTCTGCCAACATTTAGCAAAGTGTAAAACTAGATGGATCAGTTCAGCAGAGGCACCACCAGGTATTATCTGTATCGGTCCTTCTACACCTAACCACCATCCTCCAAACCCTCCCCATCCTCCAACCCCTTCTTTGGCTTCTTGATGTTAGATGACCTAACACTCTAAAGTGAGGATGCAGGCCAAAGTACAAGGCCAGACAACATCGGCCAACTATTTTCCGTCACCAGCTCGCACTCACCCACTGAGCCGCCCAGTGCCTAAGCCCCTCCTACCCACATGGGCACCGGCCCCCTTGCTCTCTGCCCAATCAGGTACTCCGCGGCCAGCTGTTTGTCTGAACCGCACGTGTGAATGACAGCGAGCGGGGGTAGGAGGGGGCTCTCACAACTTCTAGCAGGGGGGGGGGTCCATGGCGCCCCCGGGGGTATATGACCGGCCGTGCAGCACAGCACCGCTACACTGAAACGACTCCCACAGCAGCAGCATCACATCATGTCTTGTCTGCCTTTCTCCCCCCCACTACTCCCCTCTGAAATAAGAGTCACATTGTTTTTTTTTCCCCTCTTCCTGCAGTGCTGGGATCTCACTACATGGATTCTCTGCCTGCCTTACTGCCTGGGGACATGAGCTCCTACAAGGGAGTGATTCATCTAGAGGGTGGGGTGGGAGGTGGAGATGCTGGAACTTCACATAGAGCAGTTTTTTGGGGGGGGGCACAGAAATAAACTGCCATCTTATGGTAAAGTACACCCATCCAACAAGTGTCATAAAAAAAACATTTTTTTGAAAAGTACTTGTGATCATCTACGGTCTAGAATTGTGATTCTTAAGATGGAGTCTTGACAAGAAAGAAAGCAAGAAAAACAGACAAGTGATTAATAATTTTCTGAAAGCATGACCAATACACCCACCAGCACACAATGCGTAGAACTATTAGAGTCTGTGGCCCAAACAGAGGGACCCCTACAGCCCAGAGGGGTCAGAGCATCAGAGGCTGGTCACAATGAGCCCTGGTCTTCTGCCCAGTGTTGTGTGGGGAAATAAAAGACATGTAACATTTCAGCTGACTGAGTGTAAAGATCTCATTTACATCCTCATTGTCCAGCTCAATGTTTGCCCAAGTTAGGCAGTGATGGAGCCTGTTGCATGTCAGACATTATTGAGTGGTAGAGCAGGATGGGCTAGATGGGCTACTTTCAGGGCTTGAAAGTGTTCAAAGTCACACACCCCCCCCCCCTCCCCCCAACACACTATGGGAGGGGGAGAATGGAGCAGTAAGGAACAGTTACAAAGACAGCCAGCTTGTTTCTGCTTTCCATGTTTAATAGTGATGCTAGACATGTTAGCATCTAGGAGGCTCCTGCTCTGATATCTGCCTCAAGGCTCTGAGCAAAGTGCCTCCTCGTGGAGCACAAGGCCTGATAAAGAAAAAGTGAATGTTTACTGGGATAGAAGTGCTGGCTTAGGGAGTGCCATAAGGATAAGCTTTGACTAGATTTGGATTATTCTCTTTGTCAACTACTTCTTTCTGAACCAGTTTATTTCCCCTCGCCTTCTGACAACAATTCCCCTAATGATGCACACAAGTGCTAATCATAATTATGAAAAGCTGAAAAACATCCACTAGCCACCATTTCCTGTTCAGGGGAAGTCCAAAAGATTTTGCAGTCTTGTGGGATGGCCCATTTCCTCAGCAAAGAATGACATGAGGAAGAAGTCTTCTTTTCCCTCTCAGAGTTCTATTTATCCCTGACATTGTCCCTCCATCTCAAAATGTCTCTGGTGGCATACTATTCTGACTAGTCAGGCCTAGGCTAACAGCATCACAACCAGCACACACTTACAAACCCACAAAAAAAATTAAACGTCCTCTCACTGTCAACTGCGTTTATTTTCAGCAAACTTAACATGTGTAAATATTTCAACAACTGAGAAACCGAACAAGTTCCACAGACATGCGACTAACAGAAATGGAATAATGTGTCCCTGAACAAAGGGGGGGGCTCAAAATCAAAAGTAACAGTCAATGTACTGACTGTTACAGATACTAAGTACTGCAGTGCATCTCCTCATGGACTGTACCAGATTTGCCAGTTATTGCTGTGAGATGTTACCCCACTCTTCCACCAAGGCATCTGCAAGTTCCAGACATTTCTTGGGGGGGGGCCCTAGCCCTCACCCTCCGATCCAACAGGTCCCAGACGTGCTCAATGGGATAGAGATCCGGGCTCTTCGCTGACCATAGCAGAACACTGACATTCCTGTCTTGCAGGAAATCACGCACAGAACGAGCAGTATGGCTAGTGGCATTGTCATGCTGGAGGGTCATGTCAGGATGAGCCTGCAGGAAGGGTACCACATGAGGGAGGAGGATGTCTTCCCTGTAACGCACAGCATTGAGAATGCCTGCAATGACAACAAGCTCAGTCCGATGATGCTGTGACACACCGCCCCAGACCATGACGGGCCCTCCCCCTCGATCCCGCTCCAGAGTACAGGCCTCGGTGTAACGCTCAATCCTTCGACGATAAACGCAAATCGACCATCACCCCTGGTAAGACAAAGCCGCGACTCGTCAACGAATAGCACTTTTTGCCAGTCCTGTCTGGTCCAGCGATGGTGGGTTTGTGCCCATAGGCGACGTTGTTGCCTGGTGTAGACCTGCCTTACAACAGGCCTTACAAACCACCAGTCCAGGCTCTCTTGGCCTATTGAGGACAGTCTGAGCACAAATGGAGGGATTGTGCGTTCCTGGTGTAACTTGTGCAGGTGCTGTTGCCATCCTGTATCTGTCCCGCAGGTGTGATGTTCGGATGTACCAATCCTATGCAGGTGTTGTTACACGTGGTCTGCCACTGCGATCAGCTGTCCGTCCTGTCTCCCTGTAGCGCTGTCTTAGGCGTCTCACAATATGGACATAGCAATTTATTGCCCTGGCCACATCTGCAGTCCTCATGCCTCCTTGCCGCATGCCTAAGGCAAGTTCACGCAGATGAGCAGGGACCCTGGGCATTTTGCTTTTGGTGTTTTTCAGAGTCAGTAGAAAGGCCTCTTTAGTGTCCTAAGTTTTCATAACCGTGACCTTAATTGCCTACCGTCTGTAAGTTGTTAGTGTCTTAACGACCGTTCCACAGGTGCATGTTCATTAATTGTTTATGGTTCATTGAACAAGCATGGGAAACAGTCTTTAAACCCTTTACAATGAAAATCTGAAGTTATTTGGATCTTTACTAATTATCTTTGAACGACAGGGTCCTGAAAAGGGGACATTTCTTTTTTTGCTGAGTTTAGAATATGATGTCAAGAATATTCACAAAAACGTTGCACTGACAGAATTAAGTAGTCTTAATCTTGATAAATGACACAGTAATGCTAAGTCCCAGCAACAAAATACATCAATGACCGAACAAACCAAATGGCGGTACAGACGTAAACCAACACAATTCCTTAGAGCCTTTAATTGTCAACATGCAAGTCTATCTCCATTAGGATCATTAGAGGGATCAATGAGCATAACACTCCCGTCTCCGGGGCCATAACACTCCCGTCTCCGGGGCCATAACACTCCCGTCTCCGGGGCCATAACACTCCCGTCTCCGGGGCCATAACACTCCCGTCTCCGGGGCATTGCTACACTGTTACAGTCTTCAACACTGAGGGGGCTGACTGAGTCATTGCATCACAAGCTTGGTGACCTTGCTCTGAAAAGATAAGAAAGTGGAGACATATCTGGACATAACGGACCTGAAATGGCATCATCTTCCAGAGATGGTGTTGATTGAGACCGCCTTGATGACTCAGAGGACTGAGGATGTTTGATGGTATTTGGCGACAAATAACAAGCAAAGCGTTTGTCAGTAGACAGGGAAGGATGAATGATGGACAAAGACAAAACTGGCCAACTACTGTTCAATACCTAGTGAAGGAGCAAGAGCTAGGAGGGAGTGCACTCATCTCAGTGGAAAGTAGTTAGCAACATTAAGGGGTCAAAGTCTCCTCTTTTGTCCTGATGCAGCTGCTCTTTCGAAGGAAGGCCTTAACCTGGTTTTCAACTGGGCACCAATGCCTGCGGGAGAGCTGTGAAAGATGTCTAATGTTCTCCTTGGACAGGGTTTATGATTCCACTTTGGTGAACTTTGGTACCTGGGGGTGGGGGGGGGCAGAGAGGAGGAGAGCTGGCTGGCAGGCTGGTCTGAATGGCTGGTTAATTATAATTCCTCTTTGAAGGAGGTGCCGCGACCTCACGCCAAGCCGAGGATGCTGGGAAGAGCACAGCTCAGGAGAGTGATGGGGGAGGATGAAATAGGGTCTTTGCTGGTGATACTTGGACTGGAAGGGGGGGCTAAAAAGTAGTCCTGTGTGTGGCCTATATATAACCAGTGTTGTCTGGGCAGGGTTTAAGCTTTTAAAGGTAGGTCCCTCCATTGTGTGGGAGCGAGCTGCTCCTGTTGTGGGGGGTGGAGGGAGAAGAGGCCAGGTTTCAACCCAGAGAAAGGACCGTGTTTTTGCCTTTGTGTGCACTGCCTCCAGGGCATGTCAGAAGAGAGCCTATCCCATCAACTCTACTCCCAGTGTGTGTTGGGGGGGTGAAAGTGTTAACTTCAGATCAACGGAGTGAACACACCTATCCCACCCCACACACCTCTCTTATCCATCCCCCCACTAATAAGCACCCCTCTCCCCCTCTTTTCATTCCTCCTCTCCAGCTCCATCTCTGCTTAGGACGGAGGAGGTATTTTGGAAACAGTGCGCATCTTTATCCATTGTCCAATCATAATCAAAAGCTGTCTCGAAACAAATAGTTTAATCTCATTAGCAAATGTTTGTTTTTGCGACACCATTTTCCTTCTGTGATGTGAGACAGAAGCAGGCAGGGAGGGGTTGAATTATAACCAGTGGAACGACATGATACAGAGTTACGTGTGTAGCCGACGTCACAGAGATTACCCCATCTTGTAAAGTCTGTGTGGTTTGTCTGTCTCACGGCTGATGATGAGAGCATGTCTAATAACCAGAGGACTTTTAAGAGAAAACTGAAACTCAAAACAGAGTTCCTCCTGTCAGTAAGAATGAAAAGTTCTTGTGTTTTCCTCTAAATTTGTTTCTCTCCTGAAAATGTTTGAAAGAAATTGTGCATTTATATAGGACTAGGCTAGTTCAAAACTACTTGCTGTAAGCGCTGAATCATTTCAAAACAGGAAGAAAAAAAACCCAGTAACACCAAGCAGTCATACTCTGCTGCCCCCCCCAGTCTCCTCCTACACTAAAGCCTCTCCCATCCCATAATCCCTGTCCCCTCCCCCACCCAGCTGTGCAAAGGGATGCTCTCAGGTGTGTGATATGAGTGAAGGTGTGTGTGTGTGTGGGGGGCGGATGTGAGTGAAGGTGTGTGTGTGTGTGTGTGTGTGTGTGTGTGGGGGGGGGATGTGAGTGAAGGTGTGTGTGTGTGTGTGTGTGTGTGGGGGGATGTGAGTGAAGGTGTGTGTGTGTGGGGGGGATGTGAGTGAAGGTGTGTGTGTGTGTGGGGGGGATGTGAGTGAAGGTGTGTGTGGGGGATGTGAGTGAAGGTGTGTGTGTGGGGGATGTGAGTGAAGGTGTGTGGGGGGGGGGGGTGAAAGTGTGTGTGTGTGTGGGGGGGTGAGTGAAAGTGTGTGTGTGTGAGTGAAGGTGTATGGAGCTAACTTCCTTTCATGGCCAAGGAGGAGCGACAAGCAACAAGTCTGGGGGCATGTGCTCCGGTCTCGATGGAGACAAGGTGTGCCGTCTGTTTGTAGAACAAACAAATGGTACCTTTTCAACTGATGAAGGGAAAGACGGCTAGTGTGTGTGTGTGTGTGTGTGTGTGTGAGTGAGAATGGGACAAGGAAGTGGCAGCTCAGTGTTTCTTCCAAGGATGCCCTTTTGAAGAGGCATTACACAGGGCTAGCCTAGCAGGATTAATAGGGATTACCTAGGTGGAGTTGGGTTTAACAATTAAAATGCAAAGGAAATGTGAATATTGCCTTGGACTTCAATTTTTTATTTTATTCTTTATTCTTTTGTACCAGAAACCAAGGTATACAGAAAAACATAACGAAGTTAGCCTAAACCTCCAAACCTTGAGTTAAAAGTAACACGAATCAGGTGCATGTCAAAATGCTCCACCATAGTTATGCACAATGAAGGAAAATATAAAACTGCAGGAAATAGATTGGGTGTACATTCAGTCAGAAGCCTCAAAGCTATATTAGCACGTCTGCACAATATTAGCAGTCACCTCTGACCTCACTGGCATCTTTTCCCAGCATGCAGCGCTCAGGTGGGCTGTCATTAGGGCAGCTCTTCCTTCAATATTTATCGTCTCTGTGCAGCTGACTGACTGTCTGAGACACACAGACTAACAGAGCCTTCTCTCGATTACAACTAGCAGATACAGCCTATAATCATCCATTCATTTGACTACATTTCTCAAGAGATTTATTTACATTCTAAAGACACCACACAATGTTAGGTAGTATAAAAAAAATGTTTGCCTGAAACATTATGTCCACAAGTTCAAAAACTTTAATTGCAGTAATCTGGCTGTGTTGGTGATAAAGTATGTTATATTTGCATGTTCTCTCATCTCTCTCACACACACACACACACACAAAACTGGTTGGACGATGAGGTTGCCATACTCACTTTTTTCCCCCACTCTCCCTCGGTCTCTCACTCTGTTCCTCCCAATGACGTATATAAACCCTGGATTGCTGATGCTATCTATTGGCCATTGAAGCGTTGAAGCCACTGGTCGGCCATATTGGCACTCCCCAGTAGGAGCAATCCTCCATAGGAATGAAAGGAATTATACAGTATTTAAGTATTTTGTTGATGTAGTGGGGACAGTAACATTAGTACTCTCTAAAAAATATACTTTAAGGAATATATTATTATTATTATTTATGTTTAGCTCACATGTCATTTATAAGTATGCATTAAAGTTGTCTGTAATAGAATAAACTTGTCAAAAACTAATTTAGACATTTATAAATACATTTATATAGCTTCCAAAATCTTTCTTTTACAATGGAGTAGGAGTACCAAGATGGCTGCGCAGTGGCTTCAATACAGCGCCCCCTGTCAGTCATCCAGGGTTTACACACATCATTGGTTCCTCCTTCCCTCCCCTGCCTAGCTCCAGTGAGCAACAAGTGCTGCCTGTGAGTACCACCCCTCCCCCTCCCCCTAACCTCCAGAAGCTATCGCAAATCCTCAGCCTGCGAGCAACTGCCAGCTGACAAAACTGTTTAGTCAGCAAGAAAGATGGAGGGAGGGAGCGATGTGGGGCTGGAAGAGAGAGAGAGGGAGAGAGAGCGAGAGAAAGGTAAAGACAGAGTGAGGAGGCAGAAAGGGAGAGAGAGGGAGGGACAGCGAAAGAGCTGGAGACATTCTTACTGCGCACTCTCCATTTAGCCTCCCCTTTTCCTCTCCATCACTCTCTCTACCGTGTTAACCCTTTCCTCTCCGAGACAGCCGACACAGAGAGATGGCTACTTGTGGAGGGGGAAAGACAGTCCACTTTGTGGTAAGAGTATTTTTAGGGTTATTTTGCAGGTAAATAGGAGTCAATGGACTAGAACTCAAATAAAGAATTTTAAACAAAACAAAAAAAGACTTGAAACTTTATTTCTCACCTGTGAGACAGAGCTAGCTGCTTGGAAACAGGCTGACTTGGGAGAAGGGGACAACACTGGAGAGCAGACCCATTGTTGTTCCACTTCCTCCATCTCTTCCCCACCACTTCGAAAAGGAGGCAGTTTAACTTCCTGTCTCCCCCATGCTTCACCCCAGGTCCTGCTGCAGCCTCCATTTTCATTTTTTCTACCCCCTTCCTCCTCCTCCTTGTGGCATTCTTTCACATCAGTGACACAGCCGTCGAGCTAGACTTTGAACCCACAGTAAATACCTGCTTTATTTGCAGCCTGTGCTGGAGGTTGAAGACTAGGTGGTGGCCGGTGGTTGGGAAGGGTGTGTGTATGTTTGTGGTGTATACGTGTGTGTGTGTGTGTGTGGGGTGGGGGTGGGGGGGTGGGTAGTGACAGCTCGGAGCTGGGCAGAGGGATAAAGAACACGTAGGGCTCTGCACTGAGACAGGGCAGACATCACCCCGATGCAGGGCTCCCTCCCTCCCTCCCTCCCTGCAGCTTATCAGTTAGACCCTGGACACACCCTGTGAGATGGATGACTTAGCCAATATTAACAACACACTTTTGCGGATCGACGAGAGAGAGGAGAACTATTGGACAACCAAGGTGCTACCTGGTTGTAATGGCAAGGGTTGCAAGTAAAATAGGTCACCTAGTACCCGTAACAACAAATAAAGGCATCCATCCATTCATCATCAACAAAAAATGTAATGTTCACCAATGTAGGATGGATGGTATGGATTTTCTAGTAGTGGCTTGTAGTAGTCATGGCAGCAATCAATTCATCCAAATGTTTCCCGAATCCAGCATTGTGATGCAATAGTACCTGGAGAGACGGGCCACATAAACATTAGGACCTACTTTGCACATTATCTGTACAGCCAAGTATAGCCTATAAAAAGACACTGATATTAATCTAGATTTGGGACTTATACCACAAATGTGTAACTGTGCCTACAAATATCACCGAGCCTCACCACTAGGCCTATATTTACACTGGGGCCTAGACCACAGGCAGAGTATAGCAGGGCTAACTAAGGATTCAACCCAGGGACATGTTGTAATGTCTACTGTTAAGGTCCCTCAGTGAGTGTTTGTTAGTTGCAGCGTACATTCACACACCTGTAAAAGAAGACCATTCCCACCTCGGTCCCAATGAAAACATCCCTTTAAAGCGGCCTATGTGCACACAATGGAAGCACCGACACCGTCCTACTTAGCCGCTTTGTCCACTTCTCAAATTTCTGTCATCTCACTTGACTTTGTTACCGCATCCCCATTAAACACCCACACGTACCTGGAGCCTCCCCAACATTCCCATCAATAATGTTGGGTATGTAACATATGAGGTGCAATACAGTGCATTGTCATATTTAAACAAGTAGTCACTGATTAGTAACAACTGCATCAAGGCGTAAAATGTATGAACTTAACCATTTCCCAAAATCGCAAAGTAAATACGTTGTGAATTACTTCAATTTTCAATGTAGCAGCTACAAGTACCCTACATTTGAGAAATTCCGGAGCAAAGAGGGTTTAAGAGGAGGAGGGGCGTTGTGGCACAGTGAGGCCCAACCCCAGATTCCATTTTGGAAACCATCTTCCTCAGGTTCCCTCTTTCCTTCCTCCTCCTGCACCTACAAGTAAATCCCTGTGTCCCCTCCATGCCCCACTGGCCGGCCAGGAGATGGAACTTAATCTTATCTAAAAAGGGCTGGTTAAAAATAGCTCTGGGAGCCAAAGGGCCAAACCATTTGTACCCTTGGGGAAACCACGACCCATCTCCACCAGGAAGAGAGAGAAAACGTGTCTTAATACCACAACTTTTTTATTTTGACTGTGTCTCCCGGGGGGGTTCCACCCATACATCTCTGAGGCTAAATCATTGGAATAGGAGAGAGAACAACAGGTTAACAGCTAAATGAGAGAAGAGAAAGAATGGGGGGGGGGGGGGGGGGGCTAATACCAATGCCCTGCATTGTTGAAGGGACTTGACTGTCGGCTTGCCATCAGGGGACATTGTGTTTAAGTAGGTGTCTTTGGGGGTATGGGTGGGTTATTATTAGGTTAAATGGTGGGCTAATGAGAGCATAAGGGACCCGATTGGAGGGGAGGGGGGGTGAAGGCTCTTAATTACCTCTCTTAGAGGGAGCTCACAGCATCCTCGTCTGGCCCAAACCTTATTGGGAGGAATGTTGATCAGCGGACTTGTTTTTTTGTCAAAGAATATATAAATGATTGTCCTTTTAGCTCACCCAAACTCCTAATTACTTGTGTTATCGTTTCAGTGATGCTAGAAAATCCATGGTTCACATCTGGATTTTATCAAGTGTTTAGTTGGACTAATCATTCCCTTGAGTGGCCTATTTATTTAAATTCTTTAACCAGCCCTAATTTTGACTTGCACCACCCACCTTTACCCTTAGAATAGCCTCAATTCATCAGGGTGTGGACTTCGCAAGGTGTCAAAAACATTCTACAGGGATGCTGGCCCTTGTTGACTCCAACGCTTCCCACAGTTGTGTCAAATTGGCTGGATGTCCTTTGGGTGGTGGACCATTCTTAATACACACAGGAAACTGTTGTGTAAAAAACTCAGCAGCGTTGCAGTTCTTGACACAAACCTGTGGGCCTGGCACCAACTACCATAGAGCCTCACAGTGGAGGTGCCATAATACCCATAAAATCTAGCGGTCAAAACAGGGAAATGGTTCCAATCATTCTTTCACCATTCATTTTTCCAATAGGGAATTTTAGAAACTCTTGAAATAAGGGCGGTGTTTTATGTAAGCTTACCCTGGCGTGACGTTTTGATAACCATGTAAATCTCTCTCAGACAAAGTGACGTTTATCAATATAGTCGGCTCCATTTACTCTCAGATCCGAAAATACTAATAAGCATCAAAGGAGACATCAAGAAAAACTACAAATCCCTGCATGTCATTTCTAGCTGACACCCTTTCTAAAAGGTATTGTGTCAATTTAAAACATGCACAAGGCAGTTCACCGTATTGTTAATTTAAAAGAAATGTAGCCAATTTGCTCATTACTAAATTTAGCTAACATTAGATAGTTAATCCAGAGATTCTTACCTTTCGCTTCGATGCGGCAGTCTCGTCCAGATCATTATAGAATTTGTAGTTCTTTATGATCACCACATTAGCATTTCATTTTGGGGGGATAAATAGGTGAATATATTGATAAAGGGCCCCTTGTCCTAGATAGATTTACACAGTTATCAAAACGTCACGCCAGGGTAAACCTACACGAAACACAGCCCTTATTTTAGGTGTTTCTAAAATCCCCTATGGGAAATATGAATGGTGAAAAAACTATTGGAACCATTTCCTTGTTTGACAGCTAGGTTTTATGGGCATTATGACTCGTGGATCCCAGGAAGAGTAGCTAATGGGGATCCTAATAAATACCATACCACACTGTGGTACTCTATACCCTGTTCAAAGGCACTTAAATCTGTTGTCTTGCCCAAACACACTGAATGGCACACATACACAATCCATGTCTCAATTTAACCTGCCTCCTTCCCTTCATCAACACCGATTGGATTTAACAAGTGGCATCAATAAGGGATCATAGACTGACCAGGTGATTTCACATGGAAACTATCTCATGGAAAGAGCAGGTGTCCTTTATGTTTTGTACTCTGTGTATAATGACATTGTTATTATTAGGACCATCTAGGCCGAAGACAAAACAAACATCTCTACATTAAAGCCTATCACATCAAATTGCAGAGATGGAACACCACAAGATGGCATGCAGTCAAACTGCCATTTCTAACCAAAAGAGTAAGTAAGACGTTCTTGCTGGAGTAAGATCCAAGTCCAACAAACTTAAACCATAAAGATGCCTTTAGCCTTCTGGCGTGTGTAACTACCTACAACTGGTCAACATCACATGAAATCAAACATTATTGCACTCTATGCATCCCACATCAAGATTTTTTTTTTACTGTTCAAACTGACTTGCCCCCAGACTCCTAGGCCTAACAGACCCATAGCTAGTCTATTTTGTCAACAGGCAAGGGTCATGAGTACCAATAATGCAGTGGATTTGGAGACCTTGTGGAGGGTGGAGAGCTGAGGACATACAACGGGACCTCCTCTTTTAAAGTGTGATTCCACATTGATCATTTATCAACTACATTTGAAGTCAGAAGTTTACATACACCTTAGCCAAATACATTTAATCTCAGTTGAACAATTCCTGACATTTAATTCTAGTAAAAAATGACATGTCTTAGGTCAGTTAGGATCACCACTTTATTTAAAAAATGTGAAATGTCAGAATAATAGAGAGAATTATCTATTTCAGCTTTTATTTCTTTGACCACATTCTCAGTGGGTCAGAAGTTTACATGCAATAAATTAGTGTTTGGTAGCATTGCCTTTAAACTGTTTAACTTGGGTCAAACGTTTTGGGTAGCCTTCCACAATAAGTTGGGTGAATTTTGGCCCATTCCTCCTGACAGAGCTGGTGTAACCGAGTCAGGTTTCTAGGCCTCCTTGCTCGCACACGCTTTTTCAGTTCTGCCCACAAATTTTCTATAGGTTTGAGGTCAGGGCTTTGTGATGGCCATTCAAATAGCTTGACTTTGTTGTCCTTAGGCCATTTTGCCACAACTTTGGCGGTATGCTTTGGGTCATTGTCCATTTGAAAGACCCATTTGCAACCAAGCTTTAAATTCCTGACTGATGTCTTGAGATGTTGCTTCAATATATCCACATAATTTCCCTCCCTCATGATTCCATCTGTTTTGGGTCTGGCTTTTTTATGGCGGTTTTGGAGCAGTAGCTTCTTCCTTGCTGAGCGGCCTTTCAGGTTATGTCAATATTGGACTCGTTTTACTGTGGATATCAATACTTTTGTACCCGTTTCCTCCAGCATCTTCACAAGGTCCTTTGCTGTTGTTCTGGGATTGATTTGCACTTTTTGCACAAAGTACGTTCATCTCTAGGAGACAGAACGTGTCTCCTTCCTGAGCGGTATGACGGCTGCCTGGTCCCATGGTGTTAATACTTGCATACTATTGTTTGTACAGATGAACGTGGTACCTTCAGGCATTTGGAAATTGCTCCCAAGGATGAACCAGACTTGTGGAGGTCTACAATTTTTGTTCTGAGGTCTAGGCTGATTTCTTTTGATTTTCCCATGATGTCAATCAAAGAGGCACTGAGTTTGAAGGTAGACCTTGAAATACATCCACAGGTACAACTCCAATTGACTCAAATGTTGTCAATTAGCCAAATTGTTGATCATTTATTCAATCACACCATCTATATAACTTCCTCCAAAAAGAACATGATAGTTTATGAGGGATGATTACATTATTTATTTTTAAACCAACTGTCTTCTTGACAGTGCAAAAGCATTCTCCTCTGATCTAGTCTGCCATTTTATTTACATGGCCTTGCATGAGTATGACTGCAGGCCCTAAACCAGGACAGACTCATCTTTCTCTACCACAGAAAAAGTACTTTTTTTAAACCAAAGTTGTCTAGCCTATATCAGGCTTTCCTCAATTCACTTCAAGCAATTAAGTCAACTGACGCATCCTGCTTACTACCCCCACACACATCATTATCATCATCGTCGTCCCCTCCTGTTGCCTTGAGGTGTTAGTTTCATCACACATTCAACTAAACTATTCACACTTCAGTATTTCTTCATCTGAAATAAACCCACCATCTTTGATAGTGTCTAGATTTGGATGGCGAGTTTCCCTACAGCAAAATGAGTGCGTTTGATCCCGCTGTCGTCGTAGACCTACTCGACTACAGTGTAGAATTTCGTAATGGAATGCGAACTGCTCATCCAGATCAGCACTCTCCTCCTTGTCTTCTTCCAAGTGGTCAGAGAGCTCGAGAGAAGAGGAACATCGACCACCGAACGCTCTAAAACCGTGTTGCTTCTATTTTCAACCCCCAACAAAAAAAAGTATGCAATGCAAATATCAACAGGTAATTTCTCTATCACCAGATAACTTATTGCAAACAGAGAAACACAGTAGAGACAAAGTTACACTTTTACCCAATGCGGTTATATGCGCACAGTAGTCGACGAGAGCAAGGGACAAATGAAAAAAAAAATGCCTAGCAACCATTATCTAACCAGCCCTCGCTACGTTGCAGTTCCACAAGAGACAAAAACGCATCAGTTCTTCACTTTACTTGAGTAACTTTTGAGCGTCTAAAAGAGTAACAAAAAATAAAAAGAACCATAAATGATCACCAAAAAACACTTCACACATCAACCTCGTAGATGATGCAAAATGAATTAGCATATATCACTGAATGATAATTGTATAATGTTTAAAGACAAATAATGACGTTCTTAATTCTAGTGATGTAATAATTAGGACAAATATAGACCAGGATAACAAGCGGCGTGATGAGTGCGGATAACTATTATGTTTACTTCCTGAACAATGAAAAAATAATGATATCGAATCATTGAATAAATCGAATTAACACACAGGCTACTCTTGAAAAACAAATAAGTTTCGAAACATTTTGACCTTGTCAAGACGTTAACTAGCTATACCGACACATGGCCACTAAGCTGTAGCTAGGCTCGATCAAAGTGCACTGAAGATATGGATGCTCGAGCGGAGCAACAGGCGGTTAGTTAGCAAGCTAGCAGACTTTGAACCTCCACCTCGAGCCCCCAGAATTAAAACAAACGTTACCGATGATGGAAGTTAGAACTCCAACAAATTTCTGTTAATTTTAAGTGGCGATAAGTAACTTAACCTCGTCGGTTACGAATAATCATATAAGGAAGAGAAATTCCATCGCTCAGGCGTTTTAATCATGGATGAGCATCAGGTCCTCAGCGAAACTAGGAAGCGAATGGGAGTCGAGAAAACTATCCTATCCACGTCGCTTTTCGAAGTTTTACAACTTTGTCACAACAACTGTAAACTTCGCCAAACACGCAATTAACATCACATATCGACTAAACCAGACAAATAAGGCAGAATTGAGAGAATAAGCCGATAAGCTAGCTAGGTACTTACGTTTGACTTTGTTGGGGTTGGGCTGCTTACGCCGAGACATACTGATGATGGTGATGATGGGCTAAGAAAAAAAAAAGAAGCTGCAAAGTTGTTCCGGAGAGGAATCAAAATGGCGTTTCTGAGGATGTGCAAAGTTCGACAACTTTGTTCCCCCCTCTTTCTTCCAAATTCCTAAAAAGGAAGATAGAAGAAAGAGTCCAGAGACGAGAGGAAAACACTTATTTCGCTATCCTCTCTGACCGTCCCCAAAGCGCAGCTCTCTCCTCTCCCCTAACCTGATAAGTAAGACGCATCACGTGTTGCTCCTGCTAGTCTCCAAGGGGACGTGTTACTGAGGCTGCTTCCACAAGACTTAAGCCAGTAAGCATCTCTACAGGAGGGGTCTCAAAAGAGCAAAAAGTTTTATCGAGCGGCGTGGTACCCTCAACATGAAAACTTGTCGAGAGAGGAAGTGCACGCCGAGGAAACTCGAGCCCTTTAAAGTTCTAGAACTTTGTTGTTGATCAACATTTCTTTATGGGGCAACTTTGAACGATGAACATATGCGTTTTATAAAATAAAAGCCGAACAAGAATACACACCTATCATCTTTTAAGTAAGTGTAATGATTAAATCACGTTTAAGTAGGTACAGGATCCAGTGATGGATGCATAAGCAAACTATATTTAACTAGTTTAAATTGTTAAATTTAGTTTCAACTGGTGCTGGCATACTCCCACATTCCTCCAAGCCCTCCTCTCTGGATACAGACCCCTCCCTGTGCCTTTACTCATCAACCACTGGCCGACAAACATTCCCTCCCCTCTATGCAGCTGAGCTGGTAGGAGCCTGCACAGCCCTCACACTGTCTGGGCCCCATTGAGATGTAGTCAGATACATTAGGCTACTAATTATTATAAATCTAGGCGAACAACTTTCATGTAGGCCTAATGAGCTGAATAGTGAATGTGAGAGGATAGGCCTAGCCTACAGAGAGTTTGGTCATTGTGGCTTCTGTTGATTATACCTAACCTAAACCTCCATAGCCATTGCCAAGCAAATAGGCCTAGTGATTCTTCAGGAATGATATATAATAAGGATGCTAATTTGGGATGTTTTTAGTGCTAGATTTTAAAAAACAAAATATGATGAATTGGATGTAATTTTGTTTGCATCACCTCATTCTTATGACACTTATGAAGACACTTATTGCAAATTGATCTGACCATTGATCACTAAACATTCTAAGAAAGTTAAACTCTAGGCTCTATCCAGCTGTATGCTCAATCAACCCCAACTGAATGGAAAAGATATGCACCAAATAAATTAAAGAAATTAGATGGTGCTTAGCTTTTCTATTAATATAGGGTTGAGACATGGACTCATCTTGATAGACCACTTCAGGAGGTTTTAAAACATCTGGCAAACATATGATCTTGGGAGTGAGATCTTAGATCTTATTTTTTTATAGCTAATTTAAAATCAAAGAAGATACCTAACATACAGTGCCTTCAGAAAGTATTAATACCCCTTGATTAATTCCACATTTTGTTGTTACAGCCTGAATTCAAAATTGATTTTTTTTAAAAATCTCACCCATATACACACAATACTGGTAGTATAATGACAAAGTGAAAACATGTTTTTCAATTTTTTTTGCAAATTTATTGAAAACGAAATACAGAAATATCTATTTTACATAAGTATTCACACCCCTAAGAGCTTAAAACTCTTCAAGCTCTGTCAACTATTTTCAGGTCTTGTCATAGATTTTCAAGCAGATTTAAGTCAAACTTTAACTCGGACACTCAGGAATATTCCTTTTCTTCTTGGTAAGCAACTCCAGTGTAGACTTGGCCTTGTGTTTTAGGTTATTGTCCTGCTGAAAGGTTAATAAGTAATCTCCCAGTGTCTGGTGGAAAGCAGACGGAATCAGGTTTTCCTCTAGGCTTTTTCCTGTGATTAGCTCTCATTCTGTTTATTTTTTATCCTTAAAAATTACAAGCATACCCATAACATGTTGCAGTTACCACCATGCTTCAAAATATGGAGAGTGGTACTCAGTAATGTGTTGTATTGGATTTTCTGCAAACATAACACATTGTATTCAGGACAGAAAGTGAAGTGCTTTACCACATTTTTTGCAGTATTAATTTAGTGCCTTGTTGTAAACAGGATGCATGCTTTGGAATATTCTTATTCGGTACAGGCTTCATTCTTTTCACTCTGTCAATTAAGTTAGTATTCTGAAGTAACTACAATGTTGTTGATCCATCCTCAGTTTTCTCCTATCACAGCCATTAAACTCTATAAGTGTTTTAAAGTCACCATGTGCCTCATGGTGAAATCCCAGAGCGGTTTCCTTCCTCTCTTGCAACTGAGTTAGGAAGGACGTCTGTATCTTTGTAGTGACTGGGTGTATTGATACACCACCCAAAGTGTCATTAATAAGTTCACCATGCTCAAAGGGATATTCAATGTCTGCTTTTTTTAATCCATCTAGCAATAGGTGCCCTTCTTTGTGAGCCATTGAAAAACCTCCCTGGTCTTGGTAGTTGAATCTGTGTTTGGAATCCACTGCTTAACTGAGGAACCTTATAGATAATTGTATGTGTGGGATACAGATACGAGGCAGTCATTCAAAAATCATGTTAAACACTATTATTGCACACAAGAGTCCATGCAACTTATTATGAGTTGTTATTAAGCACATTTTTACTCCTGAACATATTAGGTTTCTGTAACAAAGGGGTTGAATACTTATTGACTCAAGACATTTGAGCTTCTCATCTTTAATTCATTTGTAAAGACTTTGAAAAACATAATTTCATTCTGACATTATGGGATATCGTGTGTAGGCTAGTGACAAAAAATCTCAATTTAATCTAATTTAATTTCAGGCTGTAACACAACAAAATGTGCAAAAGGTCAAGGGGTGTGAATATTTTCTGAAGGCACTGTATTTGCCAATGCAGAGTTAAAGAAAGATGGTCATTGGTGAGCTATTCAATTAAAGGCAAATATGGACCTTCTTACACATTCATAATGTGCATCAATTTAGTTTTAAAAACGGTGCTTGACTTGGGCAGGAGCTCACCAGAGCTGAGTACCAACATCTCAAATGTTCTACTGCATGAGCTCCTGTTACTCTTATAGAATATTACCTCAAAACTATTGTGGAGCTCCTGCACCTAAATATAAACATTACCGGCACCCAAAATGAGTACCGGAGCCTATTTCAGTCCAAGTCAAGTAGTTTATAAATATACTTTTTTCTAACTTGAATGTTTAACATAAACACACACACATTCTGCAGTGCCTAGCCTATATAAAGGAAATACTCACAGTATCAGCCTCATGAGCCTGCGATGAAACGTAATTACATTACATCACTAATCTAATAGTGTTTACTTTCAAATTCCAATGAACAATATTGACAAACAATTAGCCATAGCAATATAATGATTTATATTTTTGTGTAATTAGCACATTTAGTTTCAAGCTGCTGTGCATGCTTGCCTTGAACTGATTCACCAACGTGTTGCCTTTCCCCTAATGGTATCAGTCTTTGTCTTCAAGGGCTTGTATGCTAAATAACCATTTTAATTTTTAGGTTGCTCAAACTTGATGATCTTCCATCAAAACTCTCAAATAGGCATTTTAAAAAGCTGTATGTGATTTTATGATAATAAAAGACAATTTCATCAACTTGACTTGAGTTTCCAGTAAGACCTGTAGCATGCCTATACTTGATGGTGGTCAATAGTTGAGATTGCGTGTGCGCGCACGTGCGTATTTTAGTTGCCAGAAATGGCAGTGTGCCTTTCTTCAGTCACAAAACCCACAAAAATGAGAGTGATGTTATTTATTGAACGTAATCATGGCTTCAACTCGTTGCTGGGAACAACTATCCCAATTCGACAGTAACAAAAGGGTGGATTCATCCATCGTGGGCGAGGCGACCACAGCATCTCACATTCTGTAAAACAAGTTCCAGACTGGTCTGAACCGCGCTCGAGCGCATTTTTCCAAGAGTCGAAAAAGTGATAGCACTCGACGTATATGGGTCACTATGTTTTAACTTTAAAAACTATTTGACGCTGTCTTCCTGTACACACAGTAATTACACTGTATTTGACTCTACCCTCGCACCATCGACAGTCACATGAGATAAACACCTGTTGGTTGTGTGGGGGATGACAAGCACATGCTGCACTTACTCAACTGACTGTGGACTGACTGTCTAGTTTCCTTTCCTATGGAGTCTATTTAACTGCTTAAAACTTCTATTGAATTTTTGACACATATATGTGTTGCAGAAATGGACTTTGTGCTTAAAGTAAGTAGTTATGTGAAACACATTAAACAGGTTGTTAAAGATGTTGCCCTGGCTGGCTCCAGCATGTGCTTGTAAGTAAATGCAAAGAGGACAGGGGGAGTGGTGAAAAACCGGTTTCCATTGGTGACGGATGATTTGTAGGTAACAGTTGTTTGCCTTGAAGTCTGCAATGCACTATAGCTGCACAGAGACTCTTCGTGCATGAGGGCAACTTGTAAATTCTCTCTTTATAACTTGCTGATTCATTCTTTATTACGGGGCGCAATATGCACAAACAAATGGTGTGCACCCACTTCCTAGTCGCAGTTTGCCCTTAATTAAGTCCATTTTTAAAGTGTATGGTATATTTGGCTAAAAAAATTACTTAAAAAATGAGGATGAGTGAAGTTGTGATCTCTCAAATGTTTTGCAAACATCCTAATCCATCTGTCATCCATTTATGTTTTAATTTGTATTACATTAATTACAAATAAATCATAATTTGGTTATTATGTCTATAACACCCTTGACCCCAAGATAAGGGTTACTGATTGAAGTGCATTTAATCTACCTTTGTGTCAATTCATAAAATAGTTTGGATGGAATACATGGAAATGAAGAGGTGAAGAGAATAGCAACAATTACATTGGGAAACTACAGTATATATTAGCCACAAGCGCAAGAATGTCCTCTCTCTCTTTGGTAACGTCTCTTTCTTTTGGGCACAAACTGGTTAAATCAACGTTGTTTCAACTTAATTTGTCAATAATGTATTGTGACGTGGACTCTACGTGGAAAATACATTGGATTTGCAAAAAGTCATCACCCTCAACTAAAATTTCAACCACAGGATTATGTCATCATGGTAACCAATATTCAACCTTTGAAACATCATCAGATATTCAACGTAATATCTACAATAAGAAAAAAACAATAAGCTGGACAGCACCTCCTAGTGATGAGTTAATCTATCTACAGGTATCCTTTTGGTTTTAACCAAGCCCTGCCAATGCACTACCAATGTGCTATCGTGAGGGAGATTGTTGAGAAATCTCCACTAAATAGATTCACTGTTGCTATCGAAGTCATTCCAAAGGGTATGTTTAACAGAGCAAATGAAATGTAACCATCAGTCATATCATCAGTGATGCTATTTAGACCTACACTATATAGCATTTGCGAAGTCATCAACAGCTATTGTTTCATTTCAACCAGGGTTCAATTAAAATAGATAACACATATAGGCTTAGGGTTTCAAGCTTTGGTGGATTTCAAATTGCATCTTACAAGTTAATCATTAATATGTTGGATTCACATCTCCATCTCAACCAAAAATCTAAGTTAAAGAATAGGACTAAATGATATCAAACTGTACTTAAAGTTTGCTTTAGCCCTGTTCTTTAAATTATTAATTTGTTGACAAACTGGAATTAATGCCAGACTTAGTGGCACAGATAAAACTATCCAAGCAGAAAATACATCTCCTTCAAATGTTGATATTTGGTTGAGATGACAACCAAACACAATTCAATATCACTTTGTAATAGAGTAAATAGCCTAAAGTTAAAGCTATCTTACAAACTAATGTAACCACATTTATTCAACTTTAAAATGAGTAACACAACCATGTCTGCATTTTGAGGTTACTGTAACAACAAATCTCTTCTAATGTAATCATAGAAAGCGTGCATGTTCAAGATAGCATGCAAAGGTCACATGTCTGTGGAGAGATTTACAATTGCTATAATAATCTGTGCAGAATCTCAAATGGCATTGATCACTTGCACCATGTACTTTAATGTAATCTCAACTGCAATACTGGCAATACTGGTCATTTGGTTGTGCGATTAGATAAAGCACAGTGAGAACACATTAAATTGTATAAATTAGCAAAATATCTGACATTGTATTCCTATTTGAACTTTGTTGTGCTTTTAAATGGTTGAAAGCGAGTGATAACACATTTAGGTGACAACTAAACCAAAAATCAGAAATGTATTTGCAATTGGAATTTAGTTGTGCTTTTGCATGGTTGAAAGCATTGTGATAACACATTAGGAATTCAACAAACTTTTATCTGTCTTTTTGTGGTGGGTGAAAATAGGTTTTAATTTCACTGATCAACATGGAAATGACGTGGTGTGCCCAGTGGGTTATTAGGATTTTGGAGAGATGACAGGTCAGTGCAATAGAGTCTGACTCATTCCTCAATTGAAGTCTCTTAGGCAACAGGCGTTTTTTCCACAACATTTCTTAAAGACAGTCTAGCAACATTTCAAGAACTCTAATTTAATTCCATGCCTGAATAGGAATATTCAAATAATGTTAGAAGGTTATTATCTAACAAACCAGGAACTAGGTGTAAATGTTCTTTATGTTCTAGGAAGGTTTCTTGTCAGCTTGGTTCCTACTGGTTAGAGAAGTTTCCCCAACCCCAAATCACCACTATACCCTTTTGAAGAACCTATCACATGGGCTGTGTTCATTGGGCACCGAACGGAAGAATACAGACTGAAACAGGGAGGGACCACCTGGACTTGTCCAATAAGAAACACTTATTTTAAATGGTTTTCTCTGGATAAATGTGAAACCTTTATTGCCAATGCTGACACTATCCTGATATTAGGGGGAATAAAAGGTGACAAACGAGATGTTTGCAAGTTTGAACGGTAGTAGGATAGAAGAGTGAGAGGGAAGGGGAGAGCGAGGGAGGGAGGGGAGGACGAAAGAGCGAGAGAGAGTGTGTGTGGGAGGGGAGGACGAGAGAGAGAGAGTAGGCAGTAACATGAAGCCTCCTTCAACCCTGTCAAGGGATCCAAATAGTTTGGAGTGCTCGAGTGCTTTGAGATCTGACCTGTCCCACAGCGTGGCTGTCTGTCCTACTAAAGGCTATGCCCAAAGGCCATCACACAATCTGTGATGAAACAACCTTGGGATTTGTCACAGCAGTAGCAGTACATGAACATCATGTAAACAACTTTTTTAGTTTTAGGAATTCTCTTACCATGCTTCATGTGGAAATTGATAGTGGTGTGTGTGAGGTGCATGTGTTCCTGGCTTGAGGAGTTAATCATCGACCTGTTTGCTAGTCTCAGTGTGTGTGTGTGTGTGTGTGTGTGTGTGTGTGTGTGTGTGTGTGTGTGTGTGTGTGTGTGTGTGTGTGTGTGTTTCGGTCATGACATGAGTCACCAAAATGGCGGTAACTTCGGCTGAGGTGAGACAGTTCAACCTTGTGCAGAACTGTAGGGATGATTGCTATGGCTCCACACCTGTTATTGAGGATGCTTTCCAGTTGCCACCTTTCAGACAAACATGAGAGCAAAGGCCACACAAAGTGCATCAGATACAGGCAGATAAAACCAAATTCAGTTTTCAAAGCCAGCCTCAATGCATTTAGTTTTTTATAATTTTGAAACTGATCTACTGGTCTACTGAAGACCTTACATTTTGGCGTGAACCTCTTTAATCTATGGCAACAGGAAATACTTTTAGCAGTATCAATATCAGTGACTGGTGCTGAAAACAGACTCAAGCCTTCTGCAAAAGTGACCCTTAAGCCAAAAATAAGCATATTCTGCTTGGAATGTCCACACATTTGTTTTTAACTGACTTGCCTGGTAAAATAAATGATTGTTTCCATATATTTCACTTTTTGAGAGACAAAAATTGACTGTAAAGACAATAAAAAGTGAAATATATGGAAACAATCAAAACCAAGGAACTTCTCACATTTGGCATTGAACGTTGTGCATTTCTCTACTCTCACATTGAAAAGAGTAGGACCTCTAGTGGGCGAAATGGGAAACTGCTGATGTATGCTCACTACCCTTCTGTAGGGGATTGCATAATCAGAGAGTATATTTCGGGCAGAGGACATTTTTGCCTTTGAAGCTTTTATTTTAAGAGAGAGTTGTCATTTTGAAATCAACAGTAGTCAGAACTTTTAGAAACGTAACTTGTTCTACTGTATGTTGAAATCTGTATCAATTAACAGAATCAGAGAACCTGACATTCAGAACAAATGGCAAAGAACTAATTTAATACAGGATTTATACATTAACAAATTGTAATTGGACAGACATTATGCACCTTCACAAATCATGAATCTCTAATGCATGCTATTTGAATGACGGTGCAGGTCTATTTGAATCAAGAGTTTCATCTTGTGTTCACTATGGGCCAGTTTGCCGGACACAGATTAAACCTAGTCCTAGACTAAGAATAAGCATTTTTATGGGAGATTCTTAATTCAAAGGGGTTGTAAATCCAGGACTAGGCTTAAAACTGCAATATGTCATTTTTGAGGTGACTGACCAAATTCACATAGAAATGTAGTTATAGATCTGTCATTCTCATTGAAAGCAAGTCTATATGCATTATTTCTATGCTTTCTGTTCTTAAATTTCCTTTGCATTTTTTACTTTAGGTTTTGTACACCAGCTTCAAACAGCTGAAAATACAATATTTTTGGAAATTGAAACGATATTTCAGTGGTTTAGATGGTACAATGATTCTCTACATTGCTTGTTTAGTCACAAACTGAAATTATAAAATATATACAATTATGAAATTACTCATCTTTAGTGTTGCTAATATCTAAGTACATCATGAGTTACAGTATGTCAGTAACATTTACACACACTATCCAAAAACTGTACATAATGGTGTTGTCACAGTGTATTTATTCCTCTCCTCCCTACGTAATCTAATTCACATTAAACCTTCTCCTTGGCCTATTTTTGTTATTAAAGTGAGATTGAAGCAGGCAATGAGGTAGGCATTTTGGTTCACCACAACAGCATGCACATCAAGTCATCTCTGGAGAGGGGAGCAGAGGAAGAATGAGGTTATAATATGCACTTCACAGGAATGTGTCCAAATAGGTACTTCACAAATATAAGAGCAACATTTTCACAGATGCACACAAGCTCACCCATGGTAGGTAGTCCAGATTCAACTTAAATGTTTTTTCATAAACAATCAGTTCTGCAAATAAATACACCCTATTTTTAAAGTTTAAGAAATACATCCAAGTGAAACAAACCTTTATATTAATCATGAATCTATAAAACGTATAATTCCCTTCTGCACACCATTGTGCTACAGTGCATCCTGCTAATGCGTCCTGTCTATCTATCCTATCAATGCATTTAACAGCATAGCAAACACTTTCCCGCCCTGTAACGTGAACTGCAGTTAATGCAAGAGAAAGACTTAATATGTACTTTTTAAGGTTGCTTTTCTTCTTGACATGGGGCTCAATTCAAACAAAACAGCATTTCTGTATTTACGCCTTTGTTTTTTTTGGTAGCTACTGGGTTTGATTGAATCCCAGCCCTGATCTGCTGTCTTTCTTTCGGGAGCAGAAGGTGAAGCAGGGGATATCGGACAGGCCCAGGGGCTCATCATAGTGAAACATGGCACCCCTTTCCAGGAACACATTAGCAGACAGGTATAGCTCCTCAATGGACTCCCCTGTGGGAGAGGGATATACACTGAGTATACCAAACATTACGAACACCTTCCTAATATTGAGTCCCCCCCTGCCCTTTGGGTGGTGGACCATTGTTGATACACACGTGAAACTGTTGAGTGTGAAAAACGCAGCAGTGTTGCAAGGTCTAGTTTCGATTTACATTTGCTTGAGCTGTCAACTAACTTGAATTCCATGACATTGGATTTAGGTTAAACGTTGGGTGTAAAAAAATGGAAATTCCCTTACGCACATCTCAGGACCAGGCTGGCTGACTGGTCTCCATACAGCAAGAGGAAGTGACCAGAGCGGACCAGACTTCCCCCATTTCAGTGTGTGTGTGAGTGCAGGGATATGATGTGGACTTTTCCAGGCATCTTCAATGGATATGTGCATTCCATTTCCACTGGCGCACACATGAATGTAAACAATGGGGGTCGCTGTTTCACCAGGCCTAAATGAAGGAACACTGGATTAGAAATTGTCTGAGTTGTTGGACTACAACTGTGGGGCCAAAAAAAAGCAACATTTTGATGGCATGACATTAGTGCTGCAGTCCTCAGACATTTCTATCTGCTAAGGTCTTGTTGAAAGTAGGTCAACCATATACGCAATTGTCTCCACTACAATTTGCAGGTCCAAGTTTTAAAAATATGTATACAATTTAGTATAGGAGTACATCACATATACTGTATATTTGTGAACCTGATTTTGAGAAATTGAGGAAATTAAACGTTTTTGGACCTGCAGAAAAGCCATGTTGTGCAGTACATGGGTACAACGTATGGGGGCGCAAATGATGAGCACTGGCAGCACGAGAGAGCCAGCCAAACAAACAGTGACACAGAGTGCGCACTTCCTGGTAGCTAGCTGGTCGTTCATCGGTGCTGTTGTTGTGAGCTTGGTAAATGGAGGGACTACGATGAAACGGCACATTTTATGGGAATACTAATAGCAATCGTTGCTGACAATATTGGCGTGGTGTTAAACACACCGGGAACGGTGTCTTGACGTCTCCAAACACTGCATGAGGCTGTTGGTGGAATGTCGCTGAGCTCAGGCGGGTGGACTACTCACACTCCACCGCCGGACCCGTCCTCATCAATCCCTGGCTATGGGGCCTCACAAACTGGCTGCCATACTGTCTTGATGTCGGTACGGGTATCAGTTTGCCATTCTGGTATTCGGCCGCTGTGTCTTCCTGGGGCAGGTGATGAGTCACTCCGTCTACAGCTCAGTATGGACCCCGGGAAGTCCGGGGAATTCCGTCTCACGCTACGGGACACCAGCGGAACAACGGGTCGGAGTGTGGTAAGAGAGAGAAAGGTTAAAGGCGGATTTCAATTAATGTCATTTGTCAGCCATGTTGACAAATAATGGGTATTTCTTTTGACTAATTACAAAATGGTGTTCATTAAAAATAGTTTTTGAAATTGTCAGCTAAAACTCGATGGAGTAAAGTTACATGTCACGTGATGTTTTATTATTACCAGCGTTACCAAGGCAGGCAGGCAGACGTGTGTACAGAGGGTTTTAAAACAACAGATATTATCGCTGGTCTCATGCTTACATTTGGCTGCCATGCATTGAACTGTCACATAGTTATTTGAAACAATTTATAGTTCAACAAAATACACGGAACAAAAATATAAACGCAAGAGATTTGACTGAGTTACAGTTCATATAAGGAATTTAGAGAATTGAAAGAAATGAATTAAGCCCTAATCTACCGATTTCACATGACTGAGAATACAGATATGCATCTGTTGGTCACATCTTATTTTTTTAAAGCTAGGGGCTTGGATCAGAAAACCAGACAGTATCTTGTGACCACCATTTGCATTATGCAGCGTGACACATCTCCTTAGCATAGAGTTGATCAGGCTGTTGATTCTGGCCTGTGGAATGTTGTCCCACTCCTCTTCAATGGCTGTGCAAAGTTGCTGGATATTGGCGGGAAATGGAACACGTTGTTGTACACGTTGATCCAGAGCATCCCAAACATGCTCAATGGGTGACATGTCTGGTGAGTATGCAGGCCATTTTCAGCTTCCAGGAATTGTGTACAGATCCTTGCAACAGGATTGTGCATTATCATGCTGAAACATGAAGTGATTGTGGAGAATGAAGGGCACAATAATGGGCCTCAGGATCTCATCACGGTATCTCATTCAAATTACTATCGATACAATGCTATTGTTTACGTTGTTCTTAACTTATGCCTGCCCATATCATAACCCCACTATGGGGCACTCTGTTCAATGTTGACATCAGCAAACCGCTCGCCCACACAAAACCATACACGCTGTCTGCCATCTGCCCGGTACAGTTGAAACCTGGATTCATCTGCGAAGAGCACACCTCCAGCATGCCAGTACCCATCAAAGGTGAGCATTTGCCCACTGAAGTTGGTTACGACACCGAACTGCAGTCAGGTCAAGACTGGTGAGGATGACGAGCATGCAGATGAACTTCCCTGAGACGGTCTGCAGTCAGGTCAAGACTGGTGAGGATGACGAGCATGCAGATGAACTTCCCTGAGACGGTCTGCAGTCAGGTCAAGACTGGTGAGGATGACGAGCATGCAGATGAACTTCCCTGAGACGGTCTGCAGTCAGGTCAAGACTGGTGAGGATGACGAGCATGCAGATGAACTTCCCTGAGACGGTCTGCAGTCAGGTCAAGACTGGTGAGGATGAAGAGCATGCAGATGAACTTCCCTGAGACGGTCTCAAACAGTTTGTGCAGAAATTCTTCAGTTGTGCAAACCCAAAGTTTCATCAGCTGCCCAGGTGGCTCAGACGATCCCGTTGGTGAAGAAGCCGGATGTGGAGGTCCTGGGCTGCCGTGGTTACGTTACACGTGGTCTGCGGTTATAATGCCGGTTGGACGTACTGCCAAATTCTCTAAAATGATGTTGGAGGCGGCTTATGGTAGGGAAATTGACATTAAATTATCTGGCAACAGCTCTAGTGGACATGCCTACAGTCAGCATGTCGAATGCACATGCCCTCAAATCTTGAGACATCTGTGGCATTGTATTGTGTGACAAAACGGCACATTTTAGAGTGGCCTTTTATTGTCCCCAGCACAAGGTGCATCTGTGTAACAATCATGCTGTTTAATCAGCTTCTTGATATGTCACAGCTGTCAGGTGGATGGATTATCTTGGCAAAGGACAAAATGCTCACTAACAGGGATGTAAACAAATTTGTGCACAATATTTGAGAGAAATAAGCTTTTGTGCATAGAACATTTCTGGAATCTTTTATTTCAGCTCATGAAACCAACACTTAGTAATTTTGTCCAGTATAAACTACCGGTCAAAAGTTTTAGAACACCTACTCATTCAAGGGTTTTTCTTTATTTTTACTATTGTCTACATTGTAGAATAATAGTAAAGACATCAAAACTATGAAATAACACATGTAATCATGTAGTAACTAAAAAAAGTGTTAAACAAATCACAATATATTTAATATTTGAGATTCTTCAAATAGCCACCCTTTGCCTTGATGACAGCTTTGCACACTCTTGGCATTATCTCAACCAGCTTCACGAGGTAGTCACCTGGAATGCATTTCAATTAACTGGTGTGCCTTGTTTAAAGTTAATTTCTGGAATTTCTTTCCTTAATGCATTTGAGCCAATCAGTTGTGTTGTGGCTGTGCAATTTGTTTTTGTTTGTTTGTCCGCCTCGAAATGGCTTTCTTAATTAAGGACTTTAAAAAGATCTGATTGAATTGCTTAGAGATCCCCTTAGGTATCCCCATGTAGCACCCCTTCTCACTGTAATTGCTATGGTACTTTAAAAGGATTTAAAACAAACATAATGTTGAATTTTGATTTTATTTTTTTATTTCCCAAGGTAGGGGTGGTATACAGAAGATGGCCCTGTTAAAAGACCAAGTCCAGGGTGGCGCAGTGGTTAAGGGCGCTGTACTGCAGCGCCAGCTGTGCCATCAGAGTCCCTGGGTTCGCGCCCAGGCTCTGTCGTAACCGGCCGCGACCGGGAGGTCCGTGGGGCGACGCACAATTGGCCTGGCGTCGTCCGGGTTAGGGAGGGCTTGGTCGGTAGGGATGTCCTTGTCTCATCGCACACCAGCGACTCCTGTGGCGGGCCGGGCGCTAACCAAGGTTGCCAGGTGCACGGTGTACCCTCCGACACATTGGTGCGGCTGGCTTCCGGGTTGGATGCGCGCTGTGTTAAGAAGCAGTATGGCTGGTTGGGTTGTGTATCGGAGGACGCATGACTTTCAACCTTCGTCTCTCCCGTGCCCGTACGGGAGTTGTAGCGATGAGACAAGATAGTAGCTACTACAACAATTGGAAATTGGAACCACGAAATTGGGGAGAGAAAAAAGGGGTAATTATTATTATTATTTTGTTTTAATAAAATAAAAATAAAAGACCAAGTCTTTTATTATGGCAAGAACAGCTCAAATAAGCAAAGAGAAAAGACAGTCCATCATTACTTTAAGACATGAAGGTCAGTCAATACAGAACATTTCAAGAACTTTGAACGTTTCTTCAAGTGCAGTCGCAAAAACCATCAAGCGCTATGATGAAACTGGCTCTCATGTGGACCGCCACAGGAAAGGAAGAACCAGAGGTGCTGCAGAGGATGAACTTAACGCTTTATTTTTTTGGTCACTCCATATGTGTTATTTCATGGTTTTGATGTTTTCACTATTATTCTAAAATGTAGAAAATAGTTTTAAAAAATAAAGGCCCTTTGAATGAGTAGGTTTTTCTAAAACTTGACCGGTAGTGTAGTTATACAGTACATTCGGAAAGTATTCAGATCCTTTGTCTTTTTGTTAGGTTACAGCCTTATTCTAAAATGGATTAAATCGTGTTTTTCCTCATCAATCTATACACCACCACATCATTTATATATTTTTTACATTTAAAAAATGATCACATTTACATAAGTATTTCTGACCCTTTACTCAGTACTTTGTTGAAACACTTTTGGCAGTGATTACAGCCTTGAGTCTTCTTGTATGATGCTACAACCTTGGCACACCTGTATTTGGGGAGTTTCTCTCATTCTTCTATGCAGATCCTCTCAAGCTCTGTCAGGTTGGATAAGGAGTGTTGCTGCACAGCTATTTTCAGGGATGTTCGATCGGGTTCAAGTCCGGACTCTGGCTGGGCCACTCAAGGACATTCAGAGACTTGTCTCGAAGCCACTCCTGCGTTGTCTTGGCTGTGTGCTTGACCTGTTGGAAGGTGAACCGTCGCCCCAGTCTGAGGTCGTGAGCGCTCTGGAGCTTTTAGCAAACTCCAAGCGAGCTGTCATGTGCCTTTTACTGAGGAGTGGCTTCTGTCTGGCCACTCTACCATGAAGGCCTGATTGGTGGAGTGCTGCAAAGATGGTTATCCTTTTGGAAGGGTCTCCCATCTCCATAGAGCAACTCTAGAGCTCTGTCAGAGTGACCATTGGGTTCTTGGTCACTTCCCTGACCAAGGCCCTTCTCCCCCGATTGTTCAGTTTGGCCGGGCAGCCAGCTCTAGGAAGAGTCTTGGTGGTTCCAAACTTGTTCCATTTAAGAATGATGGAGGCCACTGTGTTCTTGGGAAACTTCAATGCTGCAGAAATGTTTTGGTACACTTCCCCAGATCTGTGCCTTGACACAATCCTGTCTCGGAGCACAACGGACAATTCCTTTGACCTCATGGCTTGAGGTTATTGCTCTGACATGCACTGTCAACTGTGGGACCTTATATAGACAGGTGTGTGCCTTTGCCAAATCATGTCCAATCAATTGAATTTGCCACAGGGGGACTCCAATTAAGTTGTAGAAACATATAAAGCATGATCAATGGAAAAAGGATGATCAATGGAAACAGGATGCACCTGAGCTCAATTTCGTGTCTTATAGCAAAGGGTCTGAATAATTTTGTAAATAAGGTATTTCTGTTTTTTTTTAAACCCGTTTACTCGTTGTCATTATTGGATATTGTGTGTAGATTGAAGATTTGTATTTATTTAATCCATTTTAGAAATTTGGAAAATTGAAGGGGTCTGAATACTTTCCAAAGGCATTCCCACTGACTAGGTCTATAGGCTGCAGTGCTGTCCAATCATTCTCTCCCAAAAACAGAGCTCAAAGGTAATTCCAACATGACATCAGTGCAATACCTAAAGTCAACATACTACCATGGAACAAACAGTGGTAGGCAGCTAATTTCAGTGTGATAAAATGAGCATCACTTCACTCTCTCCCCTCCGTGTCTTCCAGTCCATTGCAGAGTTTGACCTGAGGTCGGTGCACTATGAGGTGAAATCGCCAAAATGCCACGAGCTGAGTTTGTTCATGCCCCCTCACGACCGCATCAGCTTCAACTTCCGCTGCGAGCAGGAGGCTCAGGAGTGGGCCACCGTGGTGATATCGTCACTCAGAGAGGCACACAGGGGTTAGTCTACTTTCTTCCTGCCTCTGTTATCTTTGATCAGATGTTTCACTGTCTTCTCCTCCCATCTTTTCTGTGCTCGAATAACCTGAGTCCCCTGTCTTCTCTTCTCCTGACCCCTCAGTGTCCGACAGCCCTCCCACTGATGACCGACAACTTCCTCTGGAGGTCTTGGAGACACCCAGCTCTGCTTCCTTACCACGCACAGGTAGCCCTCAGTGGGTGTGTGTGTGTACAGTAGTGTATTGGCCAAGTTTCTACTCTTTTTCAATTGCTCACTGTCCCGGACTCTGTGTTTCAACCTTGTGTCCATTCATCTGTAGAGGAGATGTGTGCTGAGCTGACCAGGGCCATCGAGGCTGGTGACATCCAGGCGGCCTCCATCTACGCTGCCACCCTGGCTCGTCAGCAGGCAGAGCTGAAGATCCAGCCCTCTGAGAGGAGCTACGGAGACACAGATCTTAGGTGAGAGAGTTAAGAGCAAACGAGCTACTGGGTAATAGAACAGGAAGTTATTGAAGGAGTCAGAATATTGTGTGAACTGGTGCGATGACAGGAAATGCATATTTTAGTAGTTCATGACGATTGTATCTTTCTGTGAAAGCTTGGCTGTAGTGGTCGAAGATTCTTCGTCTTCCTGTTGTGTCACAGTGAAAGTCCCCCCCCACGCGACCATCGCAATACTCAAGCAGCAGGTCAGTCTGAACAGCTTAAATAAGAATTACATTTTTAAAAAGTTTGAATTCAAAACTCTTAACAGTATCAAGCTCTACAATAGTTTCAACATAATGTAAACCTACTTTCTACCTGTGTTTTTAGTTTTTGTACCTTTTCTGTCTGTCCCTCTGTCCTCTAGGTATTCCTGGAGTATGGCTTCCATCCGCGGGTGCAGCGCTGGGTGATTGGCCAATGTCTGTGTGCAGACCAGCGCTCTCTCGCGTCCTACGGGGTGCGTAGGGATGGAGACACGGCCTTCCTGTACCTCCTCTCTGCCCGCCACGCCCGTCTCACACGGCAGCTGCTCCAGCAGGACCAGGAAAGAGCCCTCCTCACCCCCGCTACCCCTCCTCTTGAGACCCCAAGCAACGGCCCCACATCCCAGGACTGGAGGGGTTACAGCACCCTGCCCCCCAGACTGAGCCACAGCAGCATGGGTGACACTGTTAAACACTCACACAAATGCACGCACATACACACCATTGACAGAAGGACCCATTGTGTTGGCTTCCTCCTGACCGAGCTTTGTTCCGATAGGTTCAAATGGAGCGGGGCCAAATGGAGCGGGGCCAAATGGAGCCGGGGCAGAGAGGCTGAAAATCAGTGAAATCAAAGACCTCATCAACCTGGAGATGCCGCAACTCACCAAAGCACTTAACCCTAAGAAATCAGGGCCTCAGGTACACACAAGCTCTGTACAGTACCCCTTGGTGTTAACTGACTAACTATTGCATGCATACCTAGATCCAGTAAGTTGACATACAGTAGGTTTCCAGCAACACACCTGTAAAGACAGTCTCGCTGTGTGTCTCAGGGTTGGGCCTGCCCTTCTTGCACGTACATAAACAAGCCCACGCGGCCTGGCTGTGAGATCTGCAGTACAGACCGTCCAGAGAGCTATACTGTTCCTGGGAGCTACAAACCAGACCCTCTGGAGCTTCACCGCATACAGCAGGAGAAAGAAGCTGTCCGACAGTACCAGCAGGTAGGATGTTTTATGCTCATGAACACATACACAAACTCAGACACTCGTGCACCTAAACACATTCATATGGTGCATACAGCAGGAAATGCAAGCTGTCAGACAGTGTCAACAGGACGTGTAGAAACCTAGACACACACATACAGTCTTGCACATGCACACAGTTTACAGTTAATTACAGTGCATAGTTTTTTAGGGAAAGGTAGGCTCCGTAGGAGTAGCAGGAGTTGAGACGACCAGGGATGGTAGGATGGGCTCTAAGGCTGACTCTCTTCTCTTCTGTCTCTTTGTTTTTTGAAGGAGAAAGGGAGAAGAGAGGCGCTGAGGGGCGCGGGTGCTCAAAATGACTCACTACTGGAAAACTTGGCCCAGGACTACAGGCACACACACACTCCGTAACATCGCAGAAAGACACTGACTGACAGACGCGCACACACACTTTCTATATTTTGCCACTGTAAACATTCTCTTCAACCCATACACTCACGCTACTGAGCAATACTCATTCATGTTGTGACAGAATCTCAGTGATTGTACATTACATAGCATTGTGGCTACCTATCCTCTGACATTGTTTGATACAAATACACTATATATAAAAAAGTATATGGACACCCCTTCAAATGAATGGATTTGGCTATATCGACCACACCCGTTGCTGACAGGTGTATAAAATCAAGCACACAGCCATGCAATCTCCATTGACAAATATTGGCATTAGAATGGCCTTACTGAAGAGCTCAGTGACTTTCAACGTGGCACCGTCATAGGATGCCACCTTTCCAACAAGTCAGGTTTTAACATTTCTGCCCTGCTTGAGCTGCCCTGGTCAACTGTAAGTGCTGTTATTGTGAAGTGGAAATGTCTAGGAGCGACAACGGCTCAGCCATGAAGTGGTAGGCCACACAGCTCACAGAACGGGGCCGCCTAGTGGGGAAGTGCTTAACGCATAAAAATCGTCTATCCTTGGTTGCAACACTCACTAGCACTACCAAGTTCTAAACTGCCTCGGGAACGTCAGCACAAAAAAATGTTTTTATCTGGAGCCTCATGAAATGGGTTTCCGTGGCCGAGCACAAGCCTAAGATTACCATGCGCAAGGCCAAGCGTCGGCTGGAGGGGTGTAAAGCTGGCATAGTGCCAACTAAAGTTTGTTGTAGGAGGATTAATGGTCTCGGGCTGTTTTTCATGGTTTCGTTGAGGCCCCTTAGTTCCAGTGAAGGGAAATCTTTTTTAACGCTACAGCATACAATCACATTCTAGACGATTCTGTGCTTCCATCTTTGTGGCAACAGTTTGGGGAAGGCCCTTTCCTGTTTCAGCATGACAATGCCCCTGTGCACTAAGCAAGGTCCATACAGAGATGGTTTGTAGAGATCGGTGTGGAAGAACTTGACTGGCCTGCACAAATCCCTGACCTTAACCCCATTGAACACCATTGGGATGAATTGGAACGCCGACTACGAGCCAGGCCTAATCGCTTAACATCAGTGCCCGACCTCACTAATGCTCTTGTGGCTGAATGGAAGCAAGTCCCCGCAGCAATGTTCCAACATCTAGTGGAAACCCTTCCCAGAAGAGAGGAGGCTGCTATAGCAGCAAAGGGGGGTACCAACTTCATATTAATGCCCATGATTTTGTAATGAGATGTTTGACGAGTAGGTGTCCACATACTTTTGTTCATGTGGTGTATGTTTATCTGCACAGAAGTGTGTTTGTATGACTTAAGCAAATTAAAGAATCATGGCTCTTGTATGTCAAAGGCTTTGTATATAGGACAGCAGGTAGCCTAGCGTTTAAGAGCATAACCGAAAGGCCGCTGGTTCAAATCCCGAGCCGACTAGGTGAAAAAATCTGCCGATGTGCCCCTGAGCAAGGCACATAATTATAATTGATACTGTAAATTGCTCTGGATAAGTGCGTCTGCTAAATTACTAAAATGTAAATGTAACTTTGCATGTTTGTAATGAATTATGTAATTATACTGCAAATCCATGTAGGCCTAGTTTGCTTGGTGTGTGCCAACCAGTTGAAACTTACTATTTCAGAGAAGACAAAGAACTGCTGTGTTGCACAGTCTGTGCCTGTTTGTTACAGTCAGGGTCATCAAGTGGACAACTTCAATGGCTGTTTGTTTTTAATGTGTTAACTTTCCAAATGCACAATTTAATAAATAATGAAGGCCTTTTGACTGAATGTAGAACAAAAAAACATCCATGTTGTTGCAATTTAAAATGTGTATTTAACTGTAATAAAGCAAGAAAACTAAATGAACTTCTGTGTGTTTGAACAATGTTTGTGTACAACCTGCGTGTTCAACGTGTGTGTTGTTGTATATTGTGGATCCCCACCACCCCAGGCGAGGGAAGCAGAGCGGAGGGAGAACTTTGCCCGGCTGGTGATGTTGGATGGAAAGGACCTGGTGCCCAACCCAGATGCTGTGGACTGTAGGATCTGTTACCTGGACCTGCAGCCTGGGGAGGGAGTCCTGCTCAGAGAGTGTCTCCACTGTTTCTGCAGGTACCACTCAGACAATTCTCTTGGCCCTCCACCTAGTGACCCTCCCCTAGACACTAGGTGATCTGAAAGCATTGGAGCGGTGTTAGCAATGTGGTGGAAACTCCACTTAGCCTCCCAGAGAGCTGCTAAGTGCAGCTATAACATCATATTGCTTATACCCCTCGGATTCTTTCTTTCTACAAGAATTGGGGGGGGGGGGGGATTTCACACTGTGCAAGAATGGCGTGGGTGAGATGAGATTCTTATGCAGAGATGGAGCCAGTGTGTTGTGTTCACAGAGATTGCCTGCGCTCAGTAGTCCTGATGTGTGAGGACCCGGAGGTGGCCTGTCCGTACCGTGATGACACGTACGCCTGTGACTGCACCCTGCAGGGGAGAGAGATCAGAGCCGTGAGTGGTGACATCACTGGCTTCTTTCTAATGTATTTAATAGTAGCTGCACGATGGCCCATTGGATATTAGAGACATACTGTATAACACACTGCCCAATGTCTGGCTAATGCAAACCAGAAAACCCACGATACATCAGTCATCTAATCATCTCTCTCCTCTCTGCTCTTTCATTCCTTCCTGCCTACCAGTTGGTGTCGGAAGAGGAGTACGAGCGCTGGCTGCAGAGAGGCTTGTCTGTGGCAGAGTCTCGTTGTGAGGGCAGTTACCACTGTGCCAGCCCAGACTGTGCCGGGTGGTGTGTGTACGAGGACACCGTCAACGTGTTCCACTGCCCCGTCTGCAACAAGCACAACTGCCTGCTCTGCAAGGTACACACACATCACCTTTACATTCACCAATGATTGCATACACCATGGATTTGAACAAACCTCTTTCTCTACTCTGTCTGTCTCTCAGGCGATTCATGAAGGGATGGACTGTAAGCAGTACCAGGATGACCTTACGACCCGTGCTGAGAACGACTCGGCAGCCCGCAGAACCAGAGATCTGCTCAAGGTGACGCACAGACACTTTTACACACACAATTTATACCTGTAGATCGATTTCAGCAAAGTATTGAGGACAATGAGATTTTAGGGGAAGGATTGTTAGTTTTCAGGTTAGTAAGACTTTGCTGATTTCATATTAACAGATAACTGTTATATTAACATGTAATACCCGTGTCTCTCTCAGACCCTGGTCCTCTCCGGGGAGGCCATGCACTGCCCACAGTGCGGCATCATCGTGCAGAAAAAGGAGGGCTGTGATTGGCTGCGTTGCACTGTCTGTCACAGTGAGATCTGCTGGGTCACCAGGGGGCCTCGCTGGGGACCTGGGGTAAGAGCCCGCCCCTCCTGTTCAGTTTAGCATGGTTGTGCTCCTCCGGTCACCTGTAATGCAGACATTTCACATCTGTCTGCTACGTGTCCAACGTAGCATGTAGCCTAGCAGTTAGAGGGTTGGGCCAGTAACTGAAAGGTCGCTGGTTCGAATACCCACACCGACAAGGTGAAAAATCTGTCGATGTGCCCTTGAGCAAGGCACTTAACCCTAATTTGCTCCATGGGTGGCGTTCTACTATGGCTGACCCTGTAAAACCACACATTTCACTGCACCTATCCGGTGTGACAATAAAATATCTAATGTGCTTCTGTTTCCTCCCAGGGTCCGGGAGACACCAGCGGAGGCTGCCGCTGTAACATCAACAACCAAAAATGTCACCCAAAGTGTCAGAACTGCCACTGAGAAAGACAATGAGGGATGTGTGCGTTAAGAGTGAGATAGGACAAATTAAGTGTGTGTCACTCAAAGGATTGATGATTGCACTGCACATTTAGCTATGCACGTTTTCTGTTGGTTTCTGTTCTCCCTTTAGGCTGTGTTTAGATAGTCAGTCCAATTCTGATATTTTTTTCACTCATTTGTCTATTGACCAATCAGATCAGCTCTGAAAAAGACCTGATGTGATTGGCCAAAATACCAATTAGTGTAAAAAATACCAGAATTGTACTGCTTGTCTAAATGCAGCCCGAGTCATGCAATACTGTTCAGGGACACATTAAACTAAGTGTACTTAACTTTTTCAGCCCTCAAAGCCAAAGTCTAATACTAATGACCGCATTCTGGGGTTGTAACAGAGAGCGTACTGTGTTCTAACTGGACATAAGAAACAGAACAAACAATCTCTGTTTCAAACTGCACTGCGTTGTGTGCCAATTAATAGCCATTTTGAAAGTACATGAGTTCATGTGAAATGAATACTTCTGCATGTTTTTCTATGTTTTAGCACCTCTGAATGAATGCCAGGCTCTGTCATGTAGATTTGTTTCCAAGACTAAGTGTTCTATTTTGCTCTATTTATTACTCACAGGCTCTGGTTACAGACAGACAAATGTATGAATGCCAAGAAAACACTTTCTATCTGCCAGTTTTCATGGAATAATCAGATTTGCTCAGTAACTGCTGTGTGCCATAGTGAGTTTTTAAAACAGTGTGTCAATAAAGCCACTCTAAACACAAGATTTAGTCTCTCTAATTAAATCTAATATGATAAAGCATTAAAGCATCGGTGTCACCCCAGCGGGATTGTTGAGCTAACGTAGGCTAATGTGATTAGCATAAGGTTGTAAGTAACAAAACAAATTTCCAGGACCTAGACATATCTTATCTGGGCAGAAAGCTTAAATTATTGTTAATCTAACTGCACTGTCCAATTTACAGTAGCTATTACAGTTAAAGAATGCTATTGTTTGAGGAAAGTGCACAGTTATGAACTTAAAAATGTATTAATAAACCAATTAGGCACATTTGGGCAGTCTTTATACAAAATTTTTAACAGAAATGCAGTGATTCATTGGATCAATATAAACTTTGCACATACACTGCTGCCATCTAGTGGCCAAAATCGTAATTGTGCCTGGGCTGGAATAATACATTATGGCCTTTCGCTTGCATTTCAAAGATGGTACAAAAAAAAAAAATGTCTTTGTATTATCTTTTACCAGATCGGCTCCTTTAATGTAACAAATATTAGTATGTGTTATTATTATGTAACCTACAGAGGAATAGAATGCCAGAATTTGTGAGGCTTTTCATTATAGGTAGCTTTATGTCAGTCAGTGGCAATGTAGGCCTGAATGCAAAACTGATGCATTGCTAAATGTTTAGAGTAAACTCATGATCACACTACTATGGCAAATCCTAAACCTTGTCATATGATGGTCATCTGTTGCAGTAGTCTGACAACTCACGCCAAATTCTTACTATGCTCTGTCTTTCGCTACATACTTCATTAACTTTTCCCCTTTATTCCCTTTTTTCATTGTGGAGAAGAAACTAAGTCCGTGGGCATGGCAGGAGCAAGGAGTCAGGGTAGCCAGGCAACTGTTGCAGCTAGCTGATACTAAAAAGCTGTAAATCTGGTTTCAGAAAGGTGACAACACAGGAAGAGAGATGAGGCTTGCCTCAAGCACGTCAATGAAGATTCTGAGATACACTGCACAATAGGGGAGCTCGCTTCCATAGCCGCGTGGAAGTAGGGATTCTGAGGGTGCTGCAGCATCCCCTGATAAATCGAGATTAACCCCTAGCTAAAAGATGATGACCATCATATGACAAGGTTTAGGATTTGCTTAGTGAGTGATCATGAGTTTATTGCAAACATTTCACAATGCAATGCATTAGTTTTGCATTCAGGCCTACATTGCCAATTTAACTAGGCCTTTAGTACTCCTCTATGAGCAGAGAAGAATACCCCCTTTTGCCCTCAGAACAACCTCAATTCGTCAGGACATGGACTCTACATGGTGTTTCGATTGCGTTCCACAGGGTTGCTGGCCCATGTCGACTCCAATGCTTCCCACAGTTGTGTCAAGTTGGCCGGATGTCCTTTGGGTGGTGGACCATTCTTGATACACATGGGAAACTGTTGAGCATGAAAAGCCCAGCAGCGTTGCAATTCTTTACATAAACTGGTGCATCTGGCACCTACTACCATACCCGTTCAAAGGTACTTATATTTTTTGTCTTGCCCACTCACCCTCTGAATGGCACACATACACAATCCATGTCTCAATTGTCTCAAGGCTTCAAAATCCTTATTTAACCTGGTCTCCTCCCCTTCATCTACACTGATTGAAGTGGACTTAACAAATGACATCAGTAAGGGATCATAGCTTTCACCTGGATTCACCTGGTCAGTCTATGTCATGGAAAGTGCAGGTGTTCTTAACGTGTTGTGTACTCAGTGTACATCAAGGATGTAGTAGCCTAACGACTCGATCACACCTACAGCGTCATTGCACAAAATGTTATGCAGCATCATCTGGATATGTTTGCAACAAAAGTTCACCTTCTGCTACCATTTCTGTCAAGCCGTTTACACATGCAGAAAGCACTGCAACTGCAAGACGATGCTGTAAGGCAAACGCAGCGTTCCATTAGAAATTAATGGACTTCTGGTGTACCAAAATGTAATGGTGCTGTCGGTGTAATCAAGGTGTTAGCCCAATGTAATAGGCCTATTGTGAACCAATCATATCAAATCCTTTCGGAAGAGGACAGTTAGGCCTAATATGATTTTATGATTTTGGTGAAGACCTATAAAAGTAAGTAAATTGCTGTATTAAACTAAAATATATAAGGTAATTTCATCAAACTTGTGAGGCTCTCCTTGCTTATTTAATATATTTGCTGTTACTTCGCTCAATCACATTTTAAAAGTCTCCCTTAACAGTTTTACATTCCCTGAGACCAACCAGAAATGTTTCCTTGGTCAAATATTCCCAGATTTTTATAAAACAGGCACATATGTGGTCTCTCGTTTCTGCATCACCAAGGCAACAGAGGTGGCAAGGGGTGCTTCAATTGCATGTTCAGTTCAGTGGACCACACTATACAGTGAACTTCAAAATTACTGGCCCCCCCTGACTGGCAATGCACAAATAATACTTTCAAAAATATAAACAATATAATTATAGAGAAAAACTCAAAATACTAACGTGAGAAATACTGTACTTTATTAATGTTTCAATGGAACCCACCAAAATAATTTGATTTAATTAAAAATCAATGTCCTCCAAATCAAGGTTTTACAGTTAATGGCACCCTTAAAGATTATTGTAAATAACATCTACCAAAATTAAACCAGGAATTCAATTCCACTTATTTAAGTCTTAAGGAACTGTATTGAGCCATTACATCACTTCCTGTTTCACAAGGGTATAAAAATGAGGTAACACGCATGCAATATCCCTTTGTCATCCAACACCATGAAGAAAACAAAAGAACTGGCAGTTCAAAAGAGACAGTTGGTCGTAGGCCTTCATAAATCTGTTAATGGCTACAAGAAGATCCACAAACGATGAAATATACCACTGAGCACTGTCAGGGCAATTATTAAAACATTCAAAAGATATGGAACAGTTGAAAACCTCACGGGTAGAGGACACAAATGCAATTTGCCCCCCAGGATAGGGAGGAGGATGGTGAGAGAAGCAACACAATCCCCAAGAATCACTGTGAAAGAATGGCAGGCCTTGGTCTGGGGTCACCAGGTTTCAAAAGGCACCATCAGATGACACCTCCACAACCACAGGCTCTTTGGAAGGGTTGCTAGAAGAAAGCCATTTCTGACCCCAAGACACAGACACAAGCGCTTGGAGTTTGCCAAACAATTTAAATTATGACTGGAAGAAGGTGCTCTGGTCAGTTGAGACCAAAATTGAATGTTTTGGTCAGATAAAGCATCGACATGTTTGGCGTCAAAACAGAGATGCATACAAGGAGAGGCACCTCATACCCACGGTGAAATATGGTGGTGGGTCAGTGATGTTTTGGGGCTGTTTTAATTCCAGAGGTCCAGGGGCACTGGTTAAGATTGATGGCATAATGAATTCCACCAAGTATCAGGCAATTTTGGCTGACAATCTGGTTGCCTCTGCCAGAAGTCTGGGACTTGGCCGTAGGTGGACTTTCCAACAAGAAAATGACCCAAAACATACCTCAAGATCCACACAGAAATGGTTCTGTGAAAACAAAAGCAATGTTCTGCCATGACCATCTCAGTTGCTGGACCTCAATCCAATGGAAAACCTGTGGGCTGAGTGGAAGAGGACAGTTGATAACCGCAAAACCAAGAATGTGAAGGATCTTGAAAGGATCTACATAGAGGAATGGTTCAAAATCCCTCCAGATATGTTCCTTAACCTTGTCAAACATTACAGGAAAAGACTCCATGCTGTTATCCTTGCCAGAGGTGGTTGCACTAAGTACTAAATGAGGAGTGCCAATAATTATGAAACCTTGATTTTGGTCAAATGTATTTTGTATTAAATAATTGTATGATTTTGGTTGGTTCCATTGAAACATTAAAAAAGTACAGTATTTCTCACGTTGGTATTTTGAGTTTCTATAGTAATATTGTTTATATTTTTTAAAGTGTTGTTTGTGCATTGCTAGTCAGTGGTGTCAGTAATTTTGGAGCCCACTGTATATTCAAAAGTATGTGGACACCCCTTCAAATTAGTGTATTCGGCTATTTCAGCCACACCCATTGGTGACATTTGTATAAAATCAAGCACACAGCCATGCAACCTCCATAGACTAACCTTGGCAGTAGAATGGCGTTACTAAAGAGATCAGTGACTTTCAACGTGGGACCGTCATAGGATGCCACCTTTCGAACAAGATAGTTTGTCAAATTTCCGCCCTTCACGTGCTTCCCCGGTCAACTGTTAGTCCTGTTATTGTAAAGTGGAAACATCTAGGAGCAACAATGGCTCAGCCACGTGGTGGTAGGCCACACAAGCTCACAGAACGGGACAGCTGAGTGCTTTAGCACGTAAAAATAGTCTGTCCTCGGTTGCAACACTCACTACCGAGTTCCAAACTGCCTATGGAAGCAACATCAGCACAGAAACTGTTTGTCGGAAGCTTCATGAAATGGGTTTCCATGGCCGAGCAGCCGCACACAAGCCTAAGATCACCATACCCAATGCCAAGCGTTGGCTGGAGTGGTGTAAAGCTCCCTGCCATTGGACTCTGGATCAGTGGAAACACATTCTCTGGAGTGATGAATCACGCTTCATCATCTGGCAGTCGGACCGACGAATCTGGGTTTGAGGGATGCCAGGACAACGCTACCTGCCCCAATGCATATTGCCAACTGCAAAGTTTTATGGAGGAGGAATAATGGTCGTGGGCTGCTTTTCAGGCCCCTTAGTTCCAGTGAAGGGAAATCTTAACGCTACAGTATACAATTACATTCCAGACGATTCTGTGTTTCCAAATTAGTGACAACAGTTTGGGGAAGGCACTTTCCTGTTTCAGCATGACAACGCCCCTGTGCACAAAGCAAGGTCCATACAGAAATGGTTTGTGGAGATCTGTGTGAAAGAACATGACTGGCTGGCACAAAGCCTTGACCTCAACCCCATCGAACACCATTGTGATGAATTGGAACGCTGACTGCGAGCCAGGCCTAATCGCCCAACATCAGTGCCCGACCTCACTAATGATCTTGTGGCTGAATGGAAGCAAGTCCCTGCAGCAATGTTTTATTTAGTAGAAAGCCTTCCCAGAAGAATGGAGGCTGTAATAGCAGCAAAGGGGGGACCAACTCCATATTAATGCCCATAATTTTGGAATGAGATGTTCAACGAGCAGGTGCCCACAAAATGTACAGTATAAGGACTACTCGAAACCTGACCACAAGGCCTGATACCCCGAAACATTTTTGCAGCAGAGGGAAATTGCTACATTTAGCCAATAAACCCTTTTTCCATAAAGGTTCGAGTAATCTCGATTTAACTTCTAACGACCTAAAAAGCTAAATACGGTTTGCCATCAAAATAATAATTATTGCTTGCTAATGTGATTAATAAAGGAATTTGAATATGTCGCAAGAGAAAATATATTAAACTTTAAAAAACGAATGTTACATTTTCTGGCAAATGTGTGATTATTATGCACCAGATGTTAAGACTACAAACCGTAATAAATTGCATATCTGTAAGATTGACTTTCAATGTCAATAAGAATAGGGTTTCAGAACACCCGGGACTCAACCCTGAAGACCTGGGGCTGACTGGGAGGAGGGTGATTTCATCCCTGCGCGACCGAAATGAAGCGCCCCGCACGCTAGCAGTGAACATTTGGCAGAAACATAACTCTATGTTGCATATCTCACTGCTTTTTTCCATGTTCCGTGCTAATCATGACGCCAAATTATCAACACTTCTTAATATTAATTCAACGGACTGTGGTCAGTAAACCCATTGAATATTGTGTTAGTTAATTGCGTAGCGATTGTTAATATTTATAAGAATCTATTAGCACGTACAAATAACAAGTGCATAACTATATCGTGATTGGCAACAACAACAAAAAGCCTCATGTTGATGTTGGTCACATTACTGCCATGTATGTATGGTGTGACGCAAATTGCGGAGCCTCTAGAGGCACGCAGAGGTCAATTTGAGCTCAGTACCGCATCGCTGTGAGACTCAATGTTTGTAACAATGCGGAGGGCTCCGTAAAGCACCGCATTGACATGATTGGTTGACGGTAGGTGAGGGCGGGAGGTTTCCTATAAACACAAACGCACTTCCTTGACAACTTCCTTTAAAATGCTGCACGGCCAATGCAAGATGCCTGATTGACAATGTGGCGCCCTATAACTAATGTGAGTTTGTGCTGCGCGCACTGTGCAGTTCCAACATAATCCAAAAGGTGGCAGCCTATACCACAAATGAATGTTTTGCATGAAATAATGTTGTAGTTGCAGTATAGCAGGATTGGGATTTTAGACTGCCATCCTTTGGATTATGTTGGAACTGTGTAAAGCTATATTCCTGTTGAGGGTAGCATTAAACTATACCGCCTATTTGTCAGCTGTGCAAACCTGTCTATGACTTCACTCTTTCTCAAGTGTGTTAGTATATCTTTGTCAATTGTCATGATGCATTTTTATCTTAGGTCATTAGGCTCCTAAACCAGATACTGTATATAGATGTCTTAATGCATTGACAAATCTCTCACAGCTGCAGTTGCTAACTGGGATGGATGGTCAGCGCAACCTGTATGACGGCTTTCAGTGATGGGAACCTATCAGGGTCAGTTTACACACACAGGACTTGTCAGAAGTGGCATTTTATTTATTTTTTAAAGGTAATGTTAGCAACAACTACTTCCTTTGGCTTGAGAGGAATATGATACATGTTTGTCTTGTGTGGGCTCCCCCCCTCAATCTATATTCTCCTGTCTGCTCCTCTCTCTGTCCTGTTCGCTCCTCTCTCTGTCCTGTGCTCTCCTCTCTCTGTCCTGTGCTCTCCTCTCCTCTCTCTGTCCTGTGCTCTCCTCTCTCTGTCCTGTGCTCTCCTCTCCTCTCTCTGTCCTGTGCTCTCCTCTCCTCTCTCTGTCCTGTGCTCTCCTCTCCTCTCTCTGTCCTGTGCTCTCCTCTCTCTGTCCTGTGCTCTCCTCTCTCTGTCTTGTGCTCTCCTCTCTCTGTCCTGTGCTCTCCTCTCTCTGTCCTGTGCTCTCCTCTCTCTGTCCTGTGCTCTCCTCTCTCTGTCCTGTGCTCTCCTCTCTCTGTCCTGTGCTCTCCTCTCTCTGTCCTGTTCGCTCCTCTCCTCTCTCTGTCCTGTGCTCTCCTCTCTCTGTCCTGTGCTCTCCTCTCCTCTCTCTGTCCTGTGCTCTCCTCTCCTCTCTCTGTCCTGTGCTCTCCTCTCTCTGTCCTGTGCTCTCCTCTCAATTCAATTAAATTCAAGGGGCTTTATTGGCATGGGAAACATGTGTTAACATTGCCAAAGCAAGTGAGGTAGATAATATATAAAGTGAAATAAACAATAAAAATTAACAGTAAACATTACACATACAGAAGTTTCAAAACAATAAAGACATTACAAATGTCATATTATATATACAGTGTTTTAAAAATGTACAAATGGTAAAGGACACAAATAAATAAATAAGCATAAATATGGGTTGTATTTACAATGGTGTGTGTTCTTCACTGGTTGCCCTTTTCTCGTGGCAACAGGTCACAAATCTTGCTGCTGTGATGGCACACTGTGGAATTTCATCCAGTAGATATGGGAGTTTTTCTAAATTGGATTTGTTTTCGAATTCTTTGTGGATCTGTGTAATCTGAGGGAAATATGTTTCTCTAATATGGTCATACATTGGGCAGGAGGTTAGGAAGTGCAGCTCAGTTTCCACCTCATTTTGTGGGCAGTGTGCACATAGCCTGTCTTCTCTTGAGAGACATGTCTGCCTACGGTGGCCTTTCTCAATAGCAAGGCTATGCTCACTGAGTCTGTACATAGTCAAAGCTTTCCTTAATTTTGGGTCAGTCACAGTGGTCAGGTATTCTGCCGCTGTGTACTCTCTGTGTAGGGCCAAATAGCATTCTAGTTTGCTCTGTTTTTTTGTTAATTCTTTCCAATGTGTCAAGTAATTATCTTTTTGTTTTCTCATGATTTGGTTGGGTCTAATTGTGCTGCTGTCCTGGGGCTCTGTAGGGTGTGTTTTTGTTTGTGAACAGAGCCCCAGGACCAGCTTGCTTAGGGGACTCTTCTCCAGGTTCATCTCTCTGTAGGTGATGGCTTTGTTGTGGAAGGTTTGGGAATCGCTTCCTTTTAGGTGGTTATAGAATTTAACGGCTCTTTTCTGGATTTTGATAATTAGTGGGTATCGGCCTAATTCTGCTCTGCATGCATTATTTGGTGTTCTACGTTGTACACGGAGGATATTTTTTGCAGAATTCTGCGTGCAGAGTCTCAATTTGGTGTTTGTCCCATTTTGTGAAGTCTTGGTTGGTGAGCGGACCCCAGACCTCACAACCATAAAGGGCAATGGGCTCTATGACTGATTCAAGTATTTTTAGCCAAATCCTAATTGGTATGTTGAAATTTATGTTCCTTTTGATGGCATAGAATGCCCTTCTTGCCTTGTCTCTCAGATTGTTCACAGCTTTGTGGAAGTTACCTGTGGCGCTGATGTTTAGGCCAAGGTATGTATAGTTTTTTGTGTGCTCTAGGGCAACAGTGTCTAGATGGAATTTGTATTTGTGGTTCTGGTGACTGGACCTTTTTTGGAACACCATTATTTTGGTCTTACTGAGATTTACTGTCAGGGCCCAGGTCTGACAGAATCTGTGCATAAGATCTAGGTGCTGCTGTAGGCCCTCCTCTCTCTGTCTTGTGCTCTCCTCTCTCTGTCCTGTGCTCTCCTCTCTCTGTCTTGTGCTCTCCTCTCTCTGTCCTGTGCTCTCCTCTCTCTGTCTTGTGCTCTCCTCTCTCTGTCCTGTGCTCTCCTCTCTCTGTCCTGTCTGCTCCTCTCTCTGTCTTGTGCTCTCCTCTCTCTGTCTTGTGCTCTCCTCTCTCTGTCCTGTGCTCTCCTCTCTCTGTCTTGTGCTCTCCTCTCTCTGTCTTGTGCTTTCCTCTCTCTGTTCTGTCTGCTCCTCTCTCTGTCCTGTGTTCTCCTCTCTCTGTCCTGTGCTCTCCTCTCTCTGTTCTGTCTGCTCCTCTCTCTGTCTTGTGCTCTCCTCTCCCTGTCTTGTGCTTTCCTCTCTCTGTTATGTCTGCTCCTCTCTCTGTCTTGTGCTCTCCTCTCCCTGTCTTGTGCTCTCCTCTCTCTGTCTTGTGCTCTCCTCTCCCTGTCTTGTGCTCTCCTCTCTCTGTTCTGTCTGCTCCTCTCTCTGTCTTGTGCTCTCCTCTCTCTGTCCTGTCTGCTCCTCTCTCTGTTTTGTGCTCTCCTCACTTCCGGCATCAGTATTACCGGAAGTGCATACAAGGGCCACTTCTGGTAATGCACAAAACAATTTAGGCAACAGGGATCTTGATCCAGGAGGGGATTGAATGTCTCTGCTGTAACCAAGAAGCTTGATCTTGACATCAAGCCACTTAGCTAGCAAGTTAGCAAACCAAATGCTGGAGCCCTGAGCTGGATATCATTTATTTGACACATCTTACATTTCTTATAGCTATACTTAACTTAGTTATAAGCAGAAACTGGGCCTCTTATCCTCCTCTTTCACTCCCCTTTCTCCTGCTTTCTAGATACTTGAGTTTCACTCCCTTTTCTCCTGACATATAGATACTCAAGTTTCACTCCCCTTTCTTATATCTACTTTGTTAACGTACAGGGTTCTTTCTACTCCTAGTTTCAACCTGTAAAGGAAGTCAAGTCACTGGATGTAAGTATATTGAAAAGGCACCTTCGGGACTTAATGCCATTTCCGATAACCACAGAACACACATTTCAATAGAAGGGAGTGCACAGAAAGGCTTTTTTAACACGCTGTTCAACCAGTATGAGTTAATGAGTCAACTTTGCAACTTCAGGAGCCCCTGAAGTCAGTCAGTGTGGTTTTGTAAATGCATGTGTGTTTTATTCTTCTAGCCTAATGTTATGTAGCTGTATTAACTTAGCACTTATAGTGACATTCTGTACACACACGTTGACGTGACTGCCTCCCTCAACCTCCTGTACTCCCCTCCTCTCTCTGCTGTCGGATGTGTGTTCTCTTCATGTAGTCTGATAGAGGTCTCACTCCCATGGAGCGGTTCTGTGGGTCCCGGGCAGTGATGCCTGGGCCTGCCGCTGGCGTGATGGACTACGCCATCACCTCCTACAGCCAGACAGATAAGAAGCCTGTCATCGGGTTCGACATTGGGGGTTGAGGAGGAGATCAGCCACAATAGAGAGGAAGGAAACAGAAACAATTACAATTAAAGAGGGGCAGGGGGGAGGGGGCCAAATGTGGTCGATATAGCTTGGGGACAGGGAAAGGGGTTAAGGGGTTGTTGACACGGAGAGAGAATTGTGAAGTAAAGGGGTCAAAAGGATCATAGGAGGCTACACACATCATAGCAGGAAGCATGCCCTTGATGACAAAAATACAAAGCATTTCACTAATACTGGGCTGATGGAGGAACTTGTGCTCTTTTAAACTCTTCGTGCCCCTAACAGATACGCTGTGCCCCATCTAGGCACCTCTACGGATGTGAGTTGCTACACGGGGCAGTATGAGCACGTGTTTGAGGCCACCACGCACCCTGCAGGCCCCTCAGCTAGACATCAACACAGTAGCGGCAGGCGGCAACTCTTCCTCAGGTCAGTCAGGACATCTGGGTCACACAGAGTATGGTTCAAACACTGCATAAATATGGACTTTCAACATATCTGTACAGTACCAGTCAAATGATAGGGGTTTTCTCTATTTTTACTATTTTCTAGATTGTAGAATAATAGTGAAGACATCAAAATGATGGAAAAATACATATGGAATCATGTAGTAACCAAAAAAGTGTTAAATAAATCAAAATATATTTTAGATTCTAGATTCTTCAAAGTAGCCACCCTTTGCCTTGATGACGTCTTTGCACACTTTTGGCATTCTCTCAACCAGCTTCACCTGGAATGCTTTCCAACATTCTTGAAGGAGTTCCCACATATGCTGAGCATTTGTTGGCTGCTTTTCCTTACATTTACATTTACATTTAAGTCATTTAGCAGAAGCTCTCACTCTGCGGTCCAACTCATCCCAAATCTTAATTGGGTTGAGGTTGGGTGATTGTGTAGGCCAGGTCATCTGATGCCGAAATCCACTACTCTCCTTCTTGGTCAAATAGGCCTTACACAGCCTGCAGGTGTGTTGGGTCATTGTCCTGTTGAAAAACAAATTATAGTCCCACTAAGCGCAAACCAGATGGGATGGCGATCGCTGCAGAATGCTGTGGTAGCCATGCTGGTTAAGTGTGCCTTGAATTCTAAATAAATCACTGACAGTGTCACCAGCAAAGCACCATCACACCTCCTCCTTCATGCTTTACGGTGGGAACCACACATGCGGAGATCATCCGTTCACCTACACTGCTTCTCACAAAGACACGGCGGTTGGAACCAAAAATCTCAAATTTGTACTCATCAGACCAAGGACAGATTTCCAAATCAAATCAAATGTATTTATATAACCCTTCGTACATCAGCTGATATCTCAAAGTGCTGTACAGAAACCCAGCCTAAAACCCCAAACAGCAAGCAATGCAGGTGTAGAAGCACGGTGGCTAGGAAAAACTCCCTAAAAAGGCCAAAACCTAGGAAGAAACCGAGAGAGGAACCAGGCTATGTGGGGTGGCCAGTCCTCTTCTGGCTGTGCCGGGTGGAGGTTATAACAGAACATGGCCAAGATGTTCAAATGTTCATAAATGACCAGCATGGTCAAATAATAATAATCACAGTAGTTGTCGAGGGTGCAGCAAGTCAGCACCTTAGGAGTAAATGTCAGTTGGCTTTTCATAGCTGATCATTAAGAGTATCTCTACCACTCCTGCTGTCTCTAGAGAGTTGAAAACAGCAGGTCTGGGACAGTTAGCACGTCTGGTGAACAGGTCAGGATTCCATAGCCGCAGGCAGAACAGTTGAGACTGGAGCAGCAGCATGGCCAGGTGGACTGGGGACAGCAAGGAGTCATCATGCCAGGTAGTCCTGAGGCCAACCCAGACAGGAAGATCACGTCAGTGACTCAACCCACTCAAGTGACGCACCCCACCTAGGGACGGCATGAAAGAGCACCAGTAAGCCACTGACTCAGCCCCTGTAATAGGGTTAGAGGCAGAGAATCCCGGTGGAGAGAGGGGAACCGGCCAGGCAGAGACAGCAAGGGTGGTTCGTTGCTCCAGATCCTTTCCGTTCACCTTCACACTCCTGGGCCAGACTACACTCAATCATATGATCCACTGAAGAGATGAGGCTTCAGTAAAGACTTAAAGGTTGAGACCGAGTCTGCGTCTTTCACATGGGTAGGCAGACCATTCCATAAAAATGTAGCTCTATAGGAGAAAGCCCTGCCTCCAGCTGTTTGCTTAGAAATTATAGGGACAATTAGGAGGCCTGCGTCTTGTGACCGTAGCGTACGTGTAGGTATGTACGGCAGGACCAAATCAGAAAGATAGGTAGGAACAAGCCCATGTAATGCTTTGTAGGTTAGCAGTAAAACCTTGAAATCAGCCCTTGCCTTAACAGGAAGCCAGTGTAGGGAGGCTAACACTGGAGTAATATGATCAAATGTTTTGGTTCTAGTCAGATTCTAGCATCCGTATTTAGCACTAACTGAAGTTTATTTAGTGCTTTATCCGGGTAGCCGGAAAGTAGAGCATTGCAGTAGTCTAACCTAGAAGTAACAAAAGCATGGATACATTTTTCTGCATCATTTTTGGATAGAAAGTTTCTGATTTTTGCAATGTTACGTAGATAGAAAAAAGCTGCCCTTGAAACAGTCTTGATATGTTCGTCAAAAGAGAGATCGGGGTCCAGAGTAACGCCGAAGTCCTTCACAGTTTTATTTGAGACGACTGTACAACCATCAAGATTAATTTTCAGATTCAGTAGAAGATCTCTTTGTTTCTTGGGTCCTAGAACAAGCATCTCTGTTTTGTCCGAGTTTAAAAGTCGAAAGTTTGCAGCCATCCACTTCCTTATGTCTGAAACACAGGCTTCTAACGAGGGCAATTTTGTGGCTTCACCACGTTTCATTGAAATATACAGCTGTGTGTCATCCGCATAGCAGTGAAAGTTAACATTATGTTTTCGAATGACATCCCCAAGAGGTAAAATATATAGTGAAAACAATAGTGGTCATAAAATGGAACCTTGAGGAACACCGAAATTTACAGTTGATTTGTCAGAGGACAAACCATTCACAGAGACAAACTGATATCTTTCTGACAGATAAGATCTAAACCAGGCCAGAACTTGTCCGTGTAGACCAATTTGGGTTTCCAATCTCTCCAAAAGAATGTGGTGATTGATGGTATCAAAAGCAGCACTAAGGTCTAGGAGCACGAGGACAGATGCAGAGCCTCGGTCTGATGCAGTCTCAGTGCTATGATGGGGTCTAAAACCACACTGAAGCATTTTGTATACATTGTTTGTCTTCAGGAATGCAGTGAGTTGCTGCGCAACAGCTTTTTCTTACATTTTTGAGAGGAATGGAAGATTCGATATAGGCCAATATTTTCTGGATCAAGGTTTGGCTTTTTCAAGAGATGTTTTATTACTGCCACGTTTAGTGAGTTTGGTACAGATCCGGTGGATAGAGAGCCGTTTATTATGTTAACATAGGAGAGCCAAGCACAGGAAGCAGCTCTTTCAGTAGTTTAGTTGGAATAGGATCCAGTATGCAGCTTGAAGGTTTAGAGGCCATGATTATTTTCATCATTGTGTCAAGAGATATAGTACTAAAACACTTGAGTCTCTCTCTTGATCCTAGGTCCTGGCAGAGTTGTGCAGACTCAGGACAACTGAGCTTTGGAGGAATACGCAGATTTAAAGAGGAGTCCGTAATTTGCTTTCTAATGATCATGATCTTTTCCTCAAAGATGTTCATGAATTTATTACTGCTGAAGTGAAAGCCATCCTCACTTGGGGAATGCTGCTTTTTAGTTAGCTTTGCGACAGTATCAAAAATAAATTTTGAATTGTTCTTATTTTCCTCAATTAAGTTGGAAAAATAGGATGATCGAGCAGCAGTGAGGGCTCTTCGATACTGCATGGTACTGTCTTTCCAAGCTTATCGGAAGACTTCCAGTTTGGTGTGGCGCCATTTCCGTTCCAATTTTCTGGAAGCTTGCTTCAGAGCTCGGGTATTTTCTGTATACCAGGGAGCTAGCTTCTTATGACAAATGTTTTTAGTTTTTAGGTCTAATATCCATTGCTTGTGTTTCTTGGCCCAAGCAAGTCTCTTCTTCTTATTGGTGTCCTTAAGTAGTGGTTTCTTTGCAGTAATTCAACCATGAAGGCCTGATTCATGCAGTCTCCTCTGAACAGTTGATGTTGAAATGTGTCTGTCACTTGAAGATGGACTGTTGTTTCTCTTTGGTTATTTGAGCTGTTCTTGACGTAATATGGACTTGGTCTTTTACCAAATAGGGCTATCTTCTGTATTTATTATATTTTTTATTTAACTAGGCAAGTCAGTTAAGAATGACAGCCTACTCCGGCCAATCCCAGATCACACTGGGCCACGTGTGCACCACCCAATCACGGCCGCATGTGATACAGCCTGGATTCAAACCAGGGACTGTAGTGACGCCTCTGGCACTGAGATGCAGTGCCTTAGACTGTTGCGCCACTCAGAAGCCCGTAAATGTGTGTTCCCTGACCGGGAATTGAACCTGGGCCGAGGGGGTTAGAGCACAGAATCCTAACCACTAGACCACCCCTACCTTGTCACAACACAACTGATTGGCTCAAACGCATTAAGAAGAAAATAAATTCCACAAATTAACTTTTAAGAAGGCACACCTGTTATTGAAATTCATTCCAGGTGACTACCTCAGGAAGCTGGTTAAGAGAATGCCAAGAGTGTGCAAAGCTGTCATCAAGGCAAAGGGTGCTACTACTACTAAGAATCTCAAATATAAAATATATTTTGATTTGTTTAACACTTTTTTGTTACTACATGATTCCATATGTGTTATTTCATAGTTTTGATGTCTTCACTTTTATTCTCCAATGTAGATAATAGTAAAAATAGAGAAAAATGAGAAGGTGTGTCCAACTATTGACTGGTACTGTATGTTTACATAGACTGTACACAGTCTGTTGCTTTATTTTACCTTTATTTAACTAGGCAAGTCAGTTAAGAACAAATTCTTATTTTCAATGACGGCCTAGGAACAGTGGGTTAACTGCCTGTTCAGGGGCAGAACGACAGATTTGTACCTTGTCAGCTCTGGGATTTGAACTTGCAACCTTCCGGTTACTAGTCCAACGCTCTAACCGCTAGGCTACCCAGCCGCTTGAAGGTCTTGGAAGTACAATGATTCAAATATATTTTCTTTCCTTTTGTAATTTATGTAACTTAAACCATTAACACACGGTTACTACCTATGACTCTAGTAGATAAACATTAGATGGCAGTACATAACTTCCCCAGGGCATGACTGTCTATGTGGTGGAAGTCACTCTAGTCCGTCTACAGGGAGATGTGACATTATAGTCGTGACCCTACATACCTCCCCTCTCTGATCCCAGGTCTCTCTCTCTCTCTCTCTCTCTCTCTCTCTCTCTCTCTCTCTCTCTCTCTCTCTCTCTTATGCTCCCCTTCTTTCCACTCCTTTTCTCTGTGGAATAGAGCTGTTAGATAATTTCCCCCAATCCCTTTCTTCTGCTCTCCTTCCCACTTCCTCACACACTCTTCCCCTTTAAACCCAGTGTTTTGTTTTCTGTTTATCATACACCCCATCACCCCCAGCTTTTACCCTTTGACTCTATCTACCCCTTTGTCCAGGATACAGATTTGTCTTTAATCCATTCCACTCAGTTAAATAAAAATGTACGGACATTTACCATCTATACGGAACATGTTTTCCCCTACCCCATCTTTAGGTTGATTGGGTGGGGGAGGGGGAACTTTACATACGGCTCTGGTGGAGTAGTAACCTACAAAACCATTTTATGTTCTCCTGTTACGGTTGGTATGGTATGACTCCTGCTACGGTTGGTATGGTATGACTCCTGCTACGGTTGGTATGGTATGACTCCTGCTACGGTTGGTATGGTATGACTCCTGCTACGGTTGGTATGGTATGACTCCTGCTACGGTTGGTATGGTATGACTCCTGCTACGGTTGGTATGGTATGACTCCTGCTACGGTTGGTATGGTATGACTCCTGCTATGGTTGGTATGGTATGACTCCTGCTATGGTTGGTATGGTATGACTCTTGCTACGGTTGGTATGGTATGACTCCTGCTACGGTTGGTATGGTATGACTCCTGCTACGGTTGGTATAGTATGACTCCTGCTATGGTTGGTATGGAATGACTCCTGCTACGGTTGGTACAGTATGACTCCTGCTACGGTTGGTATAGTATGGCTCCTGCTATGGTTGGTATGGTATGACTCCTGCTATGGTTGGTATGGTATGACTCCTGCTACGGTTGGTATGGTATGACTCCTGCTACGTTTGGTATGGTATGACTCCTGCTACGGTTGGTATGGTATGACTCCTGCTATGGTTGGTATGGTATGACTCCTGCTATGGTTGGTATGGTATGACTCCTGCTACGGTTGGTATAGTATGACTCCTGCTATGGTTGGTATGGAATGACTCTTGCTACGGTTGGTACAGTATGACTCCTGCTACGGTTGGTATAGTATGGCTCCTGCTATGGTTGGTATGGTATGACTCCTGCTACGGTTGGTATGGTATGACTCCTGCTACGGTTGGTATGGTATGACTCCTGCTACGGTTGGTATGGTATGACTCCTGCTACGGTTGGTATGGTATGACTCCTGCTATGGTTGGTATGGTATGACTCCTGCTATGGTTGGTATGGTATGACTCCTGCTACGGTTGGTATGGTATGACTCCTGCTACGGTTGGTATGGTATGACTCCTGCTACGGTTGGTATAGTATGACTCCTGCTATGGTTGGTATGGAATGACTCCTGCTACGGTTGGTACAGTATGACTCCTGCTACGGTTGGTATAGTATGGCTCCTGCTATGGTTGGTATGGTATGACTCCTGCTATGGTTGGTATGGTATGACTCCTGCTACGGTTGGTATGGTATGACTCCTGCTACGTTTGGTATGGTATGACTCCTGCTACGGTTGGTATGGTATGACTCCTGCTATGGTTGGTATGGTATGACTCCTGCTATGGTTGGTATGGTATGACTCCTGCTACGGTTGGTATAGTATGACTCCTGCTATGGTTGGTATGGAATGACTCTTGCTACGGTTGGTACAGTATGACTCCTGCTACGGTTGGTATAGTATGGCTCCTGCTATGGTTGGTATGGTATGACTCCTGCTACGGTTGGTATGGTATGACTCCTGCTACGGTTGGTATGGTATGACTCCTGCTACGGTTGGTATGGTATGACTCCTGCTATGGTTGGTATGGTATGACTCCTGCTATGGTTGGTATGGTATGACTCCTGCTACGGTTGGTATGGTATGACTCCTGCTACGGTTGGTATGGTATGACTCCTGCTACGGGTGTATGGAAGTGTGTTCTTTATAGTGTTGCCTATATTATGAACCAGCCCTACACTTTTGGTTTGGTAGTACCACACAGAAGACAGAAATATTTGAGTTGTAGACTGTGGTCTAAGGCCTGGTCTAATATACAGGTATTCTTGTCTGATCTCCATAGGTTGTTCTCTGACGCGACGGATGGCAACCTGGTTCTGGGCCGCCTGCTCCCTTCCTTCTTCCCCAGGATCTTTGGTCCGGGAAAGGACGAGCCTCTGTCCAGCGATGACACCATGAAGCACTTCCACCAGCTCACCCGCGAGATCAACCTTTTCCTTTCCACCAACCAATCCCAGAGCAGTGCCAACGGGAGCGTCTATTCACACAACAGCAGGGTCATGGGTGGCAAATCAGAGATGAGCGTTGAGGAAGTTGCCATGGGTTTCGTCAGAGGGGCCAACGAGGCCATGTCGTCCAATCAGAGCATTGACACAGGTATTGAAGGGAGGGATTATTATCATGACACACAGCGAGACCCAGGAGGCAGATGGTTGGAGTTTAAGATGCTTAATAATCCAAAAAGGGTAAGTAAGAGAGTGGTCGTGGACAGGAAAAAGGTCAAAAGCAGCTCTCTCTCTCTCTCTCTCTTATGCTCCCCTTCTTTCCACCCCTTTTCTCTGTGGAATAGAGCTGTTAGATCATTTCCCCCAATCCCTTTCTTCTGCTCTCCTTCCCACTTCCTCACACACTCTTCCCCTTTAAACCCAGTGTTTTGTTTTCTGTTTATCATACACCCCATCACCCCCAGCTTTTACCCTTTGACTCTATCTACCCCTTTGTCCAGGATACAGATTTGTCTTTAATCCGTTCCACTCAGTTAAATAAAAATGTACGGACATTTACCATCTATACGGAACATGTTTTCCCCTACCCCATCTTTAGGTTGATTGGGTGGGGGAGGGGGAACTTTACATACGGCTCTGGTGGAGTAGTAACCTACAAAACCATTTTATGTTCTCCTGTTACGGTTGGTATGGTATGACTCCTGCTACGGTTGGTATGGTATGACTCCTGCTACGGGTGTATGGAAGTGTGTTCTTTATAGTGTTGCCTATATTATGAACCAGCCCTACACTTTTGGTTTGGTAGTACCACACAGAAGACAGAAATATTTGAGTTGTAGACTGTGGTCTAAGGCCTGGTCTAATATACAGGTATTCTTGTCTGATCTCCATAGGTTGTTCTCTGACGCGACGGATGGCAACCTGGTTCTGGGCCGCCTGCTCCCTTCCTTCTTCCCCAGGATCTTTGGTCCGGGAAAGGACGAGCCTCTGTTCAGCGATGACACCATGAAGCACTTCCACCAGCTCACCCGCGAGATCAACCTTTTCCTTTCCACCAACCAATCCCAGAGCAGTGCCAACGGGAGCGTCTATTCACACAACAGCAGGGTCATGGGTGGCAAATCAGAGATGAGCGTTGAGGAAGTTGCCATGGGTTTCGTCAGAGGGGCCAACGAGGCCATGTCGTCCAATCAGAGCATTGACACAGGTATTGAAGGGAGGGATTATTATCATGACACACAGCGAGACCCAGGAGGCAGATGGTTGGAGTTTAAGATGCTTAATAATCCAAAAAGGGTAAGTAAGAGAGTGGTCGTGGACAGGAAAAAGGTCAAAAGCAGCTCTCTCTCTCTCTCTCTCTTATGCTCCCCTTCTTTCCACTCCTTTTCTCTGTGGAATAGAGCTGTTAGATCATTTCCCCCAATCCCTTTCTTCTGCTCTCCTTCCCACTTCCTCACACACTCTTCCCCTTTAAACCCAGTGTTTTGTTTTCTGTTTATCATACACCCCATCACCCCCAGCTTTTACCCTTTGACTCTATCTACCCCTTTGTCCAGGATACAGATTTGTCTTTAATCCGTTCCACTCAGTTAAATAAAAATGTACGGACATTTACCATCTATACGGAACATGTTTTCCCCTACCCCATCTTTAGGTTGATTGGGTGGGGGAGGGGGAACTTTACATACGGCTCTGGTGGAGTAGTAACCTACAAAACCATTTTATGTTCTCCTGTTACGGTTGGTATGGTATGACTCCTGTTACGGTTGGTATGGTATGACTCCTGCTACGGTTGGTATGGTATGACTCCTGCTACGGTTGGTATGGTATGACTCCTGCTACGGTTGGTATGGTATGACTCCTGCTACGGTTGGTATGGTATGACTCCTGCTACGGTTGGTATGGTATGACTCCTGCTACGGTTGGTATGGTATGACTCCTGCTACGGTTGGTATGGTATGACTCCTGCTACGGTTGGTATGGTATGACTCCTGCTACGGTTGGTATAGTATGACTCCTGCTATGGTTGGTATGGTATGACTCCTGCTACGGTTGGTATGGTATGACTCCTGCTACGGTTGGTATGGTATGACTCCTGCTACGGTTGGTATGGTATGACTCCTGCTACGGTTGGTATGGTATGACTCCTGCTACGGTTGGTATGGTATGACTCCTGCTACTGTTGGTATGGTATGACTCCTGTTACGGTTGGTATGGTATGACTCCTGCTACGGTTGGTATGGTATGACTCCTGCTACGGTTGGTATGGTATGACTCCTGCTACGGTTGGTATGGTATGACTCCTGCTACGGTTGGTATGGTATGACTCCTGCTACGGGTGTATGGAAGTGTGTTCTTTATAGTGTTGCCTATATTATGAACCAGCCCTACACTTTTGGTTTGGTAGTACCACACAGAAGACAGAAATATTTGACTTGTAGACTGTGGTCTAAGGCCTGGTCTAATATACAGGTATTCTTGTCTGATCTCCATAGGTTGTTCTCTGACGCGACGGATGGCAACCTGGTTCTGGGCCGCCTGCTCCCTTCCTTCTTCCCCAGGATCTTTGGTCCGGGAAAGGACGAGCCTCTGTTCAGCGATGACACCATGAAGCACTTCCACCAGCTCACCCGCGAGATCAACCTTTTCCTTTCCACCAACCAATCCCAGAGCAGTGCCAACGGGAGCGTCTATTCACACAACAGCAGGGTCATGGGTGGCAAATCAGAGATGAGCATTGAGGAAGTTGCCATGGGTTTCGTCAGAGGGGCCAACGAGGCCATGTCGTCCAATCAGAGCATTGACACAGGTATTGAAGGGAGGGATTATTATCATGACACACAGCGAGACCCAGGAGGCAGATGGTTGGAGTTTAAGATGCTTAATAATCCAAAAAGGGTAAGTAAGAGAGTGGTCGTGGACAGGAAAAAGGTCAAAAGCAGCTCTCTCTCTCTCTCTCTCTTATGCTCCAATTCTTTCCACTCCTTTTCTCTGTGGAATAGAGCTGTTAGATCATTTCCCCCAATCCCTTTCTTCTGCTCTCCTTCCCACTTCCTCACACACTCTTCCCCTTTAAACCCAGTGTTTTGTTTTCTGTTTATCATACACCCCATCACCCCCAGCTTTTACCCTTTGACTCTATCTACCCCTTTGTCCAGGATACAGATTTGTCTTTAATCCGTTCCACTCAGTTAAATAAAAATGTACGGACATTTACCATCTATACGGAACATGTTTTCCCCTACCCCATCTTTAGGTTGATTGGGTGGGGGAGGGGGAACTTTACATACGGCTCTGGTGGAGTAGTAACCTACAAAACCATTTTATGTTCTCCTGTTACGGTTGGTATGGTATGACTCCTGTTACGGTTGGTATGGTATGACTCCTGCTACGGTTGGTATGGTATGACTCCTGCTACGGTTGGTATGGTATGACTCCTGCTACGGTTGGTATGGTATGACTCCTGCTACGGTTGGTATGGTATGACTCCTGCTACGGTTGGTATGGTATGACTCCTGCTACGGGTGTATGGAAGTGTGTTCTTTATAGTGTTGCCTATATTATGAACCAGCCCTACACTTTTGGTTTGGTAGTACCACACAGAAGACAGAAATATTTGACTTGTAGACTGTGGTCTAAGGCCTGGTCTAATATACAGGTATTCTTGTCTGATCTCCATAGGTTGTTCTCTGACGCGACGGATGGCAACCTGGTTCTGGGCCGCCTGCTCCCTTCCTTCTTCCCCAGGATCTTTGGTCCGGGAAAGGACGAGCCTCGGAAAGGGAGAGCCGGGAAAGTCATTTAGCAGACGCTCTTATCCAGAGCGACTTACAAATTGGTGCATTCACCTTATGACCTCCAGTGGAACAGTAGTGCATCTAAATCTTTTCAGGGGGAGGGGGGGTGAGAGGGATTACTTTATCCTATCCTAGGTATTCCTTAAAGAGGTGGGGTTTCAGGTGTCTCCGGAAGGTGGTGATTGACTCCGCTGTCCTGGCGTCGTGAGGGAGTTTGTTCCACCATTGGGGGGCCAGAGCAGCGAACAGTTTTGACTGGGCTGAGCGGGAACTGTACTTCCTCAGTGGTAGGGAGGCGAGCAGGCCAGAGGTGGATGAACGCAGTGCCCTTGTTTGGGTGTAGGGCCTGATCAGAGCCTGGAGGTACTGAGGTGCCGTTCCCCTCACAGCTCCGTAGGCAAGCACCATGGTCTTGTAGCGGATGCGAGCTTCAACTGGAAGCCAGTGGAGGGAGCGGAGGAGCGGGGTGACGTGAGAGAACTTGGGAAGGTTGAACACCAGACGGGCTGCGGCGTTCTGGATGAGTTGTAGGGTTTAATGGCACAGGCAGGGAGCCCAGCCAACAGCGAGTTGCAGTAATCCAGACGGGAGATGACAAGTGCCTGGATTAGGACCTGCGCCGCTTCCTGTGTGAGGCAGGGTCGTACTCTGCGGATGTTGTAGAGCATGAACCTACAGGAACGGGCCACCGCCTTGATGTTAGTTGAGAACGACAGGGTGTTGTCCAGGATCACGCCAAGGTTCTTAGCGCTCTGGGAGGAGGACACAATGGAGTTGTCAACCGTGATGGCGAGATCATGGAACGGGCAGTCCTTCCCCGGGAGGAAGAGCAGCTCCATCTTGCCGAGGTTCAGCTTGAGGTGGTGATCCGTCATCCACACGGATATGTCTGCCAGACATGCAGAGATGCGATTCGCCACCTGGTCATCAGAAGGGGGAAAGGAGAAGATTAATTGTGTGTCGTCTGCATAGCAATGATAGGAGAGACCATGTGAGGTTATGACAGAGCCAAGTGACTTGGTGTATAGCGAGAATAGGAGAGGGCCTAGAACAGAGCCCTGGGGGACACCAGTGGTGAGAGCACGTGGTGTGGAGACGGATTCTCGCCACGCCACCTGGTAGGAGCGACCTGTCAGGTAGGACGCAATCAAGCGTGGGCCGCGCCGGAGATGCCCAACTCGGAGAGGGTGGAGAGGAGGATCTGATGGTTCACAGTATCGAAGGCAGCCGATAGGTCTAGAAGGATGAGAGCAGAGGAGAGAGAGTTAGCTTTAGCAGTGCGGAGCGCCTCCGTGATACAGAGAAGAGCAGTCTCAGTTGAATGACTAGTCTTGAAACCTGACTGATTTGGATCAAGAAGGTCATTCTGAGAGAGATAGCGGGAGAGCTGGCCAAGGACGGCACGTTCAAGAGTTTTGGAGAGAAAAGAAAGAAGGGATACTGGTCTGTAGTTGTTGACATCGGAGGGATCGAGTGTAGGTTTTTTCAGAAGGGGTGCAACTCTCGCTCTCTTGAAGACGGAAGGGACGTAGCCAGCGGTCAGGGATGAGTTGATGAGCGAGGTGAGGTAAGGGAGGAGGTCTCCGGAAATGGTCTGGAGAAGAGAGGAGGGGATAGGGTCAAGCGGGCAGGTTGTAGGGCGGCCGGCCGTCACAAGACGCGAGATTTCATCTGGAGAGAGAGGGGAGAAAGAGGTCAGAGCACAGGGTAGGGCAGTGTGAGCAGAACCAGCGGTGTCGTTTGACTTAGCAAACGAGGATCGGATGTCGTCGACCTTCTTTTCAAAATGGTTGACGAAGTCATCTGCAGAGAGGGAGGAGGGGGGGGGGGAGGAGGATTCAGGAGGGAGGAGAAGGTTGCAAAGAGCTTCCTAGGGTTAGAGGCAGATGCTTGGAATTTAGAGTGGTAGAAAGTGGCTTTAGCAGCAGAGAGAGAAGAGGAAAATGTAGAGAGGAGGGAGTGAAAGGATGTCAGGTCCGCAGGGAGGCGAGTTTTCCTCCATTTCCGCTCGGCTGCCCGGAGCCCTGTTCTGTGAGCTCGCAATGAGTCGTCGAGCCACGGAGCGGGAGGGGAGGACCGAGCCGGCCTGGAGGATAGGGGACATAGAGAGTCAAAGGATGCAGAAAGGGAGGAGAGGAGGGTTGAGGAGGCAGAATCAGGAGATAGGTTGGAGAAGGTTTGAGCAGAGGGAAGAGATGATAGGATGGAAGAGGAGAGAGTAGCGGGAGAGAGAGAGCGAAGGTTGGGACGGCGCGAAACCATCCGAGTAGGGGCAGTGTGGGAAGTGTTGGATGAGAGCGAGAGGGAAAAGGAAACAAGGTAGTGGTCGGAGACTTGGAGGGGAGTTGCAACGAGGTTAGTGGAAGAACAGCATCTAGTAAAGATGAGGTCGAGCGTATTTCCTGCCTTGTGAGTAGGGGGGGAAGGTGAGAGGGTGAGGTCAAAAGAGGAGAGGAGTGGAAAGAAGGAGGCAGAGAGGAATGAGTCAAAGGTAGGCGTGGGGAGGTTAAAGTCGCCCAGAACTGTGAGAGGTGAGCCGTCCTCAGGAAAGGAGCTTATCAAGGCATCAAGCTCATTCCTCTGCCTCTGTCCAGCGATGACACCATGAAGCACTTCCACCAGCTCACCCGCGAGATCAACCTTTTCCTTTCCACCAACCAATCCCAGAGCAGTGCAAACGGGAGCGTCTATTCACACAACAGCAGGGTCATGGGTGGCAAATCAGAGATGAGCGTTGAGGAAGTTGCCATGGGTTTCGTCAGAGGGGCCAACGAGGCCATGTCGTCCAATCAGAGCATTGACACAGGTATTGAGGGGAGGGATTATTATCATGACACACAGCGAGACCCAGGAGGCAGATGGTTGGAGTTTAAGATGCTTAATAATCCAAAAAGGGTAGGTAAGAGAGTGGTCGTGGACAGGAAAAAGGTCAAAACCAGTTCAGACTCCACCCAGTCCAGGAGGTACAGACTGGCAGGCAGGCTCGAGGTCAAGGCAGGCAGAATGGTCAGGCAGGCGGGTACAGAGTCCAGAAACAGGCAAGGGTCAAAACCGTGAGGACGAGAAAAAGGAGAATATCAAAGGCAGGAGTACGGGAAAAACCACTGGTTGACTTGGAACATACAAGATGAACTGGCACAGAGAGACAGGAAACACAGGGATAAATACACTGAGGAAAACAAGACAAACTGGTACAGAGAGACAGGAAACACAGGGATAAATACACTGGCACAGAGAGACCGGAAACACAGGGATAAATACACTGGCACAGAGAGACTGGAAACACAGGTATAAATAGGAAATAGGAAATAGGAAACACAGGGATAAATATACTGGCACAGAGAGACAGGAAACACAGGGATAAATATACTGGCACAGAGAGACAGGAAACACAGGGATAAATACACTGGTACAGAGAGACAGGAAACACAGGGATAAATACACTGGCACAGAGAGACAGGAAACACAGGGATAAATACACTGGGGAAAACAAGAGACACCTGGAGGGAGTGGAGACGATAACAAGGACAGGTGAAACTGATCAGGGTGTGACACCAATTTCATTAGTCTTTTGAGGAAAATTCCCAGACGCTGCCCAAATGCTCTGTCTAAACGCAAATACGCCTCACATTTATATAAGCAAGAAAAAATCATCTTTTTTTTTTAAAGCATGTTTTGGCAGACCAGGTGGGCAACACGCATGTGCCATCGCACAAGCTTTAGGAATGAGGACTGTCTTCATACACAAGTTAATTCTGTTGCCTGTGCACACATTTGTATGTCTGAGTACATGTGTGAGTTGAGTACACATGTGTTTGCAGGGGTGCAACTTCGGTTTTAGAAGTGGGGGGGACATAAAATACAATGTTTTCATCCGGTTGGATAAACACTCCAAACATCCTACCCGGGGGGCAACAGTGAAAGTTGTGCCCCTGTGTGTTTGTGTATCCCAGAGAGGGACATGTGGAGAAGGAGAAAGTAGGGGTGAGAGAAAGAGGGGCAAGGAGCTTGCGAGGCTGGCATGAAAATAGTAGGCTTGTGTTTGAACGCTGGTGACATTTGATTTGAGTCCAACCAGTCGTTGCTCATGTCCCATGATTTATACCAGTGGCCACTGGCCAAGATGAAAAGGTGCCTAGGATGTTGCTGCCCCCTTTCACTATATAATTTATGACAGTATCATCCGTTACTTTCTTCAGAAACACTAGTGCCTTAGTTTCATGTTGTGTGTCCATGTCAAATCAAATCAAATCAAATGTTATTTGTCACATGCAGATGTTAATGCGAAAGTAGCGAAATGCTTGTGCTTCTAGTTCCGACAATGCAGTAATAACCAACAAGTAATCTAGCTAACAATTCCAAAACTACTACCTTATATACACAAGTGTAAGGGGATAAAGAATATGTACATAAAGATATATGAATGAGTGATGGTACAGAGCGGCATAGGCAAGATACAGTAGATGGTATTGAGTGCAGTATATACATATGAGATGAGTATGTAAACAAAGTGGCATAGTTAAAGTGGCTAGTGATACATGTATTACATAAGGATGCAGTAGATGATATAGAGTACAGTATATACGTATACATATGAGATGAATAATGTAGGCTATGTAAACATTATATTAGGTAGCATTGTTTAAAGTGGCTAGTGATATATTTGACATCATTTCCCATCAATTCCCATTGTTAAAGTGGCTGGAGTTGAGTCAGTGTGTTGGCAGCAGCCACTCAATGTTAGTGGTGGCTGTTTAACAGTCTGATGGCCTTGAGATAGAAGCTGTTTTTCAGTCTCTCGGTCCCAGCTTTGATGCACCTGTACTGACCTCGCCTTCTGGATGATAGCGGGGTGAACAGGCAGTGGCTCGGGTGGTTGTTGTCCTTGATGATCTTTATGGCCCTCCTGTGACATCGGGTGGTGTAGGTGTCCTGGAGGGCAGGTAGTTTGCCCCCGGTGATGCGTTGTGCAGACCTCACTACCCTCTGGAGAGCCTTACGGTTGTGGGTGGAGCAGTTGCCGTACCAGGCGGTGATACAGCCCGACAGGATGCTCTCGATTGTGCATCTGTAGAAGTTTGTGAGTGCTTTTGGTAACAAGACAAATTTCTTCAGCCTCCTGAGGTTGAAGAGGCGCTGCTGCGCCTTCTTCACGATGCTGTCTGTGTGGGTGGACCAATTCAGTTTGTCTGTGATGTGTACGCCGAGGAACTTAAAACTTACTACCCTCTCCACTACTGTGTTGTGTGTGTTTAAGGGTTCTGAGTTGTGTATGTAAGGGTTCATCAGTATGCTGTGTGTAAGGGTTCTGGGTAATACTTCACTTGAAACCCAGTGTCATAACACATTATTATTTACACCTGTTGTGACATACAGTATATTGCATTATCTTATGGCTGGTTATGACACCTACATAAGAGTGTCAAAACCCACATTTATTCAAATGTGTTTTTTCCTTGCCAAGAAGCTTCCTTTCGTTTCAAAGTTTGTTTCTTAAGTTCTGTTGTAAGAAATTCTTAACATACATCTTTTAAGTAACTTGTAGAAAATGCACTTCATGACACTGTTATGAAGCATTATTACCAACCTCTGTCACTTTACTTGGACTAAGAAAATACACTTTATAACACTGTCAAGAAGCATTATGACCATCATCATCACATAAGCCAGATAGGCCAATCACGTACATGCCCTTATGTCAGTCATCAAAGAGGGTGTCTTGTCCTGATCCTGAAATCTGCTCCTGCATTCATCCCAGTCATCAGACACAGAGCATTGGGGTAGGTGCATGTCTGACATCAATGTGTGCTCAATTACAATGATCATTTACAATTGGCTCATTCATACCCCTCCTCTCCCCTGTAACTATTCCCCAGGTTGTTGCTGCAAATGAGAATGTGTTCTCAGTCAACTTACCTGGTGAAATAACGGATAAATAAATAAAAAAATATGGTAAATTTCTGAAAATGTTATATAACAAATACATACTGTTGACAAGTAGGCTGTGGTGTAATGGAAGGTTTTGCCTTGTGTGGTAGGTTTTTGTGGGTTTTGACACTCTTATGTAGGTGTCATAACCAGCCTTCCGATGACATTGAGGAATGCACCACATCAGTCACTGGATTTATCAACAAGTGTATTGAAGACGTCGTCCCCACAGTGACTGTACGTACATACCCCAACCAGAAGCCATGGATTACAGGCAACATTCACACTGAAGGGTAGAGCTGTAGCCATGAAGTGCTTTGAAAGGCTGGTAATGGCTCACATCAACACCATTATCCCAGAAATCCTAGACCCACTCCAATTTGCATACCGCCCAAACAGGTCCACAGATGATGCAATCTCAATTGCACTCCACACTGCCCTTTCCCATCTGAACAAAAGGAAAACCTATGTGAGAATGCTATTCATTGACTACAGCTCAGCATTCAACACCATAGTACCCTCAAAGCTCATCACTAAGCTAAGAAACCTGGGACTAAACACCTCCCTCTGCAACTGGATCCTGGACTTCCTGATGGGCCGCCCCCAGGTGGTGAGGGTAGGTAGCAACACATCCGCCACGCTGATCCTCAACACTGGAGCTCCCCAGGGGTGCGTGCTCAGTCCCCCCCTGTACTCCCTGTTCACCCACGACTGCATGGCCAGGCACAACTCCAACATCATCATTACGTTTGCTGACGACACAACAGCCTGATCACCGACAACGACGAGACAGCCTATAGGGAGGAAGTCAGAGACCTGGCTGGGTGGTACCAGAATAACAACCTATCCCTCAACGTAACCAAGACTAAGGAGATGATTGTGGACTACAGGAAAAGGAGCACCGAGCACGCCCACATTCTCATCGACGGGGCTGTAGTGGAGCAGGTTGAGAGCTTCAAGTTCCTTGGTGTCCCCATCAACAACAAAGTAGAATGGTCCAAACACACCAAGACAGTCGTGAAGAGGGCACGACAAAGCTTATCCCCCCTCAGGAAACTAAAAAGATTTGGCATGGGTCCTGAGATCCTCAAAAGGTTCTACAGCTGCAACATCGAGAGCATCCTGACCGGTTGCATCACTGCCTGGTACGGCAATTGCTTGGCCTCTTTCCGCAAGGCACTTCAGAGGATAGTGCGTACGGCCCAGTACATCACTGGGGCAAAGCTGCCTGCCATCCAGGACCTCCAGGGAAGGCCCTAAAAATTGTCAAAGACCCCAGCCACCCCAGTCATAGACTGTTCTCTCTACTATCGCATGGCAAGGGGTACTGGAGTGCCAAGTCTAGGACAAAAAGGCTTCTCAACAGTTTTTTTACCCCCAAGCCATAAGACACCTGAACAGGTAACCAAATGGTTACCTGGACTATTTGCATTGTGTTACCAGTGCTCCAACACATTGGCTAACCGGGCTATCTGCATTATGTCCCACCACCCACCAATCCCTCTTTTTACGCTACTGCTCTTTGTTCATCATATATGCATAGTCACTTTAACCAAACCAACATGTACCTACTACCTCAACCGGTCTCTGTGCTACTCTTATTTTCAAATGTCTTTTTACTGTTGTTTTATTTATTTATTTACCTACACAGAAACACACACACACACATACCTTTTTATCGCCCTATTGGTTAGAGCCTGTAAGTAAGCATTTCACTGTAAGGTCTACACCTGTTGTATTCGGCGCAAGTGACAAACTTTGATAAATTGATAAAGTATGGGACTGTTGGTGTGGTGTACGTGTTGTCCATCTCTATTCATCTAGTGTAACACACTGTCTGTGTTGTCCATCTCTATTCATCTAGTGTAACACACTGTCTGTGCTGTCCATCTCTATTCATCTAGTATAACACACTGTCTGTGCTGTCCATCTCTATTCATCTAGTATAACACACTGTCTGTGTTGTCCATCTCTATTCATCTAGTGTAACACACTGTCTGTGTTGTCCATCTCTATTCATCTAGTGTAACACACTGTCTGTGCTGTCCATCTCTATTCATCTAGTGTAACACACTGTCTGTGCTGTCCATCTCTATTCATCTAGTGTAACACACTGTCTGTGTTGTCCATCTCTATTCATCTAGTGTAACACACTGTCTGTGCTGTCCATCTCTATTCATCTAGTGTAACACACACTGTCTGTGCTGTCCATCTCTATTCATCTAGTGTAACACACTGTCTGTGTTGTCCATCTCTATTCATCTAGTGTAACACACTGTCTGTGTTGTCCATCTCTATTCATCTAGTGTAACACACTGTCTGTGTTGTCCATCTCTATTCATCTAGTGTAACACACTGTCTGTGCTGTCCATCTCTATTCATCTAGTATAACACACTGTCTGTGTTGTCCATCTCTATTCATCTAGTATAACACACTGTCTGTGCTGTCCATCTCTATTCATCAAGTTTAACACACTGTCTGTGTTGTCCATCTCTATTCATCTAGTATAACACACTGTATGTGCTGTCCATCTCTATTCATCTAGTATAACACACTGTCTGTGTTGTCCATCTCTATTCATCTAGTTTAACACACTGTCTGTGTTGTCCATCTCTATTCATCTAGTGTAACACACTGTCTGTGTTGTCCATCTCTATTCATCTAGTGTAACACACTGTCTGTGCTGTCCATCTCTATTCATCTAGTATAACACACTGTCTGTGTTGTCCATCTCTATTCATCTAGTATAACACACTGTATGGTGCTGTCCATCTCTATTCATCTAGTTTAACACACTGTCTGTGCTGTCCATCTCTATTCATCTAGTCTACTTTCTTCTGGACTGTAGTCTGCTGCTTCTCATCACAGCTGATTTTAACCATGATGTAAAAGCAACAATATATGAAACAGATGTATGTGTCTACACGGGTGCTAAGTAATAAGACTTGAAACATTACTCTCGCTTCAGTTGTACCTTCTTCAAATCTGTCCAAGTCGAGGTGTATCCGACTTCGGATCTATGCAGTCAATAACTGACTTGGATTTGTTCTTGTGTGTGGGTGTAACCTTAAGACCCCTCAAACTCAACTCTGGACCTTGAAGCCAGTTCCACTGCATTGTTTCATTGTTCCCCTCTAATCAAGGACTGGTTGAGACCTAGGACACCAGGTGGGTGCAATTAATTATCAGGTAAAACAGAAAACCAGCAGGCTCCGGACCTCGTAGGGTCAGAGTTGAATACCCCTGCATTATTATTCAACTGTAGAATTGGAGAATACATGTATTAAATCTTCCAGTGAAAGCTTTCTGTTTATTTATATACAGTACCAGTCAGAAGTTTGGACACACCTACTCATTCCAGGGTTTTTCTTTATTTTTGACTATTTTCTACATTGTAGATTAATAGTGAAGACATCAAAACTATGAAATAACACAAATGGAATCATGTAGTAACCAAAAAAGTGTTAAACAAATCTAAATATATTTCAGATTCTTCAAAGTAGCCAACCCTTGCTATGATGACAGCTTTGCACACGCTTGGCCCTTGAATGAGGTGTGTCCAAACTTTTGACCGGTACTGTATATTTAAAAAAAAAAACTATTTAAAACAGTAATATATTCCAGGGTTTCCCAAACTCGGTCCTGGGGCCTCCCCCTGGGTGCACATCTTTGGTTTTTGCCCTAGCACTACACAGCTGATTCAAATCATAAAAGCTTGATGAGTTGGTTATTTGAATCAATCGTGTAGTGCTAGGGCAAAAAACTAAATGTGCATCCAGGGGACAGACCCAGGACCGAGCTGAATAATTCAAGAGGTTTTACAGTTGAAGTCGGACATTTACATATCCCTTAGCCAAATACATTTAAACTCAGCTTTTCACAATTCCTGACATTTAATCCTAGTAATAATTCCCTGTCTTAGGTCAGTTAGGATCACCACTTAATTTTAAGAATGTGAAATGTCAGAATGATAGTAGAGAGAATGATTTATTTCAGCTTTTATTTCTTTTATCACATTCCCAGTGGGCCAGAAGTTTACATACACTCAATTAGTATTTGGTAGCATTGTCTTTAAATTGTTTAACTTGGGTCAAACATTTTGGGTAGCCTTCCACAAGCTTCCCACAATAAGTTGGGTGATTTTTGGCCCAGTCCTCCTGACAGAGCTGGTGTAACTGAGTCAGGTTTGTAGCCCTCCTTGCTCGCACACACGTTTTCAGTTCTGGCCAAAAATTCTCTATAGGATTGAGGTCAGGGCTTTGTGATGGCCACTCCAATACATTGACTTTGTTTTCCTTAAGCCATTTTGCCACAACTTTGGAAGTATGCTTGGGGTCATTGTCCATTTGGAAGACCCATTTGCGACCAAGCTTAAACTTCCTGACTGATGTCTTGAGAAGTTGCTTCAATATAGCCACATAATTTTCCTGCCTCATGATGCCATCTATTTTGTGAAGTGCACCAGTCCCTCCTGCAGCAAAGCACCCCCACAACATGATGCCGACACCACCGTGCTTCAAGGTTGGGATGGTGTTCTTCAGCTTGCAAGCCTCCCCCTTTCTCCTCCAAACATAACGATGGTCATTATGGCCAAACAGTTCTATTTTTGTTTCATCAGACCAGAGGACATTTCTCCAAAAAGTACGATCTTTGTCCCCATGTGCAGTTGCAAACCGTAGTCTGGCTTTTTTTATGGTGGTTTTGGAGCAGTGGCTTCTTCCTTGCTGAGCGGCCTTTCAGGTTATATCAATATAGGACTTGTTTTACTGTGGATATCGACACTTTTGTACCTGTTTCCTCCAGCATCTTCACAAGGTCCTTTGCTGTTGTTCTGGGATTGATTTGCACTTTTCGCACCAAAGTACGTTCATCTCTAGGAGACAGAACGTGTCTCCTTCCTGAGCTGTATGACGGCTGCCTGGTCCCATGGTGTTTATACTTGCATACTATTTTTTGTACAGGTGAACGTGGTCCCTTCAGGCGTATTGGAAATTGCTCCCAAGGATGAACCAGACTTGTGGAGGTCTTTCCCATTTTCCCATGATGTCAAGCAAAGTTTTAGTTTGAAGGTAGGCCTTGAAATACATCCACAGGTACACCTCCAATTGACTCAAATGTTGTCAATTGGCCTATCAGAAGTTTATAAAGCCATGACATAATTTTCTGGAATTTTCCAAGCTGTTTAAAGGTCACAGTCAATTTAGTGTATGTAAATCTCTGACCCACTTGAAACAATTTTTGGAAAAATGATGACTCCAACCTAAGTGTATGTAAACTTCCGACTTCAACTGTAGCTGTGAGAGCACAGCCCTGACCACATAGACCCAGGGAAAGTAGTTCTCCTCATCCAAACACACACACACACTTCAAGCAAAATGTCTGACCCATCTATGTTTGCTGTTATTGCACTGCCACCCTGTGTTCAGAGCACCACATGCGGGTTTCTCAACCCTCTCCTCTGCCCCCCCATATGTTTCACATTTTAGTTAACCCAACACTGGCACGCCTGATTCAATTAGTCAAAGGCTTTATGATTAGTTGAATCTTGTTTCCAGTTTAGGGGTAAAACAAAAAGCTGAAATGTCTGGGGGGGCTGCATCAACGACACCCAAATGTTACACATCATAACCTGAGTCATGAAGGGGCCATGAGCTATGGGAATGATTACAATGATTTTCCTCCCAGGCCTCAGTTACAACACCAACCACTGCATGGTGTCTAGGTTTACAGTATCCGTCATTCTAACTCAATTCAAACCTCTAAAATAATAAATCCCAAACCAGCCTCCAATTGAATTCCAGGGAGTTGCAGGGTGTTCTGGGAGAGATAATGAGACCCAGCAGAAGGATTGGCATATGGGGCTGAGAGGCAGGAGGGTTTGGGCGTGGAGCTGAGAGGCAGGAGGGCTGAGGCGTGGAGCTGAGAGGCAGGAGGGTTGGGAGTGTGGTGGAGCTGAGCGACAGGTGGGTTTGGTCATGGGGCTGAGAGGCAGGAGGGTTGAGGTGTGGGACTGAGAGGCAGGAGGGTTGAGGTGTGGTGGGGCTGAGAGGCAGGAGGGTTGAGGTGTGGTGGGGCTGAGAGGCAGAAGGGTTGGAGTGTGGTAGGGCTGAAAGGCAGGAGGGTTGAGGTGTGGGACTGAGAGGCAGGAGGGTTGAGGTGTGGGACTGAGAGGCAGGAGGGTTGAGGTGTGGTGGGGCTGAGAGGCAGAAGGGTTTAGGTGTGGGTCTGAGAGAGGCAGGAGGATTGAGAGGGCCTCATCCCCACAGGGGGAGGAGAGTTTTCAGTGTCTATGATGATAGGGGAGAGGAGGGGGTGCAGGCCCAGGGCAGGCAGGCATGGAGAATAGATTGGGAGATAGTGAGCATTGATGTCCCAGCAGCAGGACGTTGGTAGAGTGATGTAAATCAGATGTTAATGAGTGGCTTGGGACCTTACAGCACGGATCCAAGACAAGAAAATAAAAAATGTAAGGATCACAATTCCTGTGGTAAAAATGTTAGTCACACCCAAAGAGATATCCTCAAACTCTGCCCCCTCCCAGTGAGCGGATATCTGCCTACTCATCAGGAAAGACGACTTGGAGACTCTACAAGTATTTCTTCAGTAATAGCCAGTATTGTACACTAATACAGGGATAACATCGATGAACATTTAGGGGTGAAACTACATGACACCAATCTTTAGCGGTACCGGAACACCAAGTCTAGGACCAAAAGGCTCCTTAACAGCTTCTACCCCCAAGACATAAGACTGCTGAACAACTAATCAAATGGACATATTTACACCTGGACTATTTACATCGACTCACCCTTTATTTTTACACTGCTGCTACTCGCTGTTTAATATCTATGCATAGTCACTTTACAAATTACCTCAACTATCTTGTACATTGACTCTGTACCGGTAACCCCTGTGTAGCCTCGTTATTGTTATGTACATTTCTTGTGTTACTTTTTGATTGATTTGTTTACATTAGTTTATTTTGTAAATATTTTATTAACTCTATTTCTTGAACTGCATTGTGGGTCAAGGGCTTGTAAGTAAGCATTTCACGGTAAGGTTCGGCTCATGTGACAAATAAAATGTGATTTAGACTAGAATAACAGCTACCATTAACAGTAACCCTTATGCAAATAAACCGTTTAGAGCTGGCTGGGGGAATTCAAGCTTTTTGTCAGGCAGGCAGACAGTAGGATCACATTGTCTTGTGTTGTAACACTGGGACATCTCTATAGGACAAAGAATACAAGGCATTCGACACTGAACTTTAACTCTGAACCAATTATGCACAGCTTATCTCAAGTCAGGGACAAACACTCAATTTTGGTTCAACCATCTGAACAAACACAACTAACCTCACTGCAGTAAGAGGCAGTGATCCACTGGGCACCGATGAGACAAGATGACCAACACAGCACACACACAAAGAGCTCTCTCTTCACTTAGGTGAGGCTTAGAAAACCTCACTTCTCTGCAATATTGAAAAGCGCCATGTCTTTTCCTATATGAATACTATCAAAGCCAACAGTTGAGTGAAAGAAAACATTTTATTTCATACCCTGTGAAGAAAAAGATGACTTTTCAACACTGGCTCCATGTGCAGTTTTACATCTTAAAATACTGTACAAGCTTTTCAAAAGACAACCATAAAAACCAAAGGGAAGAAAATACTTTTCCTCTGGAAAAAGAATCCACTGAAAAAACACATTCAATAGTCGAGGTAGGCAACATTTAAGAGAGATTTCTTAAAAGGAAAAATTAATCACATTGACAATACAATCGTGCAAACGCGGGCAGTGCAACATCCCTGTATTAACTGATTTCATAAGAATGAGGTAGATATTAGTGGTTGTATATTTGAGGTAGATATTAGTGGTTGTATATTTGAGGGAGATATTAGTGGTTGTACATTTGAATTTACAATTTGGTCTTCTGTAAACATTTAATAAATGTGGACACGAAGTTAAGTTTGTACGGATAGGTCATTCTTATCCCTGCATTGCACTTACAATATGTTCGGTGCTGGCTTGATTTGAGTCATAGTCAATAATGGGGATAACGTCTGAGAGGGGGTTCACTCTGCAGGGCATACTGACCAGCAGGCTGGTGAGACGACTGATTGGGTGGACCCAGCACATCAAACACACTCTTATTGGGCGGTACTGACTGGAGCATAGTGTCCAGGTCCATAATGAGGGGAGGGCGCCCGCTGGGTAAGAGGGGCCAGTAGGCATGACCTACAAAATGGCTGGATGTGACAGGAGACCCTCCGTAACCATACAGAGGCATGCCCAGAGGCATCAGAGGGCCTCCGTTAAAACGCATGCTGGGCGGGGCCACGGCATTGGGCGGTGTGTACTTGGCATATGAGGTGGGAAGCTCCCAGGGAGGGGGGCAGCCTCGGCGGGCAGTCTTGTGTGGAGGGGGTCTGCTGTCCTCGTACCCGTCTGATCCCGCCTCGCCCTCGGGCACCTGCTTCCCGCCTTGCGACACGCCCCTCCAGTCCTCATCGGAAGACGAGGCGGGGCTGACGGAGCTCGCTGAGGCGCTGCGAGCGGAGGAGGAGTAGCGAGCACATGGAGGAGGGGAAGGACGAGAGTGGGGCTCCACCCCCAGCAGTCCCTGCCCCTGTCGGGTTCTCCTGCTTCGCTGGCCGGCCTCAGGCTGTGGAGGAGAGAGTCAATGGCAAAAGATGAGTCCAGCTTGGGCCGGTACAGGTCCTCCTGAGAGGGGGAGAGCTGTCTGGTGGGCATGGGGGATAGAGCGGTGAAAGAGGGGCCGGGAGGGGGGGTTGTGATGGGTCCTCGGGGTAGAACAATGATTGGTGGTGGGGGGGCCGGGGGCTCCGCAGCTGGCTTATGTTGGTGCCCATGCAGGATGTAAGGAGCAAGATCCTGGGCGAAGATGGTCTCATCCTGGCGTGACACAGCAGTGTTCTGCCTCTTGAGGAGCTCCAGCGGCACCCGGCTCACTTCCACGGCCCAGAAGTTCCCCTTCCCCTGGGGCTTTCCAGGATCCTTCAGTACCTACAGGGACCAGGAGTGATAGACAGCGGTGAGATCAAAAGTATAGTACAACCTGAAAACCAGTTAGACAGGATCTCCCCAGTTTCACATCTCATAATTTGCTAGAATGATTTGCTTCATCGAATGTTTCATAAAGCACTGCAGTGGCTTTCGATAGGCTACACAGGTAGTCTAGTGGTTAAGTGCATTGGGCCAGTAACCGAAAGGTCGCTGGTTCGAATGCCCGAGCCAACTAGGTGAAAAATCTGCCAATATGCCAATGAGCAAGGCACTCAACCCTAATTGGTGTTGGACTAGTAACCGGAAGGTTGCAAGTTCAAACCCCCGAGCTGACAAGGTACAAATCTGTTGTTCTGCCCCTGAACAGGCAGTTAACCCACTGTTCCTAGGCCGTCATTGAAAATAAGAATTTGTTCTTAACTGACTTGCCTAGTTAAATAAAGGTAAAAAATAAAAATTATAATTGTTCCTGTAAGTCGCTCTGGATAAGAGTGTCTGCTAAATGACTAACATGTAAATGTAATATGTATACTTGCTTATAGGTTGTTTGGATTCTAGAATCAAACATATCATTGAGCCCACTGATTGACATAACAATAAAGAAGACACTAAATCAGACACACCTTAACAAAGCAGTCATAGGAAGAGAGGTTGTGTCGCACTGAGTCCCGCCAGCCTTTGTAGTTCCCTTTGAAAAAAGGGAAAAGTGTACTGATCTCCTTTAGAATCTGGGGAGAGACAACAAGAAAGGAGTCAACTTGCATCAATGGGTGTCTGCATTAAACAGTCAAATTAGCAGACTATATTAAAGAGATACTGTATATGATTGAAAACATGATTGCAGCCTTTTCATAGGCCTATAATACAAAAGTAAGATGAACTGTAGGACTGATAGCCTACACAGAGAGCTATCATCGACTATGTTTCTTATCAACTCAACCAACTCCAGCTGATACATCTCAGTGTCTGGTTTCACTGTAATGCTGCTATCCTTAACAAAACAAACCCAGAAAAGCATGGCAGTCACTGAAGTGGGCCAAGAGGTTACTAGCTTACTCTGTTTAGCGTCAAATGATTGTACTGTTCTGTCTGTTTAATGCAATCGAACCCCTACAAAGACCGTTTTAAAAAATTTGCGATAAAACAGAATCCCCGATTAGAACTTTTTAAATAATAAAGTATATCAACTTTATTTGCTGAAACTTAAATAATACATGAAAATAACAATAATTAACATCCAAAATGTACACAAATAACCATGCGTAATTTGGCCTGAATTGACACAAATAACCTTGCGTAATTTGACCAAAATGTACAATTTATTCTAAACTCGCATGTTCGCACACCAACTCACGTTACCTCAGACAACGTAAGCTTCTTCTCTGAAGAATTTTGGATGACCATGGCAATCATTGCGAGGTAGGAGTAGGGTGGTTTGGGGTAGCGCTGATAGTTTTTTTTCTTTCCATTTTTCGTCTGGTCCCAAGATTCCTCCTTGATCCGCCCATCTTTGTTGAGCTCGGGCGACGGCTGGTAGGATGACCCGGGCGGTCCGTGGTGGTTTGGCAGCATCGCTTTATCCATGGGCGCTGTGGCCCAGCTGAACTGGGCAGGGGCAAGCTTTTCCAGCCGTGGAGGCTGTTGGACTGGCACCTGGGTCGAGTAGGAAGGCCCGTGTTAGGCTGCAGAGCTCCGCGCTGTGGCAATCAGAGGATGGATATGGAAGTCAAGTTGATGGTCGTGGTGGCCTCCCAGGCTAGGAGAGCGCAGGTAGGAGAGCGGGTGGTGCCAGCAGGCTCTGACCCCCCCAGTGCTTTGTCATGCTGATCATCCAGGGGGCTGCAATGTCGGGCAGGAGGGGGAGGGAGGGAGGGAGTCGGTTCGTAACCTCTGGCAGACTGTTGGCTCCAGGCCGCCTCTATTTAAAGAGCAAACAATTAACAGCTTCATGTAAATCCCGCTGCGTAATGGGGGAGAGAATGAAGCGCTATCTGCGGGCAGAAGGGGGGGGGGGTGTCTGTGTGTGCGAGAGAGTAAGACAGTAAATCTGTAAATAACCCCTCCGACAACAGGCAATTTACCACAGCATTCCTTTTGGCAAAGGTGCCCCAAAACTTTTACGCAGCAGGTGCGCATGGGAGTGATGAAGACAGCTTGGCTGTCGAAACGTTGGTATTACATTTTTGCATCTGAGCTCCTAGAGTGTGCGGCTCTCTTTTATTTTCAAGTTTCTATTCCGCTAGCCAGCACCTCGTCTTAATAGGTGTGCGTTTATTTTTCTTCTAGCGCATGGGAGTGAGCCACACAGATTATCCAAATTGTGTTGTGTTGTATACCAGTCCACTTGAATGTTCCTTTTGAATCATTACCCCCCCGCCTTACACAAGGTATTGGGGGTCATAATGAGAAACCCCCATCTAACTTTCTTAAATGTTGAGACTTGCTTACAGTAAGCACAGATTGTGTAGTGATGTTCCAATGTCAATAGTATATCAGTCGCCAACGTGACCCATATAAAAGAGGTGGGAGACTCCAGAGATTTGAGAATGAAAGTAGAACGTTGGAGTGGGGGGAGGGAACGAGAGTGGCCCACAAGCAGAGAGGGGGAAAAAACGAGGAATTTTGGGTGAGGCTTTCATTCAATCAACAATTTATGGCAAGCAATATACATAGCACAGCTAATATACAAACATTGAGGGATTTAACACCCTCGGTCCACTAAACAGATACACTGAATGAAGATAGAGATCATGTCAATTCAAAATATTAGGCGTACTTCTCATTAATTGTGTTGCTGATTTGTTGTGCCATTGTGACAAATTGTCAACTAGTAGCCCAAAAAGTACTAGATCACATTAGGCTATAGTAACAGCACGGAAAAAATAGGCAGTCCTGTACACCATATTTATTACAAAACAATATATTATTGTAGCCTATTATAAAATATATATTTATTATCTAAATATATGGCTCTGCGTGTAATTATTAAAATATGGCCGATTGCATATTTTGAAAATATATAAAACAGTAGGCAGACTAGCCTAATGGGCACTGGCAGTAGCCTGCATGTGTCAGTATAATTAAAATAGATGTTCTTATTCAAAAGCATATTAAAACTTCTGAGAGTACTCAAACGCAGGTACTGTGCAGGGGCGTACCAGTTGGGTGTAGGCTATTTGCGCACAGTAGGAAGTCCCTTGAGAATATGCAGTGCGAGTCCAACGTGAAAGAATAGTTTCGGGAATTCATGTCTCTTTTGTGAAAGTTAATGTAGTGCTAATGCCCAAGCCCTTACTTCAGCAAGACCGTGAAAACAAGTTAGATTAGCCAGATTTTCATTGGCAGACAGACTGTCTCGTTTCATGGATGGACTACTATTTAGCGTGAGAGGACATACAATCGACGATTCAACACCATCCATGATCGCCAAGTGGTGGGGATATCATCTCGTTCCGATTTATGCACAGGTTTAATTTAAATATAGGCAATGCAGAAGCTGTTAAAGGCCACATTATGATGAAGGCTATCTAACCAAGTGAAAGTTTCAATGAATTAACTGGGCCCATTGAGACAATTAAGCAGACAAATATGGGGAGAAAATTGCACTTTCTAATAAATACATTTCGAATAAATAAATACATGTATAATATATGAAAGTGTGAAATGAGTTTTAGCCTATTGTGTGTCTTATGTAGCCTAGGCCTGAAGTGTTTTTTTTTTATGTCAACCATCATGTCTTCTATTTTACCGTGTAGAAATCGAAAGTCAAATGTTTCAAATTAGAGTGAAGATGATATAGAAAGGTTGTGCATTCATGCTGTCCTCACCTGGCTGGCACATGTTCTAATCTATTATGAATTATGTTTTTGACACGTTTTTCATGACAAACACAATTTTGAAAGTATTATGAAACTAAAATGTCCTTGGTTCATTTGGTATTTATAGAATAATGATGTGATATAGTTACTAAAGAAGAACTAACCTTTTATTCTCCGCTGTTCAGAAACTCGTTAGGACATTTGAGTAGAGACAATGTTCAGGCCAAAATAGATACTTTGGTATTGTGCCCTGATTACTGTTAAAATTAGAAAATGAAGGATAATAGGTGTGTCCAAAATGTTACTGCTTTCTAGTAGGCCTAAAAGTCAATAAATGTGCCGTGTTTTTGCAGTTACACTGTGGTGCAATGGCAAGTATGAGGATCTCTACAAAATGACAGAAATTATACAGATATATAGTTTGTCCAAAATACTCAAGTTCACTTCATTGTGTATTTTAAGAGTTCACATCTGCAGTTTTTGTGAGGTTTGCTAACAAACATAGAAACTTAAACTTTGACAAATATATTCAAGTTGCACACTATTCCTTATTCCAAAGACAGGTATATTTGAATACATGCTGCAATCACTTCCAGGATATTGAAGAGACAAAATGGGTTTTGGTTGGATAGTGAAAACGGTGTGCCAATGAATAGAGTAGCCTACAGGATTGGAATGGAGTGTGCAGATGTCAGGACTAAAGAGAGCAGGTTTAGTCCTGCTGGGAGAGAGGAGTCTGTCTTTGTCCCCCTGAAGCTTTGAAATAAGGGACAAATTCCATGTCTGAATCAACTGCAGAAATCCTCTGGTTTGGATAAGACAAAGACAAAGCTTTTGGTGTGAGAGGTAGAAATTGAGGGCATTGCACAGCATGGATGATCCACATGAACAAAAACCATGCAATCCCAATATCCTATTTAAGTGATCTTGAATCAGTACACTTCATGAAATAATTGTCATCTTTCTTTTCCCGAGCTTCCTATTACTGATCATATCTAAACAATGGTGCCTCAACAAGTACAATAAAATATCATTTCCCCACCGATCACAGAACAATTTAGAAAACACAGGGATTGCATGATTATATAATTCCCAACGCATCAGTCATTGAGTGAAATACTACAAGAGAAGTTTCACATCTCCTGTGTCTAGTCCTCTGCAGAATGTTACTCCAGTGTTGACCGTGGAGGTCAGTAGTTCAGCAGATTGTCCCCGCCTGGGACTTTTCCCAGGATTCTCTATCAGTCCAACCTACCTTGAGCAGTCAGTGGACCCTTCACATAAGCAGAATAGGCCTACTACATTTTGATTAAGGCCCTACTATATATCAAATAAGTTTAGGCTCAGGACCTACTACATTTTAAAAAAAGTTTTGATTCAGGTCAAATTTACTAGACCATGTTAACTAAATCTCATTAGATGAACATCAGACGATGTTTTGATTCTTATGCAACTATCTGACAACTATCAATTAAATCACTCCCTTTCTCAGTTTTATTATCCTGCCCTTGCTATGTTCATTCTCTGATAGATACAACACCCTTCCTTTTTACAGCTGTAAAAGATAACATACTGTACCTACCCCCACATTACCTGCTCACAGACTCTGTCTTACGTCAAGAACATATCTTATCACTGATAGGGTAGGAGACTCTTCATATCACTGTATGGTATGTTTCAGGTTCTTTCCATATGATTTCAATCACATTTAGGTGATAGAGGAGCTCAAAATGGAGCCTTTTTGCATACACCACCCTACCATCACTTTAAAAAGATACTGTTTTTTATATTTTTTTATATCTAACCTTTAACATCTTATCTAAAAATGAGTAAACTCTGATTTGTTTCATGTTGCCTAGAAGGCCATTATCCCGGAGTCACCTCTTCACTGTTGTTTTGCGGGTACTATTTAATGAAGCTGCCAGTTGAGGACTTGTGAGGAGTCTGTTTCTCAAACTAGAGAATCTAATTGTCCTCTTGCTCAGTTGTGCACTGGGCCTCCCACTCCTCTTTCTATTCTGATTAGAGCCAGTTTTTGCTGTTCTGTGAAGGGAGTAGTACACAGCGTTGTACGAGATCTTCAGTTTCTTGGCAATTTCTCACATGGAATAGCCTTCATTTCTCCGAACAAGAGTAGACTGACGAGTTTCAGAAGAAAGTTCTTTATTTCTGGCCATTTTGAGCCTCTAATTGAACCCACAAATGCTGATGCTCCAGATACTCGACTAGTCTAAAGAAGGCCAGTTTTATTGCTTCTTTAAATAGAACAACAGTTTTCAGCTGTGCTAACATAATTGCAAAAGGGTTTTCTAATGATCAATTAGTCTTTTAAAATTATAAACTTGGATTAGCTAACACAATGTGCCATTGGAACACAGGAGTGATGGTTGCTGATAATGGGCCTCTGTACGCCTATGTAGATATTCCATTACAATAGTCATTTACAACATTAACAATGTCTACAATGTCTCAATTTGATGTTATTTTAATTGACAAAAAATGTGCCTTTCTTTCAAAAACAATGACATTTCTAAGTGACCCCAAACTTTTGAACGGTAGTGTATGTTGTAGCTTAGAGACCTTATTTTGCGTCATCAAACGTGTTTGTGTTGTGCCCACCATTGGTGGAAAAACAGCATGCTCTTGAATATGTGTCATGTTTTGGCTGATACATGAACTAAAATGTCAATGAAAACAAATGTTGACTATCAAATGCTACCACAAAGATGGTTAGAGGTCCACACATCAGAGAATGTTGATGTGAGTTGGAATATCCATTGTCTTAAAATAAACTCTAAATATTCCATAGAAAACCTATTGAAATTATAGAAATATAGATATTAGAATAGACAGTCCCATTCAAGTTGATATTTGATGGTTGGTGGACTGCTGGCCAATGGTGGAAAAAGTACCGAATTCTCATACTTGAGTAAAAGTAAAGATACCTTAATAGAAAATTATTAAAGTGAAAGTCACCCAGTAAAATACTACATGAGTAAAAGTCTAAAAGTATTTGGTTTTAAACATACTTAACTATCAAAAGTAAATGAAATTGCTAAAATATACTTAAGTATCAAAATAAAGTAAAAGTATAAATCATTTCACATGACTTATATTAAGCAAACCAGATGGCTCAATTTTATTGATTTGAACATTTATGGATAGCCAGGGGCACACTCCAACACTCATACATACTTTACAAACGAAGCATTTGTGTTTAGTGAGTCCACCAGAACAGAGGCAGTGGGGATGACCAGGGATGTTACATTTACATTTAAGTCATTTAGCAGACGCTCTTATCCAGAGTTCTCTTGATAAGTGTGTGATTTGGACACTTTTCCAGTACTCTTAAGCATATAAAATGTAACGAGTACTTTTGGGTGTCAGGGAAAGTGTATGGAGTAAAAGTACATTATTTTATTTAGAAATGTTAGACAAAATTTGTCAAATATAAATAGTAAAGTACAGATACCCCCAAAAAACGACTTAAGTAGTACGTTAAAGTATTTTTACTTAAGTATTTTATACCTCTGCTGGTGGCCATCTTTATGGCAGTAATTGAAACTTTAAAATCGAATTAAATGTAAATGTGTGTACCAGCTAAATTGCAGTGGTCTTAATGGGTAGGTCCATTCTATTCATTATGTTTCTGTTATTGAAATGACACCCACCCTGTGTTCAAGAGAATACTGTGTCTCAACCAATGATTTATATATAATGGTTTATATACATCATTGTTCTCAACCGATGATGGGCACAACACAAACACTTCAGACATTGTAAAATAGGGTCTAAGCTACAACATCTGAAAATGACAAAAAAAAAATCAGAGTTCAGACTTTTTTGACAATTGACGTTGAAGATTAAATTACAATGTTGTGTTTTTTCTCTCAAGAAATTATAAAATAGTTTGACAACCCTATTTCTAAGATTTCAAATTGTATTAAACTCAACCGTTAATCGTCCTCAGTGATTAACGTGTTTGCCTGACAACAAAAGGAATTATTCTGCTGCTCTACAGTGCGTTCAGAAAGTCTTCAGACCCCTTGACCTCTTACCAATTTTGTTTTGTTACAGCCTTATTCTAACATTGATTAAATTGTTTTCCCCCCTCATCAATCTACACACAAACCTGTTTTTGCTTTGTCATTATGGGGTATTGTGTGTAGATTGATGAGGAAAATGTTTTATTTAATCCATTTTAGAATAAGGCTGTAACAACAACATGTGGAAAAAGTCAAGGGGTCTGAATACTTTCCGAATACACTGTATGTTCGCCACATTGAGGAGTAGAAACTAACGGCCCTGGGCGTGGGGTAGCGTTTGGCCGGCGCAAGGAGTTTGAGTAGCCAGGCAAGTCTCATGTTAGTGTGGGGTATGCAAAATGGGTCGACTTTGAGCACCTATTTCTCCTGAATGTTTTGGCATTGTTTTGGCATTCGGTTCCAAAAAGTAACTTTCTGACCTCTACCACGACCAAACATGTTTGGAAGGTTTCGTTCAAATCTAAAGGGGTGAATTGAATTCATACGAACATTCAACAATTTATTATTTTGGTAGGCTATATTTTTACAGTGTATGTCATTGGGGGAAATGTTCTGCCCTTGATGACGAGTCCATATTTTTTTGTTAACATACATTTAGATGTACATTATATGGAGCTCCATAAGCAGATGCTCCAGGTGGGCTGCAGTATTTTTCAGACAGCTGTTGAATGAATTTTAGAGGAAAATGTCAGAAAATGTGAGACTAAGTTTACGTAGGATTTTGTTGTCAAATAGTTTGGTGAGAGTCATTATACATTACAGTTGCGTCCCATAGTAAACATTGCACTCGGTTTACAGCATTTACATTTCTAGAGTTTGCTCGGAGCAATGTTTCCCTCTAGTGGGCACCTTTCGATGACAGCACAGTGGTTGTTATGGAAAAGCATTTCCCCGGAGGATCGGGGACAGAACAGCTGATCGGGTTCAGTCGGGCTGAGAACACGGATACGAGTTTGTGCTGCTGTCAGACTGAATGAACGTCACAGGTAAGCAACAAGTCTTGTTTTTAATCTCCAGTACATTTGAAGGTTGACATTTGAGTTACCCAAAGCAAACTTTTACCGGGGCTGAATGAGGACGGGTAAGTGAGCTGTGTAAACTAACGTTAGCAGGCTAGCGTGTATGCTACTGGATTGCTAATTAATTGGCATTACAAAATGTTAATGACTAACAGATTGCTGTCACGGATAGAGCGGGCATGTTGGATGTTAGAAGGTTATGATAAGCGATATTAGAAAAATAGTTGTTTATGATCACACAACTTATTCAGCAGCTAGCTACAGAGTTATGTGACCGGAATATAATATAGTCTATTTTTGACTGAATTACTCGCATTCAGTGAAACCAGGCAACAAGCATCCTAGCTAATTCGCCTGTGTTACTTGGCTGTAGAGTGCTAGTAATCTGCTAACATCTACCCCGTGAAGCAGAATTTGCTTACTATTTAAGGCTTTTAATGTATTGGTCTGTCATCAGACACATCGGTTGAGAACAATGATGTATATAAACCATTATATAAAATCATTGTTTGAGACACGGCATTCTCTTGAAAACAGGGTAGCTGGCATTTCAATCATAGAAACTTAATTAATAGAATGTACCTATCCCTTAAGACCACTGCAATCGAGCATCTCCTGTTATGTTTGGTGGACAACTTCTTAGATGATTGTAGACTGTTGTTAACATGTTCAATTCATTAAACCGTATACTTGCATTTTTCAGTAGGTAATTTTTTAATAGCTCATGATTCAGTGTTGTGAATCAATATGGTGCAGAACTGTTGTTTTGCTCACTAGGTACCAGGTAAAGAAGCCTAGATCGATGCATACATGTAATACCTTACTTTCGAATAGAAATGTAAGTCTTTATTCTGAGTTTAGCCACTTATGAGCTGTGTGGTGGAATTTGGCCATGCGTTATTCTGCAAGTCTGACTTTATGAGTTGTATGTTAGTGTTTTTTTGTGTGTCCAGGACCAACAATTATGGACAATGACCGTGGATAAAAAAATTGTCTTAATACATATTAATTTTAGGAGAAGGGGGGTGGATCAACATTATATTCAAGTAGATATAATTTATCCAATAGCAGTTTTACATTTTTACATGAAGTTGGTCAAGTTCGTAGTCATTTTACGAGCAGAACAGCTTAATTAAAAAAAGTTCCAAGCAGTCAAAACCATTGGTTTTTAGACCGGGGTGTCACCAAAGCAGTGGTTGTATTCATTCGGTTTCTCGTAGCTATTTGTCAGAGATGCATTGCAAGCAACAACAACAAAAATGCCAACAAAAACAACATTTATGACAATAACCTTCACCATTTGCATGACAATTAATCATTACCCCAAATTCCACAATGGTCACAGCCCTAGTTACCACTAGTACATTTATTTGAGTAGCACGCACACAATGCTGCTGCACTCACAACTGTATGCTATCTCAGATTCTGGAGATCTGAGAACACAATATCCTAGGCCACATTGTGACATGGCACAAACACTGGCTTATGTAAACTTCTGCTCTTGCTCAGTGGTTGACTCTTTTGAACGAGGGTAAGGTTCTTAAGGTCTTTTATCTGAGCAGCACAGTTTTCATACAGAAAGGAAAGAGACCCCTACTCAATCAAGTCTTATCCAACTATTGAATAAACAATACTAGCTCCTATTTTCTCTGCCTTAATCAATATAGGCCTAACCATTGGGAACAATGTCCATTCTTCAAAGGAGCCAGACAGTACAGCCTTTACTAACCTGGCTGTCATTGATCCATCTCTAACCACTATGTAGCCTAATGATCTCTCTCTTCCTCAGCTTTGTCTTTTTAATTGCACATTAAACCAATTGCACATTGAATCTGGGGATGGAAAAAAAAGCCTTTAGGAATATTGAACAGGAGATTAGACCACTGGGCAGTGGTTCAAGTGGCAGGATCATTCCATAACACCAACCATTGATTCAGCAATGTTAGCCTACATGAAAGCCACAAGCCATAGACACAGTGTACATGGGGTTGGTTCTTGCCTGGCTACCCAAACTCTTTTCTCTGGCAAAACGCTACGCCCAAATGCTACACCATGCCCAATGATTCTGGATGAACCTCCCTGATGATTTCTAGAATGGAAGATTGGTCCCAGAAACCGATGGGTTGGGCCAGAGCCAGAACACACGTGGGTATAGCAGGGTTTTGAGAATTCTTCATTGGCTTTGATATTCTGATTGGTTAGAGATGATCCAATCGCTGATGGCTTTGTTTTGTACAACACCCCTCATTTTGACTTCACCACTAATGACTTCAAGGATGGCAGTCTCAGAGTGAAGTATTTGAGAACGCTAGAGCAGCGGAAGAATTCAGTTTGAGTTGTCAGGCAAGGTTGGTTCTTTCTGTCCTCTGATGGAACAGAAATACAATTTAGGCCTAAATGTAGCCTACAGGTATGTTCAACTAGGCCTATCATTCTGACTGTAGCACTACCAACTTAGGCTATGTTTCTTTATTTCATCTTATCGCCTATAACGCTGCTTTAATCAGATCTCAAACATATTTTGACATTGACTTTGTCTCACCAAAATACTTAGGCCTATTGGTTATGAAGTAATCCCTTTGTTTGCCCTATAACAGTCCTTCTGAAAACCTTCCTCTGTAGGCCTTAAACTGTAACTCATTTATGCACAAATGTGTTTTATGATTTGTAGGCAAATTAAGTCATTTGCTTTTTCACTTGGGGACTAAACCACACCAAACACATATGAATGTGTGAGTATTCATAGTGAGGGCCAGTCACTGAGTGATTTGTTCCACAGAACCACCGGCCCTCCCTGCCCAAACTGAGTCAATGACTCATTGATGGTGGCTCTCCTGTAAACAGTTTCAAGCATTTACCGACCAAACTCAAAGTACACCGATGATACATGAAGAAAGCAGGTGACCAAACTAGGCCGCCCAGAAGCCGATAACCTGGGTCGTTCCACCTCAAAAATCACAAGAAAGAGGATTTCAACACCCACCATCTCAGATTGTTCTGAAATTGTTTCTGTTAGAAACCAATAAGATTAGCATTCCCGCAACATTATTTTGTTGAAATATCATTTGATATCAGAGAAATGCGTCATTGCATTTTGGTACACCAGAAGTACATTCATTTCTAATGGAGTGCTGTGTTTGCCTTGAAGCATTGCGTTGCAGAGGCAGTTGCAGTGCGTTCTGTGTGGTGTATGCTCAACCTGAAAAATAACATTCCTATCCAGCTTTTAATATACTGAAGGAAAATATAAACGCAACATGCAACAATTTAAAAGATGTTACTAAGCTACACTTCATAGAAGGAAATAAGTCAATTGAAATAAAATCATTAGGCCAGAATCTATTGATTTCGCATGAATGGGCAGGGGCGCAGCCATGGGTGGGCCTGGGAGGGCATAGGCCCAACCCACATGGGAGCCAGATCCACCCACTGGGGAGCCAGGTCCAGACAGTCAGAATGAGTTTTTACCCACAAAAGGGCTTTATTACAGACAAAAATAATCCTACCCTCCCACACACACACACCATGTGGTATGCGGTTGTGAGGCCAGTTTGACGTACTGCCAAATTCTCTAAAAGGACGTTGTAGGTGGCTTATGGTGGAGAAATTAACATTAAATTCTCTTACATCTGCTCTGTTGGATATTCTTGCAGTCAGCATGCCAATTGCACATTTCCTCAACTTGAGACATCTGTGGCATTGTGTTGTTTGACAAAACTGCACATTTTCGAGTGGCCTTTTATTGTCCTGGGCACAAGGCGCACCTGTGTAATGATAATTCTTTTTAATCAGCTTCTTGATATGCCGTGCCTGTCGGGTGGATGGATTATCTTGTCAAAGGAGAAATGCTCACTAACAGGGATGCAAACAAATTTGTACACAACATTTGAGAGAAATAAGCTTTTTGTGTGTGTGGAACATTTATGGGACCTTTAATTTCAGCTCATGAGAAAAGGGACCAACACTTTACATGTTGCGTTTATATATTTTTCCCTGTATACTTGGTATGGTTAGGGTGACGTTGTGAAAAGTTCAGTAGGCCTACCAAGTGGTATGCCCATAATTTTTTTTATGATAAACTGTAATCTGATTGCTGCCAGAGTACAGTAGGTTTTACTATCTATTGAAATATGCCCAGTTGCCTAAATGAACTGAGATAGAGGAGAGAGCGTCTCTACCAGTAAATGATCCCTGATTTAATCTTCCCTCCTCTATCGACTGTATTAATAGCCACTCAGCCATCACACACACTAAACACCAAGGTGTTTTTTTCTGCCAAATTCAGCATCCCACCAACTTTTTGCAGACTTTTCTTTATATATGAAAGGTATTTATGGTTGACAAAGCCTCTACTTTTATTTCCACGAATCAAACTAGTCATGATTGCGGTAAAGTTCGGCTTAGAATTAACTGTAGCCGAGAGGCAGCATATGTACACACGGCGAGGTAGGGTACTCCCGTTACTTCTATGTTAAATTGCCTACTTCAGTCATAACCCGACAACGGCTGTATGTATATGTGTGTGTGTGTATGTGTTTATATACATACATGCATGCATGCATACATACATACATACATACATACATACATACATACATACATACATACTACCGTTCAAAAGTTTGGGGTCACTTAGAAATGTCCTTGTTTTTGAAAGAAAAGCACATTTTTTTGGTCCATTAAAATAACATCAAATTGATCAGAAATATAGTGTAGACATTGTTATTGTTGTAAATGGATATTGTAGCTGGAAATGGCTGATTTTTAGTGGAATATCTACATAAGTGTACAGAGGCCCATTATCAGCAACCATCACTCCTGTGTTCTAATGGCACTTTGTTAGCTAATTCAAGTTTATCATTTTAAAAGGCTAATTGATCATTAGAAAACACTTTTGCAATTTATGTTAGCACAGCTGAAAACTGTTTTGCTGATTTTAAAGAAGCAATAAAACTTGCCTTTTAGACTAGTTGAGTATCTGGAGCATCAGCATTTGTGGGTTCGATTACAGGCTCCAAATGGCTAGAAACAAAGAACCTTCTTCTGAAACTCGTCAGTCTGTTCTTGTTCTGAGAAATTAAGGCTACTCCATGTGAGAAATTGCCAAGAAACAGAAGATGTACGAGATACTCCCTTCACAGAACAGAGCCAACTGGCTGTGAAGTGTCAGTCAAAATAAGATGACTCAAGAAATTACATTATTTTTGACGTTTTTACTAAAGAGATTTTTACATCTAACAAAGATGTTTGGTGCAGTATTTGTCAATGAAAAAATGTGCGTGAAAACGAGTCGTCTCTCGTTGAATGACAACAAAGACTTTATTGAAGAATCGCTACTGTTGACCAATCACCGACGAAGGGGCGTAAGACTTCAGCTCTGAACTTCGGCTTGCCTCCAGAATTTGTTTTGTGTGCCAGAACAGCAGAAGAAACCCTCACCAAAGTTTTTTTTTGAAACGTATCAAAATGTTGTCATAATATTATGCACAAACTCTACCGAACTGTTTCAGGTGGGAAGCATGTGGATGCCTTTACAGGGCAGAGAGGTTCTCTGAGTTGAGGAGGCACAGTGGCTGTTATTGTGCTAAACCTCGCTGTGGGCCACTGTGCCAGTCTGTGCTGGGCTAAAGTACACATACTGATCTGCTTCTGTTCCAGACTTACTCGCTGTTTGACTGCCTGGCTGTGACTTGGTGTGCTTTATGTTTCGCATTTGAACTGCAACAGACGGGCAAGGATGTCCTTCCGGCCTAAAACTCACTTTGTGACTTGCTCTATAAAGGATGTCTTCCATCCGCCTCAACCTTGTGTACACAAAGGGTCATAAGTTGATCCATAGGTGCCAACATGTTTCCTGACCCCAGGCAGAGCCCTGAGTTCATATCGATGTTTGGTTATGTAATTAAGCTATCACTTTCAAAATGACCTTTGAGACACCAGGCACAGTATATTCACAGAAATATGAGCATGATCTCTTTTTTTATTGTTATCATAAGTTGAGATCTAGGTGTATTCTACTGGCTATTCAGGGTGAAAGGAGACCCTTTTTGTAGGTTTCATTGCCATTGTTCAAGTGTGATTTTAAATAGGCTAGGTTTCATGGTCACTAATGGTCTTAAGATATAGTGGTGGCGTTTATATCCTTGGTGATTGACAGCATTACTGGGAGGACTGTCAGCCAAAGACTATGAGATTAGGCAGGAAGCGGAAGTTAGAGGTTTTGTGATTAAGCCATCTTTACGTACAAAGATGTAGCCTACTGCTACGACATCACATATCACTTCTGTCACACTCACGCTGAACACACTGCAACTGAACAGGCTCAACACAGGCATGCATAGAAAGCTATTATGTCCCTGAGTCCCATGGAGTTGTGTGCTCCAAGTGAGGTCGGCCAATGATCTGTGATTCAGAGGACAAACGCATACAGACCAGTAGTTCTCTGTGTCTTCATCACTTCATCCCTTTTGTTACATTCTGATGAGAGAAGTACATTCAAATATAGGCCTAGCTATTGGTGGTGTTGAATAAGATGTCACGTGCTGATTTGTGCTCTTTTTTTTATTTTAAGCGTTATGATTTACCTGAAGTGTTTAGTTCTTATGTGCTGATCCTAAAGGGATTGTGGGGATCTTCTTCCCAAATCTCCTTAAAGCTGGAATCCTTAATGCTGAAATTGTCAGGTCCATTTGTGATATTACAACAACAAAGAAGTTACTGAAAACAACATTTTTTTCATTGCACTCTTGATAGCAGAGCACCATTTAAAAAATATATATATCTTTTTTTTTACCATAATGCGGCAACAAAAACAACGGTGGTGGGGCACCTACTGCAGATTCCATCTTTAAAGATGGAGTCTGGGATCTTAAGCACAACAAATTCGTAACATATTGTACAAATCGGATTTGTAACATATCATACAAAATGGATGACGTAGTACACAATTAGATGATGTGGTACACAAAAAACGAGTACCCATTTTGGCTCGTGAGCACCACTTTCAACACTACTGGCTAAAATTATACAAAGTTCTAGAGCATCACTTTAAGAGTCTGTAAATAAGGATTATTCTCTTTCTGTGTTTACTGTAGTGGAAACCGGGCACCATCCCTCCGGTTTCTTATTGTGCACTGATTACAAGCTGTTCCGTGGAGTGTGAACACACTAGACATCGACAGCCTGTGTGTCAGCAGCAGGTGTCTGTCTGTTTATGGCTGCTTGGTGTCTCTGTAGCTAGGTCTTGTTTAGGAACAAAGTTCAGTTCTCTGTGATTGGGGATCAAGCAAGGTGTGGCCCTGGCCTCTATATTGCAGTAGGGCCTCATTATATTTTAATAGGAATACCGGTATACTCTGTGCCACTTTGTTAGTGTGTGCGGGTGTGTAGGATAAACATTCTGATTTGAATCCAAGGAAATCCTTACATTGTGGTCTGGGCACTGACAAAGGAAAGGTCATCCTAAATATAGTTTGAAGCCATAGTGACAGAAGTGTCCCTAAAGCAGGTCTATTCATTCAAGACTTGGGAATGACAATTATGAAAAGATTATGCTGTAAGGCCAGTTGTTTTCCAACTCTTTCAGTGGGGGCCACTTAATTTTTTTTCACCAGAATTTCTGGGTACCCCCCCAAGAATTAATCGCGACTCCCATCCCAAATCTAATGGCAACCTTACAATTGGTACATTTTGATTTTTACATCAACAAATAAACTTACATTCATTACATGTTAATTTCTTATCAAAAATAAATCAATACATTTTTCTAATTATCTTTCTCATTAACGATTGTATATTGTCTCATTAATTTGTTTTAAATGTTGGCGACCCCGACATTGATTACCACTGATGTAGGCTGCAGTAAGGTCACAACACAGTGGTCTCTGTAGTTTCACCATAGGTATACTTGAATGTAGCCAAAAGTGCCATGTGTTTGTGATGCCATCTTTCCTGTCTATGTTACAAGATATTTGATGTCTTTTTCCAGTCCCAGACCTGGTCCCCTCTGTTAGGCCTCTGTGACTTGAGTGGTCTCCATCTAAGCTGGGCCTGCCCGTAAGCAACTGCTCTCTCTATCTCCCTGTGTGCGTCTAGTTGACCTTCCTCTCAGCGACTCACAGGCCAGGCTAAATAATGGATGAGGTGCCTGGAAAGAGCGACTGGTGTGAGATGTTACTTACCTGGATAAATGGGAAGGGAGGGACAGAGGGCTTGGTGACAGCCAGGAGGGCCACTGCTAGCCAGGCATTTAGCACCCAAACCATTGTCTAGTTACTAGTACTACAGCCTGACTAATTAACAACCTACAGAATCCCTTCCTGATCCGTTCTCTTACACTAACCAACCACAGAGCGTGCTGTGCTGAAGTTGAGGGGGCATACGCAGGGCAGGCAGGGTGTCAATCATTAATGAAAGGCGTCCCATCTCCGGTTTCCCTGGGATAGAGGAGTGGGAGTGAAGAGTGGAGGATAAGGAGTGTACAGCTTCCAGATAACAGGCTTAGGAGGGCAGGTTGTGTACATTACTGTAACAGGGCTCTCTCTCTCTCTCTGAATATCACACTCACACACACTCTCTCCCTCTGTCAGGTAGCCTGGCGGGTAAGAGCGTTGGGCCACTAAACGAAAGGTTGCTGAATCGAATCCCCAAGCTGACAAGGTAAAAATCATGTGTCGTTCTGCCCCCTGAGCAAGGCAGTTAACCCACTGTTCCACCCGATGGCGTGGATGTTGATTATGGCAGCCCCCCGCACCTCTCTGATTCAGAGGGGTTGGGTTAAATGCGGAAGACACATTTTCAGTTGAATGCATTCAGTTGTTCAACTGACTAGGTATCCCCCTGTCTCTTTCTGTTTGCAGGTGTCAGGGGAGGGAGTAGAATGTTCTGTATTCTAAGAAGCACAATGGATTCTTGAGACGCTTTGATGCCTGACTCTTCCTGGTTCCCGAAGCACCACCTGCAGTGGCCTATTACAGGACTAGAAGTGATCCAATCCCCATGCATCCCCCACCTCTGACCAACCCCTGCCATTACATTCTCTCATACTACTGCACTCTAAAAACAAGCTCTATGCAGTATTAGTCCAAATCTCTGTTTATATTTTATTATCACATTGAACAATGTGACCTGGTTCCTCTTAGATGCTGAGTTTGTACTCTAAGTAACCACTTCACTTCAAGGTTTGCACCACAGCTCTCAGTATGGACTCCCACCCGGGGACTTGTGTGTTGGGTCCACTTCCCAGAGAGTGTAGGCCTAACCATCAATGGTTGCATTGCTGGCACTGACGGGGGCAGAGGCGAAGTAGTGTCACTGTTTCGGTCCCCCTCCCTCCAACCCAGAGGAATACAGGAAGGAACACAGGATTTAAGGACAGAGACGTGGTTCAGTATTCTGGATGGATCTGTTCCAGCAGGAGATGTTCCATAAAGATCTAGAGTAAGAACCAGTTGGTTCTCAGGTCTTGAATTTCCTTACATAGTCTTTAAAGCATATAGGCCCATGGAAGAGAGATTGATTCTCTGTTACTCACACAAAGAATACCGACTTGGACCTTTACACGTTGGAGATGTCTGCCACCTGACCTTCCAGCAGCTTTGATTATTTCTGTGTTCACTTTCAACTGATAAAACCCAGAACCAGATCAGAACAGTGAAACGGGAGGTGTAGGAAGTCTGAGGTGGGCGGTGGTGTGGCATGGCGGAGCACGGCGAGCTGCTCGGTGAGATGGCCACGGTTGGGCGTCTGAGTGCTACGGAGCGCCTGAAGCACGCTCAGAAGCGGCGCGCCCAGCAGCTGAAGGGCTGGGCCCAGATGGACAAGGATATGGCCCGTGGCGGGGGCAAGGCCGGACAGAAAGTGGACAAGAACAAGGGGCGCACGCGCAGGGTGGTCTTCCCCAACAACATCACCCTGCTGGAGGCTGCAGCCCGCAATGACCTGGAGGAAGGTGAGTCAGTCAGCACACCACTATGGGCTGGTTTCCCGGACACAGATAAAGACTAGTCCTGGAATAAAAAACACGCTCAATGGAGAATCACTATTAAAAGTGTGTTTTAGACCTGGACTAAGCTTAGGCTAATCCATGTCTGGGAAACCAGCCATAGAGGTTATCCCACTTTATAAACTGGGTGGGTCCAGCCCTGAATGCTGATTGGCTGAAATCCGTGGTATATCAGACCGTATTCCACAGGTATGACAACATGTATTTCTACTGCTCTAATAACCAGTTTATAATAGCAATAAGGCACCTCGGGGGTTTGTGATATATGGCCAATATACCACGTCTAAGGTCTGTGTCCAGGCACTCTGCTTTGCGTCGTGATTAAGAACAGCCTTTAGCTGTGGTATATTGGCCATATAGCACACCTCCTAGGGCCTTAAATAACCCTCACTGTTGTTGTTATGGTTGCTGTTCTTCCAAGTAGCCTAGCATGAATTACACAGTACAACTACTCTATAAACACAAGGGCAATTCCACAATAACATTGATGCTGAGACTTTGATTTTTCACTTTAAAATGTATGTTAAACAAAAAACAATGATTGTTAACAGAATGACTGATTGTGTTGTCATTCTGTTACCTAACTTTGCATCGGCACTGTTCCTCAAGTAAAATGTTCAATGGAAATGGTTAAAAGTTGTACTTGTGTATAGGAAATGATTCATGCATATTTTTTGTGAGACGCGTCATACTTCTAAACTTGTCAGACCAGGCATTTGGTTTCAATGGTGCTATTGTTTCCACACATGATTATGTTTAATTATAGTGGTCACTCGTAACTAACTTTTGCCTGCATTACAAGAGCAGAGGCTATCTGAAGTTAGGATTCGTAGCATAGCTTAGTGAGTAACTAACGGCCACGCTGTTGTGATTGTGTCTCTCTGCAGTCAGGGAGCTGCTGAACGGTGGAGTCAGTCCAGATCTGTACAATGAGGACGGACTCACTGCCCTGCACCAGGTACACACACACACACACACACACACACACACACACACACACACACACACTCAAACATACTCTTAAACACATACTCTCAAACATATACACACACACACACCAGGTACAGACAGTTGTGACCACCCACAACCAACAGGTCAGCCTGTTTGTGCATTGTTTTGTGTTGTCAGCTCTCAGAACTGTAAGTACTGTCTGTTGTGTCTATCTGTCTGTTTTGTCTAACTAACATCACAGTTTATGTAAACACTGTAGAGCGTTTTCACATTGCTTCCAGGGCTAGCCATGTAACTGCTGCTCTGGACCAAGGCTCTTGCTTACATTCCTAGACCATTGGGGAGGATAAGTTTAGTTATGCTTCCCTTCATAGCACTCCTGTATTGTTTGGAAAGTTCTACGAACACCACCAAGAAACAACACTGCTCTCTTTATAAGTCAAAATGACACAGACCCTACATATACACATTAACACACTGTCAACACATGAGTGTCACTAGAGAGAACAGTGTTCTCTTTATAAGTCAAAATGACACAGACCCTACATATACACATTAACACACACTGTCAACACAAGAGTGTCACTAGAGAGAACAGTGTTCTCTTTGTAAGTCAAAATGACACAGACCCTACATATACACATTAACACACACTGTCAACACGAGTGTCACTAGAGAGAACAGTGTTCTCTTTGTAAGTACTATCTATAATTATTTCTTCCCTTTGAAAAAAGTGAATGTGTTTTACTTAGTAAACGACTGCAGGCCTGGGCCTATGCAAATTCAGCTTACACTGCAGTTGACTTACTGATGGTAGAACACTGTAGGTGTTCTGTAGGTGATGTATTCATTGGTTTGTCTGTCTGTCTGCCCCCCTGCAGTGCTGCATTGATGACTTTGTGGAGCTGGTACAGTGTCTGTTGGACGCCGGGGCCAGTGTGAACGCCTGTGACAGTGAGCTGTGGACGCCGCTCCACGCTGCTGCCACCTGTGGACACACAGCCCTGGTGCAGCTCCTGGTGCAGTCGTGAGTCACATTTAGAAACCCTTCAACGTGACACTTTCTCTCGCTGGACTGCTGGTCACAGACATGTACACACAGTTACAATGTACTACTTTACTTAGACTTGGAAAAATAAGTTTGAGTAACTAAGTACGAGTTTGGACACGGCCCTCTGGTTGAACTTCCCCAAAATCTATTCTTAGCCTTTCTTCATAGGCACTATCGTATCATATAAACATATGGTTACAATTCTAGGACATCCTTATCATTTACTACAGTAAATTACCACTGTGTGTCAGTGAATATACTGTACTGCAGCTACATGTGACGGTGATGCATGTGCCACTGGTGTAATGAGTCCCTGTCTCCTGATTTAACGTTCTCCTTGTCTGTGTCCAGTGGTGCAGAGATGCTGGCGGTCAACGCTGATGGCAACATGCCCTATGACCTTTGTGAGGACGAGGCCACGCTGGAGCTGCTAGAGATGGTCATGGCAGAGCAGGGTCAGAACCCAACTCGACATCCTCTCCTTCTCCACAACCTTATCCTCTATTTGCATTCCCAACTACTCCCAATCATTCTCATGCCATGACTACAGCCTTGAGCCTTCATCCTTAGCTACCTAGCCCTTCTCTTCCCAGTTGTGATCCCCACCATGACCCTTACTAAAAATCGGTCCTAGTCAAATGGTCTTGTGTTGACTTCCTGTGTACCTGTGCAGGTATAACCCAGGACCGTATAAACCAGTGTCGTGGGGCTAAGGAGATGGAGATGCTGACGGACCTTCGAGCGCTGGTCCAGAGTGGTGCGGACCTGAACGCTCAGGATGACAATGGGGCCACACTGGTGAGACACTGTAATCTGTTTGTTTTTAAAAATGTTTATCTTCCCCTCTAATCAGGGACTGATTTTAGACCTGGGACAACAGGTGGATGCAATTAATAAAACCAGAAGTACTCTGGACCTTGTAGGGTAGGATTTTGAATACCCCCCCTGTAAACCTTAAAATACACCTGAAAACACACTTGGCTGGGAATAACTGTTCAAATACATTACTTACAAACAGCACTAAGGTTCACATTACTGACAAACAGCACTAAGGTTCACATTACTGACAAACAGCACTAAGGTTCACATTACTGACAAACGGCACTAAGGTTCACATTACTGACAAACGGCACTAAGGTTCACATTACTGACAAACGGCACTAAGGTTCACATTACTGACAAACGGCACTAAGGTTCACATTACTGACAAACGGCACTAAGGTTCACATTACTGACAAACGGCACTAAGGTTCACATTACTGACAAACGGCACTAAGGTTCACATTACCGACAAACGGCACTAAGGTTCACATTACCGACAAACGGCACGAAGGTTTGAACTTCTAGTCTCATATTATAATCCATAGATTCACCTCACCACTGGTATAAAAGGTTGACTGTGTAACAATCTGTCCTCTGTCTCACTTCACATCCAGCTGCACTTAGCGGCGGCTAACGGCTACCTGTTGGTAGGGGAGCTGTTGTTGGAGCACCAGGCCAAAGTGGAGGAGAAGGACACAGACGGCTGGACACCACTCCATGCCGCCTCCTGCTGGGGACAGGTCAGTATTGCCGCACTCAGAACAGTTTAGAAAGAAGCTACGTCCCCCTTTCTCAACTGTCATGCTATGGGCGGCAGGTAGCCTAGCGGTTAAGAGCATTGAGCCAGTAACCAAAAGGTCGCTGGTTTGAATCCTCGAGCTGACTAGGTGAAAAATATGTTGATGTGCCCTTGAGCAAGGCACTTAACCCTAATTGCTCCTGTTCAGGATAAGAGCGTCCTCTAAATGACTCAAATGTAAAATATGCCATGCTATGCTAAATGGCTGTATTGCCTGACAAACCTGAACATGCTGGTGTTTCTTGTTTCCCCAGGTCCAGATGGTGGAGCTACTGGTGGCTCATGGGGCCAGTCTCAACACCAAGTCCGTTCTGGAAGAGACGCCACTGGGTAAGAACACAACTATCAACCCCCTCAGAGACTGTGTAGATGTGAAGGGCAATGACAGAAAAGGATTGGACAGTATAGATGAACTTACTGTTGTCTTGGTAGATAATTGTTGTCCAGACACAGCATAAACGTGTTTCATAGGGACTGAAATCCTGAATGGGGATGACATGTCCTGACCCTGTTGTGTTTTCTGTCCGTGGCAGATGTGTGTGCGGATGAGGAGGTGAGAGCCAAGCTGATGGAGCTGAAGCACAAACACGATGCCATCATGAAGAGTCGGGACCGACACAAGGGCACCTTGCAGAAACGAGCCTCCAGCACTGGCAGCAGAGGGTGAGGGGGGGACAAGAGAGAGGATTAGTTCAAGAATTGAGGGGATAGGATAATGGTTTTGTTTAGACACATGTAAAACCCTCAAACTACGGTCACTCTCTCCAGCTTGTAGCTGTATCTACAGTATCTCTCTCTGTCGTCCCCTGTCTGAGCAGTAAGGTGGTGCGGCGTGTGAGCATCAATGAGCGTTCCAGCCTGTACCGGCGGGAGCACCACAAGGAGGCCATGGTGTGGCAGGAGAGAGGCCGGCAAGCCGAGCCGCAGGACGACGACGAGGACAGACAGACTGACAACGAGCTCCACCAGCATGTTGCCATGGTGAGTGGTACTGTATTACTCCTGTCATAGCAACAACACCAGGACAAACTTCTACCATGTTCAATTAACACTGAGAATAGATGATATGGTTGATAGGTGAATGTGTCATATTAACTCTCTTGCGCTGGCTCTCTCAGGCTGCAGGTGCCATGTCGAGGGGGGAGGATGACGAGGGAGGGGAGAGGAAGTTCAATCTGGGGAACGGTGGTATTCCCCTGGCACTGTCGGCGTCAGTCCCAGGGGAGCAGTGGAGCGGAGGCCGGATGGACCGCAGCGCCTCTTACCAGCTGAGCCCTGCCTCGGGGACCGGGGAGGCAGGGGACAGCATGACCCGGGAGAAATCCCACCAGACACTAGCGGACCTGAAACGCCAGCGGGCCGCAGCCAAGCTCAACAAGTACCCAGCCCCACCCGCTCCAGAGGAGATGCCCCCTTCTCCCGCCCCTCTGCAGGATGTGACCCCGTCCGGAGCCGCCCAGGAGACACACAGCACAGAGGTGGCCTCCCCCAGCACTGTGTACTTCACCCCAGCCAGCGGGGACCCGCCCCTGCTCAAACTACAAGCCCCAGAGGAGGACACCTCCAACAACACCAAGGAGCCCTGCTGTGGACTCATGTAGGGACAAACACTTCCAAACACCCACTGCCTGACTGGAAATTAAAGTGGGCGATGTGTAACAATCAAAAATGATTTCAAAACGCTACGGTGACGACCAGATATACTTTTAAGGATTCATTGCAGTTGGATTTATTCTAAGTTTATTATTTGGTTCCGTTAAGCGCCTACTTCCATCAATTACATGCCATTGAATGTTTGGTCTACTCTCCATTTTGGTCAATGTGGTTATACATTCCATCTTCTTGCATCAATTTATTTTTAGCCCTCCTTCCTGAAATGTCTAAAACAAGATTTTTCTAATGGAGGGAATGTAAAACATTTTCCAATATATGAGCACTTAACGTTCCTCTGTTGATAAGGGTGTGGCCAGAGCCATAGATTTACATACATGGATATTGCTCTGCATATCTATGGACCTCGTATAGAGAGAGACCTTATGTGCCCACCTGGTGGCTTCTAAGAGAACTACAGATTCCAGTATTACTCCTTCAATACCACGGAGTACTTTTTTTTGTTTAATCCCTTTTTTCCATGTTTGTTTAAGGCAATTCAGTCAAAAGAGCGTTTTCTCATATCAAGCATATTATATATGAACTGGCCATCTGACTTAAGTGAATAAGATTTGCTCATTTAAAGCAGAAAGGGGCTAGAGAAGCGTGAATGAACCAAAGCTGATTATTTTACTTAATTTTTTTCAAGCTGAAAATCGGACCAATGAATGATAATTTTCTACTCATGATTGACTGAGCATGATTTGAGATATGCACAGTAAATGGATTTAAGAGAAGGAGAGATTAGGATCGAGAGTGATTGTTACAAAAGGGTACATAATAATGGCATTTGGTGTTATTTGTTTTCTATACACACTCACACCAGTCTGTCTGTTGACAGGGTACAGAAGTGGGAGTGTTTGTAGATGATGGTTTCTCTTTCTTGTTGGTTTGAATTTGCATCAAATTTACACACGTTTAGACAAGTGCTATTTCCCTGCCTTTCTACTGATCAGCATTCAGCACTGTTCTCAAAATAGTTTTTTTTGTTCGTAAATCAAATACTGTTCCAGTGCACTAAGAACCTACATTTTCTACGGTGCAATTTGTAAACAAGGGTTTTGTTTTCTAAATGATTGTAAGAGATTATCTAATATTCAAATTAATATAAATTGTGTTTTTGTCATGGTGTTTGTCCCACCTCAGGATAAAATGACTTCTTATAGGCATTTCTATTTAAACTATTTCTATGCTGTGAATAGGGTTGTACACAGTGTACAAAACATTAGGGACACATGCTCTTTCCATGACTTGGACTGACCGGGTGAATCCAGGTAAAGGCTATGATCCATTATTGATGTCACTTGTTAAATCCACTTCAGTCAGTGTATATGAAGGGAAGGAGACAGGTAAAAGAAGGATTTTTAAGCCTTGAGACATGGCTTGTGTATGTGTGCTATTCAGAGGGTGAATGGGCAAGACGATATTTAAGTGCCTTGAACGGGGTATGGTAGTAAGTGCAAGACGCACCGGTTAGTGTGTCAAGAACTGCAACGCTGCTGGGTTTCACGTTCAACAGTTTCCCTTGTGTATCAAGAATGGTCCACCACCCAAAGGACACAATTGTGGACCGCATTGGCGTCAACATGGGCCAGCATCTGTGTGGAACACTTTTGACACCCTGTAGAGTCCATGCCCTGACAAATTGAGGCTGTTCTGAGGGCAAAAGGGGATGCAACTCAATATTAAAGGTGTTCCTAATGTCTTGTACACTCTGGATATTAATGACATTTCATTTTTGTGTCAACACCATTTGGCAACCCATCCCTTACAGGATTATTTCACACACAAACTACAATGATTCACAGTGATAGTTATTCCGGTGTTGCGTACAGTGTGCACCTCAAAAGGAATGAAAAGAAAAGAAAAACATAAATAGTAGATACGGTTATCCAATCAATAATAACCCTAGGGCAGTGAAAAATGAAATATAATACTGAAAAATGTATTATATTTTTGTGTATGGAGTAGATTAACCATTCCTTTACAACAAACCATTCCTGCCTAGAAACCAGTATCTTCTACATTGCTGCCTTAATGAAATGAAGGGGGCATCAGAACAACTGACAGACCATCTTGGTTAGCCTTGTCAATGTGATGGTTTGTCAACAGTAAGTGCCTACTATAGGGTTGATTGGCTAAGTGTAAATAGTTTGCATTGCTTGCACAAAATTCCACATAGACCATGTGGAATTCTGATTGATGTGAAGTATGGGACTAAATGCCTTTGACTCTCTCCTAAATGTACTATTGAAATGTCTCCTTCCATAATGGAACTCAGTCCTCAATTACACATTTACATTTGTTTGTTTTAATGTAGAACATAATTTGTATGGTTGTTGCCTGTTTAAAAAGTCATGTTTTCACAGAGGGTGGTGCGACATGGGCTTAGGAGTACATGTGTGGACATGTCATTTATTTGTATATATTGGGAGTAAGATGGACAGTCGTGCTTGCTCTCCTAATAGATACACTATATATACATAGGTATGTGAACACCTCTTCAAATTAGAACATTCAACTATTTCAGCCACACCTGTTGTTGACAGGTGTATGAAGTTGAGTACACAGCCATGCAATCTCCATGGACAAACATTGGTAGTAGAATGGCCTTACTGAGCTCAGTGACTTTCAACGTGGCACCATCATAGGATGCCATCTTTCCAACTAGTCAGTTTGTGAAATTTCTGCCCTGCTAGAGCTGCCCCGGTCAACTGTAAGTGCTGTTATTGTGAAGTGGAAACGTAATTTAGAAACAACGGCTCAGCCACGAAGTGGGAGGCCACACAAGCTCACGGAATTGAACCGCTGAAGGGCGTAGTGCAAACAAATCGTCTGTCCTTGGTTGCAATACTCACTACCGAGTTCCAACCTGCCTCTGGAAGCCTTGTCAGCACAAGAACTGTTCATCGGGTTCTTCATGAAATGGGTTTCCATGGCTGAGCAGCTGCACGATCACCATGTGCAATGCTAAGCATCGGCTGGAGTGGTGTAAAGCTCACCGGCATTGGACTCTGGAGCAGTGGTGAGGAATGAGTAGGAATGATGGTCTGGGGCTGTTTTTCATGGTTCGGTGTAGGTCCCTTAGTTCTAGTGAAGGGAAATCTTAAAGCTATAGCATGCAATGACATTCTAGACGATTCTGGGCTTCCAACAGTTTGGGGAAGGCCCTTTCCCATTTCAGCATGACAATGCCGGCGTGCACAAAGCGAGGTCCATACAGAAATGGTTTGTCAAGATCGTTGTGGAAGAACTTGTCTGGCCTGCACAGAGCCCTGACCTCAACCCCATCGAACACCTTTGGGATGAATTGGAATGCCGACTGCGAGCCAGGCCAAATTGCCCAACCTCACAAAGGCTCTTGTGGCTGAATGGAAACAAATCCCTGCAGTAATGTTCCAACATCTAGTGGGAAGCCTTTCTAGAAGAGTGGAGGCTGTTAGAGCAGCAAAGGGGGACCAACTCCATATTAATGCCCATGATTTTGGAATGAGATGTTCGACGAGCAGGTGTCCACATACTTCTGGTGCTGTAGTGTGTGTATGTGTAGCGTCCTACATCTGCTACATAACTGTACTTCAAGCCAGCAGGGGGACACTGAGGGAAGAAAACCATTCTGCTCAACATTCACACCAGTTTCCTTCTCTCTATTGTACATGGAAGTACCTGCACTGAGTATATGAATGGTTGAAATATTGAAGGTTCCTGGAGTTCATTGTCTTTCCTGTCCAGCTAATGAAGATGAACCATAAAAGGGGGACCCTCTTGTTTGTGTGGGATGGGGAATGTGGAAGGACTCAGACTGATCAAGGACCTACAGTAGCTTACCTGTCAATGTATTTCTGATACCTTCATTTTGATCACCTTAAAACAAATCTAGAGCCTTTGTATATATTTTACAATAAATATATAATGTCAAACTTGAGTGTGTGCTTTTCCTTGTATTTTATGTGCTTCTTTCAGGTTTATAGTACATATGGATACAGTAAACATTACCCCTTTGTGGTGGAATTGTACAGTGAATTGGCACATAAGATCTTCCATTCTTTACACTACCTAGGTGTAATTCTGACGTGAGCTCTCGTAGCTTTACACACACACAGCAGAAATGCACACACACTACTGATTGTGTCAGTGTAAATAAGAATTTGTTCTTAACTGACTTGCCTAGTTAAATAAAGGTTCAAAATAAATGTTACAGCCCAGTCGTTTGGCAATGGCATCCTAGTGCCCAGCACATGCCTCTCAGACATCCAGGCAATACCAGTTTCTCCCCTCACCTTTGTTTATGTATTGTCTCTGTGTTGGGAAGACATGGGTGGTGTGAGGCTGCGGGGCGATATTCTACCATATGCTGAAGGACAGATGTACCCTATAGTGCTGACCCCTAGTAATGGACACATTGCCTGCCCTTCAGTCTACCCCTGCCTCAACTACCTTTCCCCTCTCTCTTTCGGTTTATGTGCTGACTGTGGCTTTGACAACACTTGTCCTCAAGCTTGTGTGAGAGAAACCCAGTAATGCAAACAATAAGGGTACATGACAACCAAGGCCTTTGAGCTTTATGCAAATCAGAATATTGGAGGTCTGCAGATGTGCTGTTTGGTATAAGAGGCCTTTATGGAGATTAGGAGTAGTAGTACTGACATAGTTTGATGACAGACTGGATGTCGTATGACCAACTGTGCACTGTGTGGTACATGAACGTCGATGGGGCTGGGGGAATCACATGGTTGAGTGCCCACCATGTGAGGAGGGATCAAATGTCTCTTCCAAGCAGCCACAGAGACACACATATTCTATCTCCTTGGGCTGTTTGTAGTGGAGAACCTGTTGGACTGTATATTCTTAGTGTTTTCTGTGCTTGTAAGGGCACAGATGACAGAAGATTCCAGTTGAGGGAGTTTAATGACTCTGATTCACATAGAGTAGGAACGGCACAGCACAGTATATGGCTTGACACTTGTGTTAACTAAGAGTTTGTGTGGTTCTGAAAAGGGGGAAATTAAATACAATAGTAAATGGCAGGTATAAGCTTAGTACAACCCACAATTACATAAGCTATAAATAAATAATATGGCTACGATAGGTTATCTGCTGCACAGGGCAATACAACCGAACAACATGGCTGTGACTTCACTAATGATTGATCAGAGGAGTGCAACTGCACAGCACTACTGAGCAGCAAAGTCATCCTCACACAACTGCATGAACTTGAATGTTTATAGCTACATCCACAAGGCTCATTGCTAACAAAATACCCACAATCTATACAGTAGACTAGACACTGGTGGACATTATACTATACAATGAAATGCTAAATGTCTGAAATTAGATGACAGAAACAACAGGGTTAGCAGGCTTACAGGTAAACACACTAATTAGCACAACAAAGGAGTGTGTTCCACATGAATAGTAAGAAATATGAACTCACAGGAGATAGCTGGAACTTATCACTTGGCTTGTGTACTTTCTCTAGCTACGTCCTTCTCCTCAATTAGAGGTCGCCCAGCATGCTCTGCTCCACATCACCAGTGAGCAGAGCTACAGCTCTCCTATGATGAACTAATATTTACTCTCAATAGTCTTTTGTATAGCCACCCCAAATTGCGACGTCAATTTGGTTCTGAGAAAGGCTAAGGGTTCTTGAGTGTGGTTACGGCAGGAGTACTGTTGTTGTCTTCTCTGTCCAGGAGAGCTGAGAGGACTACCAGCCGGGCAACAGGACAGGTGTATGTTCTGTCCTTGATCTTGACCTCGGCAGACCTCACATGACCATCTGCGCTTGAGTGAACTTTAATGACACGTCCGATTGGCCAGAGGGCCCTCAGAAGCTGGGTTCCACCAACATTACCACCATATCCCTTTTGAGGTCGTCAGGGATGGCATGCCACTTCTGGCGGGCTTGCAGGCTGGGTAGGTAGTGCCTGATGTAGCTGGACCAGAAGTGATCCGTCAGGATCTGGCAGTGTCTCAATCTGAGGAGCTCAGTCTCTGTGTACACCAGTTGTGGCAGGGATCCGTCTGGCCGCCCCATCAACAGGAGCTTAGGGGTCACAGGGTCCAGGTCTGCCATAATGGTGGACACATAGCCCAAGGGCTTCGATTTCAGGATACCCTCCACTTCAATGAGGACAGTTCTGAGCACTTCTTCGGTCACTGACTGGGCACCCACAGTAGTGTAGAGAGCAGTCTTAACGGAACAAATCTCTCTCTCCCAAACTCCACCGAAGTGCAGTGCTGCAGGAGGGTTGAAGTGAAGAGGGGTTGAAGTGAAAGGCAATCTTCGGTTTTTGTAAGCTGCTCTTGCAGGTTGGTAGACAAATGAGTGAAGGCCTCACGCAGCTCCTTCTCGCCTCCCCAGACGTTTGTTCCCTGGTCAGAGAACAGCTCAGCCGGTGTCCCTCGGTGGGTGATGACTCTTTTAAGGGCCATCAGAAAGGAGTCGGCGTCGATGTCGGTCAGGAGGTCCAAGTATACACCCATCATATACACCCATCGTGGTGAGACCAGTTAAGGGCCCGAAGTACATTTACATTACATTACATTTAAGTCATTTAGCAGACGCTCTTATCCAGAGCGACTTACAAATTGGTGCATTCACCTTATGACATCCAGTAGAACAGCCACTATACAATAGTGCATCTAAATCTATTAAGGGGGGGGGGGTGAGAGGGATTACTTTATCCTAGGTATTCCTTAAAGAGGTGGGGTTTCAGGTGTCTCCGGAAGGTGGTGATTGACTCCGCTGTCCTGGCGTCGTGAGGGAGTTTGTTCCACCATTGGGGGGCCAGAGCAGCGAACAGTTTTGACTGGGCTGAGCGGGAACTGTACTTCCTCAGTGGTAGGGAGGCGAGCAGGCCAGAGGTGGATGAACGCAGTGCCCTTGTTTGGGTGTAGGGCCTGATCAGAGCCTGGAGGTACTGAGGTGCCGTTCCCCTCACAGCTCCGTAGGCAAGCACCATGGTCTTGTAGCGGATGCGAGCTTCAACTGGAAGCCAGTGGAGAGAGCGGAGGAGCGGGGTGACGTGAGAGAACTTGGGAAGGTTGAACACCAGACGGGCTGCGGCGTTCTGGATGAGTTGTAGGGGTTTAATGGCACAGGCAGGGAGCCCAGCCAACAGCGAGTTGCAGTAATCCAGACGGGAGATGACAAGTGCCTGGATTAGGACCTGCGCCGCTTCCTGTGTGAGGCAGGGTCGTACTCTGCGGATGTTGTAGAGCATGAACCTACAGGAACGGGCCACCGCCTTGATGTTAGTTGAGAACGACAGGGTGTTGTCCAGGATCACGCCAAGGTTCTTAGCGCTCTGGGAGGAGGACACAATGGAGTTGTCAACCGTGATGGCGAGATCATGGAACGGGCAGTCCTTCCCGGGAGGAAGAGCAGCTCCGTCTTGCCGAGGTTCAGCTTGAGGTGGTGATCCGTCATCCACACTGATATGTCTGCCAGACATGCAGAGATGCGATTCGCCACCTGGTCATCAAAAGGGGGAAAGGAGAAGATTAATTGTGTGTCGTCTGCATAGCAATGATAGGAGAGACCATGTGAGGTTATGACAGAGCCAAGTGACTTGGTGTATAGCGAGAATAGGAGAGGGCCTAGAACAGAGCCCTGGGGGAGACCAGTGGTGAGAGCACGTGGTGTGGAGACGGATTCTCGCCACGCCACCTGGTAGGAGTGACCTGTCAGGTAGGACGCAATCCAAGCGTGGGCCGCGCCGGAGATGCCCAACTCGGAGAGGGTGGAGAGGAGGATCTGATGGTTCACAGTATCGAAGGCAGCCGATAGGTCTAGAAGGATGAGAGCAGAGGAGAGAGAGTTAGCTTTAGCAGTGCGGAGCGCCTCCGTGATACAGAGAAGAGCAGTCTCAGTTGAATGACTAGTCTTGAAACCTGACTGATTTGGATCAAGAAGGTCATTCTGAGAGAGATAGCGGGAGAGCTGGCCAAGGACGGCACGTTCAAGAGTTTTGGAGAGAAAAGAAAGAAGGGATACTGGTCTGTAGTTGTTGACATCGGAGGGATCGAGTGTAGGTTTTTTCAGAAGGGGTGCAACTCTCGCTCTCTTGAAGACGGAAGGGACGTAGCCAGCGGTCAGGGATGAGTTGATGAGCGAGGTGAGGTAAGGGAGAAGGTCTCCGGAAATGGTCTGGAGAAGAGAGGAGGGGATAGGGTCAAGCGGGCAGGTTGTTGGGCGGCCGGCCGTCACAAGACGCGAGATTTCATCTGGAGAGAGAGGGGAGAAAGAGGTCAGAGCACAGGGTAGGGCAGTGTGAGCAGAACCCGCGGTGTCGTTTGACTTAGCAAACGAGGATCGGATGTCGTCGACCTTCTTAGTCCATGCCCGTGGAGTGGAAGGCTGGCTTAAAGAGGCGCAGGCATGCAGCTGGCAGGTCAGCCATCTTGGGGACAGCAGGTCTGGATTTACATCTACGGCATTCTTTGCAGGTGTGCTGGAATCGACGGATGGCTTCCCGCCCGCAGAGGACCCAAAGGACGTGGCGGATCTCTGCAAACACTCTCTCAGGGCCTGGATGGCACAGATGGCTGTCGTGATCTTGGATAAGGAGTCTAGTGGATGGATGACCAGGATTGAGGACGATGGGATGAACTGTAGAATGTTCTAGATCTTCGGCACAACCTAGTCTACCACCAACTCGGATGAGCTCTCTGGACTTGTCAAGCTCAGGTGACAAACTAAATAGACGACTGCTGGAAGGGACAGGCTTACCATCTTTCAGGAGACAGAGCTCATCTGGTAAACTCTCTCGCTTGGCTCTCTTGAAGATGACGGTGTCCGCTTTCTGGTAGTCTTCAACAGTAGGGTCACCACCCTGTCTTGGCTGTTGAAGTTACCGAGTCAATGTGCAGGGGTACAGGTTAGTCGACGTAATATGTGCAGTACCAGTCAAAAGTTTGGACACACCTACTCAAAAAGGGGTTTTCTTTATTTTTTTTACTATTTTCTACATTGTGGAATAATAGTGAAGACATGAAATATGACTATGAAATAACACATGTGGAATCATATAGTAACCAAAAAATTGTTAAAGAAATCAAAATATATTTTAGATTCTTCAAAGTAGCCACCCTTTGCCTTGATGACAGCTTTGCACACTCTTGGCATTCTCTCAACCAGCTTTACCTGGATTGCTTTTCCAACAGTCTTGAAGGAGTTCCCACATGTGCTGAGCACTTGTTGGCTGCTTTTCCTTCACTCTGTGATCCAACTCATCCCAAACCATCTCAACTGGGTTGAGCTCGGGTGATTGTGGAGGCCAGGTCATCTGATGCAGCACTCCATCACTCTCCTTCTTGGTTAAATAGCCCTTACAAAGTCTGGAGGTGTGTTGGGTCATTGTCCTGTTGAAAAACAAATTATAGTCCCACTCAGCTCAAACCAGATGGGATGGCGTATCGCTGCAGAATGCTGTGGTAGCCATGTTGGTGTGCCTTGAATTCTAAATACATCACCGACAGTATCACCAGCAAAGCACCCCCAAACCATCACATCTCCTCCTCCATGCTTCACGGTGGGAACCACACATGTGGTGATCATCCGTTTCTACTTTGCATCTCACAAAGACACGGCGGTTAAAACCAAAAATCTCAAATTTGGACTCATCAGACCAAAGTCTAATGTCTAATGTCCATTGCTCGTGTTTATTGGCCCAAGCAAGTCTCTTCTTCTTATTGGTGACCTTTGGATTGGTTTCTTTACAGCAATTTGACCACGAAGGCCAGATTCTCGCAGTCTCCTCTGAACAGTTTGATGTTGAGATGTGTCTGTTACTTGAACTCTGTGAAGCATTTATTTGGGCTGCAATTTCTGAGGCTGGTAGCTCTAATGAACTTATCATCTGCAGTAACTCTGGGTCTTCCTTTCCTGTGGCGGTCCTCATGAGAACCAGTTTCATCATAGTGCCTGATGGTTTTTGCGACTGCAATTGAAGACACTTTCAAAGTTCTTGAAATGTTCTGTATTGACTGACCTTCATGTCTTAAAGTAATGATGGACTATTTTTTCTCTTTGCTTATTTGAGCTGTTCTTGCCATAATATGGACTTGTTCTTTTACCAAATAGGGCCATTTTCTGTATACCATCCATCGGAAGGACAGAACGTTAGCATCGGGTAAACTCAAGGGAGTGGTGTGTGTCTTTGTTAACAACAGCTGGTGCACAATATCTAATATGAAGGAAGTCTCAAGGTTCTGCTCGCCTGAGTTAGAATACCTCATTATAAGCTGTAGATCATACTATTTATTTTTTTGTAGCCATCTATTTACCACCACAAATTGATACTGGCACTAAGACCGCACTCAACAAGCTGTATAGGGCCATAAGCAAACAAGAAAATGCACATCCAGAGGCAGTGCTCCTAGTGGCCGGTGATTTTAATGCAGGAAAACTGAAATCAGTTTGACCTAATTTCTACCGACATGTCACCTGTGCAACTAGAGGTGAAAAAAACTCTAGATCACCTCCACACACAGAGATGCATAGACAACTCTCCTTTACCCTCTATTTGGGTGAGGATGCTAAGCTACAGGACTGTTTCACTAGCACAGACTGGAATATGCTCCAGAACTCATCCAATGGCATTGAGGAGTTTACCAAATCAGTCACCGGCTTCATTAACAAGTGCATTGACAATGTCATCCCCACAGTGACCGTGCGTACATATCCAAACCAGAAGTCATGGATTTACAGGCAACATCCGCACTGATCGAAAGGTTAGAGCTGCCGCTTTCAAGGAGCGAGACGCTTATACGAAATCCCACTATGCCCTCCGACAAACCATCAAACATGCAAAGTGTCAATACAGGACTAAGATCGAATCATACTGCAAATGTGGCAGGACTTGCAAACTATAACGGATTACAAAGGGAAACCTAGTCGCGAGCTGCCCAGTGCTGCGAGCCTACCAGATATGCTAAATGCCTTCAATGCTCGCTTCGAGGCAACCAACATTGAACCATGCGTGAGAGCACCAGCTGTTCCGGACGACTGTGTGATCACGCTCTCCGTAGCCGATGTGAGTAAGAGCTTTAAACAGCTTAACATTAACAAGGCCTCAGAGCCAGACGAATTACCAAGACGCGCACTCAGAGCATGTGATGACCAGCTGGCAAGTGTCTTCACTGACATTTTCAACCTCTCCCTGACCCAGTCTGTTACACCTACATCTTTCAAGCAGACCACCATAGTCCCTGTGCCCATGAACACCAAGGGAACCTCTCTTAATGAAATCACCCCGTAGCACTCACATATGTAGCCATGAAATACTTTGAAAGGCTGGACATGGCTCACATCAATACCATCATCCCAGACACCCTGGACCCACTGCAATTCGCATACTGCCCCAACAGATCTACAGATGATGCAATCTCTATTGCACCCCACACTGCCCTTTCCCACTTGGACAAAAGGAACACCTACAGTACATGACAATGTTGTTCATTGACTACAGCTCAGAGTTCAACACCATAGTGCCCTCTAAGTTCATCACTAAGCTAAGGATCCTGGGACTGAAAACCTCCCTCTGCAACTGGATCCTGGATTTCCTGACAGGACACCCCTAGATTGTGAGAGTAGGCAGCAACACATCCGCCATGCTGATCCTCAACACGGGGGCCCCTCAGGGGTGTGTGCTTAGTCCCCTCCTGTACTCCATGTTCACCCACGACTGCGTGGCCAAGCACAACTCCAACACCATCATTAAATTTGCAGAGACACGATGTTGGTGGGCCTGATCACTGACGACGATGAGACAACCTATCATTTTTATTTTACCTTTATTTAACTAGGCAAGTCAGTTAAGAACAAATTCTTATTTTCAATGACGGCCTATGAACAGTGGGTTAACTGCCTGTTCAGGGGCAGAAGGAGGAGGTCAGAGACCTGGCAGTGTGGTGCCAGGACAACAACCTCTCCCTCAACGTCAGCAAGACAAAGGAGCTGATCGTGGACTACAGGAAACGGAGGGCCCAGCCCGTCCCCATTCACATCGACAGGGCTGTAGTGAAGTGGGTAGAGAGCGTTAAGTTCTTCGGTTTCCACATCACTAAGGATCTATTATGGTCCAAACACACCAACACAGTCATGAAGAGGGCATGACAATGCCTCTTCCCCCGCAGGAGACAGAAACGATTTTGCATAGACCCTCAGATACTCAAAAAGTTCTACCGCTGCACCATTGAGAGCATATTGACTGGCTGCATCACCGCTTGCTATGGAAACTGCTTGGCATCCGACCACAAGATGCTACAGAGGGTAGTGCGGACGGCCCAGTACATCGTTGGGGCCGAGCTCCTTGCCATCCAGGACCTCTATACTAGTCGTGTCAGAGGAAGGCCCTAAAAATTGTCAAAGACTAGCCACCCAAGTCATAGACTGTTCTGTCTGCCACAGCACGGCAAGCAGTACCAATGCACCAAGTCTGGAACCAACAGGACCCTGAACAGCTTCTACCCCCAAGCAATAAAACTGCTATATAGGTAGTTAACTAACTAACCAAATATCTACCAGGACTATATGCATTAACCCTTTTTTCACAAACTCTTTTAGACTCATCACATACACTGCTACTGTCTACTATCTGTCACTTTATTCCTAGTATATGTACATATCTACCTCAATTACCTCGTACCCCTGCACATCAACTCGATATTTGTACCACTTGTATATAGGCAAGTTATCATTACTCATTCTGTATTTATTACTACGTGTTTTACTTATTTCTCTATTTTCTTTCTCTGCATTGTTAGGAAGGGCCCATAAGTAAGCATTTCAATGTTAAATCAAATCAAATTTATTTGTCACATACACATGGTTAGCAGATGTTAATGCGAGTGTAGCGAAATGCTTGTGCTTCTAGTTCCGACCATGCAGTAGTATCTAACAAGTGATATAACCTAACAATTTCACAACAACTACCTTATACACACAAGTGTAAAGGAATGAATACGAATATGTACATAAAAATATATGAATGAGTGATGTCCGAGCGGCATAGGCGGGATGCAGTAGATGGTATAGAGTACAGTATATACATATGAGATGAGTAATGTAGGGTATGAAAACATCATATAAAGTGGCATTGTTTAGTGGCTAGTGATACATTACATCAAGATGGCAAGATGCAGTACATGGTATAGAGTACAGTATATACATATGAGATGAGTAATGTAGGGTATGTAAGCATTATATAAAGTGGCTAGTGATAAATTGATTACATCAATGTTGCTATTATTAAAGTGGCTAGAGTTGAGTCAGTATGTTGGCAGCAGCCACTCAATGTTAGTGATGGCTGTTTAACAGTCTGATGGCCTTGAGATAGAAGCTGTTTTTCAGTCTCTCGGTCCCCGCTTTGATGCACCTGTACTAGAGGTCGACTGATTAAACGGAATGGCCGATTAATTAGGACCGATTTCAAGTTTTCATAACAATCGGAAATCGGTATTTTTGGGCGCCAATTTTGCCTTTTTTTATTTTTACACCTTTATTTAATCTTTATGTAACTAGGCAAGTCAGTTAAGAACACATTCTTACTTTCAATGACAGCCTAGGAACGAGCCAGAAAGACAGATTTTTACCTTGTCAGCTCGGGGGATCAATCTTGCAACCTTACAGTTAACTAGTCCAACACTCTAACCACCTGCCTCACGAGGAGCCCGCCTGTTACGCGAATGCAGTAAGCCAAGGTAAGTTGCTAGCTAGCATTAAACGTAATCTTGTAAAAAACAATCAATAAACGACTGTCGTTGCACCAATGTGTACTTAACCATAAACATCAATGCCTTTCTTAAAATCAAAACACAAATATATATTTTGAAACCTGCATATTTAGCTAAAAGAAATCCAGGTTAGCAGGCAATATTAACCGGGTGAAATTGTGTCACTTCTCTTGCGTTCATTGCACGCAGAGTCAGGGTATATGCAACTGTTTGGGCCGCCTGGCTCTTTGCGAACTAATTTGCCAGAATTTTACGTAATTATGACATAACATTGAAGGTTGTGCAATGTAACAGGAATATTTAGACTCATGGATGCCACCCGTTAGATAAAATACGGTACAGGAATAAACGTTTTGTTTTCGAGGTGATAGTTTCCGGATTTGAACTAAGGCTAGTATTTCTGTGTGTTTATTATAGTTAAGTCTATGATTTGATATTTGATAGAGCAGTCTGACTGAGGGGTGGTAGGCAGCAGCAGGCTCGTGATAGTCAAAGGTACAGTGGGGCAAAAAAGTATTTAGTCAGCCGCCAATTGTGCAAGTTCTCCGACTTAAAAAGACGAGAGAGGCCTATGATTTTCATCATAGGTACACTTCAATTATGACAGACAAAATGAGGAAGAAAATCCAGAAAATCACATTGTAGGATTTTTAATGAATTTATTTGCAAATTATGGTGGAAAATAAGTATTTGGTCACCTACAAACAAGCAAGATTTCTGGCTCTCACAGACCTGTAACTTCTTTTTTAAGAGGCTCCTCTGTCCTCCACTCATTACCTGTATTAATGGCACCTGTTTGAACTTGTTATCAGTATAAAAGACACCTGTCCACAACATCAAACAGTCACACTCCAAACTCCACTATGGCCAAGACCAAAGAGCTGTCAAAGGACAGCAGAAACAAAATTGTAGACCTGCACCAGGCTGGGAAGACTGAATCTGCAATAGGTAAGCACAACCTCAAACAGTCACACTCCAAACTCCACTATGGCCAAGACCAAAAACGCCTCGGCGTTTTGATACCAGTGTAAATCTCACTAGGATAAGGTAACGTTTGTCAAAAAAAAAATCATAAATCCACTTTACAATTTTTTTTAAATCTTCGCTTATATTTACATTTACATTTACATTTAAGTCATTTAGCAGACGCTCTTATCCAGAGCGATTGATCAGAGTTACCTTGTCCTATGGATGTCTACACAGCTATAAAATTGGCAAGCTGGTGTAAGCCTACAGGAAACACAGACCTTATTTTAAGTGAATCTGAAAATATCCTATGGAAAAAATGAATGAAGGAACCGCTTTTCAGATTTTGCTCTCGATTGTGGGAATTATGACTCGCACTTTGGTAGTCAATTCTTACCATGTCCATTTGTAAAATAGTATTTCCTGCATATAGAAATGACAGTTTTTGTTTTCAACATTCATCACAGGTAACTTAAACTCTATTTTTATTCAAACAGTTGAGAGTATTTGTCTCCTAAGTAGACTCTTCAGTATCATTGTCACTTCAGAGCTATGTGTGTGTTTTACAGATGGCAGAGAAAAGCAGAGCACCAGTGTGGGACTATTGCATGGAATTGGCACCAGGGAAAGCAAGGTGTCTTATTTGTGATAAATATGTAAGCATGGGGTCAGCAACGGCTAAATCAAAAAATACCACCAACCTGTGGAATCACCATAAGAACACCCATCCAAAAGCCCATATGTATTATATTAAGTTAAAATAAAAGTGTTCATTGCTCATTCAGTATTGTTGCAATTGTCATTATTACAAAAATGTGTGTATATATATACATTTTTAAAAATCGGCCGATTTGATCGGTATCGGCTTTTTTGTCCTCCAATAATCGGTATCGGCGTTGAAAAATCATAATCGGTCGACCTCTAACCTGTACTGACCTCGCCTTCTGGATGATAGTGGAGTGAACAGGCAGTGGCTAGAGTGGTTGTTGTCCTTGATTATCTTTTTGGCCTTCCTGTGACATCGGGTGGTGTAGGTGTCCTGGAGGGCAGGTAGTTTGCACCCGGTGATGCATTGTGCAGACCTCACTACCCTCTGGAGAGCCTTACGGTTATGGGCGGAGCAGTTGCCGTACCAGGTGGTGATACAGCCCGACAGGATGCTCTCGATTGTGCATCGATTGTCCATTTCAGTTTGTCCGTGATGTGTACGCCGAGGAACTTAAAACTTTCCACCCTCTCCACTACTGTCCCGTCAATGAAGATAGGGGGCTGCTCCACCCCACTCCAGGTGTTGCCCATCTTCCCCATTATCCAGTGTATTTATACCTGTGTTTTCTGTCTGTCTGTGCAAGTTTGTCTTGTTTGTTTAAGTCAACCAGTGTTCTGTGGCTCAGCTCCTGCTTGCCTGTCTTGACCCCGCCTGCCTGACCACTCTGCCTGGCACTAAGCCTGCCTGCTGACCGGTTCCTCTGCCACCCTCTGGATTACCAATCTCTGCCTTACCCTGAGCCTGCCTGCCCTCCGGTACTGTTTCCCCACGTCGGGTTTTCTGACCCCTGCCTGCCTTGACCTGTCTATTGCCTGCCCCTATTTGGAACATCAAACTATTGTTTATCCGACGTGGTCTGCATCTGGGTCTTCCCTTCATACCTGATAGTTAGTCCACACCTTGATTTGATTTTCTCTCCTATGTCCTGGGTGTCAGGATAAAGCTAAACTAATGTAGCAGGCGTAAAAGAAATGCCTGACCGGGGTCGCCACATCCAGTTTACAGGGGAAAAGTAAGCTAGGTTGAAAATACTGTATCCCAAGAAGAACCGGATGTTTCTGGATTCTTCCAATGGGGTACAGCAGAGACAAAACGGCCTCACAGACACACAGGGATATGCAGAGAGAACCATTGTGCTTCCACTGACTTGTGCAGGGGTGGGCAAACTTTTTGGCTCGAGGGCTACATTGTGATTTTGACATACTTTCGATCTAGTTTTAGACGTTTAAGTGTTGCAAGGGCCGTGGCTTTTGTGGCGCGATGGGTAACGATGCTTCAAGGGTGGCTGTTGTTGATGTGTGCAGAGGGTCCCTGGTTCGAGCCCAGGTAGGGGCGAGGAGAGGGACGGAAGCTATACTGTTACATTAATGCTGTTGACCTGGATCACTGGTTGCTGCGGAAAAGGGGGAGGTCAAAAAGGGGGTGAGTGTAACCGATGTGAAATGGCTAGCTAGTTAGCGGTGGTGCGCGCTAATAGCATTTCAATCAGTGACGTCACTTGCTCGGAGACCTTGAAGTAGTTGTTCCCCTTGTTCTGCAAGGGCCGTGGCTTTTTTTCACTGTAGGAGTGACTGTGAGGGTCTCATACGGAAGACATGGACTAGACTGGACCGTCACAAAGGTTAAGCAAAATAGTGAGCTTATGTCCAGCTCTATATGAAGGGATGACCTCCAACCACCTGTCATTTCAGTAGGTCAGACCAGAGCACTTTTAGGCGTGCAGAGAATGTCTGATCTCAACTAACAAACACATGTAATGCAGTGCAACAGGTCTGAGCCTGTATCAACTTGCTATAAAGTTGATACCAGAGTACCAGTGAAATAATCTATGTAATAATTCTGTAACGTGTACAAACACAAAGATACCCTGGATTAGTACCTATGCAAGGTAACATTTCACAGGGCATTCTTTTTTTTAGAAGGACTGCTTAAAACAAACTTGTTTGACGATCAGTCAACAATATTCAGGGGAACATTGTATTGCTGACATATGTGACATGGATAATTGCAAACTTGTGCATTGGAGTAATTTAGGACATGGGAGGAGTTATTTAGGTTAGGATGTTGACATTCAAGGGAATGGTTTGATAATTACATGTGTGCAGGGGTGTGTGTGAGAGTGTTGTTGTGGTAGCAACCTCTGGAGTTGGGCCATGACCTCAGGGTGGGGGTGCAGCATGTGTACATTTGTTCAGGCAGTAAGAGTAACACTACACCCCTCGGTGGGAACAGGGCCCAGTTAAGAGCACACAGAGTGCTGTGCCAGTGCCACAGACTCATTTGTAGCCCTTTCAGGTTCTGTGCAATTCAAGAAAGCAATGTAAAGAGCTCAGGCAAAAATGTATTTCAACACTCCATGGCAATAATATTAATCCTTCAATGAAATGGTTAATGTTTTTAAACTTTGACCATTGAAAACCTACATGGAGATAATTATAGATAATAATAAAACAACAAATATTTTGGGTCACAAGTGTTCTTTAAATCCACCCCAGCTATCTCTTCATTGTCTAGGCTGGCCTATTTAAGTAAGTAACTACACTCTTAGAAAAAAGGGTGCCAACGGTTTCTTCGGCTGTCCTCATAGGAGAACCCTTTGGGTTCCATGTAGAGCACAGCCCATATTTTTTAAATATATTTTGTAATATATTTTTTGGTGCACGGCCCATATGTTATAGCTGTCTAGTGCCCGCCTGCATATTCGATGACGAGGTAGGCAACCATTGGTTGATGCATCCAATTTAGCCACCGAGAAAAATGATAACGCCGATAATAATTGTCATCATTCATTCATCTCTTAGTGCCATTGAGAATACACTGAGCGCATCCGTTACTGTCATGCTTGCACCATTACTACAGAGAAAACGGATTGTTTCTAGCCCAAACCGTTCAAAATCTATGACACATATTACCGATGCAAAGTTTTTTTTCTTCTCATCTCACATAGGCAGGACAGCATTTTACATTCACGAACTATGTCACACAGGCCGTTCTAAAACTACTCACAAGCCGCTAACCGATAACCTAGTTCAGTCGTGTTACAGCATTAGCTAGCTATCTAACAACCTGAAAGTTATCATATTTGTGGGAACTTTACCAGTAGGAGGCCAACATTTGGTGTCACCGAAAGAAATCAAAAGTGAGAGCTTATTCAGGTGATGTGCTTTTAAAGTTGCTAGGATCCATATCTCAAAAAAAATTTAATCACTTTTTCTGGTGCTACTAAACTTGCATAAATGTTTTTGTGCTCCTAAATTGATCAAGTTAAGAGAACATGATGTGCAAAAAAATGACATTGACTGGCCTGGGGGGTTTAGATACCAGAAGTCTAAAGGAGGCGTGACAACCTTATAAAACCATCGACTATTATTTGTAAGAGAGGTTGTCACTTTAGCGGAATAGAGAAAGAGCTGGAACTGACAGGAACTATCTAGTGACCGCTTAAACGCGCGTTTTGGGTGGTTCTGGTAAGCTCTGATAACAAAACAGTTTTATATCCAGCTTAGGTCATTGAACGAAAGAAAGCAAGACAATTAGGGAAACAATTATTTCACGCTGAATGGTTGGTGGGCTTTTTGCCTTCGCATTGTGCACGTGTCTTCTGCTGCAACAGTAGGCCTAATGTTGTCTTGGGCTAGTACCTACCCGTACTGTAAATGTTGGTGTGGTGCTGCTGTGCATTGGTTGTTTCACACTTCAAACTTCCCAACCACTCTTCCTTGTTTCTCTAAATTCCACAGACCAGTTCGTGGACTATCAGCGGAACATTTTTGTGAGCTCCAGAAACCGAACATGACTGAAAATGGACTTGGGCACCGGGAGAGGGTGCTTAACGTGGACACCATGAACCCGAATGTAAAGCGGATTGAGTATGCTGTCCGTGGTCCAATCGTGCAACGTGCAGTGCAGATTGAAAAAGAGCTTAAAGAGGTACATGTTCATGTCTACTATTGGATAGAGGTTTGCAATAATCGGTCCTGCTGGTGGGCAAACAAAGCTTTTGAGCAAGGGGTTGACTTTTTCCTTGAGAGAATACAGCTCAGGTGACATGGAGCAAATTACCAGATGTATTCGGGCAATGGGAAGTTGCCCATTAAACTAATGTAGCAGGTGTAAAAACATAACAATTAGCTATAAGAAGGTGATGAAAAGTGGAATCCCTCCCACTAATTTAGCAAAGTGCCTCACTTCATCCTGGTCTCAGAGCATTTCGTATTATGTACGTACACTGAAACACTCACTTTTAGTGTAACGTTTTGTATTGTATGTATTCATTTGTGGATGTTCATTCATTTCGTATGATATTGTACAAATTGCAATTAGTAACATACACATACATATGTTACGGATTTGCAAAATGTACTATATAGGGAAAGGGGGATACCTAGTCAGTTGTACAACTGAATGCCTTCAACTGAAATGTGTCTTCCGTATTTAACCCAACCCATCTGAATCAGAGGTGCGGGTGTAACGGATGTGAAACGGCTAGCTAGTTAGCGGTGGTGCGCTCTAAATAGCGGTTCAATCGGTGACGTCACTTGCGGAGCGATGGGTAACGATGCTTCGTGGGTGACTGTTGATGTGTGCAGAGGGTCCCTGGTTCACGCCCGGGTATGGGCGAGGGGACGGTCTAAAGTTATACTGTTACATTTTTTATTTATTTTTTATTTCACCTTTATTTAACCAGGTAGGCTAGTTGAGAACAAGTTCTCATTTGCAACTGCGACCTGGCCAAGATAAAGCATAGCAGTGTGAACAGACAACACAGAGTTACACATGGAGTAAACAATTAACAAGTCAATAACACAGTAGAAAGAAAAAGAGTCTATATACATTGTGTGCAAAAGGCATGAGGAGGTAGGCAAATATATATATTTTTTTTACAATTAACACTGGAGTGATAAATGATCAGATGATCATGTACAGGTAGAGATATAGGTGTGCAAAAGAGCAGAAAAGTAAATAAATAAAAACAGTATGGGGATGAGGTAGGTAAAAATGGGTGGGCTATTTACCGATAGACTATGTACAGCTGCAGCGATCGGTTAGCTGCTCAGATAGTTGATGTTTGAAGTTGGTGAGGGAGATAAAAGTCTCCAACTTCAGCGATTTTTGCAATTCGTTCCAGTCACAGGCAGCAGAGAACTGGAACGAAAGGCGGCCAAATGAGGTGTTGGCTTTAGGGATGATCAGTGAGATACACCTGCTGGAGCGCGTGCTACGGGTGGGTGTTGCCATCGTGACCAGTGAACTGAGATAAGGCGGAGCTTTACCTAGCATGGACTTGTAGATGACCTGGATCCAGTGGGTCTGGCGACGAATATGTAGCGAGGGCCAGCCGACTAGAGAATACAAGTCGCAGTGGTGGGTGGTATAAGGTACTTTAGTGACAAAACGGATGGCACTGTGATAAACTGCATCCAGTTTGCTGAGTAGAGTGTTGGAAGCAATTTTGTAGATGACATCGCCGAAGTCGAGGATCGGTAGGATAGTCAGTTTTACTAGGGTAAGTTTGGCGGCGTGAGTGAAGGAGGCTTTGTTGCGGAATAGAAAGCCGACTCTTGATTTGATTTTCGATTGGAGATGTTTGATATGAGTCTGGAAGGAGAGTTTACAGTCTAGCCAGACACCTAGGTACTTATAGATGTCCACTTATTCAAGGTCGGAACCATCCAGGGTGGTGATGCTGGTCAGGCGTGCGGGTGCAGGCAGCGTACGGTTGAAAAGCATGCATTTGGTTTTACTAGCGTTTAAGAGCAGTTGGAGGCCACGGAAGGAGTGTTGTATGGCATTGGAGCTCGTTTGGAGGTTAGATAGCACAGTGTCCAAGGACGGGCCGGAAGTATATAGAATGGTGTCGTCTGCGTGGAGGTGGATCAGGGAATCGCCCGCAGCAAGAGCAACATCATTGATATATACAGAGAAAAGAGTCGGCCCAAGAATTGAACCCTGTGGCACCCCCATAGAGACTGCCAGAGGACCGGACAGCATGCCCTCCGATTTGACACACTGAACTCTGTCTGCAAAGTAATTGGTGAACCAGGCAAGGCAGTCATCCGAAAAACCGAGGCTACTGAGTCTGCCGATAAGAATATGGTGATTGACAGAGTCGAAAGCCTTGGCAAGGTCGATGAAGACGGCTGCACAGTACTGTCTTTTATCGATGACGGTTATGATATCGTTTAGTACCTTGAGCGTGGCTGAGGTGCACCCGTGACCGGCTCGGAAACCAGATTGCACAGCGGAGAAGGTACGGTGGGATTCGAGATGGTCAGTGACCTGTTTGTTGACTTGGCTTTCGAAGACCTTAGATAGGCAGGGCAGGATGGATATAGGTCTGTAACAGTTTGGGTCCAGGGTGTCTCCCCCTTTGAAGAGGGGTTGACTGCAGCAGCTTTCCAATCCTTGGGGATCTCAGACGATATGAAAGAGAGGTTGAACAGGCTGGTAATAGGGGTTGCGACAATGGCGGCGGATAGTTTCAGAAATAGAGGGTCCAGATTGTCAAGCCCAGCTGATTTGTACGGGTCCAGGTTTTGCAGCTCTTTCAGAACATCTGCTATCTGGATTTGGGTAAAGGAGAACCTGGAGAGGCTTGGGCGAGGAGCTGCGGGGGGGGGTGGAGCTGTTGGCCGAGGTTGGAGTAGTCAGGCGGAAGGCATGGCCAGCCGTTGAGAAATGCTTGTTGAAGTTTTCGATAATCATGGATTTATCGGTGGTGACTGTGTTACCTAGCCTCAGTGCAGTGGGCAGCTGGGAGGAGGTGCTCTTGTTCTCCATGGACTTCACAGTTTTCCAGAACCTTTTGGAGTTGGAGCTACAGGATGCAAACTTCTGCCTGAAGAAGCTGGCCTTAGCTTTCCTGACTGACTGCGTGTATTGGTTCCTGACTTCCCTGAACAGTTGCATATCGCGGGGACTATTCGAGTTTAGAGTTGTCATCTTAGTTGGCACAAGTTTTGCTGTTTGAGGTTGTTGTGCACTAAATCTGACTTTGTTGTACAGTGCATTCGGAAAGTATTCAGACCCCTTGACCTTTTTCCTCCCAAAATTACGTTACAGCCTTTAATCTATTTTAGAATAATTGTTCCCTCCTGATTGGAATGCTGCAGAGATGGTTGTCCTTCTGGAAGGTTCTCCCATCTCAGCAGAGGAACTCTGGAGCTCTGCCAGAGTGACCATCAGGTTCTTGGTCACCTTCCAGAACAAGGTCCTTCTCCCCTGATTGCTCAGTATGGCCAGCTCTAGGAATAGTCTTGGTGGTTCCAAACTTCTTCCATTTAAGAATGATTGAGGCCACTGGGTTCTTGGACCTTCAATGTTGCAAAAAAATGTTTTGGTATCCTTCCCCAGAACTGTGCCTCTACACAATCCTGTCTCTGAGCTCTACAGACAATTCCTTTGACTTCTTGGTTTTTGCACTGTCAACTGTGGGACCTTTATCGAGACAGGTGTCGTGTCTTTGGCTATGCCGGATTAAGTGATATGACATGCTATTCTATAAAATGATTTCTCCGTAATTAATATTACCTGATTGAGCTAATCATGTAAATGTAATTAACTAGAGAGTCGGGCACCACAAAATAATATTTATAGAGCTGTTATCTTCCGAAATAAACTCTTAAAAACCTAGTAATATTTTACATCAATAGCAGTCAATATTAATCGTCATCTTAATTCAGTCTCATCTGAAAGTTGTAAAATCATGGTTATCTGCACGAACCCTGGCTAACAAGTTGAACCAGCAATACAAAATTGGGTTTAATTATTTAGTTACTAAATACCTAACTAATTACACATAATTAAATCATAACTTGATTACAAATTACGTCATAAAGGACAAGGTCCCTAGCGGGTGGAACAGATATGACAGATTGTTACACAAATGAAAAGGGGCTGGGTTTGAGTGAAAGAGCGGGAAGACTGAGGAACAAAGGGTGACGCTGTGCTATCGTAAATACAGTATCTTATGCATTCTAAATGACCGCTCATTTGGAAAAGGAAAATGCAATAAATATTTACTCTGAGCTGCGCTTCGGTAGGTTGGTGGTAGATAGCAGGCCATGCTGCCCAACCGAGTCCCTTGAAGAATGTCTCTGCTGGTAAATTGAATACGTTGTTGTAACGTCGTTGTGGGGTAGACTGGATACTCTGTCTGTTCCTTCCTAACCCTCGTTTGCATCGGCTGTTGCTAACTCAACGGCTAAGAGGTATCACATCTGTCGTGAATAAGAGTTCAAAGTTCATACCATTCGTAACCAAAGCTCATGCTGATGTTGGCTTCGTTCTGTAGTTATCTGAACCATTCTGACATCGGACCATCGTCCTCGGAACAGCAGGTTATATTGTCGTCAAGGGCTTATATAGGAAGGGAGAGGAGGGTGTGTTTGAAAAGTTTTATAGCCCATGTCCCTTCACAGGGGCGGGCCACTGGCGGGCCACAGAGCCCTACCTTATGAAAACCCAAATCTCACATTTTAGAAGCTAAAATCACATTTCATCCCATCACAAATAATTTCATATTCAAACATTTAAATTGAACAACAATTCCATGTGAATCCGATAACTCTGATGTGTAGACTTTCCACTGTAGAGTTTGTCATCTTATCATTGATGAGAATGTCTCAGATGACAACCGAACTGACATCATATTCATTAAGTACCACCGCGTATGTTCAATTGGTCGGATTACCAGAATATAGTTAATTTCCCCCCACCTTCTGATGTTCCCATAATCTCGATGTTAACCAAGGGTTTTGCAAATGTAACATCAGTAGGGTAGAGAGAGGAAAAAGGGGGAAAGCGGTATTTATGACTGTCATAAACCTATCCCCCAGGCCAACGTCATGACACCGGTGTCTGCTTTCCAAATCAAGTCCAATCAATTTAATTTACCGCAGGTGGACTCCAATCAAGTTGTAGAAACATCACAAGGATCATCAATGGAAACAGGATGCACCTGAGATTGAGATCAATTTCAAGTCTCATAGCAAAGGGTCTGAATACTTATGTAAATAATGTGTTTCAGTTTTTTTATTTTTTTATACTTTTGCAAAAAATTCTAAACCTGTTTTTCCCTTTGTCATTGTGGGTAGATTGATGCAACAAAACAATTTAATATATTTGAGTAAGGCTGTAATGTGGAAGAAGTCAAGGGGTCTGAATACTTTCTGAATGCACTGTGGATAACCATATCTGTGTATTAACTGTAACTCTGTTTTATTTGCAGGGAGTTAAGAAGCCCTTCACTGAGGTCATTAAAGCCAACATCGGTGATGCACATGCCATGGGCCAGAAACCAATCACATTTTTCAGACAGGTCTGTTAATTGTTGTTCTAAACCTGTGGTACATTTTTATATCCAAGTGTCCCATTATTACAGATGACTATTTACAAAATATGACTTGATCTGCTTTGTTCCTGTCAGGTTATAGCGCTGTGCGTGTACCCGGATCTCCTAGAAGACGACAAGTTTCCAGAGGACGCTAAAAACCGAGCACGGCGCATCCTTCAGGCCTGTGGAGGGGGTAGTTTAGGTGAAACACCGCTAGTTCTACTGTAGGCAGGCAGTGTGTACATGCTGAATGACAAACATTGGATAAATATCCACTGAACTTGTATTTTTACTCCAGGTGCATACAGTGCTAGTTCAGGCATTGAGGTCATACGACAAGATGTTGCTAAATACATTGAGAAGCGGGACAGTGGAATTCCCAGTAACCCTGACGACATCTACCTCTCTACTGGGGCCAGTGATGCTATAGTGGTAAGAATGACGATGACAACCTTTATTTTAATTTCCAGTCAATGGCAATTCGATCTACAGTACATGACTCTCCCCTTTCAGTCCTTTCTACCTCCCTCACATCTCCCCCTCTATCCTGTAGACCATGCTGAAGTTGTTGACGTCAGGCGAGGGGAAGACCCGTACAGGGGTGATGATCTCCATCCCCCAGTACCCCCTCTACTCTGCTGCTCTGGCTGTGCTGGCGGCTGTCCAGATCAGCTACTACCTGGACGAGGACAAGTGCTGGAGCCTGGACGTTGGTGAGCTGAGGAGGGCTGTGAAGGCAGCTAGGGAGCACTGTAACCCCCGCGCCCTCTGCATTATCAACCCTGGCAACCCCACAGGTATGTGGAAAAGTTTCCGTTCCAAAACATTAGTGATCTGTGAGTCCTTTTTAATTTATACCCAATCTCTGTTCTGATTAGTGTACTCCCTTCACTGTGTAGGTCAAGTCCAGAACAGGCAGTGCATTGAAGATGTGATCCGATTCGCTGCTGAGGAGCACCTTTTCCTGATGGCTGATGAGGTCATTTGTATTATTATTAATCTCTTGTTTCTGGTTTGACCTTTCTCCCCCTTCTCTAAGGTGTTTCTTCTAGACTAGTTACTCAATATGTATGACTCCCTCCCTCTGTTCCTGATAGGTTTACCAGGATAATGTGTACATGGAGGGTTGCCAGTTCCACTCCTTTAAGAAGGTTCTATTTGAGATGGGATCTGAGTACTCCAGTGTTGTGGAGCTGGCCTCCTTCCATTCCACCTCCAAATGCTACATGGGAGAGTAAGTCTTTAGCTACACACCCATACATTCTCAGATGGTGACTGACTGCACTACTTGGCTCTTTATAAAACTTACCTTTGATACGTTGGCTGTGAATGAAGTGTTCTCCAATTTTCTGCAAGGGATAAGTTAATGTACCATGTTGATGTTTGTCCCTGACTGTCCTGCAGGTGTGGTTTCAGGGGAGGATACATGGAGGTGATTAACATGGACCCTGAGGTGAAGTTGCAGCTGACTAAGCTGGTGTCTGTGCAGCTGTGCCCCTCCATCCCTGGGCAGGCCCTACTGGACCTGGTAGTCAACCCCCCCCAGCCTGACGAACCTTCCTACGCCACCTTCATCAAGGTCAGCATACACATGATGTGGCTGTTCAGTTAGGATAAATGTTCCATGAAGGTTATTACAGTGTAACAAGTGCTGTTTATTTTATTTGTATGTAAAATAAAATATACCAACTTGTTGGTATTAACCTGACCTGTTTACAGGAGCGTACTGCCAACCTGCATATCCTGTCTGAGAAGGCCAAGATGACAGAGCAAGTCCTCAACACAGTCCCAGGGATCCACTGTAACCCTGTCCAGGGAGCCATGTACACCTTCCCCCGCCTCACACTGCCAGAAAAAGCCATCAACGCGGCCAAGGTCTCTCTTCCTCGCTCTCTAACCCCCGCTCTTTACTTGTATTTAAATGATCTGCCTGTTTCTGATGCGCTTCTCAGTTGTTTTCTTCCAATGTTGTTCAACCCATATGCCCCCTGGACCCTCTGTGTCGCTGTGTGTGTAGGAACAGGAACAGGCTCCAGACATGTTCTACTGTATGAAACTGCTGGAGGAGATGGGCATCTGTCTGGTCCCAGGGAGTGGCTTCGGACAGAGGGATGGAACCTACCACTTCAGGTTAGACCTGTTCACTGCTACAGTGTCAATGCCAGTGTTTAGTGATGGTTAAGGTACGATGATAACACCGAAAAATTCATTCTTTCTGTAGGATGACCATCTTGCCTGCAACTGAAAAGCTGAAGATTGTTTTAGAAAAGATCAGGGAGTTTCATAAGCGGTTCACAGAGGAGTTCTCATAACCCTAAACTCCTCCCCCAGATGCAGTCTGTTTCAGAAACCCACCCATCCTCTTCAGAAAATGGATTGAATAGCCAACAAAGGGTGCCAGTGAGTTACCAAGTGTCGTTGTGTGGCTGGAACTGGAACAGTCACCACAACACACCTTGTGTTGGAATATCTCCCCTCTAATGCTCGAGTTGACATTGCAAGGGAAGCACTGTTAAAAAAACGGAACTATTTAACATGGTGCCTGCTATTCTGTTTTAGCTTATTGTTTTTAATTGTGTCAGATAGCATCTGCACAGTGGCTGGTGGCACCTTAATTGGAGGGAACAGGCTCATAGTAATGGCTGGAACAGAATGTATGGAATGGTATCAAACACATGGTTTCCATTATTATGAGCTGTTCTCCCCTCACCAGCCTCCTTTGCAATATGTGTGTATTTATGTGATGACTGAAAACAGATATCAGCTCATGACTTTTTTTTTCTTCCAGTTAAGAATTTACTTGTCCTGCCAAGTATTTTACAGGTCATACAGCAACACTGGTCCAAACTAGTCCAAATATCAGTAAATGGTTGGTGGAGGTGTGCTTCTATTGCACGACAGGAGTGCAATGGATATTGCGTTGAAACGGGTGCTGGGTTGAAAAGAGTACTGTTTCCAATGAACAGTCTGACTGTAGCTACAGTATATATATATATTTTTTAGTGACTAATGTTGATTGTATCTAGAGTTGTATAAATAAAATAAATGTATTTGTCTACTGTATTGGTAGTTGAAAGACAGATTGTCAACTGAGTTTACTTCTACAAAGAGAGACTATTTACTGCATTCTCTGACAATATTTATGTTAATGTCACTGACTATAGGAGTTGAAAAGACGGCACAAACAGATCTGGCTATACTACATATATCATATTTTGTAAATGTGTCAAAAAAACATGAATGCATGATTGGGTTACAAGGTATGTCAAACTCTGTCCACCAGGAGGAGACACCGTCACTACTTGAAGAACGGATCCACTTCCAAATGATTGGCATACTGAGACGCCAATAGAACTTTAGACAGTCGCTATTGTTACCAACCCAAATGCAGATGTACTGTTGGTAGGCGGGCACGGAACAGGAAATGGTCTTAATGAATGATGCAGTTTCAGCTCCACAGTGCAAACGTTTGTAAATGATCAATATTCAGTTATATATGTATTAACATGCACTATTAGATGAGTTTCAAACAAGACGTTTGTTTTACTGGACTTCTGAAATTTCATCCCAGCAAATAATATCCATTGACGGTAAGCCTAGCTTGCTACTAACTGTTAGCTAGCTAACGTAACGTTAACTCGTGATGAACGCCTATATATCCTATCAAATAATTGTTTTTTTTCAATATCTACACTATAGACTTTCTCAGTTATATTTTAATAAAAGGATGGTAACTACTATTGGCCATAACTATCTACGTAGGCAGGCCCTTCGACCATAGATGTGTGCTAACCAGCTGGCTACAATTTCAGCTAGTTACTATAGCTGTTACACCTATTTATTACCATCTCAGCTTTCATGACTTCTGCCATCAAAATGCTCAAATCCAGCCAACAATAGTGTTTTATTGTAGTTATTCCATGTTACTATAACAACGTATTCATCACTAAATGCAGTTTGCTGCATTTTCTCTGGTCTGCACCCTTTTCTGTCCACAGCAATGGGGGAGGTTGAGCTGTCCTGTCTGGCCTATGTGAAGATGTACCTGCACGGCTGTTTGTTTCCACGGTGTAGTGTCAATGGGCTGCTGTTGTCGTCCAGTCCAGCAGGTGGTGCTGTGTGTGTGACGGACTGTGTTCCCCTGCTCCACTCTCACTTACCTTTGGCTCCCATCACCCAGCTTGGTCTCACACAGGTAACCATTTAATATCCTGAGTGGTCTTCACTGTCAAACATGTGTCTGAAATGACCAATACAGTTAGCCTAACTACTCATCCTTACCTGGCAGTGGTGCATGTACATTGTGGTTGTCTTTTGACTTAATGTATTTGTTATGTTGTGATGTATCATACCTTTTGCTTCAGGTGGATGTATGGTGTGCACAGACACAGCAAAGGATTGTAGGATACTACCAAGCCAACGCTTGTGTGTCAGACAACAGGTGTGTCCCATAGTGGTCCAGCTTCACCTCTGTAGATGTTATTTTCTCTATTAGGTAGTTTGTGGCTGATAGCCTGCTTATCACATGCATATGCTGTCATGCACTGCTGTCATTGTAAAATAAGAATTTGTTCTTAGCTGACTTGCTTAGTTAAATAAAAAATATCACCTGTGTTAAACACTAACCATTCCTTCTCTCTCTCCTTCGCTGGGCAGCCCTACGCCATGTGCATTGAAGATTGCAGATAAGATTGCCGAGCAGTGTAACAATGCAGTTTTGTTAATGGTAAGTATCCACGAAAATGTAGTCTAAATTCCTGTGTGTGTACATGGTCACAATGCAGATTTTTGGTAAATCTACTTCTCTGATCTTTGTGGCTTTTCAGATTGATGGTGGAAAGATGTCACCTGACTACAGGGTGCCTCCCATAGTGATGTATGAGCGGAAAGACACCCGCTGGACCCTCAAAGACAAACATACGTAAGAGCTGGACATCTCTGCTATCCTTCTTTCAAGATACTGTAGTTAACTACAGTTTGCTTTTCTGTTAATAGCACACCTTTTATCAACTGCATATGACTACATACATTGCATCTGAGTGAGCATGGAACCAAATTCCAATAGTCAGTAGCTAGGTTTCCATCTAAATGGTGACAGATTTTCATGCGAATATTCTAAAATCTGCATAAAAACAACGTGTATTTTCCCACCAGAGATGTTTCCGTCAAATTGACTCGTTGCAGATAAAAGGCTGTGTGTGATGACCTAGTGCACATAAAAACAACTTGTGGTTAAATTCCCATGTACCGAAATAATAAAAAGTACAAGTTAAATGGGTTTATCACATTTTCAACTCTTCTGATGGTTTTGTCACAAAATGTTGCGTTATATAATGAATGTGCCCACTCTGGTCTTAGTACGTGTGCTCTAGCCAACAGCTGGCAGATAGTGTGGGTATAGCCTATGTAACAGTATAACTTTTTAATCCGGGCTCGAACCAGGGACCCTCTTGCACACACAGACAACTGACACCCACGAAAGCAGTTACCCATCGCTCCACAAAAGCCGTGGCCCTTGCAGAGTAAGGGGAACCATTACTTCAAGGTCTCAGAGCAAGTGACGTCACCGATTGAAACGCTATTAGTGCTCACCACCGCTAACTAGCTAGCCATTTCACATCGGTTACACCTACATGAGAGTATTAAGGACAAAAGAGAGATTATCTTTGTGAAATGGCAGACAAGCATGTCACCAGAATTAGACCCTCAATATTTATTGGAAAGGAGCATAAAGCTCATCACTGCACTTTCACCACCTTGTGAAGTATATCATAACTTATTTCATCTGTTGCCTAATAAATTGCATACTTTCCCAAGTCGTAGTAGGAGGACAACATAACATATCGCCTGACTCCAAGTTTACTTCGATATGGTTATCAATGTGCATAAGCGTTTTGTCATTTACACAATTTTAGACAAAAAGATCCCACCTTGTCTAGCATGTTTTGTCAACATTTGGAAAGTGCACCGCCAAATGTAATGTTTCCAGCAGGCCTGTCGTGACATTTTTCATCTGTCATGTACTTACTTCACTTGCATAAAAAGGTTGGATGGAAACATGGTTAGTGTTAGTACCTGAAGAGGGAGGTACAGGTTCATTTAAAGCTACCTTTGTTTTTCTTCCAGGATAATGCTGCGGCAGTGGGAGGAGACCCGGGAAATAGCCAATCAGCTGCTGGACTCTGGAGATCACTCATTATTAGTGGATTTTGACAGCCATTTGGACGACATCACTAGGGACTGGACAAATCAGAAACTCAATGCCAAAATAGCAGAGCTTGCCTCACCAGCCAATGGTAATGTCTGAAATAAGTTTGTGGTTTTAATTTGTTACTTTGAAAAAGTTTGAATTATTTGTCTTAAACCTACTGATACTACAAATTAAGAATATTTTTATTAACATCTAACAGTCAAATAAGCGCACATCATCCAAGATAATATGAAATACATTTAATGCGGTCAGACAGAACATTGAATAAAAGACCAGCATAAATAACCAATATTTACAGTTTGACAAATCTGTGCAGTCTTCCGGTCTCTCAGTCAGTGTGCCTTGTCAAACCCAGTAGCCATGTTGTTAACCCACTTACAACTGACAAAGCTGTGCTCATAGTTCACTGACTGCTAATGGCATCACATTATGTGCATCCTGTCCCACTGCTTTCAGTATGTAACCTTATATACATTTATTAAACTACATCTACAAACTACTTCAAGTGTTCATGTGCTATGTTCATATAAATATCAATTCACATTAATTTCTACAATACTAACAGATTAAAAAGTCTGACGAGGCCAGCCATCACCTTGTGCACTTAAAGGCTTAAGTAGACCTTATATATAAACATACTTGATTTGTGCAATAGAGCAAGATCGAACAGATTGCCAGTTCAAAGGTGCAGAAAACAACCTTTCAGACATGGTCCCTAGAACAGTCTCCACACCTGCTTTATACTGTGGCTTGTGTAATTGACTAATTGGGTAAACCTGTAAAGTGACCTGCCATGCAAAACTGGGCCAATCTCATTAACACTAACTTCCTACGGTTGGGACTAGTAGTAAGTGCTGAGTTATGGAGAGAAGATTAACAAATGCAAAACAAACTCACTTGCTCTTGAATACATACTTGCAAACACATTTAAGAGTCCAATGTCTCCAGTGAAGGAGCCTGCTTCAAAGTCTAGGAATATTAATGTCCTCTATAGAAATGTGCGTTACCACTTTCAGAAACAGAAATGGAAGACAAGTTCGTTTCCCGCCTCATAACGGTTGGCATGGTGATGATCAAATCACTGACCTTCAGCCTACTATGGCTTCAGAGCCTGTCAGTGTTTCTCTCATATGCTACTTAAAACAACTTGGTCAACAGGTACACCTAATGTAAGCAACATTTGGACACGGAGAGGTGTCTGACGCAGTACCAGTCAGCATTCAAAGACTGCAACAAGGAGTAGAAGTATCTGACTCCATATAAAAGTGAGTTTGGAACATCAGTATAACATAACAAGTTGGTAAAGGGCAATACTGAGGGCAAAACCAAAGTGACATCTTCCACTCCATGTAGTGCTATTCAGACAAGTATTTAGTGCATCATGTGTATACCTTAGTATCAGATCAGAGTGCTTCATTTAAAAAAAGACTAGTCAATTATACAAGATGTCCTGTGATTGGATGTTAAAGGCCACTTTTACGTGCTATCCCGCCCCCATTTGAAGTTGACATTTTTTAAACGTTTAGGGTTTAAGGTAGGGACGTCCCAAGGATCTCGGATAGCAATGAACCTGATACCAGGTTGATGGTGACTTCTCCTGATTCGCTGGTTATGTTGCGGAAGTAGGTCATTGACTCCCGGAAGTCTTCAGCTTCCTTGACCTGCTGCTGAGCCCAGGGTAGGGTTATCTGGAGGAGAGGAGGGGGTGGGTGGTTCAATCCCTCTTATTTCACAGGGAAAAATAAGGTGTAGCAATGCTGTACTTTCATAAACCTTAGGGATCTATTCAATCTGTAAAGCTGTTAACAGATTCCCCGATTTTTATATATTTTAAAGGTAATTTCAGATTGAGCACACAAATGCAGTCTTCGCTAAAGCAGAAACATTGCCTTTAAATTTCAATCACGCTTTAAAGCTGAACTTCTGCGATGCAGATTGAATAGACTAGTATTAACATTCTACGGTATGCATTTGCTACACCTTTTTGTTTACATTTGAACAGGTTTAACAGTTATTTTATGATTAGGTGGGAACGGCTTAGTCAGCTGTACCTGTGTGACGATGAGTTTGCTGGATGGGTCCTCTTTGTCACTGAAACACAAGGTGAAGCCACACTGAGGAGGGTCTCCCCCGTGGCTGCTGAAGTGGTCTAGCTCTAAGGAAACAGTCAGTAAATACACACTGACTGCTGAAATACTCAAATCCATTAAGGGGACAAAAAAGAAGTGGGGTGATCCTCACCGAGAGAGTGAACAGCCCCATGTCACTCACCCATTCTGAAAGCCTCTCTATCGAAGAGCCGCACGGGCTCCACAGCATGGTTCATCTTGTGCGGTCCCGCCGTGGCTGAATGTGGCCCTGTCCAGAACACCTGGCCCTGGCAGTAGCGCTTAGCATAGACCCCTGTTCTCATGGAGGTCAGGATCACCCCTTTCTCCATGAAGGGCAGCAGGGTGGAGAGGGCCTGGAACTTGGGCCCGATGCTGGAGGTCAAGGTGGAAGGGGGGTCGGGCAGGGGGATGCGGGGGAACCCAGCCACCATCAGGGTGGGGGGAACGGGCGAAGAGGGCAGATAGGCGATCCGGACATCGCTGCCCATGACCCCACGTTTAAGCACCTCCTCTCCCATGTACTTCACTAAGACATGGAAAGAGTCCCGGGCTGGGGGAGAGAATGAGATTGAATGAGAGACAGCAGACTGCATTTTCAGTGTATGTGATGAAAAACAGTTCTGATATACTCTGTCTAGCATTTACTGCAGCATCAGTAGTATTACCTCCAGGGGGAGGGACGGTCTCGATCGTGAAGTTCACCTGGATCTCATTGACTGCTAGAGGAAGACAACAGAATGTCAAGAGCATGTCAATCAACCACATGCTATTGGAACTCCACAGAATGAAGAGACAGTGGCTGAGAGATCCAGCATTAACTAACATAGAGATTCAGACATTGCGTTAGTAAGACATAAGACTTACTCCCAGCACTCTTCACCATGACCGAGGGCTGGTCTAGCTGGATTGTAAGAACACTTTCCTCAATCTCCTGAACAGACTGATAAATAGAAACATCAAACATGTCGGTGAGAGACTGACATAACTAATAGAGATGCATCCAAAAGTTTCTATAACTTGTTTCCATTGGATTGTTATTTTCCCCTCAAAATGCCAGACCTACCATGGTGATTGGTAGGGAGGTGGTAACCTCTTTCATCTGCTTGACCTTAACCACCTCTTCCTCCGCCTCGATGTCTGAATCGAGGCTCCTTCTCTTCCTCCCCCCTGCTCTGGCTTGGACCTTCATGTCAACACTCCCCAATGCTGTGAAGAGAAAAGGGACCATAGGTCACGAATTTGTTTACTGCCCTGCTTTGAAGTTGTCTCCATAGCTACAAACTATATGGAGTTATTGTTGTGCTAATTTGCACGGTTGACTGGTATGACTATGAACCTTTGGACTGACTGAGGGAACTAGAGTATTGAAGTTGGCAAATGTCAATCTTCTCAACCTTGAGTGAAATTTAAAGAATGTAAGCGGCTACACCCAGTTTCTATTGCCAGATCGTAGGTATGATGTTGTTATAGATGTCTACACAAACGATCAAAAGATAATTGCTGGATCATCTTAGCAGAGGGGTAGAAATAAACGTAGTTTAACAAACTAACAGCGTGTGTGCTGGTCTCACCTTGTTCGTTGATGGGTACGAGGCGGTAGACTTTGTATGGTTCGGAGATTTCCAGCTGTGACCTCTCAGGTTCCTCTCTGAACTCCGGGCTCTTATTGAGAGCAACTCGCAGCCGCGTCTTCCAGGAGGCGGGGTCCGCATGACACCCCTCAGACAACTTCCCCTTAAACACTGCCCACGCCTGTCGAGGAGTAGAAAGAGGAAGGCATTTAGACGCAGGAAGTAATATCTACTACTGTGTTTTTAATAGATAATACATGACGAGCCTACTGTAAAATGTCAATGAACTAGTCATAAAGTTGTTAGTGTCAGGACCTTGAAGATGGCACCATCCACTTCGCTGCGGAATTCTTGTTTCCCGGCGTGTTTCCATGGTATACGAAACATGGTCTTGTCGTCATCGTCCCATATCAGGCCAGGGTACTTCCCACTGCTGACCTGCACCAATACATTCAACAGGGTGTGGTGAGTGTTGCTTGGGAAACACTCGACCCATTTCCCAGACAGTACATTGACTCTACCTATCACTGACATACCAGCTGAAACACTCACTCTAGTCAGCTGTTACAATTAACACACATTTGACTATTGAGCCCATCCTCCACAAACACTCACCTGTTCTACCATCCAAGCGCGTAGTCTGCGCGTGGAGCGAATTTTCCCAGATGCCATAGCTGTGAAGAGGCAGTATAACTTTGAGTCTAGTTTGGCAATACACATTTTTGTGTCTGATAAAAACGATACACTATACAATAGAAAATAAATCAACCAAACAGAATACATGAAGAGTGCTAGCTGTGAGGAGTGTGGTAGTGCATAAATAAACAAAAGTTATTTTCAGCTGTTTGAAGATGGTGTACAAAACAGGAAGTAAAACGATGAGCTAGCCGTAAGCATAGAAGTAGCGCACAAAGAATGGATATACAGCTTATCAGACTTGCTTTCAATGAAAATGACATATCCATAACTCACATTTCTATATGAATTTGGTCGGGTCGCTCACATTGTTACTTACTGGACTTTTAAATAATGTATTATTGGCAAGTAAATATTCTGCCAAAGATGGTTTGACTGTGATTACACTTAGATACGATACTATAGTGTAACGACCCTGGGTGTATGAACGCGGAAATCGGCTCTGCCCGCAGGAGCATTCTTTTGCGGCACAGTCGATAGCGCGTCGATACCTGCTCCCTGCTGTTTCATTACAATATATTTAATTGTATATTCATGATAAAGCATGAAATAACTACATTTTATAAATGCAGCAGACGCTGATAAGCGCGACTTACAGTAGTGAGTGCATACATTTTTTTTGTTCGTACGGGTGCCCCGTGGGAATCGAACCCACAATTCGGGCTTTGCAAGCGCTATGCTCGACCAACTGAGCCACATGCGACCTAATCACGTTGATCATGATCCTAAAGTAATTACTTTATATTCTGCATCGGTTGGTATGAAATATATATCAAACTATTCGTCTCCATCTAAAAATAGCGAACTAAATAAATCAAGATTGCTCATGAAGCGAAACCTACATCTTTTCCACAGATTTAGAATGATTGTCATTAATGTATGTTATTGGGTGACCTGGTTTCGCTTACCTTAGGTTGCGTTTCCTCCGTTTCCTAACTACAGTTGAGCGCACCCCCGCATAGCACTTTGACTGGAAATCCAGAAGTTGTTTACTTGCCTCGCACAGAGCAGAGGGGGACGTTCCTTTTCCCAGAAATCACGTGACTTTACAGAACTAACTTAGGTACTGTTGTGACGCCAGGGGGCAACATATCGCTTAAAATATGGCCTATGCTCAGAAAGTCGTCTCCCCAGGCAGAGCCTCCCACAATTAACACCCGAATGCATAAAAAACACCAGACACCCCTCAGCCCTCAAATGAAGTGGACACTTCAAATCAAATTTTATTGGACACATACACATGGTCAGCAGATGTTAATGTGAGTGTAGCAATGCTTGTGCTTCTAGATTCCAACAATCTAACAATTCCACAACTACCAAATACACACATCTAAAGGGATGGAATAAGAATATGTACATATAAATAAGGATGAGCGATGACCGAGCGGGATAGGCAAGATGCAATAGATGGTATAAAATACAGTATATAAACTAAGCAAAAAAAGAAATGTCCTCTCACATTTATTTTCAGCAAACTTAAGATGCGTAAAAATGTGTATGAACATACAAGATTCAGCAACTGAGACATAAACTGAACAGGTTCCACAGACGTGATGAACAGAAGTGGAATAATGTGTCCCAGAACAAGGGGGGTTTCAAAATCAAAAGTAACAGTCAGTATCTGGTGTGGCCACAAGCTGCATTAAGTACTGCAGTGCATCTCCTCATGGACTGTACCAGATTTGCCAGTTCTTGCTGTGAGATGTTACCCCACTCTTCTACCAAGGGACCTGCATGTTCCCGGACATTTCTGGGGGGAATGGCCCTAGCCCTCACCCTCCGATCCAACAGGTCCCAGACGTGCTCAATGGGATTGAGATCCGGGCTCTTTGCTGGCCATGGCAGAACACTGACATTCCTGTCTTGCAGGAAATCACGCACAGAACGATCAGTATGGCTGGTGGCATTGTCATGCTGGAGGGACATGTCAGGATGAGCCTGCAGGAAGGGAGGGTGCCACATGAGGGGGGAGGATGTTTTCCCTGTAACACACAGCATTGAGATTGCCTGCAATGACAACAAGCTCAGTCCGATGATGCTGTGACACAACACCCCAGACCATGATGGACCCTCCACCTTCAAATCAATCCCCCTCCAGAGTATAGGCCTCAGTGTAACGCTAATTTCTTCGACGATAAACGCATATCCGACCATCACCCCTGGTGAGACAAAACCGCGACTCGTCAGTGAAGAGCACTTTTTGCCAGTCCTGTCTAGTCCAGCGACGGTTGGTTTGTGCCCATAGTCGACGTTGTTGCCAGTGACGTCTGGTGAGGACCTGCCTTACAACAGGCCTACAAGCCCTCAGTCCAGCCTTTCTCAGCCTATTGTGAACAGTCTGAGCACTGAATGGCTGGATTGTGCGTTCCTGGTGTAACTCGGGCAGTTGTTGCCATTCTGTACCTGTCCCGCAGGTGTGATGTTCGGATGTACCGATCCTGAGCAGGTGTTGCACGTGCTCTGCCAATACGAGGACAATCAGCTGTCCCTCCTGTTTCCCTGTAGTGCTGTCTTAGGCGTCTCACAGTACGGACATTGCAATTTATTGCCCTGGCCACATCTGCAGTCCTCATTGGTCCTTGCAGCATGCCTAAGGCACGTTCACACAGATGAGCAGGGACCCTGGGCATCTTTCTTTTGGTGTTTTTCAGAGCCAGTAGAAAGGCCACTATAGTGTCCTAAGTTTTCATAACTGTGACCTTAATTGCCTACCGTCTGTAAGCTGTTAGTGTCTTAACGACCGTTCCACAGATGCATGTTCATTAAATGTTTATGGTTCATTGAACAAGCATGGGAAACAGTGTTTAAACCCTTTACAATAAAGATCTGTGAAGTTATTTTGATTTTTATGAATTATCTTTGAAAGACAGGGTCCTGAAAAGGGGACTTTTCTTTTTTTGCTGAGTTTACATGTGAGATGAGTAAACATTACTAAAGTGGCCAATGATTTCGAGTTTATGTACAGTCATGGCCAAAGTATTGAGAATGACACAAATATTAATTTTCAGTCAGTTTGTATGATGGCAATTTGCATGTACGCCAGAATGTTATGAAGAGTGATCAGATGAATTGCAATTAATTGCAAAGTCCCTCTTTGCCATGCAAATGAACTGAATCCCCCCAAAACATGTCCACTGCATTTCAGCCCTGCCACAAAAGGACCAGCTGACATGTCAGTGATTCTCTCGTTAACACAGGTGTGAGTGTTGACGAGGACAAGGCTGGAGATCACTCTGTCATGCTGATGGACTGAGTTCGAATAACAGACTGGAAGCTTCAAAAAGGAGGGTGGTGCTTGTAATCATTGTTCTTCCTCTGTCAACCATGGTTGCCTGCAAGGAAACACGTGCCGTCATCATTGCTTTGCACAAAAAGGGCTTCACAGGCAAGGATATTGCTGCCAGTAACCTAAATCAACCATTTATCGGATCATCAAGAACTTCAAGGAGAGCGGTTCAATTGTTGTGGATAAGGCTTCAGGTCTCCTAAAGTTGATTCATCTGCGGGATCCGGGCACCACCAGTACAGAGCTTGCTCAGGAATGGCATCAGGCAGGTGTGAGTGCATCTGCACGCACAGTGAGGCAAAGACTTTTGGAGGATAGCCTGGTGTCAAGAAGGGCAGCAAAGAAGCCACTTCTCTCCAGGAAAAGCATCAGGGACAGACTGATATTCTGCAAAAGGTACAGGGATTGGACTATTGAGGACTGGGGTAAAGTCATTTTCTCTGATGAATCCCCTTTCCGATTGTTTGGGGAATTCTCAACTTTTGGCCACGACTGTAGGCAGCAGGCTCTCTGTGTTAGTGATGGCGGTTTAACAGTCTGATGGCCTTGCGATAGAAGCTGTTTTTCAGTCTGGAGAGCCTTGCGGTTGTGGGCGGTGCAGTTGCTGTACCAGGCGGTGATACAGCCCGACAGGATTCTCTCAATTGTGCTTCTATAAAAGTTTGAAGGTTTTAGGTGTCAAGCCAAATTTCTTCAGCTTCCTGAGGTTGAAGAGGCGCTGTTGCGCCTTCCCCACACTGTCTGTGTGGGTGGACCATTTCAGTTTGTCCGTAATGTGTATGCCGAGGAACTTAACCTCCACTGCTGTCCCGTCGATATAGATAGGGGAGTGCTCACTCTGCTGTTCCCTGTAGTCCACAATCATCTCCTTTGTTTTGTTGATGTTGAGTGAGAGGTTGTTTTCCTGACACCACACTCCGAGTGCCCTCACCTCCTCCCTGTAGGCTGTCTCGTCGTTGTTGGTAATCAAGCCCACTACTGTTGTGTCATCTGCAAACTTGATGATTGAGTTGGAGGCGTGCAAGGCAAAGCAGTCATGAGTGAACAGGGAGTACAAGAGGGGGCTGAGCATGCATCCTTGTGGGGCCCCAGTGTTGAGGATCAGCGAAGCGAAGTGGAGATGTTGTTTTCTACCTTCATCACCTGGGGGCGGCCAGTCAAAGTCCAGGACCCAATTGCACAGAGGCGGGGTTGAGCTCGGATGGTACTAATGAACAGCATTCTTACGTAGGTATTCCTCTTGTCCAGATGGGATTGTGCAGTGCGATGGCATCGTCTGTGGACCTATTGGGGCGGTATGCAAAATGAAGTGGGTCTAGGGTGGCAGATAAGGTAGAGGTGATATGATCCTTGACTAGTCTCTCAAAGCACTTTATGATGACAGAAGTGAGTGCTATGGGGCGATAGTCACTTAGTTATCTTTGCCTTCTTGGGTACAAGAACAATTGTGGCCATCTTGAAGCATATGGGGACAGCAGACTGGTATAGGGAGAGATTGTCCGTAAACACACCAGCCAGCTGGTCTGCTCATGCTCTGAGGACGTGGCTAGGGATGCTGTTTGGGCCGGCAGCCCTGCGAGGGTTAACACGTTTAAATGTCTTACTCACGTCGGCCACAGAGAAGGCGAGTGGGGGCCCGCAGTCCTTGGTAGCGGGCCATTATCCTCAAAGTGGGCAAAGAAGGTGTTTAGTTTGTCTGGAAGCAAGATGTAAGTGTCCGTGACTTGGCTGGTTTTCTTTTGGTAGTCCGTGATTGTCTGTAGACACTGACACATACGTCTCGTGTCTGAGCCGTTGTATTGCGACTCCACTTTGTCCTTATACCGACATTTCGCTTGTTTGATTGAGGATGAAGGTGGGAGATTTTATTTAACCAGGCAAGTCAGTTAAGAACAAATTCTTATTTACAATGATGGGCTACCCCGGCCAAACCCTATTTGACACTAGACTGACCTGAGCAGAACACATTGAGAGAGTGGTGGGAAAGTGTAAGAAGTTGCTAAATGTAATGTGCTGTCTGACGGAGAAGGAGTGAGCATTCCTCATTGAGGACCAAGTACAGAGGCTTGCAAATGTATTAACCCCTTGGAATTTTTCCTATTTTGTTGCCTTACAACCTGGAATTAAAATAGATTTGAGGGTTTGTATCATTTGCTTTACACAACATACCTACCACTTTGAAGATGCAAAATATTTTTTCTTTTGTGAAACAAACAAGAAATATGACAAAAACAACTTGAGCGTGCATAACTATTCACCCCCCCCCCCCCAAAGTCAATACTTTGTAGAGCCACCTTTTGCAGCAATTACAGCTGCAAGTCTCTTGGGGTATGCCTCTATAAGCTTGGCACATCTAGTCACTGGGATTTTTGCCCATTCTTAAATGCAAAACTGCTCCAGCTCCTTCAAGTTGGATGGGTTCTGCTGGTGTACAGCAATCGTTAAGTCATACCACAGATTCTCAATTGGATTGAGGTCTGGGCTTTGACTAGGCCATTCCAAGACATTTAAATGTTTTCCCTTAAACCACTTGACTGTTGCTTTAGCAGTATGCTTAGTGTCATTGTCCTGCTGGAAGGTGAACCTCCGTCCCAGTCTCAAATCTCTGGAAGACTGAAACAGGTTTCTCTCAAGAATTTCCCTGTATTTAGCACCATCCATCATTCTTTCAATTCTGAACAGTTTCCCAGTCCCTGCCGATGGAAAAACATCCCCACGGCATGATGCTGCCACCACCATGCTTCACTGTGGGGATAGTGTTCTCGGGGTGATGAGAGGTGTTGGGTTTGAGCCATAGTGTTTTCCTTGATGGCCAAAAAGCTCAATTTTAGTCTCATCTAACCAGAGTACCTTCTTCCATATGTTTGGGGATTCTCCCACATGCCTTTTGGAGAACACAAAACGTGTTTGTGTAGCCGGTGCTATACTGCACCGCTGTAACTCTGCGTTGTGTGTGGTTGATAGAGACTATGAACGTGGACTTTGGAGATCAGGTAGTTTTAATCAAGCAGAACTGACTCTCGGCATCTTGCATCTGCATCCAAAAGGAAATAAAACATTTGTAGAGCACATCTGTTCTGAGAATCGTCGCCTCTTTCTACAACAGATGCACAATAGGAGGGACTGGGATCATTCGAGGAGCTAGCCATCGTTCACACATACAATAGCCTGCTAATACCTTAGCTAGCTATTAACTACATGTTGAATTCAGAATGGTGATATCATCCTAAAAAGTACAATTACAAGTGCATCTTAACAATACCATCCACTTATGAGTAACCTCTAAATGTACATCAATATTCATGAACAAAACACTGTGTGTATGACTTTGTACTTAAAAGAATCAAACTTTTATGAAGACAGAAAAAGCGTGCCTACCTCTCTCAGTGCATCAAAATGATTTGAGCACGAGCATGCCGGGCAAAACGTAAGTACACACTCCCCTTCTCCCAGGATGCAGGCATGCATAACAAATCAACACAACATATTGATATATGAACCTGGTGAAATTCACATAGTACTTTAACAACTGTTACATTTGCTTATTTTTTTCTTTAAGCAATGGCTTTTTTCTGGCCACTCATCTGTAAAGCCCAGTTCTGTGGAGTGTACGACTGAAACTGGTCCTATGGACCGATAATCTCTGCTGTGGAGCTTTGCAGCTCCTTCAGGGTTATCTTTGGTCTCTTTGTTGCCTCTCTGATTAATGCCCTCCTTGCCTGGTCTGTGAGGTGTATGTATATATATATACACACACACACACCTCACAGACCAGGCAAGGAGGGCATTAATCAGAGATGTATGCATGTATGTATATATACATACATACATACATACATACATACATACATACATACATAGTGGGGCAAAAAAGTATTTAGTCAGCCACCGATTGTGCAAGTTCTCCCACTTAAAAAGATGAGGCCTGTAATTTTCATCATAGGTACACTTCAACTATGACAGACAAAATGAGAAGAAAAAAAATCCAGAAAATCACATTGTAGGATTTGTAATGAATTTATTTGCAAATTATGGTGGAAAATAAGTATTTGGTCAATAACAAGTTTATCTCAATACTTTGTTATATACCCTTTGTTGGCAACGACAGAGGTCAAACGTGTTCTGCAAGTCTTCACAAGGTTTTCACACACTGTTTGTTGTTGGTATTTTGGCCCATTCCTCCATGCAAATCTCCTCTAGAGCAGTGATGTTTTGGGGCTGTTGCTGGGCAACACAGACTTTCAACTCCCTCCAAAGATTTTCTATGGGGTTGAGATCTGGAGACTGGCTAGGCCACTCCAGGACCTTGAAATGCTTCTTACGAAGCCACTCTTTCGTTGCCCGGGCGGTGTGTTTGGGATCATTGTCATGCTGAAAGACCCAGCCACGTTTCATCTTCAATGCCCTTGCTGCTGGTAGGCTTTGTTACTTTGGTCCCAGCTCTTTATTATTTTTTTCCTCACTGCAACTCCCGTACGGACTCGGGAGAGGCAAAGGTCGAGAGCCATGTGTCCTCCGAAACACGACCCTGCCAAGCCGTTCTGCTTCTAGCCGCACCAATGTGTCGGAGGAAACAACTTACAACTGGCGACCGCAGTCAGCGTGTCCGAGTGCCCGGCTCACCACAAGGAGTTGCTAGAGCGTGATGGGACAAGGACATCCCGGCCGGCCAAACCCTCACGACGCTGGATCAATTGTGTGCCACCTTATGGGTCTCCCAGTCGTGGCCGGGATCGAACCCGGGTCTGTAGTGACGCTTCTAGCACTGCGATGCAGTGCCTTAGACTGCTGCACCACTCGTTATCTTTTTTAGAGTAACGGAGCGGGCAGTTAGGATTTAGTTTCCCCCTTTCGCTGGCCCACACTACAGTACAGTAGGTGGCGGTAATGCACCATAACGTTGAATGCCAACTACCGATAAACCCCACCAAAGAAGATGACGTATCATGACACATGATGAGTTGACACTTGCAGGGCAAGGTGTGAGGGAAGAATGGATTCATTTTAAATGGACTGCCCTTGCCCGGAAATTCGTCACTCGTTCGTCCCACGGATTTCTGTCATCATGGAACCACCGGTAGCGGTTGTGTGTCCTGTATATGCGCTACAGTCCATTATGGTTGCATTTCATATCTGGGCTATATCTTGGCTAGAAGACTACGCATCCACAGACATGGAATACTAGCCATCCGCAGGTATGCGCTAGCTAACGTTTCCAAAAGCTAACCAAACAAAAGCATCACAACCTTTACCCAACATGTTAGTGTCTTAGTAGCACAATTTCTAAATGATTTACAATTGTATTTACTTACTTATTTTGACAACTAACATCAATATGAGAGTAAAGTTTTGTCTGACTTTTCTTAGCTGATGTTCAATCATCACAAATTTAATTATGGGGTGTTTCAGGCCTCGGAGATAACAGAATTGCACACTCGATCACAAACGAGGGCTGAGGGTCTTACATTGTCAACTTCCCTTGCTTTGCTAATTGTTTGGACTGACGGCAAACATGGCTGCGGGGATTCCCCCAAGGGCAATAGGTGAGAGTAAGTGGACTTTACGTGTTTGGAACGCACATCTAGAGACCGCAATTGAGAATAGAAAAATGAGATCTGTCATAAAAGTCATTTTCAAATCAATAAAATACTTTATTGCATGAGTAGCCTATTTATTACATGGTATACCCTGCATTTACACTTTGAAAATATCTCACAATATAGACTGTCATGTTTAAGTTGACAAACACCTTCTGATTATTTCTTAAATTGTTTAGTGACATATTGAAAATATATTTTATATCTTTAATAAAAAATAAACAAGAAAGACAGTTGTTGATTAGCCTGTCTTTGCAACTGTATCCTTACAGAGAGGAATTTTGATACTGGTAACTGTAGATGTCATAAATCTAATGAAGCATGTGAAGAACAAAACATGTTAAACTTCAATGAGATGTAATATAGCAGGTTGGTTGGTTGGTTGGTAATGCTATGTGGTGGGAGGTTTGAAACCTGACTCCTTCACTTCATGCTGTTTGCAAATAGGATACCTGTACTTTCCTTAGAATGATTTAAAATATTTTATTAACCAGTTTTCATCTCATCTGAGGAACCCTTTCTCCAAGTGGAACTTCCATCAGTTTCTGTAAAGAAAGAGTTGTATACACTTTCACACAATCTGAACCACAACAAAAACACGACATCAAAATGAAGATTGAAACTATTTAGTGCAAACTTCCAGCGAGGCCACAAGCCTAACTGAGTGATGGATGACTGACCTTCAGCAGTCGATCCTGGTACACCCGGTCGTCCTCCCCCTCCCCTTGTTGCTCCTCCACCTGGTACCTCCTGCAGGCAACTGTCACCTCTTGTTGGTCATAGACAAGAGCGGGATCCAGGGTGTGTCCGTTAATGAGACTAACCAGGTACTCTCTGTAGTGTTTACTGCAATGGCCACACAGAGACAGACATAGTGAGAACAATGGCCACAAACGGAGACAAAGCAAGAACAGCCAACAAAGGTTGTTTAAAAGTGAATATCATGAACTTCTCATGGCATGTCTTCAATACAATTAAACCCACAAGATATGTGTGTGGTAGTGCACAAATAACAAACAATTAGGTATTTTGTGTGTGTGTGTGTGACTCACTCGCAGAGTCCAGCTTCTCCTGGCTGAGTTTGGACTCCACAGGGTGAGTCAATCTGCTGACCTCCCTCATCCTTCTGCTCCATCACTCCACATGCGTCTGAGTCACAGAAAGATAAATTGAAAGTATGGGCAGAAAGAGAAAAAAAATACTAAAGTTCTCACATACAGTGCATTCTGAAAGTATTCAGACCCCTTGACTTTATCCACATTTTGTTACGTTACAGCCTTATTCTAAAATGGATTAAATAAAACATTTTCCTCATCAATCTACACATAATACCCCATTATGGCAAAGCAAAAACAGGATTTTAGCCATTTTTGCACATTTATAAAAAATAAAAAACAGAAACCTTATTTACATAAGTATTCAGACCCTTTGCTATGAGACTCAAAATTGAGCTCAGGTGAATCCTGTTTCCATCGATCATCCTTGAAATGTTTCTACAACTTAATTGGACACACCTGTGGTAAATTCAATTGATTGGACATGACTTAGAAAAGCACACACCTGTCTATATAAAGGTCCCACAGTTGCCAGTGCATGTCAGAGCAAAAACCAAGCCATGAGGTTGAAGGAATTGTACGTAAAGCTCCGAGAACAGGATAGTGTCAAGTCACAGATCTGGGGAAGGGTACCAAAACATTTCTGCAGCATTGAAGGTCCTTAAGAATACAATGGCCTCCATCGTTCTTAAATGGAGGAAGTTTGGAACCACCAAGACTCTTCCTAGAGCTGGCTGCCCTGCCAAACTGTGCAATCGGGGGAGAAGGCCAGATGGAAGCCACTCCTCAGTAAAAGGCACATGACAGCCTGGTTGGAGTTTGCCAAAAGGACTCTCAGACCATGAGAAATAAGATTCTCTGGTCGGATGAAACTAAGATTGAACTGTTTGGCCTGAATGCCAAGCGTCACATCTGGAAGAAACCTGGCACCATCCCTACGGTGAAGCATGGTGGAGGCAGCATCATGCTGTGGGGATGTTTTTCAGTGGCAGGGACTTGGAGACTAGTCAGGATCAAGGGAAAGATGTACGGAGTACAGAGGTTTCCTTGATAAAAAAACCTGCTCCAGGGCGCTCAGGTCCTTAGACTGGGGCAAAGGTTTACCTTCCAACAGGACAACAACCATAAGCACATAGCCAAGAAAATGCAGGAGTGGCTTCGGGACAAGTCTTTGAACGTCCTTGAGTGGCCCAGCTAGAGGCCGGACTTGAACCCGATCTAACATCTCTGGAGAGACCTGAAAATAGCTGTGCAGCGACGCTCCCCATCCAACCTGACAGAGCTTGAGAGGATCTGCAGAGAAGAATGTGAGAAACTCCCCAAATACAAGTGTGCCAAGCTTGTAGCATCATACTTGAGGCTGTAATCATTGCCAAAGGTGCTTCAACAAAGTACTGAGTAAAGGTTCTGAATGCTTATGTAAATGTGATATTTAAATTTTTAATGAATTTGCAAAAGAAATGTGATTTTTCATTATGGGGCATTGTGTGTAGATTGACGAGGGGGAAAAATTGATTTTAGAATAAGGCTGTAATGTAACAAAATGTGGAAAAGGGGTCAAGGGGTCTGAATACTTTCTGAATGCACTGTAAGTGAGGATAAACAGGAGGTCACTCTCACCAGTCTGAGTCCCATTAGGGGGGTCTGTGTTGAACACAACAGCATTCCTCTGTGGACAAAATACAAACACCTCAGCTCAGAAACATAACATTGAAATGACAGCCCTGTAACGTTCCCAGAACATTTCCCATGTAACGTTTTTCAGAACATTCAGTCTGTTACGTTACCCGAACATTCCCTTTGTCATGTTCCCAGAACATCCAGTCTGTAAAGTTCCCCGAACATTTCCCCTGTAACGTTCCCAGAACATTTCTTGTCTCTGTACCTGCAGCAGGGCCTGTAGTCTGACAGGCTCCCAGTCCCTGAGGTAGAAGAGACAGTCTCGTGGGTGATGAGCATGGAGACCTGTGATTTTACACTGGATTGTCTTACACGCCGTCTGACAGAGAGAAGTGGAGGGAGGGAAAGGGGTGAGAAAGAGAGAAAGGAAACAGACATGAGGATGGAGAATGAGAAAGCCCTGGCAGAAAGAGAGATCCTTCCCTCTTACTGAATCAATTTAGTAAGACATTCTGTACTAGATCAGTGGTTCCTAACCAGGGGGTGAGACCATAGGCCTACTGGTAAAATGCACAGGGGTACTTGAAAGGTACTCCGGGCAGAGCACAATTCAGTTGGTGGTACAGTAACCAAAAAAGGATGGGAACCACTGTCCTAGATAATATCCCTGTGCGTGACTTACAGTGTGGAAGGGATTGTTGCAGCCGCTGCAGAACTGGTATCTGCATTGGGAGCAGCTGAAGTGCATGCAGCCCCCTTTGGTCAAGGCATACTGGAACCTGCAGTGAGGACAGGCTATGGAGAGAGATGAGAAGAAGGACCACATCATGGTGTTATAATAATGATGATGGTGGTGAGATGGCATTGTGTGATCTAGGATCAGGTCCTGTCTGTCCATATCATCTTATTTATTGTAATCTAAAAGGGAAATCTGATCCTAGATCAGCACCTACTCTAAAACTCTTTGTGAATATGGGCCAATAACTGCAGGCTGTTTAGGCTGACTGACTCACTGATGCCGTTGTCCCGCAGGAACCCGGCCAGCCCCTGTCTCTGGTAGTCAGGGTCGTTCTCTCTCTTCCACAACTGGAACTGCTCACAGGATACATCCTGGTGCTGAGCTTCCCACTGACACAGAGAGAGAGGGGGAGGGGGGCGAGAGAGCGTGAGAGAGATGGGGAGAAGTACACCTATAGCTCATTTCTTGGCAGTAGTACTGTAGACTACTTTATCACTGACCTCAACCCAGAATCTCTCAGAGCGTTCACAGTCAGTCCACTAACACCCCTATCAGACCACAGCAAAATCACAGTCTACTTAAACAGAGCAATACTCAATCATGAGGCATCAAAGCCAAAGGAACTGAGTAACATTAAGAAATGCTATAGATGGAAGGAATGCAGTTTGGAAACCTACCAAAAAACAATTAGGCAACAACAAATTCAATCCCTTTTAGACAATTTCCTGGGTAAAACGTTCCACTGTAATAGTGAAGGTGTAAACTTGGCAGTAGAAAATCTTAACAGTATATTTGACCTCTCAGCTTCCCTATCAAATCTAAAAATCTCAAATAGAAAACCGAAGAAAATTAACAATAATGACAAATGGTTTGATGAAGAATGCAAAAATCTAAGAAAGAAATTGAGAAACCTGTCCAACCAAAAACATAGAGACCCGGAAAACCTGAGTCTACGCCTTCACTATGGTGAATCACTAAAACAATACAGAAATACACTACGGAAAAAGAAGGAACAGCATGTCAGAAATCAGCTCAATGTAATTGAAGAATCCATAGACTCTAACCACTTCTGGGAAAATTGGAAAACACTAAACAAACAACAACACGAAGAGTTATCTATCCAAAATGGAGATGTATGGATAAACCACTTCTCCAATCTTTTTGGTTCTATAACAAAGAATAAAGAGCAAAAACATATACATGATCAAATACAGATCTTAGAATCAACTATTAAAGACTACCAGAACCCACTGGATTCTCCAATTACATTGAATGAGTTACAGGACAAAATAAAAACCCTCCAACCCAAAAAGGCCTGTGGTGTCGATGGTATCCTCAATGAAATGATCAAATATACAGACAACAAATTCCAATTGGCTATACTAAAACTCTTTAACATCATACTTAGCTCTGGCATCTTCCCCAATATTTGGAACCAAGGACTGATCACCCCAATCCACAAAAGTGGAGACAAATTTGACCCCAATAACTACCGTGGAATATGTGTCAACAGTAACCTTGGGAAAATCCTCTGCATTATTATTAACAGCAGACTCGTACATTTCCTCAATGAAAACAATGTACTGAGCAAATGTCAAATGGGCTTTTTACCAAATTACCGTACAACAGACCATGTATTCACCCTGCACACCCTAATTGACAACCAAACAAACCAAAACAAAGGCAAAGTCTTCTCATGCTTTGTTGATTTCAAAAAAGCCTTCGACTCAATCTGGCATGAGGGTCTGCTATACAAACTGATGGAAAGTGGTGTTGGGGGTAAAACATATGACATTATAAAATCCATGTACACAAACAACAAGTGTGCGGTTAAAATTGGCAAAAAAACACACACATTTCTTCACACAGGGTCGTGGGGTTAGACAGGGATGCAGCTTAAGCCCCACCCTCTTCAACATATATATCAACGAATTGGCGCGGGCACTAGAAAAGTCTGCAGCACCCGGCCTCCCCCTGCTAGAATCCGAAGTCAAATGTCTGCTGTTTGCTGATGATCTGGTGCTTCTGTCACCAACCAAGGAGGGCCTACAGCAGCACCTAGATCTTATGCACAGATTCTGCCAGACCTGGGCCCTGACAGTAAATCTCAGTAAGACCAAAATAATGGTGTTCCAAAAAAGGTCCAGTCACCAGGACCACAAATTCAAATTCCATCTAGACACTGTTGCCCTAGAGCACACAAAAATCTGAGAGACAAGGCAAGAAGGGCATTCTATGCCATCAAAAGAAACATACATTTCAACATACCAATTAGGATTTGGCTAAAAATACTTGAATCAGTCATAGAGCCCATTGCCCTTTATGGTTGTGAGGTCTGGGGTCCGCTCACCAACCAAGACTTCACAAAATGGGACAAACACCAAATTGAGACTCTGCACGCAGAATTCTGCAAAAATATCCTCCGTGTACAACGTAAAACACCAAATAATGCATGCAGAGCAGAATTAGGCCGATACCCACTAATTATCAAAATCCAGAAAAGAGCCATTAAATTCTACAACCACCTAAAAGGAAGCGATTCACAAACCTTCCATAACAAAGCCATCACCTACAGAGAGATGAACCTGGAGAAGAGTCCCTAAGCAAGCTGGTCCTGGGGCTCTGTTCACAAACACAAACACACCCTACAGAGCCCCAGGACAACAGCACAATTAGACCCAACCAAATCATGAGAAAACAAAAAGATAATTACTTAACACATTGGAAAGAATTAACAAAAAAACAGAGCAAACTAGAATGCTATTTGGCCCTACACAGAGAGTACACAGCGGCAGAATACCTGACCACTGTGACCGACCCAAAATTAAGGAAAGCTTTGACTATGTACAGACTCAGTGAGCATAGCCTTGCTATTGAGAAAGGCCGCCGTAGGCAGACATGGCTCTCAAGAGAAGACAGGCTATGTGCTCACTGCCCACAAAATGAGGTGGAAACTGAGCTGCACTTCCTAACCTCCTGCCCAATGTATGACCATATTAGAGATACATATTTCCCCCAGATCACACAGATCCACAAAGAATTCGAAAACAAATCCAATTTTGAAAAACTCCCATATCTACTGGGTGAAATTCCACAGTGTGCCATCACAGCAGCAAGATTTGTGACCTGTTGCCACGAGAAAAGGGCAACCAGTGAAGAACAAACACCATTGTAAATACAACCCATATTTATGCTTATTTATTTTATCTTGTGTCCTTTAACTATTTGTACATTGTATATATATATATATATATATATATATATATATATATATATATAAATAAATAATATGACATTTGTAATGTCTTTACTGGTTTGAAACTTCTGTATGTGTAATGTTTACTGTTCATTTTTGTTGTTTTTCACCTTATATATTCACTTTGTATGTTGTCTACCTCACTTGCTTTGGCAATGTTAACACATGTTTCCCATGCCAATAAAGCCCTTGAATTGAATTGAATTGAATTGAGAAGGAGAAAGAAAGATGGAGAGAGAGACAGGCATCATTATTTAGGTTCCACATACATGTAGCTATGAAATGACACAATAGATGGCAGGCAAGGCAGCAACATGCATCTTTTGTACTTACAGGCTTTTTGCATTGGTTGCAAAAGCTCTTCATACACGTGGGACAGGTGACTTTGAACTGGTTTCCATCATAGATAAACCCAAAGGTGCACTGAGGAGGGAGGAGAAGAGAAGAGAGGGGTGGGTGGGTGAAAAGTTCAGTAGAGAAGTAACTTTATATGTGATGGAGATGGTTAGAAACCCACTCACGTGACAACACCACAGGAACATGGGGTCTTTCATCAGAGCATGCTCGGTCAGCTTCTTGTGGAAGAGCTCGTACACCTCACGATCCAGACAGTCTCGCAGCTAAACACACAACATCAATAACTATGTAATAACCATATAATTGCACAAGCTTCAGCAACACATGATCTCCCCATTTCCATCTGCCTATATCCCTAATAGGGTTGCAAAATTCCAGAAATGTCAAACAGGGAATTTTTTTGTCTTAAATTGATACTTTGGGATTTTGACAATGAGGCCATCTATCTACTTCCCCAGAGTCAGATGAACTTGTGGATACCACTTGTATGTCTCTGTGTCCAGTATAAAGGAAGAAGAAGTCGTTTCAAGAGCCAATGCCAACTAGCATTAGCACAATGGCTGGAAGTCTATGGATATATACAGTTGAAGTCGGAAGTTTACATACACTCCACAAATGTCTTGTTAGCAAACTGTAGTTTTGGCAAGTTGGTTAGGACATCTACTTTGTGCATGACTCAAGTCATTTTTCCAACAATTGTTTACAGACAGATTATTTCACTTACAATTCACTGTATCACAATTCCAGTGGGTCACAAGTTTACATACACTAAGTTGACTGTGCCTTTAAACAGATTGGAAAATTCCAGAAAATTATTCCATGGCTAGCTGCTGATAGGCTAACTGACAACATTTGAGCCAATTGGAGGTGTACCCGTGGATGTATTTCAAAGCCTACCTTCAAACTCAGTGCCTCATTGCTTGACATCATTGGAAAATCAAAAGAAATCAGCCAAGACCTCACAAAAAAAATGGTAGACCCCCACAAGTCTGGTTCATCCTTGGGAGCAATTCCCAAACGCCTGAAGGTACTACATTCATCTGTACAAATAGTACAAATAGTACGCAAGTATAAACACAATGGGACCACGCAGCCATCATACCGCTCAGGAAGGAGATGCGTTCTGTGTCCTAGAGATAAACGTACTTTGGTGTGAAATGTGCAAATCAATCCCAGAACAACAGCAAAGGTCCTTGTGAAGATGCTGGAGGAAACGGGTACAAAAGTATCTATATCCACAGTAAAACGAGTCCTATATCGACATAACCTGAAAGGCTGCTCAGCAAGGAAGACACCACTGCTCCAAAACCACCATAAAAAAGCCAGACTATGGTTTGCAACTGCACATGGGGACAAATATTGTACTTTTTGGAGAAATGTCCTCTGGTCAGATGAAACAAAAATAGAACTGTTTGGCCATAATAACCATTATGTTTGGAGGAAAAAGGGGGAGGCTTGCAAGCCAAAGAACACCATCCCAACCTTGAAGCACGGGAGTTGCAGCATCGTGTTGTGGGGGTGCTTTGCTGCAGGAGGGACTGGTGCACTTCACAAAATAGATGGCATCATGAGGTAGGAAAATTACGTGGATATATTGAAGCAACATCTCAAGACATCAGTCAGAAAGTTAAAGCTTGGTCGCAAATGGGTCTTCCAAATGGACAATGGCCCCAAGTATACTTCCAAAGTTGTGGCAAAATGGCTTAAGGACAACAAAGTCAAGGTATTAGAGTGGCCATCCCAAAGCCCTGTCCTCAATTCCATAGAACATTTGTAGGCAGAACTGAAAAAGCGTGTGTGAGCAAGGAGGCCAACAAACCTGACTCAGTTACACCAGCTCTGTCAGGAGGAATGGGACAAAATTCACCCAACTTATTGTGGGAGGCTTGTGGAAGGCTACCTGAAACATTTGACCCAAATTAAACAATTTAAAGTCAATGCTACCAAATACTAATTGTGTGTATGTAAACTTCTGACCCACTGGGAATGTGATGAAAGAAATAAAAGCTGAAATAAATAATTCTCACTACTATTATTCTGACATTTCACATTCTTAAAATAAAGTGGTGATCCTAACTCACCTAAAACAGGGTTCTTTACTAGGATTAGATGTCAGGAATGGTGAAAAACTGAGTTTCAATGTATTTGGCTAAGGTGTATGTAAACTTCAGACTTCAACTGTACTAGCATGCTTGCAGATTCCCATAGACTTCCAGTGCATTGTCTAGCGAAACTACCTCCAACTTCGTTCATACTGGACACAGTATCCACAAATTCATCTGACTATGTGGAAGTAGATAAAGGGCATCAAGTATCCATTTAATATGTTGCTGTCTAGTACTGTTTTTTTGCTAGCTAGGGCCATCTACTTTAGGTGCTGCCTCTCCCCAGTAGCCTACTTGGTGTGTGAACTGCTCACAACTAGCAGATGATTGTTGACACATCAACCAGGATGAAGGGGCAGGGCAATTTGTGACTGTTGTTTTGGTCATCAGTCAGCGGCGGTGTTGTCAGCAAAACAATTTTGTAGTTTTGGCAACTATGTGTTTTCTATCCCAGTTTGCTCCTCTCCCTGTAGGCTTTACAGACTCTCCCCATCCCTTGGCTGCAACCATTCTAATTTAGTGTACCCTGCACACACAACCCATGTGGAATTCCTGGTTTCCGGCAGCGTTTGGAACTGCTGATCTGCGGTAAAGATCACCAAGTTAATCTCAGCCTATGCTGACCTTTATTCAGTCCCTAGACTTTTTGGCCCTGATGGAAACATCACCACAGTGAACACTGCTACTCCAGCTGCTCTCTCTTCATCTGACTATGTTTTCTCTCATAGCCTGACAGAATCTGGTCGTTGCGATGGTGGCACAAGGCTACTCATTCATCCTAAATAGAGATTTTCTCTTTTCTCCCTCTCTCACTTGTCCATCTCCTTATTTGAATTATATGCTGTCACTGTCACTTGTCCACTCAAGTGTAAGATTATTGTCATCTACTGTATTGCCCACCAGGTGCCCTTAGAGAGTTCCTCAATGAGCTTGACACCTTGATAAACTATTTTCCTGAAGATGGCTCACCGTTCTTGGTACTGGGTGACTTCAACCTCCCGACGTCTGCCTTCGATTCATTTCTTTCCCTTCCTTACCTCTTTTGACCTCCCCCCCCTCATGTGGCAGGCAATACGCTTGACCTCATCTATACTAGAGGCTGTTTGCCGACTAATCTCACGGCAGTCTTCCGCTCAAGGCAGTCCTCCTCTCTGCATGCCTAGCAAATATCTCAGCTTGGATGTCGGCCCGCTACCTCAAGCTCAACCTCGACAAAATGGAGCTGCTCTTCCTCCCGGGGAAGGCCTGCCCGCTCCAAGGCCTCTCCATCACGGTTGACAACTCCACAGGGTCCCCTTCCGGAGTGCAAAAAACCTTGGCTTGACCCTGGACAACACCCTGTTGTTCTCTGCAAACACCAACGCAGTGACTCGCTCCTGCAGGTTCGTGCTCTACAACATCTGTAGAGTACAACCCTACCTCACACAGGAAACGATGCAGGTCCTAATCCAGGCACTTGTCATCTCTCGTCTGGACTACTGCAACTCGGTGGCTGGGCTCCCCGTTGGTGCCACCAGGCCCCTGCAATTTCTCCAGAACGATGCAGCCCGCTTTGTGTTCAACCTTCCCATGTCACCCCGCTCCTCCGCACACGCCACTGGCTTCCAGTCAAAGCTCGAGTCCACTACAATACCATGGTGCTTACCTATGGAACAGCACCTTCCTACCTTCAGGCTCTGTTCAAACCCTACACCCCAACCCAAGTACTCTGCTCAGCCCAGTCCAAACTCTTCTCTCTCCTGGCACCCCAATGGTAGAACCATCTTCATAAATCCCTGCCCATCTTCATAAAACATCTGAAAACCCTACCTCTCAAAGAGTATCTTAAATAATCCCACTGCACCACTCTCCCCCAACAAAAAAAAGAAACTACTAACACTCACACTTAACTTTTCCCCCCTACTAGCACTGACTTTGCTGATAGCTACTTTATTGAGGGATAATGTACTTACTATGCCTGTGATGTGGTTGTCCCACCTAGCTATCTTAAGATGGATGCACTACTGTAATAAGAGTGTCTGCTAAATGTAAAAATGTCAAATGTAGAAAAATCCCTTGTATCTCTAAATCTTTCTATGTATGTATGTACAACGGCTTGATTTGTTTGATCGTAGCTAGCTACATAGCTAGCTACATAGCCGTCTTTGTATCAAAGATAATTGTGTAGTCTAGAGCGATTTCCTAGGTTAGCTAGCCAGCTATTGTCGTTCTTTTAACGCAACGTAACGTAATCAACACTGCTAGCTAGCCAGCTAGCCCCGAATAGCAGCACAGTAGAAACTATTACACTCAATGGAACGACTTGATTAGTGTAGTGTCAACAACGCAGCCAATGCCAGCTAGCCTACATAGTCAACAACGCAGCCTCTGCCAGCTAGCCTACTTCAGCAGTACTGTATCATTTTAATCATTTTAGTCAATAAGATTCTTGCTACGTAAGCTTAACTTTCTGAACACTCGAGACGTGTAGTCCACTTGTCATTCCAATCTCCTTTGCATTAGCGTAGCCTCTTGTGTAGCCTGTCAACTATGTGTCTGTCTATCCCTGTTCTCTCCTCTCTGCACAGACCATACAAACGCTCCACACCGCGTGGCCGCGGCCACCCTAATCTGGTGGTCCCAGCGCGCACGACCCACGTGGAGTTCCAGGTCTCCGGTAGCCTCTGGAACTGCCGATCTGCGGCCAACAAGGCAGAATTCATCTCAGCCTATGCCTCCCTCCAGTCCCTCGACTTCTTGGCACTGACGGAAACATGGATCACCACAGACAACACTGCTACTCCTACTGCTCTCTCTTCGTCTGCCCACGTGTTCTCGCACACCCGAGAGCTTCTGGTCAGCGGGGTGGTGGCACCGGGATCCTCATCTCTCCCAAGTGGTCATTCTCTCTTTCTCCCCTTACCCATCTGTCTATCGCCTCCTTTGAATTCCATGCTGTCACAGTTACCAGCCCTTTCAAGCTTAACATCCTTATCATTTATCGCCCTCCAGGTTCCCTCGGAGAGTTCATCAATGAGCTTGATGCCTTGATAAGCTCCTTTCCTGAGGACGGCTCACCTCTCACAGTTCTGGGCGACTTTAACCTCCCCACGTCTACCTTTGACTCATTCCTCTCTGCCTCCTTCTTTCCACTCCTCTCCTCTTTTGACCTCACCCTCTCACCTTCCCCCCTACTCACAAGGCAGGAAATACGCTCGACCTCATCTTTACTAGATGCTGTTCTTCCACTAACCTCGTTGCAACTCCCCTCCAAGTCTCCGACCACTACCTTGTATCCTTTTCCCTCTCGCTCTCATCCAACACTTCCCACACTGCCCCTACTCGGATGGTATCGCACCGTCCCAACCTTCGCTCTCTCTCCCCCGCTACTCTCTCCTCTTCCATCCTATCATCTCTTCCCTCTGCTCAAACCTTCTCCAACCTATCTCCTGATTCTGCCTCCTCAACCCTCCTCTCCTCCCTTTCTGCATCCTTTGACTCTCTATGTCCCCTATCCTCCAGGCCGGCTCGGTCCTCCCCTCGAGCTCCGTGGCTCGACGACTCATTGCGAGCTCACAGAACAGGGCTCCGGGCAGCCGAGCGGAAATGGAGGAAAACTCGCCTCCCTACGGACCTGACATCCTTTCACTCCCTCCTCTCTACATTTTCCTCTCTCTCTCTCTGCTGCTAAAGCCACTTTCTACCACTCTAAATTCCAAGCATCTGCCTCTAACCCTAGGAAGCTCTTTGCAACCTTCTCCTCCCTCCTGAATCCTCCCCCCCTCCTCCCTCTCTGCAGATGACTTCGTCAACCATTTTGAAAAGAAGGTCGACGACATCCGATCCTCGTTTGCTAAGTCAAACGACACCGCTGGTTCTGCTCACACTGCCCTACCCTGTGCTCTGACCTCTTTCTCCCCTCTCTCTCCAGATGTAATCTCGCGTCTTGTGACGGCCGGCCGCCCAACAACCTGCCCGCTTGACCCTATCCCCTCCTCTCTTCTCCAGACCATTTCCGGAGACCTTCTCCCTTACCTCACCTCGCTCATCAACTCATCCCTGACCGCTGGCTACGTCCCTTCCGTCTTCAAGAGAGCGAGAGTTGCACCCCATCTGAAAAAAACCTACACTCGATCCCTCCGATGTCAACAACTACAGACCAGTATCCCTTCTTTCTTTTCTCTCCAAAACTCTTGAACGTGCCGTCCTTGGCCAGCTCTCCCGCTATCTCTCTCAGAATGACCTTCTTGATCCAAATCAGTCAGGTTTCAAGACTAGTCATTCAACTGAGACTGCTCTTCTCTGTATCACGGAGGCGCTCCGCACTGCTAAAGCTAACTCTCTCTCCTCTGCTCTCATCCTTCTAGACCTATCGGCTGCCTTCGATACTGTGAACCATCAGATCCTCCTCTCCACCCTCTCCGAGTTGGGCATCTCCGGCGCGGCCCACGCTTGATTGCGTCCTACCTGACAGGTCGCTCCTACCAGGTGGCGTGGCGAGAATCCGTCTCCACACCACGTGCTCTCACCACTGGTGTCCCCCAGGGCTCTGTTCTAGGCCCTCTCCTATTCTCGCTATACACCAAGTCACTTGGCTCTGTCATAACCTCACATGGTCTCTCCTATCATTGCTATGCAGACGACACACAATTAATCTTCTCCTTTCCCCCTTCTGATGACCAGGTGGCGAATCGCATCTCTGCATGTCTGGCAGACATATCAGTGTGGATGACGGATCACCACCTCAAGCTGAACCTCGGCAAGACGGAGCTGCTCTTCCTCCCGGGGAAGGACTGCCCGTTCCATGATCTCGCCATCACGGTTGACAACTCCATTGTGTCCTCCTCCCAGAGCGCTAAGAACCTTGGCGTGATCCTGGACAACACCCTGTCGTTCTCAACTAACATCAAGGCGGTGGCCCGTTCCTGTAGGTTCATGCTCTACAACATCCGCAGAGTACGACCCTGCCTCACACAGGAAGAGGCGCAGGTCCTAATCCAGGCACTTGTCATCTCCCGTCTGGATTACTGCAACTCGCTGTTGGCTGGGCTCCCTGCCTGTGCCATTAAACCCCTACAACTCATCCAGAACGCCGCAGCCCGTCTGGTGTTCAACCTTCCCAAGTTCTCTCACGTCACCCCGCTCCTCCGCTCCCTCCACTGGCTTCCAGTTGAAGCTCGCATCCGCTACAAGACCATGGTGCTTGCCTACGGAGCTGTGAGGGGAACGGCACCTCAGTACCTCCAGGCTCTGATCAGGCCCTACACCCAAACAAGGGCACTGCGTTCATCCACCTCTGGCCTGCTCGCCTCCCTACCACTGAGGAAGTACAGTTCCCGCTCAGCCCAGTCAAAACTGTTCGCTGCTCTGGCCCCCCAATGGTGGAACAAACTCCCTCACGACGCCAGGACAGCGGAGTCAATCACCACCTTCCGGAGACACCTGAAACCCCACCTCTTTAAGGAATACCTAGGATAGGATAAAGTAATCCCTCTCACCCCCCCCCTCCCCCTTAAAAGATTTAGATGCACTACTGTTCCACTGGATGTCATAAGGTGAATGCACCAATTTGTAAGTCGCTCTGGATAAGAGCGTCTGCTAAATTACTTAAATGTAAATGTAAATGTATGTATGTATGTATGTATGTATGTATGTACCTGGATGTCCAGGGTGGAGAAGTAGCTGTCCAGGTGCTCGGGGTCGTTGATGTCTGGTCCTGCGCACACGGGACACACCATGTCTCTGATGTGTTTGTCTCTCACAGCGATGGTGAAGTGCTGCGTGAAACAGTCGTGGCACACCGAGCACTGACACGAGGTCAGGGACTGCATCTGTGAGAGGTACAGAGAATTCATACAGGATAAAAAGGAACAATTTAAAGTCCATAGGACTATTGACTGACAAGGCAATACAGATACAGGGAGGAGGTAATAAGAGCTCATCATCCACCCCAAGGCAAAGACAGAGCCCCAGCAGCCCACCTTGCTGTGGGGGAAGATGCCGAGGCAGCAGGGACACTCCTTGTTGAGGAGGCGGCGGAGGAACTCCCTGTCCTGGGACTCCTTGACAGCCTGGATGACGTCCTCCAGGGAGTACTGGGCATCAGGCTCCTGGAGTAGAGACAGGGCCAGCTCACAGCGCCCCCAGCTGGGCAGCTCGTACAACGCCAGCAGGCGCCTGCACATCCGCTTAGGTAACACAATGTAGGTTCACGGTGATTAACAATCAGGTTATTTGTTTTGTGTGTGTGGTCTTGAAAAATGTAGTTCATTGAGTTCTGCTGGCTCTCGTGTACACACACACCTGTTTGTCGGGGCTCTTTGCATCGATAGGGGCCACTGGCTGGTCGCTCCAGATGCGCTGGTGGAAGGGCTCCAGGAGGGGCCGCTGCAGCACGGACAGAGCCCCCTGCACCTCTCCTCCACTCAGACGCAGAGCCTCCTCACACTGGGACGCCTCCCGGAAACCCAGAGAACGCAGCTCGCGCATCTACACACACCAGAGACAGACGCAGTTGGACTGGATACTGCAGTGGATGTACTTTGCATATAGGCTTAAACAGACAAACTCAGTAAACTCTAAGATCTTGGTTACTTGAGTTGATATCAAAAGTATTTAGTCATATCTGTCTAGAGTGACCATTTGGGTCAGGTGACATGTCTGGTTCTCACCTTGACCTCTCTGTCTCTGAGCAGCTGACGGACTGCTCTCTCAGTGTCGCCTCCTGCTGCCAGCCATGCCTGCTTGGCCTCAACCCTGGACAGCCGCACCCCCTCACCCAGCAGCACACTGGGACTCTGCTGCTCTGTCGAACCTCCATCCCGCTCGGTGTTATCCTGCGGCCCAGAAACCCCTGCTTTGTAGTTCTGCAAAGCAGCCGAAGCCGCCATGGCACAGATCTCCTCCAGTAGGTGGGGCAGCTCTGATTTCAGCCAATCGCAGGGGTTGACGTTGCTGCCTCCGGAAACGCAAAGGGCTGCGTAGACCTCCTCTGGGCCCACTCCATTTTTCTCTCCCTCCTGAGGAAGAACATTAGGTTAAAAGTTAGAAAATATAGTAGCAGTTAATCTGGTTTTAATTCACATTGTGTCCATTTGTACTCCACCTACTCGTATTTGATGGACAAGTTTCAGCCCTTCATCCCTCATCAGGTTCTGTCTCTTGATGTCGATGTTCACCCTGGGAGGGATCTGGGGATGGAGTTGGGGTGTAGAAGGTGAGGCTAAGTCTTTGATCGGAGACTGCAGGGGGAGGGACTTGAGGCTGGTGCCTGCAGGATCTTTACACGGCAAGTTGCACATCTCACAAACCACTACAGGCTGAGAGTTCACATAGGTGCAGAACTGACACATCCACTAAAGAGCGAGAGAGACAGCATGGGAGGGGGGGGGAGTGAAAGATTAAAACAGAAAAGATACGCTGGAATGATTATGTCTCAGAGCATTCCAATTGTAGAGAGTATTTAAACCACTGGGGGGTCAAACCTCTGTTTCGTTATCTGACGTGGGTCCTTGCATGGAGAGTACTGGAGTACTGGGGAGTACTGGAGTACTGGGGAGTACTGGCGTGATAGAGGGACGGGTGGCCAGACGGGGGCGCTCACACACCTCACACAGTATACTGCTGCCCTGGTTCACGACAGTACAGCTCTTACACTGCCATTCTACGAGAGAGGTCAGATAGACTAGATAAACAGATAACCTGGTATTGATCTAGCTCAGTTTCTAGCTATGTCTGTATAATTACATTACTGATGTATTATCAATGCTATGGAGGCACAGATGATGTGAACACCTCAAACAGGATAGGATAGGTGACTGACATGTTTTAATGAACGTCACATGAAAACTATTCATCAGTTGACCCGTGTATATGGAATGTGACCTGCGCTGGATGGCGGTTGCACAGGGTCCTCCTGAACTATAAGGGAAGCGAGGGCAAGTCGGGGTCGTTCACAGGTCACACACAGCACGGCCTTCACCTCGTTGACTGTAGTGCACTGAGCACACTCCCACAAGGAAAAAGAGTGGCTGAAAAAGAGAAGAAATGCGAGTGAGAGGAAGAAGTGATTTGGTGTGAGTGAGTACATACACGCGCGTGGAGTAAAATATTAACCCTTCCTAATTTCTAACCTTAAAGCTCTTTTTGGTTTGGCAACCACTGTCCTGTTGTGACCCCCGCGGTCAGGGTGAGAATGGTACAGTCTGTCACACTCCAAACACAGCCTCTGAGAACAGGTGGAGCAATGGGCAGAGACTTGGGACACACCACAGAGGATACAGGTCTCTACGGGGGGGGGGGGGGGGTGATCAGTGTTACTTTACATATTGATAGGATGGAATATTCAAAGAAATCTAAGCTATGACCCATATCTTACCCTGTATTCTATCTCTCCTGTGATTGGCTCTGGACGGGTGGTGGTGGTAGAGGAGGTCACATGACTGACAGAAAGGAAGATAACCACAGGCCGGGCAGAGGAGAGAGGGAGTGGCACCGCACAAATCACACATCCCATCTTTGAGAGAAAGAGAGAGAGAAAGAAAGAAGAAATAATGGGTTTGTCATCCGCTGACAGTACAACACATTGGCCAGATGACACATGCTGGCGGGCAGAAAGCAAGGTGACAGGTAGACTGGTACAGGGAATGACTGCTTGTCTCACCAGTAGGAGTGGTGGGGACATGTCTTAGTCCAGAACTGGTAGCATGTTTGGGTGGAGGAGATAGCGGCTGAAGGTCTTTCCCCCTGTCCCCGTGCTCCTCTCCTAGTGGAATGACCACCACATCAGACATCATCTCTGGTTCATCCTGAGGAGAGTCAAATAGCCATTAGTCAGCATGACAACACTAAAACCAGAAAGAGGTAGAGGTATAAACCGATGAACCACCAACTGTATGTTACACAGACCTGGGTTATCTTCTGTAGATCAGGGGATGGGAGGATATTGCTGTACATTTCTGGGTGAGCATGTGTACCCTGACAGGCAAAACACAACACATTACCTCATAACAGAGCAAACATGGAAACATGTCTTTGTGGTCATATTCAAATTGAGAATGACACAAATGTAAAAATAGATTTCACACCTTGATGAGCATGTCCATTTCCATGCGCAGGATCATGACCTCAATGGTCACCGCAGCAACCTTCTCAACGTCTGGATGTGTGACATCATCAGGGAAGCTGAGCCCGTCTGGCTGCTGATTGGTGTAACCGTAAAGAAATAGGACTGACTTGCCACCCTGTAGAAAAGAAAGCAGCCCATTGACTCAAATTAGTGAAAAAGTCAACTCAAATGCTTTTAATATCAGTGGGTCTATGACCTACTAAGGCACTCTAAACATCTCTTATTGATCCACTCCCTTTTTCAACCATCTGACAATTCATAGTGAAATCAATGGATGAGATGACCTTCAGACTCTGTAATCTGTACTACGCATAAGGAAGTCAATCATTATACTGTAAGAATAGGGTTCCTGACAGGGTTTAGAGTGGCCTGTCTGTCTCTTCACCTTGATTTCGTCCACGGTGGTCCTGAAAACGGGGTTGTTGTGTTTGACGCTCCGCCAGTACCTGGGCCTGCTGGGGCTGGTCAGGTTACAGCCATACTTCTCCAGGATACTCAAGGCTTTAATTAGCCGACCCAAAGACTCTAGGACCTGTGGAGGGAGGGGAGCAGAAGTGCAGACAGGGAGAAAGAGAGCATCGCTATGTGAAGACGGTAAGGAGGCACATAATGTGAAACGAGGAATACAGTTGAATGTCAAAACATGCCTCACCTCTTGCCTTCTGTGCCCTGTGATGTTCTCTGTCACCATGGTCTGCGCTGTGATGTGGTGAAACTTGTCAGACAGGGACAGGGGGATGTTAGCCATGACCTGGACATCATCCTCTACCACCTGGGCAGAGCCTGAAGAGGATAGGAGGGACTCAGCTCTCCTCCGCACCTCCTCAAATGGGACAGACTGGGTACTCATCATTCAGACTCTGGGGGAGAGAGAGAGATAAATAAGGACAGTATGGTAAACTCCGGGCTGGGATTGTTGGCTGATATACAGTACATACGGAAAGTATTCAGACCCCTTGACTTTTTCCACATTTTGTTACATTACAGCCTTATTCTAAAATGGATTAAATAATAAATGTTCCTCATCAATCTACACACAATAATACCCCATAATGACAAAGCAAAAACAGGTTTTTCTAAATGTTTGCAAATGTATAAAAATCAAAAACAGAAATACCTTATTTACATAAGTATTCAGACTCGTTATGAGACTCGAAATTGAGCTCAGGTGCATCCTGTTTCCATTGATCATCCTTGAGATGTTTCCACAACACGATTGGAGTCCACCTGAGATTCAATCGATTGGACATGATTTGAAAAAAGCACACACCTGTCTATATAAAGTTCCACAGTTGACAGCGCAGTCAGAGCAAAAACCGAGCCATGAGGTTGAAGGAATTGTCTGTAGAGCTCCGAGACAGGATAGTGTTGAGGCACAGATCTGGGGAAGGGTAACAAAAAAATTCTGCAGCATTGAAAATCTCCAAGAACAAAGTGGCCTCCATCATTCTTAAATGGAAAAAGTTTGGAACCACCAAGACTCTTCCTAGAGCTGGCCGCCCAGCCAACTGAGCAATCGGGGGAGAAGGGCCTTGGTCAGGGAAGTGACCAATAACCTGATGGTCACTCTGACAGAGCTCTACAGAGTTCCTCTGTGGAGCTGGGAGAACCTTCCAGAAGAACAACCATCTTTGCAGCACTCCACCAATCAGGCCTTTATGGTAGAGTGGCCAGACGGAAGCCACTCCTCAGTAAAAGGCACATGACAGCCCGCTTGGAGTTTGCCAAAAGGCACCCAAAGATTCTCAGACCATGAGAAACAAAATTCTCTGGTCTGATGAAACCAAGGTTGAACTCTTTGGCCTGAATGCCAAGGGTCACGTCTGGAGGAAACCTGGCACCATTCCTACGGTGAAGCATGGTGGTGGCAGCATCATGCTGTGGGGATGTTTTTCAGCGACAGGGACTGGGAGACTAGTCAGGATCAAGGGAAAGATGAACCGAGCAATGTACAGAGAGATCCTTGATGAAAACCTGCTCCAGAGCGCTCAGGACCTCAGACTGGGGAATAGGTTCACCTTCCAACAGGACAACAACACTAAGCACAAGGCCAAGACCACGCAGGAGTGGCTTCGGGACAAGTCTCTGAATGTCCTTGAGTGAACCTGATCTAACATCTCTGGAGAGACCTGAAAATAGCTGTGCAACGACTCCCCATTCATCCTCTCAAGCTCTGTCAGGTTGTAACTCCCCAAATACAGGTGTGCCAAGCATGTAGCGTCATACCCAAGAAGACTCAAGGCTGTAATCGCTGCCAAAGGTGCTTCAACAAAGTACTGAGTAAAGGTTCTGAATACTTACATAAATCTCTGCAGCCGATGTGAGTAAGCCCTTTAAGCAGGTCAACATTCACAAGACCTTAGGGCCAGACGGATTACCAGGACGTGTACTCCGAGCATGCTCTGACCAACTGGCAAGTGTCTTCACTGACATTTTCAACCTCTCCCTGTCTGATTCTGTAATACCAACATGTTTCAAGCAGACCACCATAGTCCCTGTGCCCAAGAACACTAACGTAACCTGCCTAAATGACTGCTGACCCGTAGCACTAACGTCTGTAGCCGTGAAGTACTTTGAAAGGCTAGCCATGGCTCACATCAACACCATTATCCCAGAAACCCTAGACCTCTCCAATTCACATACCGCCCCAACAGATCCACAGATGATGCAATCTCTATTGCACTCCACACTGCCCTTTCACACCTGTACAAAAGGAACACCTATGTGAGAATGCTATTCATTGACTACAGCTCAGCGTTCAACGCCATAGTGCCCTCAAAGCTCATCACTATGCTAAGGACCCTGGGACTAAACACCTCCCTATGCAACTGGATCCTGGACTTCCTGACGGAACGCCTCCAGGTGGTAAGGGTAGGTAACAACACATCCGCCACGCTGATCCTCAACACGGGGGCTCCTCAGGGGTGCATGCGCAGTCCCCTCCTGTACCCCCTGTTCACTCATGACTGCAGGGCCAGGCACGACTCCAACACCATCATTAAGTTTGCAGATGACACAAGAGTGATCACATGCCTGATCACCGACAACGATGAGACAGCCTATAGGGAGGAGGCCAGAGACCTGACCGTGTGGTGCAAGAACAACAACCTCTCCCTCAACATGATCAAGATAAAGGAGAGGATTGTGGACTACAGGAAAAGGAGGACCGAGCACACCCACATTCTCATCGACAGAGCTGAAGTGGAGCAGGTTGAGAGCTTCAAGTTCCTTGGCGTCCACATCAAAGTTCCTTGGCACTACAAAACCTATTCCACCTCAGGAGACTCAGAAATGTTTGGCATGGGTCCTCAGATCCTCAAAAGGTTCTACAGCTGCACCATCGAGAGCATCCTGACGGGTTGCATCACTGCCTGGTATGGCAACTGCTCGGCCTCCGAGCGCAAGGCACTACAGAGAGTAGTGTGTATGCCAAGCTTCCTGCCATCCAGGACCTCTATACCAGGCGGTGTCACCAAGCTTCCTGCCATCCAGGACCTCTATACCAGGCGGTGTCAGAGGAAGGCCATAAAAATCGTCAAAGACTCCAGCCACCATAGTCATAGACTGTTCTCTCTACTACTGCACGGCAAGCAGTACCGAAGTACAAAGTCTAGATCCAAGAGGCTTCTAAACAGCTTCTACCCCCAAGCCATAAGATCGACTATCCGGTGCCCCTGCACAATGACTCTGTACCGGTACCCCCTGTATATAGCCTTGCTATTGTTATTTTACAGCTGCTCTTTAATTATTTGTGACTTTTATTTCTTATTTTTTGTAGGTATTTTTCATAAAACAGCATTGTTGGTAAGTATTTGGCGCATGTGACAAATACATTTGGATTTGATTTGTTTATGAGTTGTTTTTTTTTTTTTTTTACATTTGCAAAAATGTCAAAACTTTTTTTTGCTTTGTCATTATGGGGTATTGTGTGTAGATTGATGAGGGCGGAAACAATTTAATCCATTTTAGGCTGTAGTGTAACAAAATGTGGAAAAAGTCAAAGGGTCTGAATACTTTCCGAATGCACTGTAGTACTGTCTTCAATGTAGCTAGCTTGTTAGTTGAGTGTACTGTCTATGTAGCTAACGTTACTCTCTCTACTGTGAAGATTGAAGTATATTGAAGTTAGCTATTATTATCTCAAAATGACACAGTGACACTAGATAGCTGTAAACTTTATAGTTAGTACATGTACTGAAATTGAAGTGGAAAATGTAGTTGGCCGGTAAGTGTTAATCTGACCATGCGTCAGCTAATTTATTATTAAATGACTGGCTAGCAAGTTGAAATCGAAAGTGTATAATGACAGCCAGATCAGTGCTTACTTTAATCTTCAAGGTTTCCAGATGTATTTTATGATCCAGGTCCTTATGAATCCAATAGACTTAAATATCAAGGCAAAATGTAGCTACATTTCCAGAGTCACGTCGGTCTTCTGAACCATTTCTTCAAAAGCATAAAGTCAAAACAACAGTAAAGTAGAAATGTAGTTGACGCGGAAGTTATCGAGAGGGGCGGCACAGAAGGAGACAAAATCTTTGGGGGTAGTATGTAGGTTAAACCTCGAGGTACACTACCCTCTAGTGGTCATATATATAATATCAGTTACTGTAATGCACTGACTTGAGTTCACAACATTGTTATTACATTGTTATAAATCAATCACTCAGTCCATGTTTTGGACACTTCGTTTTCTTTACGACAGTCAAATTTACAACTGAAGTCCACAAACTGCCGTTCAAGTATTCTTCTTGGAACTGAACACAAAACACTATCTTAGTGTTTTGCTCTCCAGGCTGTATCACAACCGGCAGTGATTGAGCGTCCCCATAGGGCGGCACACAATTGGCCCAGCGTCATCCAGGTTTGGCCGGTGTGGGCCGTCATTGTAATTATTAATTTGTTGTAAACTGACCTCCCTAGTTAAATAAAGGTTAAATAATACAACATTTAAAAAAATATTTCTTAGAAACATTACTTTTCATGGTTGGACTGCTTTCAATAATTATCTTAAAGACCAGTTCAACTCTTCTGTGCGTAAGCTTTTATTTATTAAGATATATGCAGTGCTTGAGCTCCTGTTCCTCTTATAGAATATTAGTTCAAAAGTATTGTGGAGCTACTGCGCCTAAATGTAAACACTACCGACACCCAAAATGAGTACTGGAACCAATTTCAGTCCAAGTCAAGCACGGTCTATATCAGGGCTCTCCAACCCTGTTCCTGGAGATCTACCCTCCTGTAGATTTTCACTCCAACCCCAGTTGTAACCAACCTGATTCATCTTATCAACCAACCCTGGTCTATATGCCCAATTTACAATGTCCAAAGATTATACTATCTTTGTTCTACCACCAAAGGAAGCAACTGCTATTTGAGTAAATGTAGTGCCTTCTCATCATGACATGGCAAGAAGAACTCATAGTGTCTTTGAAGTTAATGCAATGACAATGATAATATCAACCATAGGGTAGTGGTCAGTATCAGGGCTTGAACAACAAAAGGACTCTACAACCTTTTCTTCAGGTGAGGGCCTGTATGTGAGAAGGGATATGATTCTCAATTTGACTACATTCACTGATATCTAACCCAGGCCTGTACTAACATATTAGGGTCTGAAGAGCATCCACAGGGCACTGGTGACAGATTGAGATTTATACGAATGCCAATGCAGGTCCATTGCCGAATCCAGGCAGTTCATTGCCCATGACTTTGCACTCTAGTTAGCATCTAGAGTATTCATCATGTATTGGTGCTGCTGGTGACTTGCTATTGCCAGAAAGTGCCATTAGTGGCACTGAAGATGTGATGCCCCTTATACCATTCACACTCGATACATTTTGGGCCAAGCACAACAGACCTCCATCACGCATCACTTAGATTGGCCTCGGATCTGGAACCTGATACCCATTTATCAGACTAATCACACCTTCAGATCAGGACAAACATGTGGGTTGTTAAAGGAATTACCCACCGTAACATACAGAAGTTCTCTGAGAGGACTCTAAAAGGTTGAGGATATGTAATACTTTAGAAACATCAAATTAATAAAGACTGACAGAAAAAGCTAAACTCAAGATTTCAATTATATCTAAGTGCCTTTGAAAGGATAGCAACACCACATTTTCGACTCAGAGGGTGCTACAGCTTTATAATATACACTACCATTTAAAGGTTTAGGGTCACTTAGAGATGTCCTTGTTTTTGAAAGAAAAGCACATTTTTTCTCCATTAAAATAACATCGAATTGATCAGAAATACAGTGTAGACATTGTTAATGTTGTAAATGACTATTGTAACTGGAAACTGCAGATTTTTTATAGAATATCTACATAGGCTTATATAGGCCCATTATCAGATACCATCACTCCTGTGTTCCAATGGCACATTGTGTTAGCTAATCTAGTTAGTTTTTCATTTAAAAAAACTTAGATTAGCCTCACAAGTCCTCAACAGGCAACTCCATTAAGTAGTATCCGCAAAATACCAGTCTCAACGTCAACAATGAGACGACTCCAGGATGCTGGCCTTCTACGCAAAGTTACAAAGAAAAAAAACATGTCTCAGACTGGCCAATGTCTCAGACTGGCCAAAATAAAAGATTAAGATGGGTAAAAGAACACCGACACCGGACAGAGGAACTCTGCCTAGAAGGCCAGCATCCTGGAGTCGTCTCTTCACTGTTGACGTTGAGACTGGTGTTTTGCGGGTACTATTTGATGAAGCTGCCAGTTGAGAACTTGTGAGGCGTCTGTTTCTCAAACTAGACAATCTAATGTACTTGTCCTCTTGCTCAGTTGTGCACCGGGCCTCCCACTCCTCTTTGTATTCTGGTTAGAGCCAGTTCTGTGAAGGGTGTTGTCACGGTTTTCATATGGTGAAGGAGAGTCGGACCAAACTGCAGCGTGTCGATTGCGATTCATCTTTATTAAACAAACGTAAAACACGACAAAACACTAACACTACAAAACGAAACGAAAACAGCCTATACATGTGTCTACTAACCTCTAACAAGGACATCAAGACACTCAGGACAATCATCCACAATACAACCAAAGAATATGGCTGCCTAAATATGGTTCCCAATCAGAGACAACGATAAACACCTGCCTCTGATTGAGAACCACTCCAGACAGCCATAGACTTTCCTAGAACACCCTACTAAGCTACAATCCCACTAACATACACACCAAAACCCCCAGACAAAACACACCACAATACAAAAACTCCATGCCACACCCTGGCCTGACCCAATACATGAAGAAAAACACAAAATACTTAGACCAGGGCGTGACAGGTGTAGTACACAGCGCTGTACCATATCTTCAGTTTCTTGGCAATTTCTCACATGGAATAGCCTTCATTTCTCAGAACAAGAATAGACTGACGAGTTTCAGGAGAAAGTGCTTTGTTTCTGGCCATTTAGAGCCTGCATTCGAACCCGCAAATGCTGATGCTTCAGATACTCAACTAGTCTAAAGAAGGCCAGTTGTATAGCTTCTTTAAGCAGCACAACAGTTTTCAGCTGTGCTAACATAATTGCAAAATGTTTTCTAATGATCAATTAGCCTTTTAAAATTATAAACTTGGATTAGCTAACACAGCGTGCCATTGGAACACAGGAGTGATGGTTGCTGATAATGGGCCTCTGTACACCTATGTAGATATTCCATTTAAAAAACTGCTGTTTCAAGCTACAATAGTAATTTACAACATTAACACTGTCTACACTGTATTTCTGATCAATTTGATGTTATTTTAAATGGACAAAAAATGTGCTTTTCTTTCAAAAACAAGGACATTTCTAAGTGACCCCAAACTTTTCAGCGGTAGTGTATATTGGAAATATAAAATGGTTGTGTGTTCCACCTGCAGTGTAATACAATATCTGTGGTAAATTCTAATCCTGTTGTCGTGGAAAATTAGATCCAAAGATTAAGAGACTATTTAATGTTATAATAGAAACATCTTTAATACAAGCAGCTGCATGAGAGATCCACCTTTGATTTCACAGGGAAGAACTCAGAGTAAATGTTACATGTCTCTTCTATAGTGGGAGGTAATAATACAATCATATTGTTAGACAACAGTGATTTTATACAAGCAACAGTTCCAGAACACAATGGCCTTCTGTTAGGGCACAGACATAACACGAGTCTATGCAAGGCATAACGTCACAGTCCAACACAGAACATATCAAGTGAGAAGTTACATCAGCTCATCCCAAATTCTGTCACCACAATTCCCCCTTTTGATGCCATGAAAACCATAGGCATCACCATACATTATATATCTGAGCTGTTGTCAGACTGAATTGAAAATACTCTGGTTTCTGGGAAATTGGCATTTTACCCAGAAAGGGGAGGTCTGAATGGAACTCCTAAAAGGTCATTTAATCATAACAATCCGGGGAAAAGGGGGGTTCATAGGGATGGGGTCATTTCGATGGCAGAAGGCACTATCATCTCTAATAGGGCAAAATGGATCCCCAATAAAGGGCGAACCAGTGGTGAGATCTGTTAGGTCATAAAAGTTTACTTCTGATGGGGAGGAGATACTGCTGTTTCACACAATCTCCTCACCAAGGTCATCAGGCATGAGAACAGACCACTAAGTCCTCACCAAGGCCATCAGGCATGAGAACAGGCAGAATGATAGCACAAGGACTCCAACCACAGCTAGGAAACCAGGCTAGTTTTCACCCATGCAAATAGATCCCAACCCCACTCGTTATCTTGCTTGTTTACAGTAGCTACCACCTGGCTGATAGTGGCAACAGACTCAGCAAACCCAATGGTGGAGTTCGAAATGTAAGTACAACATTTAGCAACCCCCCATACATAGGCTTATATAGGCCCATTATCAGCAACCATCACACCTGTGTTCCAATGGCACGTTGTGTTAGGTGATTTAGTTCGTTTTTCATTTTTAAAAACTTAGATTAGCCTCACAAGTCCTCAACAGGCAACTTCATTAAATAGTATCCGCAAAACACCAGTCTCAACGTCAACAATGAAGAGACGACTCCAGGATGCTGGCCTTCTAGGCAGAGTTATAAAGAAAAAGCCATGTCTCAGACTGGCCAATGTCTCAGACTGGCCAAAATAAAAGATTAAGATGGGTAAAAGAACAGACACCGGACAGAGGAACTCTGCCTAGAAGGCCAGCATCCCGGAGTCGCCTCACTGTTGACATTGAGACGTGTGTTTTGCGGGTACTATTTGATGAAGCTGCCAGTTGAGGACTTGTGATGCGTCTGTTTCTCAAACTAGACAATCCCCCTTTAATTTACTATTCATATTTGACTACTTTTACTTCACTACATTCCTAAAGAAAATTGTACTTCTTACTAATTTTCCCTGACACCCAAAAGTACTCGTTACATTTTGAATGCTTAGCAGGAAAGGAAAATGGTTTAATTCACACACTTATCAAGAGAACATCCCTGGTCATCCCTACTGCCTCTGATCTGGCGAACTCAGTAAGCACATGCTTAATTTCTAAATGATGTCTGAGAGTTGGAGTGTGCCCCTGGCTATCCATAAATAACTAAAAACTAGAAAATGTGTCTGTCTGCTTTGCTTAATATAAGGAATTCAAAACTGATTTATACTTTTAATTTGACTTTTGATACTTATTAAGTACATTTTAGAAATTACATACTTTTACATACTTTACTCAATTAGTATTTTATTGGGCGATTTCCCTTTTACTTGAGTCATTTTCTATTAACGTATCTTTACTTTTACTCAAGTATGACAATTGGGTACTTTTCCCACCACTGCTAGTTTGTAAGACCATGGTACGTGTAGCTACGAGTTCAGAAGTTAATGCTTCCAAAGCAGTGGCGGTAGCATTCCCCACTCTTTCTACTTCATTGGCTAGTTCTCGAATGGAATCAAGCACACTGTGTTTGGTGTTGTGTGGTATAGCTACCATTGCAGGATGAATCATTCTCAGAATGGTGGTAGAAGTTCTAAACATGTTGCTCTTGACAACATCACACCCACCCTGGGCGAGCTAACCTCAACCACATCTATTTTTGTACTCATCATCCCAATGTCAGCGTAGACAGACCTCTTCCCTCACACATCCCACTCACTAACCTCATATTAAGTTTCTAAATCACACACAATTACGAGACCGTGGGACTGTGGTTGTGGTTAACAGCCATTAAGGGCAACCGTGAGGTGCCTTTGAGTTCAACATTGGACACCTTTTTTAAACTACCTTCAGTCTTTTATGCTGCCCTTTCATATTTTTAGCACCAGTAACAGACACACTGGTTTCTATTAACAGACGTCTTATTCACTACACACACACACTAATTGTGTGTGTGCAGATGGAAGGCTGTGGATGGCAGATGTTATTTTTCTGTCAAATGCAGCTCTGTCGTCTTTCCCCATAGGCGTTGGTGTTATGTAGGCCTATCCCCTACATCTCTATATCCAGTGTCAGGGTGGGACCTCTTCACTAACCATAGAGTGAATCTCTGGATCTAGTCTAGTGTGTTTCCCATCAACTCTGATGTCCCTAATGTCTAGAGAATATTCTAGGCCCTCAAAAGGGCATCTAAATTCAGCTGCATAGCTAGGCCAACTGTGGTAGGACGCCGCTCGGGCCTGATGGATGTTTCCCGGCCTTGTCATCTTGCCCTATCAGAATGGTCTGTGCTACCTGGAACTTTCCTGCCAAGGAAGTCATCTCCATCTGCTTCTCCTCCTCCATCCTGTAGTGAAGTAGACGGAGAAGAGCAAGAAGAGTGTTCCAATCAGCGCTGGTCCCATGTCACTAGTCGTGGAAACCGAAAGCAGCGGTATGCTGCTAAGCGGACGGGAGTGACTGCAGGAGGTTTGGAGCAGATTGACATAAGGAACAGCTCCGCTGCACTGGTGCCTGATCTACCTGCGCTTTCATTGCTGGGACCGCCTGTGTCTGTGACGGCGGTGCTAACTCCCAACTATGCTTCGTCGTCAAGTTTCGGCTCCATTCCCCCTCTCTGGGCGTACTCTATGCTGCTTCTCGTGGACCTGTGGCAGGTTCAGCAAATTGTGTGAGGGGTAGGAATGGGTAGATTTCTCTATTCCCTTCTCCAGGCATTGTATTGGGAAGTTCAATGGTGAGAAATGTCTCAGTCCCTGGAGCAAAAAAAATGTTGTGCACTCCAGGAGCACGAGTACAGGACATCAATAAGCTGCTCCCAAACATTATAAACCTGCATCAGGACATCAATAAGCTGCTCCCAAACATTATAAACCTGCATCAGGACATCAATAAGCTGCTCCCAAACATTATAAACCTGCATCAGGACATCAATAAGCTGCTCCCAAACATTATAAACCTGCATCAGGACATCAATAAGCTGCTCCCAAACATTTTAAACCTGCATCAGGACATCAATAAGCTGCTCCCAAACATTTTAAACCAGCTTCAGGAAATTGAGTTTATCATAGTTAATGTGCTATTCAATGACATTACGTGGCACAGCTCCGAACAGCTGAAGATGGATTTTAAAGAACTGACTGGGTCACTACCCGACACCAACAAGCGCCCTATAATATCTGTCCATCTGCCCTCCCTACATCGTGGCATTGAACGTTTCAGCAGACTTTTAGCCCTCCTTAACTGGCTTCGAGACTATTGCAGCTCTGTGAGTGTAACATTTATTGACTATGTTGATACCTTCTGGAAACAAAGCTCATATTATAAGGAGGATGGGATCCACAACATTATAAGTCTGTGTTTCTTTCCCCACCTGGACAAAAGGAAAACCTATGTGAGAATGCTGTTCATTGACTACTAGCGTTCAACACCATAGTTCCCACAAAGCTAAGGACCCTGGGACTAAACGCCTCCCTCTGCAACTGGATCCTGGACTTCCCGACGGGCCGCCCCCAGCTGGTAAGGGTAGCCAACAACACATCTGCCACGCTGATCCTCAACACTGGTGCCCCTCAGGGGTGCGTGCTAAGTCTCCTCCTGTACTCCTTGTTCACCCACGACTGTGTGGCCAAGCACGACTCCAACACCATGATTAAGTTTGCTGACGAAACAACAGTGATCACCGACAATGATGAGACAGCCTATAGGGAGGAGGTCAGAGACCTGGCAGTGTGGTGCCAGGACAACAACCTCTCCCACAATGTGAGCAAGACAAAGGAGCTGATCGTGGACTATAGGAAAAGGAAGGCTGAACAGGACCCAATTAACATCAACAGGGCTGAAGTGGAGCGAGTCGAGAGTTTCAAGTTCCTTGGTGTCCTCCTCACCAACGCACTATCATGGCCCAAACACAGCAAAAGAGTTGTGAAGAATGCACGACAAAACCTTTTCCCCCTCAGGAGACTGAAAAGATTTGGCATGGGTCCCCAGATCCTCCAAAAGTCCTACAGCTGCACCATCGAGAGCATCCTAACTGGTTGCAACACCGCCTGGTATGGCAACTGCTCGACATCTGACCGTAAGGCGCTACAGAAGGTAGTGCATATGGCACAGTACATCACTAGGGCCAAGCTTCCTGACATCCAGGACCTATATACTAGGCAGTGTCAGAGGAAGGCCCAAAAAAATTGTCAAAGACTCCAGTCACCCAAGTCATAGACTGTTCTCTTTGCTACCACACCGCAAGCGGAACCGGAGGGTCAAGTCTAGGACCAAAAGGCTCCCCTGCTTTGTTTTTACACTGCTGCTACTCGCTGTTCATTATCTATGCATAGTCACTTTCCAAATGACCTTGATTAATCTGTACCCCTGCACATTGACATGGTACTGGTACCCCCTGTTATTGTTATGTCATTTTCTTGTGTAAGTTTTTTAATTCGTTTTTTTTTTTTTACCTTAGTTTATTTAGTAAATGTTTTCTTAACTCTATTTCTTGAACTGCATTGTTGGTTAAAAGCTTGTAAGTGAGCATTTCACGGTAAGGTCTACACTTGTTGTATTCGATGCATGTGACAAATAACATTTGATTTGAGACGATGACTTATCAATGACCCAAGCTCAGCTCATTTAATCCCTACCATTGTGTCGCTGAGTCGTCATAATGCTTCAACAAATGTATATTATCCCAGGGGCGCTGGAAGACACAATGTAAGTAACCTCATTTCTGTCCCTCTTACTGCCCTGAATGCCTCTGCTGATCCTACAGCTATTGAATTCAGTAATCATGTACCTATGAACCTGAGTTACAGTGCTTTCTGAAAGTATTCAGACCACTTGACTTTTTCCCCATTTTGTTAGGTTACAGCCTTATTCTCAAATAGTTTTTCCCCTCATCAATCTACACAAAATATTGCATAATGACAAAGCAAATTTTTTATTTATTTTTTAAATGTTGCTAATTTATTACAAATAAAAAACAGAAACATGACATTTACATAAGTACTCAGACCCCTTACTCAGTACTTTGTTGAAGTACCTTTGGCAGCAATTACAGCCTTGAGTCTTTTTGGGTATAACTCTACAAGCTTGGCACACCTGTATTTGGAGAGTTTCTCCCATTCTTCTCTGTAGATCACCTCAAGCTATGTCAGGTTGGATGGGGAGCATTGCTGCACATCTATTTTCAGGTCTCTCCAGAGACTTCATCTTTGCCTTGATCCGGACTAGTCTCCCAGTCCCTGCCACTGAAAGACACCCACACAGCATGATGCAGCCACCACCATGCTTCACGGTAGAGATGGTGCCATGTTTCCTCCAGACGTGACGCTTGGCATTCAGGCCAAACAGTTCAATCTTGGTTTCATCAGACCAGAGAATCTTGTTGCTCATAGTCTGAGAGTCTTTAGGTGCCCTTTGGCAAACCCTGAGTGGGCTGTCATGTGCCTTTTACTGAGGAGTGGCTTCCGTTTGTTCCACTCTACCATAAAGGCCTGATTGGTGGAGTGCTGCAGAGATGGTTGTCCTTCTGGAAGGTTCTCCCATCGCCACAGAGGAACTCTGGAGCTCTGTCAGAGTGACCATCGAGTTCTCCCTGACCAAGGCCCTTCTCCCCCGATTGCTCATTTGGTCGGGCAGCCAAATTTAGGAAGAGTCTTGGGGGTTCCAAACTTCTTCCATTTAAGAGTGATGGAGGCCACTGTGTTCTTGGGGACCTTCAACGCTGCAGACATTTTTTGTTACCCTTCCACAGATCTGTGCCTCGACACAATCATGTCTCAGAGCTCAGCGGACAATTCCTTCAACCTCATGGCTTGATTTTTGCTCTGACATGCACTGTCAACTGTGGGACCTTATATATACAGGTGTGTGCCTTTCCAAATCATGTCCAATCAAGTTGTAGAAACATCAAGGATGATCAATAGAAACAGGATGCACCTGAGCTCCATCTCAAGTCTCATAGCAAAGGGTCTGAATATTGATATAAATACATTTTTTTCTGTTTTTGCAAAAATGTTTAAAAAAAATGTTTTTGCTTTGTCATTATGGGGTATTATGTGTAGATTGCTGAGTGTTTTTATTTATGTAATCAATTGTAAAACAAATTTGGGGGAAAAGGTGAAGTGGTCTGAATACTTTCCGAAGGCACTGTACACTGTTAGCACTGAGGCGGTGTGCTCTAGCAGAATGTCCACTGTGTTCAGCTCACCCTGCACGATCACAAATAACCTGAGCATGTCTACCTCAGCCAAGCTTCCCAGTAAAGCAATAAAAACCATCAAGCATCCCAGAAAGTGCTAAAAAATAGCCCACATTAACATATGTAGCTTGAGAAACAAGGTTCATGAAATCAATAATTTGCTCGTAACAGATGGCATTCATATTCTGACAATCTATAAAACTCACTTAGATAATGCAAATACATTGTTATAAGATCTACAGAAGAGACAGAAATTCCAAAGGTGGAGGTGTGGCCAGTAATATAAAGAACCATATTCCTGTAAAGCTTAGAGACGATGTTATGTTAAATACTATTGAAGTAATATGGCTACAGGTTCATCTTCCTCACCTAAAGCCAATTCTAGTGGGAAGCTGCTATAGACCACCAAGTGCTATCAGTCAGTATCTGGATAATGTGTGAAATGCTTGATAATGTATTTGATATCAACAGAGAGGTATCTTTTCTGGGTGATTTAAATATTGACTGGCTTTCATCAGACTGCCCACTCAAGAGAAAACATCAAACTGTAACTAGTGCCTGCAACCTGATTCAGGTTATCAGTCAACCTACCAGGGTAGTTACAAACAGCACAGGAATGAAATCATCAACATGTATTGATCACAGATCACTAATGCTGCAGAAATTTCCTTGAAAGCAGTATCCAAATCCATTGGATGGAGTGATCACAATATAGTAGAAATATCTAGGAAAATGAAAGTTCCAAATGCTGGGCCTAATATAGAAGTCATACAATAAGTTTTGTAGTGATTCCAATGTAAATAATATTTATTGGTCTGTGGTGTGTAATGAGAAACAACCAGATGCTGCACTTGACACATTTATGAAATTGCTTATCCCAGGTACAAATAAGCATGCACCCATTAAGAAAAGGACTGTTAAAATGGTTAAATCCCCACAGCTTGATGAGGGGTGGCAGGTAGCCTAGTGGTTAGAGTGTTGGACTTGTAACCGAAAGGTTGCAAGATCAAATCCCTGAGCTGACAAGGTAAAAATATGTAATTCTACCCCTGAGCAAGCTAGTTAACCCACTGTTCCTAAGCCATCATTGAAAATAATAATTTGTTCTTAACTGACTTTCCTAGTAAAGTTGTATGGTTAAGAGGAATGAGGTAAAAGAAATGACAAATAGGTCTGGCTGCGCAAACATACTACAAATTGAGAAATCATGTGAATAAAAAGAAGAAGAAGCTATGCTGTGAAACAAATAAAAATGACATAAAGGATAGGAAAAAGTTTGGTCACCTTAAATGAAATTTTGACCAAAAGGCAAACTCTGCTCTATCATTCATTGAATCAGATGGCTCATTCATCACAAAACCCACCGACATTGACAACTACTTCAATGATTTTTTCATTGGCAAGATTAGCACACTTAGGCATGACATGCCAGCAACAAACGCTGACACTACACATCCAAGTATATCTGACCAAATTATGAAAGGCAAGCATTGTAATTCTGAATTCCGTAAAGTGAGTGTGGAAGAGGTGAAAGAATTATTGTTGTCTATCAACAATGACAAGCCACCGGGGTCTGACAACTTGGATGGAAAATGACTGAGGATAATAGCGGACGATATTGCCACTCTTATTTGCAATATCTTCAATTTAAGCCTACTAGAAAGTGTGCCCTCAGGCCTGGAGGAAAGCAAAAGTCATTCCCCTACCTAAGAATAGTAAAGCCCCCTTTACTGGCTCAAATAGCTAACCAATCAGCCTGTTACCAACCCTTAGTAAACTTTGAGAAAAAATGTGTGTTTCACCAGATACAATGCTATTTTACATTAAATGACAACAGACTATCAGCATGCATATAGGAAAGGACATTCAACAAGCACAGCACTTACACAAATGACTGATAATTGGCTGAGAGAAATTGATGACAAAAATATTGTGGGGGCTGTTTTGTTAGACTTCAGTGTGGCTTTTGACATTATAGATCATAGTCTGCTGCTGGAAAAACATGTGTTATGGCGTTACACCCCCTGCTATATTGTGGATAGAGGGTGTTCTTTAATGGAAGCCTATCCAAAATAATCCAGGTAGAATCAGCAATTCCCCAGGGCAGCTGTCTAGGCCCCTTACTTTTTAAAATCTTTACGAACAACACGCCACAGGCGTTGAGTAAAGCCAGCATGTCTATGTATGTGGATGACTCAACACTTCACGTCAGCTACTATAGCAACTGAAATGACTGAAACACTTAAGAGCTGCAGTTAGTTTCAGAATGAGTGGCAAGGAATAAGTTAGTCCTAAATATAAAATTAAACTAAAATCATTCACTAAACTCTAAACCTCAACTAAATCTTGTCATGAGTAATGTGGAAATTGAGCAAGTTGAGGTGACTAAACTGCTTGGAGTAACCCTGGATTGTAAACTGTCATGGTCAAAACATATTGATACAACAGTAGCCAAGATGGGGAGGAGTCTATCCATAATAAAGCTCAGCTCTGCCTTCTTAACAGCATTATCAACAAGGCAGGTCCTACAGGCCCTAGTCTTGCCGCACCTGGAGTGCTGTTCAGTCGTGTGGTTAGGTGCCACAAAGAGGGATTTAGGAAAATTGCAATTGGCTCAGTATTTTGGATTACGTTGCATTTAGGCGTGACTTGCTTCTAGGGCTCCCGAGATGCACAGCGGTCAAAGGCACTGCATCTCAGTGCAATAAACTTCACTACAGTCCCTGGTTTGAATCCAGGCTGTATCACATCTGGTTGTGATTGGGAGTCCCATAGGGTGGTGCACAATTGGCCCAGCGTCGTCCGAGTTTGGCCGGGGTAGGCCGTCATTTTAAATAAGAATTTGTTCTTAACTGACTTGACTAGTTAAATAAAGGTTCAATAAAAAAAGAACTCCTCCTTCAATAATGACCGTGACAGATTTTTTTCTGGCCCCCTCTCTAGATCCACACACACACACACACACACACACAAAACCCTCCCCCTAAAAGGTCAAAGGTTGTAGATGTGCACTCACAGTCCAGCTCAGATGTCATCTCTGACCTAGCAGAGCAACAGGGGGGGTTGGACATAAAGAACTGCAGTCACCCCCAGAGCATGGCAGAGTCCGTCTGACCAGATGTTCACTACAGAGCATAGCAGAGTCAGTCTGACCAGAGGCCCCCTACAGCGCATGCCCACAGCCCCAGGCCAACAGAGATTTATCAAAGAACTCATTCACACCCTCGCTTCCACTCACAACATACTGTTTGCCTGAGAGAGAAAACACTAATTTACTGGCCCCCAGTGCCAGCAGTGACATTTTTAACCGTACCAGATAGTATAGACTCGGGCTCTGTGAGAGCCAGAGTGAGTGGGTCCTCCACCTATTCCACAAACCACAGGTAGAGCTAAACTGTATGCCGGAACACTGTGTTCCTATGTTTCAAAAGTCACAGCTCAGTTTTATTGCCAGTCTGCTTAGTCCACCAAGCAATGCAGTCTTCATATACGCAACATATTTTAGTCCTCCCACAAACCCAGCACATGACATATACACACTAATATGTAATGCTGGAGTTTTATGAATATGCTACTGTATAGTATGTGTGGCTGTCAAGGTACTCAAAACCTTCAATGGGGGTTTTATGTTATTTTAAAAATGGCTATGGGTATGTCAACGACCCTCTGCATTGACCATATTGGCCTAATAAATGGGCCTGTGAAATTCATCAATGGAGGACGATTTCACGTGTGTGTTTTTGATGGACATCAGTATAATAAACATCAATCTGCCTTTTATATCTGTCCAAACTAACATTTAGATTCAGTGCTTTTGGCAGGATAAAATTATAAAACTCTGTTTCTCATGAATGTGCTTTTTCTCTCTGAATGTGGCAGACAGATTTTGTTCAAATAGACCGCTGGCAGATTGACTATTAAATGCAGATGAAATGCAGAGAGCGCTTCACATTGGTATCAGATGGACTGACTTTCCAATTATGAATGATTGTATGAAAAACAATTAAATTTCACAACAAGCACACCATTGATCACATGATAATTGGTTCCAGTTTGGCACAGGGGCATCATCTCCAAACGGTCTCTTGTGGGATCACTTTATTTCCAGCTGTGTAGTGGAAGTAGATTTTTAGTTGTATCCAAATATAACTGAGAGATACCATAGGAGAATTTACTAGCACACTAAAATGTATATATACAGACACCAACTTCTGCCACCCATGCACTCACAAAATAATTATTACAGTAGGAAAATGCCTCTGGTAGAGAGCCCATACAGATGTGGGATCTTAATTTGAGCCAGTTTGAATTATTATGAGGATTATAGTTATTTGTTCTTTTTTTAGGGATTGATATATTTTTTGTAAGGGAGAATTGAAGTGTGACATTTCAAAATGGAAATTACAAACTTCAGAAGCCTTTTTAAACCTAAAAAACACAACAAGTTTTTAATTTCTTGAATTGCAGGAAAAATTATCCCACAACAGAGAGATCAATTTAAGATTATACATCTGTACTTGTTCTACTACCTGCACAAAGGTTCTCTCCTGCTCTCTCATTCAGCTCACTGTCTGGGCGGGAACCATTCCTGTCCATGTCTGTTTTGGGGGAATAATATGTTGTACGGGTGTAAAACAGGTGGCGCAGTGTTTACATAGGAGGGAAGCATGCAAAATATGTGCTGCTGCCATGCAATCACAAAGGGAAAAGCCTGGCGGTTGATTTAGACGTTTATTCACAACGCTGGGTGATAAGTAGAGGATCAAACGAAGGCACGCCAAGCCTGGAATAACAGGGAGAGCCACCTAGCCTACACAGCGATACACACAGTGATAGATTACTGGAGGAAACAGGCCAAAGGAGTAGCAGCAGGTTGGGATAGATGCCCCAGTCATCAGGTCAGACAGAACTTTATCAATATACTGTACCTTCACTGGGTTGTCTGAAGATTTGATGGGTAGCTGTGAATTTGTGGTAGAATTGAATGCACAAGTATCTAAACTCAGCAAAAAAAGAAATGTCCTCTCACTGTCAACTGCGTTTATTTTCAGCAAACTTAACATGTGTAAATATTTGTATGAACATAACAAGATTCAACAACTGAGACATAAACTGAACAAGTTCCACAGACATGTGATTAACATAAATTGAATAATATGTCCCTGAACAAAGGGGGGTTCAAAATCAAAAGTAACAGTCAGTATCTGGTGTGGCCACCAGCTGCATTATGTACTGCAGTGCATCCTCCTCCAGATTTGCCAGTTCTTGCTGAGATGTTACCCCACTCTTCCACTGTCACGCCCTGACCTTAGAGAGCCGTTTTATTTCTCTATTTGGTTAGGTCAGGGTGTGATGTGGGGTGGGCATTCTATGTTTTATATTTCTGTGTGTTTGGCCGAGTGTGGTTCCAAAACAGAGGCAGCTGTCCATCGTTGTCTCTGATTGGGAATCATACTTAGGCAGCCTGTTTTTCCACCTTAGTTGTGGGTAGTTGTCTATGTTAGTGGCCTGTATAGCCCTAGTAAGCTTCACATTCATTTTTGGTGTTTCTTGTTTTGCTGGCGACATTCTCAATAAAGAAAAATGTACGCTAACCACGCTGCACCTTGGTCCGGTCATTTCCCTGACGACGTCCACCAAGACACCTGCAAGTTCCCGGACATTTCTGGGGGGAATGGCCCTAGCCCTCACCCTCCGATCCAACAGGTCCCAGACGTGTTCAATGGGATTGAGATCCGGGCTCTTCGCTGGCCATGGCAGAACACTGACATTCCTGTCTTGCAGGAAATCACGCACAGAACGAGCATTATGGCTGGGGGCATTGTCATGCTGGAGGGTCATGTCAGGATGAGCCTGCAGGAAGGGTACCACATGAGGGAGGAGGATGTCTTCCATGTAACGCACAGCATTGAGATTGCCTGCAATGACAACAATCAAATGTATTTATAAAGCCCTTCTTACATCAGCTGATGTCACAAAGTGCTGTACAGAAACCCAGCCTAAAACCCCAAACAGCAAGCAATGCAGGTGTAGAAGCACGGTGGCTAGGAAAAACTCCCTAGAAAGGCCAGAACCTAGGAAGCAGGCTATGAGGGGTGGCCAGTCCTCTTCTGGCTGTGCTGGGTGGAGATTATAACAGAACATGGCCAAGATGTTCAAATGTTCATAGATGACCAGCAGGGTCAAATAATAATAATCACAGTGGTTGTCGAGTGTAACAACACCTGCACAGGATCAGTACATCCTAACATCACACCTGAGGGACAGGTACAGGATTGCAACAACAACTGCCCGAGTTACACCAGGAATGCACAATCCCTCCAACAAGCTCAGTCCGATGATGCTGTGACACACCACCCCAGACCATGACGGACCCTCCACCTCCAAATCAATCCCGCTCCAGAGTACAGGCCTCGGTGTAACGCTCATTCCTTTGACGATAAACGCGAATCGACCATCACCCCTGGTGAGACAAAACCACAACTCGTCAGTGAAGAGCACTTTTTGCCCGTCCTGTCTGGTCCAGAGACGGTGGGTTTGTGCCCATAGGCGACGTTGTTGCCGTTGATGTCTGGTGAGGATCTGCCTTACAACAGGACTACAAACCTTCAGTCCAGCCTCTCTCAGCCTATCGTGGACAGTCTGAGCACTGATGGAAGGATTGTGCATTCCTGGTGTAACTCGGGCAGTTGTTGTTGCCATCCTGTACCAGTCCCGCAGGTGTGATGTTCGGATGCAGGTGTTGTTACACGTGGTCTGCCACTGCGAGGACGGTCAGCTCTCCGTTCTGTCTCCATGTAGCGCTGTCTTAGGCGTCTCACAGTACGGACATTGCAATTTATTGCCCTGGCCACATCTGCAGTCCTCATGGCTCATTGCAGCATGCCTAAGGCACGTTCACGCAGATGAGCAGGGCCCCTGGGCATCTTTCTTTTGGTGTTTTTTCAGAGTCAGTAGAAAGGCCTCTTTAGTGTCCTAAGTTTTCATAACTGTGACCTTAATTGCCTAAGCTGTTAGTGTCTTAACGACCGTTCCACAGGTGCATGTTCATTAATTGTTTATGGTTCATTGATCAAGCATGGGAAACAGTGTTTAAACCCTTTACAATGAAGATCTGTGAAATTATTTCGATTTTTACTAATTATTTTTGAAAGACAGGGTCCTGAAAAAGGGATGTTTCTTTTTTTGCTGAGTTGACTATTTATAGATCTATCAGAGAGTTTGGGGAGACTGCATCTGTTCTCGTCCCTGTTATCTCTACTGTCTGGCTTCTATTACCCATAGTCTGGGGCACACACTGACTGACTGGTTGACTGATTAAATGACACACACCTCTATTGAACTCAAGGCTGGGGACAATTCCATTATCCCATTCCAGTCTGTAATTGAAACCCCACAGATCTGTATGTGGTTCATCTGATAAATCTTCTGGAGACTACAGTCTAAATGAGGGTATATTTCAGTGTGCAGCAGCTCAACAAACACTGAGCATACAGAGTGGATTCGTTTTTATTTTCCAAAAATGTTTGTTTCACAGAGTATAGAGAGGACAGATGGAGATTATCACCTTAAGTGTGCGTTATAAACAAGCAAAAGGATATACATGCTGTCAAAATAGTTGCATACTAAAACTGATGAACAACTTATATCTAAAATGTGGGCTACAGTCTGTTCTCTAAAGTTTATCCAAAGTCCTCAATAGTATATTTTTGTTAGAGTTAGTTATTCTATGCCAGCCACTCTATTATGCAAGAGGCATATGGTCCTGTTCACGGTGTAAGTAAACTATGCTATCGATTTAAATACCTCGCTTCGGTATTAATTCGCGGTAATCCGGTGCGAGCCCATCGTCTCCCCATATCCAAACGGGACAGGGATCCTGTTACCAACATCTCTGACACACACCAGGTCACGTGACACAGATCCTGCACATTTAAAAAAGAACGGGATTTATACTTCCCACCAGGGCTTCAAAGAGGTGGATAAATTGCTCCCCGTTGCCAGTTAATTAACCGACTTTCGCACCTCCGCGGCACTTCTGTGCAATTGACAGCGCGCAGAACGCACCAACGACCCATGAGACTCCATCAGCAAACCTGATGACGAGCGGCCCATCCTTATTTTTAACCCTCAGTTTCTATTCTTATACTGTACGAAGTTGATCGAAGCCTGCAGAGAAATCATCTTCGAGGGCGAGAAGTGGGGCTGTCCTCTGTCGTTATTAATATTCGCTCAGGATGGCAGTGGACTTTAGATGCGCAGTTCACGGCTCGGTTTTTTGGTGCTGTGTGGTTATCCTCAGTAACGTGCTATGTCCCATTGATGCGTACCTCTACAACAACCGCTATGCAGGGTAAGTGAGGATTCTCATTCATTCCTTGTGACTGTGTTAGTAAATTGAGTCCTAAGAGCTCTCATTCATGTTGAAGACTTGAAGTTGAACCCCTATGAAGTAAAATAGAAGGATGAAAACATACAAGGAATGATCTGTATCTTAGGCCAACTGAAACCAAACTATCAGATTATCAAAATAGTGTATCACTTCCTCTCATCTCCTGTTGAAAAGAGATGGATTGTTCAAAGCAACTGTATGACCCAATTTATTTTTCTCATATTGCCTGCTGGAGACATAACATATTGTGTCTACTTAGTTGTGTGTCAAAGACATATGGGACTAAAACAATTTCTGTGAAAAGATGCCTGATAGCAGACAAATAAGGCGAACTGGGACATTGAGAAACAGTAATATTTTGGGACAGAGAACCTCAGCAGAGAACCTGGCTGTGTTGATGTCCTGTCAGGGGCATGTGGCACACAAAGGGCCACATTGGGGCAGGTTTTGGGCACTCCTGGGGCACTTTGGGTCAGGGGGAAAAGGGGACCGTTTTGGGGTACTCTCAGTCGGTTTGAGTGCTCTGCTCTAGGCATGATTTTGGGGAACTTTTAGGGTCATTTTTGGGGCACAGTGGGACCCCATCCTGCATTCCCCCTGCCTTCCGCACCCCCAACCCCCCTCTCTCCCCTGCACCCTGGACCTGTTCCAAAGCCCCTGTGCTCCACCCAATCCCCAGCTGCTGAGCACAGACGATCCCCACTTTAACAAGGTAGGAAAGCCAGGGCAAGAAAACAGTCCCAACATGGACATAGCTCTGTTCTGTTCAGAATACTTTATGGTGGGCATTGTCCCACTTAGTTCAGATTACACAATGAGCCTTTAGGCTAAATGACTAAATGTTCTCTATTGTTGTTAAATCTTTGTGATTACTTAAGTTTAGTTTGGGTAATTATCATTAACTTAGAAAGACACGTTGCACTCAACAGGCTTTGAAGACACACTGAGAAGGCAGTGCCAGCGTTTTGACAGAGAATCTATAATCCATGGGGATCGCTATGACAAAGAAAGGATGGGTCAATTTGTGTGATGGTACAAAAAACTTTTCTGGAGAAGAACTAGACTGCAGCCTTGGTGGATTGTTTTGAATTCTATGGGGTGCACTTTGTCATATGATGTCATTGTAGCTCTAAGAAGTCTAAGAAGTCATTATTTAAAATGCAATTAATAATGTTTTAAAGGGAAACAAAAGAGGAAGTTACTATCTATTGTTTCAGAAACAGAATGCATGAGTTTAGAAAAAACTGAAATTAAATAATGTATTTGAAGTTGCATGATTTACACAGTTTTCAAGTTCGTTATGGAAAGTAATTTGCCCTCGATAAAGGGCCTTTAAGTCCTTGCTCTAACATGAGAGGCATTGAGACTGCCTGTTGCCTTGGGGCCAGGCTGTTGGTGGCATTTCTTGTGGTCGCTGGAGTGGGGTGTGATGCCCCTTTGTTCCCTCTCTCTCCCCCCCTCTCTCATATCCCTATAAGCGGCCCTGGGCCACCTTTGTTTAGGGGGGGACACAACATCCCATGTCAGAGTGTGAAAGACGGGGTTGAAAAGGGAAAACGTGATAGGGAAAGGGATAAATAGTGAGGGGGAGAGAGAGAGCTATAGGGGGTGAGATACAGAAATAGAGAGATGGTGCCATGGAGTGAGAGAAAGGGAGTGATGGAGTACATAGAGAAAGGAAAATAAAATGTTACAGAGCAATAGAAAAAGAGACAGAGGTGGTGTTACTTTTGTATCGCTTTGGTGCAATTCTATGTGGTAGAACTGTCAGTACAAAACTCAAAAACAGTCAATCAAAAGTTCTTTCAAAACTCTAAGCACATTTTCAATTGACAAAGTACAACACACAAAATCATACAGTCACTTTTTCCACCAAACTTAATCAGGGTTTCAGCTAGAAATACATGTTTCACATTGCAATACATGTTCATAGAGTATAGCGTCATTACCTTTCACAATGCAATACATGTTCATAGAGTATAGCGTCATTACCTTTCACAATGCAATACATGTTCATAGAGTATAGCGTCATTGCCTTTCACAATGCAATGCTCACATTACTTTTGATATGATTCTCTTCTTTCTGAATAGACATTTTACTATTACTTAATCCATTTACATTTACATTTAAGTCATTTAGCAGACGCTCTTATCCAGAGCGACTTAACTGCTCTTAATTGGTGATAATTTAAACATTTGGTAAACCTATAGATTTAACATGAAAACGGATTTGTCTACAACCGATTTTGAGAACTACATAATGAACATGTACGGTACAAGTTAAAAGTTTTGACACACATACTCCTAATTTTTACTATTTTCCACATTGTGGAATAATAGTGAACACATAAAAACTATGAAATAACACATATGGAATCATTTAGTAACCAAAAGAGTGTTAAACAAATCAAAATCTATTTTATATTTGAGATTCTTCAAAGTAGCCACCCTTTGCCTTGATGACAGCTTTGCACATTCTTGGCATTCTCTCAACCAGCTTAATTAGGTAGTCACCTGGAATGCATTTCAATTAACAGGTGTGCCTTGTTAAAAGTTAATTTTGGGAATTTCTTTCCTTCTTAATGCGTTTGAGCCAATCAGTTGTGTTGTGTCAAGGTATACAGAAGATAGCCCGATTTGGTAAAAGACCAAGTCCAGATTATGGCAAAAACAGCTCAAATAAGCAAAGAGAAACAGTCCATCATTACTTTAAGACATGAAAGTCAGTCAATGCTTGAACAATTTAAGAACTTTGAAAGTTGATGGATGAAACTGGCTCTCATGAGGACTGCCCCAAGAAAGGAAGATCCAGAGTTACCTCTGCTGCAGAGGACAAGTTCATTAGAGTTACCAGCCTCAGAAATTGCAGCCCAAATAAATGCTTCACAGAGTTCAAGTAACAGACACATCTCAACCGAACTACCTCATATTATTACTTACCCTCTTGCTTTTTTGCACCCCAGTATCTCTACTTGCACAACATCATCTGCACATCTATCACTCCAGTATTAATGCTAAATTGTAATTATTTCGCCTCAATGGCCTATTTATTGCCTACCTCCCTACTCTTCTACATTTGCACACACTGTACATAAATTTTTAAATTTATTTTATTGTGTTATTGACTGTACATTTGTTTATGTGTAACTCTGTTGTTTTTGTCGCACTGCTTTGCTTTATCTTGGCCAGGTCGCAGTTGTAAATGAGAACTTGTTCTCAACTGGCCTACCCGTTTCCAACTACAGTAGTAATTTACAACATTAACCATGTCTACACTGTATTTCTGATCAATTTGATATTATTTTAATGGACAAACTTTAAACCCCAAACTTTTGATCGGTAGTTTATATTTTCATTCATAAACATATATACACACATATACATACATACACATACATGCATATTTAAAAAAAATATATATTTTCCATGATTAGTTTCTAACCCTACCACCTCTCCCCTAATTGGAGTAAGCTAGTGAACAACAACGCTTAGGCCTCTACCTCCAGCTTATACATACTATATACATTTTATGGACACAGTGTATTGTACAATAGTTCTATTTTGTTAGTTTTTTCTCCTGTCCTTCCTCTAACCTCTAACCTCAACCTCTCCCATCTATTTCTGATGTCCATCCAGTTTGATTTCTATTTTCCATATCTTTCAGACTGTGGTCTTTCACAAAAGTTCATAACCCATATACAGTGGGGCAAAAAAGTATTTAGTCAGCCACCAATTGTGCAAGTTCTCCAACTTAAAAAGATGAGAGAGGCCTTTAATTTTCATCATAGGTACACTTCAACTATGACAGACAAAATGAGAAAAAAAAATCCAGAAAATCACATTGTAGGATTTTTTATGAATTTATTTGCAAATTATGGTGGAAAATAAGTATTTGGTCACCTACAAACAAGCAAGATTTCTGGCTCTCACAGACCTGTAACTTCTTATTTAAGAGGCTCCTCTGTCCTCCACTCGTTACCTGTATTAATGGCACCTGTTTGAACTTATTATCAGTATAAAAGACACCTGTCCACAACCTCAAACAGTCACACTCCAAACTCCACTATGGCCAAGACCAAAGAGCTGTCAAAGGACACCAGAAACAAAATTGTGGACCTGCACCAGGCTGGGAAGACTGAATCTGCAATAGGTAAGCAGCTTGGTTTGAAGAAGCAAGGGAGCAATTATTAGGAAATGGAAGACATACAAGACCACTGGTAATCTCCCTCGATCTGGGGCTCCATGCAAGATCTCACCCCGTGGGGTCAAAATGATCAGAAGAACGGTGAGCAAAAATCCCAGAACCACACGGGGGGACCTAGTGAATGACCTGCAGAGAGCCGGGACCAAAGTAACAAAGCCTACCATCAGTAACACACTACGCCGCCAGGGACTCAAATCCTGTAGTGCCAGACGTGTCACCCTGCTTAAGCCAGTACATGTCCAGGCCCATCTGAAGTTGGCTAGAGAGCATTTGGATGATCCAGAAGAAGATTGGGAGAATGTCATATGGTCAGATGAAACCAAAATAAAACTTTTTGGTAAAAACTCAACTCGTCGTGTTTGGAGGACAAAGAATGCTGAGTTGCATCCAAAGAACACCATACCTACTGTGAAGCATGGGGGTGGAAACATCATGCTTCGGGGCTGTTTTTCTGCAAAGGGTCCAGGACGACTGATCCGTGTAAAGGAAAGAATGAATGGGTCCATTTATCGTGAGATTTTGAGTGAAAACCTCCTTCCATCAGCAAGGGCATTGAAGATGAAACGTGGCTGGGTCTTTCAGCATGACAATGATCCCAAACACACCGCACAGGCAACGAAGGAGTGGCTTCGTAAGAAGCATTTCAAGGTCCTGGAGTGGCCTAGCCAGTCTCCAGATCTCAACCCCATAGAAAATCTTTGGAGGGAGTTGAAAGTCTGTGTTGCCCAGCAACAGCCCCAAAACATCACTGCTCTAGAGGAGATCTGCATGGAGGAATGGGCCAAAATACCAGAAACAGTGTGTAAAAACCTTGTGAAGACTTACAGAAAACGTTTGACCTCTGTCATTGCCAACAAAGGGTAGAAAACAAAGTATTGAGATAAACTTTTGTTATTGACCAAATACTTATTTTCCACCATTATTTGCAAATAAATTAATTAAAAATCCTACAATGTGATTTTCTGGATTTTTTCCCCTCATTTTGTCTGTCATAGTTGAAGTGTATATATGATGAAAATTACAGGCCTCTCTCATCTTTTTAAGTGGGAGAATTTGCACAATTGGTGGCTGACTAAATACTTTTTCTCTCTTTGCCCATTCTGCCTGCCGTGACCACGAGCCTTTCTGCCACTCTGTACCTCCTGGACTCTGATCTGGTTTTGACCTTTTACCTGTCCATGACATTTCTCTTGCCTACTCCTTTTGGATTTATAAACATTGTAAGACTCCAACCATCTGCCTCCTGTGCCTGTATCTGGGTCTTGCCTTGTGTCATGATAGTTATACTTAAATCCACATTGGTTCTCTCGTAAATTAGTAAGAATGTCTCACCTTATGTTCAAGAATGGCCCTTTTCCCTTTATTCAGATTACAACATCTCACTTTCAGTTATTTGAAAAGGAAATCATCTCCCAAATATTGCTATTTTTTAAACAAGTTATAGAAAGTTGGCGCGGGATGTTCTCCAATGCTGGTAGGGGGCCTGAAGGAAAAGTTTAGAAACCCCAGCTTTAGATCAAGTTTGATTTGATTTGATTCCTATTTCTTAACTTAGGTTTTTGGTTGAGATGGAGATGTGAATCCAACATATTAATGATTTATTTGTAGACAAACTGGAATTAAAGCCAGACTAAGTCAATGGTACAAAATATACATCTCCTTGAAATGTTGATATTTGCTTGCGTTGACAATCAAACATAATAAATATCAGCCTATTAACTTGTCGACAAGTTAACAAATTCTATGTTAGATTCATGTCTCCAACGAAACCAACAATAAAAGTTAAAGAATAGGATTAAGCCAGTGGCTCAGATGAATCTATAGCATTAGATATGCTGTATGGGCTCCCGAGTGGCGCAGCGGTCTAAGGTACTGCATCTCAGTGGTGCAGCGGTCTAAGGTACTGCAACTCAGTGGTGCAACGGTCTAAGGTACTGCATCTCAGTGGTGCAGCGGTCTAAGGTACTGCATCTCAGTGGTGCAACGGTCTAAGGTACTGCAACTCAGTGGTGCAACGGTCTAAGGTACTGCAACTCAGTGGTGCAGCGGTCTAAGGTACTGCATCTCAGTGGTGCAACGGTATAAGGTACTGCAACTCAGTGGTGCAACGGTCTAAGGTACTGTATCTCAGTGGTGCAGCGGTCTAAGGTACTGCATCTCAGTGGTGCAACGGTCTAAGGTACTGCATCTCAGTGGTGCAGCGGTCTAAGGTACTGCATCTCAGTGGTGCAACGGTCTAAGGTACTGCATCTCAGTGGTGCAGCGGTCTAAGGTACTGCATCTCAGTGGTGCAGCGGTCTAAGTTACTGCATCTCAGTGGTGCAGCGGTCTAAGGTACTGCATCTCAGTGGTGCAACGGTATAAGGTACTGCAACTCAGTGGTGCAACGGTCTAAGGTATTGTATCTCAGTGGTGCAGCGGTCTAAGGTACTGCATCTCAGTGGTGCAACGGTCTAAGGTACTGCATCTCAGTGGTGCAGCGGTCTAAGGTACTGCATCTCAGTGGTGCAACGGTCTAAGGTACTGCATCTCCGTGGTGCAGCAGTCTAAGGTACTGCATCTCAGTGGTGCAGCGGTCTAAGGTACTGCATCTCAGTGGTGCAGCGGTCTAAGTTACTGCATCTCAGTGGTGCAGCGGTCTAAGGTACTGCATCTCAGTGGTGCAGCGGTCTAAGGTACAGCATCTCAGTGGTGCAATGGTCTAAGGTACTGCATCTCCGTGGTGCAGCGGTCTAAGGTACTGCATCTCAGTGGTGCAGCGGTCTAAGGTACTGCATCTCAGTGGTGCAGCGGTCTCTAAGTTACTGCATCTCAGTGGTGCAGCGGTCTAAGGTACTGCATCTCAGTGGTGCAGCGGTCTAAGGTACAGCATCTCAGTGGTGCAATGGTCTAAGGTACTGCATCTCAGTGGTGCAACGGTCTAAGGTACTGCATCTCAGTGGTGCAGCGGTCTAAGGTACTGCATCTCAGTGGTGCAGCGGTCTAAGGTACTGCATCTCAGTGGTGCAGCGGTCTAAGGTGACAATGTATTCCCATTTGAACTTTGTTGTGCTTTTAAACGGTTGAAAACTCAGTGATAACACATTTAGATGACAACTAAACCAAAAATCATACATTGTTTTTCCACTGGAATTTGGTTGTGCTTTTAGATGGTTGAAAGCACAAACTTCTGGCTGTCCTTTTTGAGAAGGTGAATAAAGGTTGACATCTCATTGATCAACGTCTCAACCAAATATTATCAAAATGTCCATGCTGAAACAACATGGCGTGGCCAGTGGGCTTGGATTCAACATGTCAAAAGGTTTTTCTCCAGGTACATGAACAATGAGGATATTTACTGAGATTTCGATGACAACCTACATTATAGACAAATGCTCAAGACAGGCTTTATGCAACCTACTGCCTGCTAAACATGGTTTCTTTCATTTCTTCCATTTGATTGCGTTGTGAAAGGTTTCTTCAATGATCACACCTTTGATCACACATGGGATAGAAATGATGGAAATGTTATGTTCAGTCAATTTTAATGGATAGTGCAAGTGTAGTACCTAATGTGAAAAAACTGTAATGTAGTGCAAATTAAATTTTTAACATGTATCATAACTTTGTTTTACTATTGGACTAACTGGTTGCTAAAATAACTACATTGAGCAGGTATCATTATGTTGTGCTTAAGTGATTGCACCAATTTAATCATTATATTTCACAGTGAACTTATATTTTTGATCAATGGTTGTGTGGTGAAAGATGTCTACAAACAAAATGAATGTTTTGAATGTAATGCTGCGTTAAACAAGGATTACTTTTAACAATTTCCACTGAAAATTTGACAAAAGCTTAAGCAAAGCTTTGCAGCACAGTGTGAATCTGGCGGCGGAGTTGATTTGCTGTATGGAGAAATAGGAAAGCCAGACCACTGAAACCAGATAGCTTAGGTGGTAGAGATGGCTTTAGTTAACCAAACACAAGTGGAGTAGTTTTTCCTTCTTATGTTGTCTTTATGATGGTATCTTTAGTGTAAATGTATTTCCAGTGTGTCTAGGGATTGCCTTTATAGCCTATGAATACAGGAGACTCAGAAGCAGAGTTAAACAGGTGAGAACGAGGAATGACTACTAGCCCCCATGGAACATCCCAGTGAAATGAAGTGTATTTCATTCCTCTGTTTCCCAGGTTTTCACCTGAAATGAATTGCCAGGGCTTCACAGTCATTTCATTGATGTTATTTGCAACTGTGTCTAATAATGTGGTATGGATTTTTAAAATAATTTTCACCAATATGTTTCATAGTCAAGGTCAGGGCTCAAAATTGTGATGCATGCTCTCCGACCTGACATTTGGATTTAGCATCAGTTCGCCTAGAGAAATAGTCACCCAGATAATACATTATGGCAAAGAAAATGTTGAGAGCAAACAAAGATGTATAATTGATTCATGTCCAGTGCTTTCTCTGGAGAACCCAAGGCTTTAACACCAAGGTATTAAACAATACATTCTGCTTTATCCCAAGGGTTCTCAGCTTTAAGCACCGCGTACCGGTGGGACCACGTGAACTACAATCCCGACGCTCTGTTTCCGAAACATATGGAACTTATCTTTCATATCAGCGAGAAAGAATCTTTCTAATAAAAAAGATGCACTTAGCAGATTTGCACAGATCCTTCCAGCCGACGAACTACACTTCTGCGACACTTCCTCCCCAGTTACGCTTACACATAGGTGTTTGGAGCACGCATTTCTAGCTATGAAAGATACGCTTCTATGGTATCTAAAACCATACCGCAAATGATGCGTGTTAACATTCAGACCAAAGCGCCAGAAGATACCTTCATGAATAGATGCTAAATGTAGTTAGCATCTCTGAATGGACTAGTCCAGTGCGCTTCGGCTGTTAATTATATATTTGAATGGGGCACATTGCAAGCTAAGTCGATACATTGTATTATTTCACCTCACCTGTGAGAGTGAAGAGAAATTTCAGCAACTCTTGGAAGACAGTGGACGTTGATCAAAGTGCTTCTTAATTAGTTCAAAATTTAAAAATAACAAAAAAACATGTTTCTGCCTTCAGGTGTTACCAACGTGAAAATTTAAGGATTTTTAAAATATATTTCAAAATGGTCTCCTATGGGTTCAGGGACAAATCACAATGGGAATACAAAACGAAAGATGATGTGATTGGTAAATTAGTAGCAAAAATCTGACCAGTAGGAGGCCGCTTTGAAATATCAAATTCCCCTTCCACATAGCACTTTGTAAATGCCTCTTTTCACTGAAGTGTTCACTTTCCTTTGCACCTGACCTCACCTGTGAGAACCACGGAGCACGGGCAAGTCTGATTAGGCTTCGCTGTAGCCTACCACAGCCTGTGAGTAGGGCCTATTATAGAGCACATCTCCCTGACCATTATGGTTACACTTCACATTTCAGAAAACTGCTTGTCTCTAGCCCAAACCGCTTGTCTCTAGCCCAAACCGCTTGTCTCTAGCCCAAACCGCTTGTCTCTAGCCAAAACCGTTTGTCTCTAGCCCAAACCGCTTGTCTCTAGCCCAAATCGCTTGTCTCTAGCCCAAACCGCTTGTCTGTAGCCCAAACCGCTTGTCTGTAGCCCAAACCGCTTGTCTCTAGCCCAAACCGCTTGTCTCTAGCCCAAACCGCTTGTCTCTAGCCAAAACCTTTTGTCTCTAGCCCAAACCGCTTGTCTCTAGCCCAAACCGCTTGTCTCTAGCCCAAACCGCTTGTCTCTAGCCCAAACCGTTTGTCTCTAGGCCAAACCGTTTGTCTCTAGGCCAAACCGTTTGTCTCTAGGCCAAACCGCTTGTCTCTAGCCCAAACCGCTTGTCTCTAGCCCAAACCGCTTGTCTCTAGCCCAAACCGCTTGTCTCTAGCCCAAACAGTTTGTCTCTAGCCCAAACCGTTTGTCTCTAGCCCAAACCACTTGTCTCTAGCCCAAACCACTTGTCTCTAGCCCAAACCGCTTGTCTCTAGCCCAAACCGCTTGTCTCTAGCCCAAATGAGAGCCGGGTGGAGCTGAGACCCGTTACCTTTCGTTAGCCTATTTGATTTATCTAATGAAATATTGTTGTCCACATTCAATTTCCCACAGCCAACAACACGAGTAGGCTAAGCAACAGAAAAATCAGACAACCCTATAGTAGAATAGTTTACCAATTGTTCATCCTGTCGCATTCTATGCAAGAAAATAATATTCCTCTCAAGGAGCATTCAAATTGCCAGTGCCGCACAGGGAGAGAAATATGCACGCCCAGTACAGGAGGCTGCTGAGGGGAGGACGGCACATAATAATGGCCGGAACGGCGCGAATGGAATGGCATCAAACACATAAAAACAATGTGTGTGATGTATTTGATACCATTCCACCCATTCCGCTCCAGCCATTACCATGAGCCCGTCCTCCCCAATTAAGGTGCCACCAACCTCCTGTGATGCCCAGTCATTGTAGCCATTCAGCATTCTTAATGCAGTCGCGGGAAACACACTTTTGATGGCCACTGTTATAAGATGAGGATCACTGAGCTTTCTAGCTTTCTACTAAGCTACAGTTATTTCTCAAATCAAATCCATTTTAGTTCTAGCAGCGGCATTGGTTTAAGCGCGTTAGCGGGCTCCAATGGCATTGAAATGTAACCTGAGTTACGTGTAACAGGTAGGCTTATATTATATTCACAGGGGAATGTTTTTTTGGGGGGGACAATCAAGTCATCATTATGCTGCTACACTGTAACTAGCAACAAGATAGCCTATCTAGCTAATGATTAGCCCAGTGAGGTAAATGCAGATGGGCTGCCCTCAGCCTATTTATTCCCAGCCACTAAGCTGCTGGGCCACATCAGGTGATGAGTATTGCTAAATAGCACACTTGCCTGATATTATGGACCAATATGTTACTGGGCTCGTTTCTGGAGGGGGGAATTATATTTTAATGTCAGCATCATTTTATTTTCAGTAGGATATCCTTTAAAAAAGTTACCAGAGATAACGTTCTCACAGTCATTCTCCCCCCAAAATATACGTCCCTCCGCGACGTGTAGTATGCTGTGATCTGTGCTTTTGTCAGTGTATATTTAGGCTAGTATATTATGTTTTAATATAGGTTCATGTTATTTAAGACTCCTGATTCCCATGTGTCTCAATGTAATAATGTGTTGTAATAACAAACCTATGTCCCATCACCTGTGTGTGTAACACAAAACGCTGGAGCACTGCACTATCTGTCAGCAATATTCCTCGGCCTACGAACGCAAGGCGCTACAGAGGATGGTGCGTACGGCCCAGTACATCACTGGGGCCAAGCTTCCTGCCATCCAGGACCTCTATAACAGTCGGTGTCAGAAAAAGGCCCTAAAAATTGTGAAAGACTCCAGCCACCCTAGTCATAGACTGTTCTCTCTGCTACCGCAAGGCAAGCGGTACCGGAGCTCCAAGTCTAGGTTCGTAAAGGCTTCTTAACAGCTTCTACCCCCAAGCCATAAGACTCCTGAACAGCTAATCAAAGGGCTACCCAGACTATTTTCACTGCCCCCCCCTTTATTCTGCTACTCTCTGTTTATTATCTATGCATAGTCATTTGAACTCTACCTACATGTACATATTTCCTCAATTACCTCGACTAACAGGTGCCCCCGCACATTGACTCTGTACCAGTACCCCCTGTATATAGCCTCCACATTGACTGTGTACCAGTACCCCCTGTATATAGCCTCCACATTGAGTCTGTACCAGTACCCCCTGTATATAGCCTCCACATTGACTGTGTACCAGTACCCCCTGTATATAGCCTCCACATTGACTGTGTACCAGTACCCCCTGTATATAGCCTCCACATTGACTGTGTACCAGTACCCCCTGTATATAGCCTCCACATTGACTCTGTACCAGTACCCCCTGTATATAGCCTCCACATTGACTCTGTACCGGTACCCCCTGTATATAACCTCTACATTGACTGTGTACCAGTACCCCTGTATATAGCCTCCACATTGACTGTGTACCAGTACCCCTGTATATAGCCTCCACATTGACTCTGTACCAGTACCCCCTGTATATAGCCTCCACATTGACTCTGTACCGGTACCCCCTGTATATAACCTCTACATTGACTGTGTACCAGTACCCCCTGTATATAGCCTCCACATTGACTGTGTACCAGTACCCCCTGTATATAGCCTCCACATTGACTGTGTACCAGTACCCCCTGTATATAGCCTCCACATTGACTCTGTACCAGTACCCCCTGTATATAGCCTCCACATTGACTCTGTACCGGTACCCCCTGTATATAACCTCTACATTGACTGTGTACCAGTACCCCCTGTATATAGCCTCCACATTGACTCTGTACCGGTACCCCCTGTATATAACCTCTACATTGACTGTGTACCAGTACCCCCTGTATATAGCCTCCACATTGACTCTGTACCGGTACCCCCTGTATATAACCTCTACATTGACTGTGTACCAGTACCCCTGTATATAGCCTCCACATTGACTGTGTACCAGTACCCCTGTATATAGCCTCCACATTGACTGTGTACCAGTACCCCCTGTATATAGCCTCCACATTGACTGTGTACCAGTACCCCCTGTATATAGCCTCCACATTGAGTCTGTACCAGTACCCCCTGTATATAGCCTCCACATTGAGTCTGTACCAGTACCCCCTGTATATAGCCTCCACATTGAGTCTGTACCAGTACCCCCTGTATATAGCCTCCACATTGACTGTGTACCAGTACCCCCTGTATATAGCCTCCACATTGACTGTGTACCAGTACCCCTGTATATAGCCTCCACATTGACTGTGTACCAGTACCCCCTGTATATAGCCTCCACATTGACTGTGTACCAGTACCCCCTGTATATAGCCTCCACATTGACTGTGTACCAGTACCCCTGTATATAGCCTCCACATTGACTGTGTACCAGTACCCCTGTATATAGCCTCCACATTGACTGTGTACCAGTACCCCTGTATATAGCCTCCACATTGACTGTGTACCAGTACCCCCTGTATATAGCCTCCACATTGACTGTGTACCAGTACCCCCTGTATATAGCCTCCACATTGACTGTGTACCAGTACCCCCTGTATATAGCCTCCACATTGACTGTGTACCAGTACCCCCTGTATATAGCCTCCACATTGACTGTGTACCGGTACCCCCTGTATATAGCCTCCACATTGACTGTGTACCAGTACCCCCTGTATATAGCCTCCACATTGACTGTGTACCGGTACCCCCTGTATATAGTCTCCACATTGACTCTGTACCAGTACCCCCTGTATATAGCCTCCACATTGACTGTGTACCAGTACCCCCTGTATATAGCCTCCACATTGACTGTGTACCAGTACCCCCTGTATATAGCCTCCACATTGACTGTGTACCAGTACCCCTGTATATAGCCTCCACATTGACTGTGTACCGGTACCCCCTGTATATAGCCTCCACATTGACTGTGTACCAGTACCCCCTGTATATAGCCTCCACATTGACTGTGTACCGGTACCCCCTGTATATAGCCTCCACATTGACTGTGTACCAGTACCCCTGTATATAGCCTCCACATTGACTGTGTACCGGTACCCCCTGTATATAGCCTCCACATTGACTGTGTACCGGTACCCCCTGTATATAGCCTCCACATTGACTGTGTACCAGTACCCCCTGTATATAGCCTCCACATTGACTGTGTACCGGTACCCCCTGTATATAGCCTCCACATTGACTCTGTACCAGTACCCCTGTATATAGCCTCCACATTGAGTCTGTACCAGTACCCCCTGTATATAGCCTCCACATTGACTGTGTACCAGTACCCCCTGTATATAGCCTCCACATTGACTGTGTACCAGTACCCCTGTATATAGCCTCCACATTGACTGTGTACCGGTACCCCCTGTATATAGCCTCCACATTGACTCTGTACCAGTACCCCCTGTATATAGCCTCCACATTGACTGTGTACCAGTACCCCTGTATATAGCCTCCACATTGACTCTGTACCAGTACCCCTGTATATAGCCTCCACATTGACTCTGTACCAGTACCCCCTGTATATAGCCTCCACATTGAGTCTGTACCAGTACCCCTGTATATAGCCTCCACATTGACTCTGTACCAGTACCCCTGTATATAGCCTCCACATTGAGTCTGTACCAGTACCCCTGTATATAGCCTCCACATTGACTGTGTACCAGTACCCCCTGTATATAGCCTCCACATTGACTGTGTACCAGTACCCCCTGTATATAGCCTCCACATTGACTGTGTACCGGTACCCCCTGTATATAGCCTCCACATTGACTGTGTACCGGTACCCCCTGTATATAGCCTCCACATTGACTGTGTACCAGTACCCCCTGTATATAGCCTCCACATTGACTGTGTACCGGTACCCCCTGTATATAGCCTCCACATTGACTCTGTACCAGTACCCCCTGTATATAGCCTCCACATTGAGTCTGTACCAGTACCCCTGTATATAGCCTCCACATTGACTGTGTACCAGTACCCCTGTATATAGCCTCCACATTGACTGTGTACCAGTACCCCCTGTATATAGCCTCCACATTGACTGTGTACCGGTACCCCCTGTATATAGCCTCCACATTGACTCTGTACCAGTACCCCTGTATATAGCCTCCACATTGACTGTGTACCAGTACCCCCTGTATATAGCCTCCACATTGACTCTGTACCAGTACCCCTGTATATAGCCTCCACATTGACTCTGTACCAGTACCCCTGTATATAGCCTCCACATTGACTCTGTACCAGTACCCCTGTATATAGCCTCCACATTGACTGTGTACCAGTACCCCCTGTATATAGCCTCCACATTGACTCTGTACCAGTACCCCCTGTATATAGCCTCCACATTGAGTCTGTACCAGTACCCCCTGTATATAGCCTCCACATTGAGTCTGTACCAGTACCCCCTGTATATAGCCTCCACATTGACTGTGTACCAGTACCCCCTGTATATAGCCTCCACATTGAGTCTGTACCAGTACCCCTGTATATAGCCTCCACATTGACTCTGTACCAGTACCCCCTGTATATAGCCTCCACATTGACTGTGTACCAGTACCCCTGTATATAGCCTCCACATTGACTGTGTACCAGTACCCCTGTATATAGCCTCCACATTGACTGTGTACCAGTACCCCCTGTATATAGCCTCCACATTGACTGTGTACCAGTACCCCTGTATATAGCCTCCACATTGACTGTGTACCAGTACCCCCTGTATATAGCCTCCACATTGACTGTGTACCGGTACCCCCTGTATATAGCCTCCACATTGACTGTGTACCAGTACCCCTGTATATAGCCTCCACATTGACTGTGTACCGGTACCCCTGTATATAGTCTCCACATTGACTCTGTACCAGTACCCCTGTATATAGCCTCCACATTGACTGTGTACCAGTACCCCCTGTATATAGCCTCCACATTGACTGTGTACCAGTACCCCTGTATATAGCCTCCACATTGACTGTGTACCAGTACCCCTGTATATAGCCTCCACATTGACTGTGTACCGGTACCCCCTGTATATAGCCTCCACATTGACTGTGTACCAGTACCCCTGTATATAGCCTCCACATTGACTGTGTACCGGTACCCCTGTATATAGCCTCCACATTGACTGTGTACCAGTACCCCTGTATATAGCCTCCACATTGACTGTGTACCGGTACCCCCTGTATATAGCCTCCACATTGACTGTGTACCGGTACCCCCTGTATATAGCCTCCACATTGACTGTGTACCAGTACCCCCTGTATATAGCCTCCACATTGACTGTGTACCGGTACCCCCTGTATATAGCCTCCACATTGACTCTGTACCAGTACCCCTGTATATAGCCTCCACATTGAGTCTGTACCAGTACCCCCTGTATATAGCCTCCACATTGACTGTGTACCAGTACCCCTGTATATAGCCTCCACATTGACTGTGTACCAGTACCCCCTGTATATAGCCTCCACATTGACTGTGTACCGGTACCCCTGTATATAGCCTCCACATTGACTCTGTACCAGTACCCCCTGTATATAGCCTCCACATTGACTGTGTACCAGTACCCCCTGTATATAGCCTCCACATTGACTCTGTACCAGTACCCCCTGTATATAGCCTCCACATTGACTCTGTACCAGTACCCCCTGTATATAGCCTCCACATTGAGTCTGTACCAGTACCCCTGTATATAGCCTCCACATTGACTCTGTACCAGTACCCCCTGTATATAGCCTCCACATTGAGTCTGTACCAGTACCCCTGTATATAGCCTCCACATTGACTGTGTACCAGTACCCCCTGTATATAGCCTCCACATTGACTGTGTACCAGTACCCCTGTATATAGCCTCCACATTGACTGTGTACCGGTACCCCCTGTATATAGCCTCCACATTGACTGTGTACCAGTACCCCTGTATATAGCCTCCACATTGACTCTGTACCAGTACCCCTGTATATAGCCTCCACATTGACTGTGTACCAGTACCCCCTGTATATAGCCTCCACATTGACTCTGTACCAGTACCCCCTGTATATAGCCTCCACATTGACTCTGTACCAGTACCCCTGTATATAGCCTCCACATTGACTCTGTACCAGTACCCCTGTATATAGCCTCCACATTGACTGTGTACCAGTACCCCTGTATATAGCCTCCACATTGACTCTGTACCAGTACCCCTGTATATAGCCTCCACATTGAGTCTGTACCAGTACCCCCTGTATATAGCCTCCACATTGAGTCTGTACCAGTACCCCTGTATATAGCCTCCACATTGACTGTGTACCAGTACCCCTGTATATAGCCTCCACATTGAGTCTGTACCAGTACCCCTGTATATAGCCTCCACATTGACTGTGTACCAGTACCCCTGTATATAGCCTCCACATTGACTGTGTACCAGTACCCCTGTATATAGCCTCCACATTGACTGTGTACCAGTACCCCTGTATATAGCCTCCACATTGACTGTGTACCAGTACCCCCTGTATATAGCCTCCACATTGACTGTGTACCAGTACCCCCTGTATATAGCCTCCACATTGACTGTGTACCAGTACCCCCTGTATATAGCCTCCACATTGACTGTGTACCAGTACCCCCTGTATATAGCCTCCACATTGACTGTGTACCGGTACCCCCTGTATATAGCCTCCACATTGACTCTGTACCAGTACCCCCTGTATATAGCCTCCACATTGACTGTGTACCAGTACCCCTGTATATAGCCTCCACATTGACTGTGTACCAGTACCCCCTGTATATAGCCTCCACATTGACTGTGTACCAGTACCCCTGTATATAGCCTCCACATTGACTGTGTACCGGTACCCCCTGTATATAGCCTCCACATTGACTGTGTACCAGTACCCCCTGTATATAGCCTCCACATTGACTGTGTACCGGTACCCCCTGTATATAGCCTCCACATTGACTGTGTACCAGTACCCCCTGTATATAGCCTCCACATTGACTGTGTACCGGTACCCCCTGTATATAGCCTCCACATTGACTGTGTACCGGTACCCCCTGTATATAGCCTCCACATTGACTGTGTACCAGTACCCCCTGTATATAGCCTCCACATTGACTGTGTACCGGTACCCCCTGTATATAGCCTCCACATTGACTCTGTACCAGTACCCCCTGTATATAGCCTCCACATTGAGTCTGTACCAGTACCCCCTGTATATAGCCTCCACATTGACTGTGTACCAGTACCCCCTGTATATAGCCTCCACATTGACTGTGTACCAGTACCCCTGTATATAGCCTCCACATTGACTGTGTACCGGTACCCCCTGTATATAGCCTCCACATTGACTCTGTACCAGTACCCCCTGTATATAGCCTCCACATTGACTGTGTACCAGTACCCCCTGTATATAGCCTCCACATTGACTCTGTACCAGTACCCCCTGTATATAGCCTCCACATTGACTCTGTACCAGTACCCCCTGTATATAGCCTCCACATTGAGTCTGTACCAGTACCCCCTGTATATAGCCTCCACATTGACTCTGTACCAGTACCCCCTGTATATAGCCTCCACATTGAGTCTGTACCAGTACCCCCTGTATATAGCCTCCACATTGACTGTGTACCAGTACCCCCTGTATATAGCCTCCACATTGACTGTGTACCAGTACCCCCTGTATATAGCCTCCACATTGACTGTGTACCGGTACCCCCTGTATATAGCCTCCACATTGACTGTGTACCGGTACCCCCTGTATATAGCCTCCACATTGACTGTGTACCAGTACCCCCTGTATATAGCCTCCACATTGACTGTGTACCGGTACCCCTGTATATAGCCTCCACATTGACTCTGTACCAGTACCCCCTGTATATAGCCTCCACATTGAGTCTGTACCAGTACCCCTGTATATAGCCTCCACATTGACTGTGTACCAGTACCCCCTGTATATAGCCTCCACATTGACTGTGTACCAGTACCCCCTGTATATAGCCTCCACATTGACTGTGTACCGGTACCCCCTGTATATAGCCTCCACATTGACTCTGTACCAGTACCCCTGTATATAGCCTCCACATTGACTGTGTACCAGTACCCCCTGTATATAGCCTCCACATTGACTCTGTACCAGTACCCCTGTATATAGCCTCCACATTGACTCTGTACCAGTACCCCCTGTATATAGCCTCCACATTGACTCTGTACCAGTACCCCTGTATATAGCCTCCACATTGACTGTGTACCAGTACCCCTGTATATAGCCTCCACATTGACTCTGTACCAGTACCCCTGTATATAGCCTCCACATTGAGTCTGTACCAGTACCCCCTGTATATAGCCTCCACATTGACTCTGTACCAGTACCCCCTGTATATAGCCTCCACATTGACTGTGTACCAGTACCCCCTGTATATAGCCTCCACATTGAGTCTGTACCAGTACCCCCTGTATATAGCCTCCACATTGACTGTGTACCAGTACCCCCTGTATATAGCCTCCACATTGAGTCTGTACCAGTACCCCCTGTATATAGCCTCCACATTGACTGTGTACCAGTACCCCCTGTATATAGCCTCCACATTGACTGTGTACCAGTACCCCCTGTATATCGCCTCCACATTGACTGTGTACCAGTACCCCCTGTATATCGCCTCCACATTGACTGTGTACCAGTACCCCCTGTATATAGCCTCCACATTGACTCTGTACCAGTACCCCCTGTATATCGCCTCCACATTGACTGTGTACCAGTACCCCCTGTATATAGCCTCCACATTGACTGTGTACCGGTACCCCCTGTATATAGCCTCCACATTGACTGTGTACCAGTACCCCCTGTATATAGCCTCCACATTGACTGTGTACCGGTACCCCCTGTATATCGCCTCCCTTGTTATTTTAATGCTGCTGTTTAATTATTTGTTACTTTTATTTTCTATTTTTTACTTTTTTTTTTCTCTCTTTTACTTACTTATTTATTATTTTTCTTAAAACGGCATTGTTGGTTAAGGGCTTGTAAGTACACATTTAACTGTAAGGTCTACCTACACCTGTTGTATTCTGCGGATGTGACAAAAGCATTTGGATTTGATTGGATTGTTCACCACTGGTTTGACCCTGTCATCCATCCCTTCTGTCACACTAAAACAGGACCCAGCCATTCCCTTAACCCTGCTGAATCATCTCTCACAATTAAGTGTCATTCTCCAGTCATGTACAAAAGGGAGGCTGCATTAACTCTGACTACTGTATGGCTGAGAAATGTCATAGAGTGAGGTGCTTTTAGTCATTTTAAATCTTGCTCAACTTCATCCTCCTGACTGTGGTTAGTATAGGGGACAGATTATGTCTACTTCCAGACATAGTATAGATAGATAGGTAGATTCTACAAGGTAGTGAGTAAAGGTATAGGATCTTCATTTGAGCCATCACCTACAGCAGGAAAAAAATCCTGCAGTAACAGGAAATGTGAATTATTATGTGGGATTATAATTAATTGTCATTTCTTTGTAGCGGAGGATACATTAGGTGGCCTGAACAAATTTACAAATCATTTGTAGCGTGCAAATTGACCGCAAGAAGCCCAAACAGATATATTGTTGTATACGATCACACATTGGTATTATGCGTGGGAATAGTTTGGAATAGATTTCCAAAATGCAAATAAATTGGAGCTGATTTGCAGGTGTTTTTACAGTCTTTTATAAGAAATAAGAAATAAGAAAACTGTTGTAGTTATACAAGAAATGCATAAATGTTACTTAACTCCTTCCCTCTACTTCTTCAGTGATCAAGTCTTCAGGATAACTCCCAGCAATGAGGGGGAGGTTCAGGAGCTCAAGAAACTCCTGGGAAACATCAAGGTAATGATGTCCTGTCTTAAATAGTCTCACCCTCTCTCTTTCTTCACACAAAAACACACGTACACACACACACACACACACACACACACACACACACACACACACACACACACACACACACACACACACACACACAGTAATTAACCCACTCATCATCTCTGATGATTATGACACAGTGCTGATGATCATATTCCCGGAGTCGACGTGTCAACTTGAGTTACGAGACGAGGGAGATTACTCTGTCAGAACAACAGTGTTATGCAGATTGAGCTGTTTCTCTCTCTCTATCTCTCTTGATAGAACATCTTTACTGAGACAGGGAGACTGGGAGAGGGAGCTGTCCACCGTCAGACCATGTCTGTTTCTATGAGAGAAGAAGAGGCCCCTGTTCTACTTCAATGAGCTCTGCAGTCTGAGAGTGTGAGGGAGAGATGAAGTATCTTTATATTTACATAATGGGGAGAGATGTTTAGATTGAGTCTCCATCTGACAGCTGAGAGAAATCAATACTGTAGCTTCACCAGGAAGGGACAATAGACCATGATAAAACATTCACTGTTTACCATCAATAGAGAACCACAGTAATCATACTGTAGTCAGTGTACTAGACATTCTTCTTCTGACACATTTTACAGAGAGGCAGATGATGCAGTTCATGCAAGTAAGAAAGATATCTGGTTCATGGACCGTTGCCGTTGGAAAAACCTGCAGGCTCCTTGGACAAGGCGAGAAGGAGTTTCCTGTGGCCTGTGACATTCCCAAACCCATTTGGGAACAATTACACAGCAATGCCAGGAAAAACGACAACCTTCCTGCACTTTCCTTCCCTTGAAGATAAACTCCTAGCAGAAGGACTGATGTTATTAGTGGAATATGAAAATGAGGTGGAACCTGCCTGGGTGGTCAAGGTTAATATATGAAAACTGTGTTGAATTGATAAATTCACATTAGATAGAGCCGTCCCACTTTTTGTGTAGCATGTTTTGAGCAGTGGTGGCTTATGTTGAACAGTGTTTGCCAGTGTTGGGCTGTCTTTAGTTGTTTTGGCCTGTATTGGGTAGTATATCACTGATATGGCTATTTGGTAGTGTCTGAGGTATGTCTGACTGTTTGGGTTCTGTTGGGAAGTGTTTGGGCTGTTATAGTTATCCTTGGCCTAGTCTTTTAGGGTTCAGGGTTGGGCTGAACTGTTCTGACAACCTGAAAGACTAACTCAAAGAGGGAATGAGGGACAGAGAGGGGGGGAAAGTAAATTGACCCAAAAAGTAGTGATTTATTGTACTGATGGCTAAATAACCGAACATCATTTGGTGGTTCCCACATGTTGGTCTTGGTCTGGCCTGCGTCTTTGTCTAAGGAGGGCCAGTGGACCAGGAGAGCCTGGAGATGGTGGCTACTGTTTGGACAGCTGCTGCTGAGATGTGTTTTCATTAGTTTAGGCGCGCTCCGCCGTGACGACCTCATGCCAAAGTCACACTTTTAACCTTCAGGTAGAGACTGGGGTCAAATAGAGAGAAGAGTGTTACATACATTCAATTGTTGATTCACATCTACGGGTGCCAGTCCACAAAGAGACAGAATGGTTGGACTCCAAATATGTTTGTGCCATCATTCAGATACTAGTGGAAAGATGTTTCCTTTAGTGCGTTGCCCTTTGAATTGTGGACACTGAGACCACAGAGTGCTATGTCTTATGATAGATCTGTCTAGCTTCTCCTGAACCACAAATACTCCAATAGAATTTCACCTTAGTTGCCTTGTGTTGAGGCCGACATATCTACTGTATGTCTCAGGACTGAACTAATCACTACTGTAGGCCCAGTAGCTTCCTTAACTCCATGCCATCATTGCCATGAACCATAACACAACTCCCTCAATTTAAAGGTATCCTATAACCACAAATAAAATTGCGTAAACAATCAAATCATAAAGGATCTAATCAACGGGAGTTCTATTTCCTAATGGAGCCAAGGAATGCTTCTATAAGAGCCTTTTCTGTAAACAATTACAGGAAACTGTAACTTGGATCCTACAAGGGCCTCATTAAGAGTGAATCATGTTCTCTGATAGTGGTACACAAGTGATACTTGGGCAAAGGGCTGTTTGATTTGTGAGACCAACAAAGAGATGAAGATGTGGAAACATTTACTGTACCAATGGTGCTCTTAGCCACTTGGAAAGGAGGCCTTTGACCCGACCCATTTATGTTGGCTGGGAGTAGCATAGAAAAGCTGAGGACACCATGCCATTCTATACCGGTTACTTCAAAGCGGGTGCATGGCTTTCTGTTAACCATTAAACTAATCGGTCTGTTAATAGGGGTTTGTACAAGTCTGTAGGATTCTACTCCCGTGCTGAAACCAGAGCCAGCTGGCACTATGAGACGCTCAGTTCCCGTCACAGCAAATAACTGAATCGCTGATTCATGCTCCCAAAAAAGTTAAATTTTAGAGCAAGGCTGGTATTATCTTTACATAAAACCTTGGTTAAGGAGAGCATCAATGGCTGGTCCAAGGTCGACGTGTTCATTTGGCTGCTAATAGCTGGCTATAGGATAGGTTATACCAGCTCCAGCCAGCAGTGCTATCTGTTGGCAGGAGCTGAAAGAAGTCTTTGCTGCTAACCTGGGGACAAACAGCAGGGTGTGGGATGTTGGAGGCAGAAGTCTTTGCTGCTAACATGGGGACAAACAGCAGGGTGTGGGATGTTGGAGGCAGAAGTCTTTGCTGCTAACCTGGGGACAAACAGCAGGGTGTGGGATGTTGGAGGCAGAAGTCTTTGCTGCTAACCTGGGGACAAACAGCAGGGTGTGGGATGTTGGAGGCAGAAGTCTTTGCTGCTAACCTGGGGACAAACAGCAGGGTGTGGGATGTTGGAGGCAGAAGTCTTTGCTGCTAACATGGGGACAAACAGCAGGGTGTGGGGTGTTGGAGGCAGAAGTCTTTGCTGCTAACCTGGGGACAAACAGCAGGGTGTGGGATGTTGGAGGCAGAAGTCTTTGCTGCTAACCTGGGGACAAACAGCAGGGTGTGGGGTGTTGGAGGCAGAAGTCTTTGCTGCTAACCTGGGGACAAACAGCAGGGTGTGGGGTGTTGGAGGCAGAAGTCTTTGCTGCTAACCTGGGGACAAACAGCAGGGTGTGGGGTGTTGGAGGCAGAAGTCTTTGCTGCTAACCTGGGGACAAACAGCAGGGTGTGGGATGTTGGAGGCAGAAGGAATGGCTTGACTGGACTGCTGCAATTCTTTTTACAATCACTTTGGCACTGATTTCAGAACCTTGTGGTCATTTATCTAGACACAAAACTCACAATGGTCATCACTTGTAACACAGGCTGTCCAATGTTCAAAATATTGCATTGTGCATTCATATCTTTAAAGAAACCTTGCACTTGCAGAATCATTGGTTCAAATAACTAATTTATCATGAAATACCATAGGAACATTCATTTAGATCACCCACACACAAGAGACCGATAGTTTCACTGTGTAGTTGTTCGTTCAATCGTTAAATATTGTAGTACAAAATATGTGATACATGTTTCATTATGGTACTACACGTAAATACATCACTGTAAAAGGACTAGTAGAGAGAATACTACAGACACAGTGGAATCATTGAACAAAATCTGAAATGTATTGATGACATACAGTAAAATCACAACAGGTTTCTTTGAATCAAAGCAAAACAGAAAAAAACTACAGTAAAACATAATCTGCAGTGTTCCTCACCTGGCTTACTGTAAAAAGCAAAACAAAGAATTGATTACTGTACTTCTATACTTCCATCAACCCTGTCTTGTGGATTTAGCCACAGGTTCTCATCCACATCACAATGGATGTTTTCATTAGCCAAACATCTTGGGAAGAATCTTCGGGCGAATCCAGGCCTGACACTGGTCTGCCGGGATGTCATTGCATGCGTCATCCATGGCCTGGAGAAGGGTGGCTTGTTTGTGTATACCTTTCACCTCCATGTGGAGAACAATTCCTCAATCGGGTTAAGGAAAGGAGAGTATGGAGTAAGTACAGGGTGGTAAATTGTGGATGGGCCTGAAACCATGCTTGCAACAGTTGAGCATGGTGGAACCTGACATTATCCCACACAATGACATAGTTCACGCCATCAGCTCTCCAGACCTGATTTAGCTCATCAAGGAAGGTTACAAGGAGAGCAGCATTATATGATCTTATAAGAGGTGTCCCAACACACCATCTTCTGATATTTGAAGCACACATGGTGATGTTGGCCCCACATTGTCCCGGTACTTGGATGGTTGCCCGCAGTATTGGAAAAGCAATTACAAGGGCCAGCATACATATTCACCGGCCACTTTATTAGGTACACCTGCATGTTAATGTAAAATAGCCTGCTTTTTCGAACAGAGAATCATGTGTCTGCCTGCAACTCCATATGTAGAGTAGAGAGCTTTAGTTGTTCTACCAAACATTAGAACAGGGAACATGCGTAATCTAAGCAACTTTAACCGTGGTATGATTGTTGATGCCACACGTGGTTCCAGCATCTCAGAAACAGCTGCCCTCCTGGGATTTTTACGCACTACAGTCTCTAGAGTTTACAGAGAATGGTGCGATAAACAAAACACATTCAGTGAGCGGCAGTTCTGTGGGCAAAAAACCCTTGTTAATGAGAGAGGTCAGAGGAAAATGTCCAGACTCATTCAAGCTAACAGAAAGGCCATAAATGCTCAAATAACAGCAGTTTAAAACAGTGGTGTGCAGAAGGGCATCTCTTAACGTACAGACCCGTGAATAATTCAAGTTGTTGTGGAGGCAAAAGGGGGTCCTACCCAGTACTACATAGGTGTACCTAATAAAGTGGCCGGTGAGTGTACAGTAATGTCAAATCTTAAAACATGGGACAATAGAGTGTCTGATAAAGAATGATGAAATATTACATCCATAGATAATGTAGTCCAATTGGTTCATGTTCCACAGTAATTGGTGTCAATGGATCTCGTTATCCTGATACTTTCATGATCTAAACATGGAATATTGTTTGTCAGTTTCCATAAAACTATGCATTGTTTTTTATTTCAATCGCTAACAAGCATCGGTCAATACTGAAGCCACTTTTTCAAAACTCTTCACAGTCTGCATCTTGGCCAAACAGTTAATCTCACCTCCAAAACTCACTCAAACCACCAAAACGCTTTAAAAATAAGCTTGTTTGACCATAACACTGGCAACAATTCTCACTCAGAAAGCATGCATTGGCACTCATAACACACTGACCTTAAAAACATTAACAAGGAGCATTACATAAATGAACTTCTCTTTGAAATTTGAATGATTTTTCACATAAATCATTATTTCATTAGACTAAGAATGACACCTTTTATTTACTGTACTAAAGTATGTAACAAGAATGAGTCAAATGCAGACATTTGCTTCAATAGCCTTTATTTTTTTTCTATATCTTTGCATATAGAAATTTACATGTGAAAAATTAAAAGTTTAAACAAAAAAACAATTCCTGAAATTCCAGGGCTGCAATAATAATTACAACAAAAAACATGTAGAGTATAAATCACTTATACTGTGAGGGTTCTAGTTCTTCTACAAGTTCTCTGGTGATGCATCTTGTGGATATCTTCTGGAATGTCTAGTCCAACCCTGGCAGTCTTCAGGAGAAGTGTCTCCACATCCTGGCAGTCTTCAGGAGAAGTGTCTCCACATCCTGGCAGTCTTCAGGAGAAGTGTCTCCACATCCCACATTCATGTCCAGTAAGGACATCTGGTCATGTGGACGGTGGTCATAAACCTTCCACCTCCACACAGAGGAAAACTCCTCTATGGGGTTTAGGACAGGGGAGTATGGATGCAAGAATAGTACTGACATCCTGGGATGTGCAGCAAACCAGTCTGACTGCAGCAGAGTGGTGGAATGCCACATTATCCCACACAACAACGAAGGTAAGGGAGTTCACTTGCCCCTCTCTCCTCTGCTGGCACAAGTCGATTACGTAGGTCATCCAGAAAAGAGCTTCTGTGTTGTAGGGGCCAATGAGTGGTTTGTGTAACAGCAAACCATCATTGGACAGTGCTGCACACATTGTGATGTTAGCTCCTCTGTCCTGGGAAATCCACGGTTGCGCTCTGTCCAATCACATTTCTTGCCCTGCGGTGTGTTTTTACCAGATTGGATCCAGCTTCATCCACAAAGGTGAATGCATGTACAGTTTGCCTGGCTCTTGTCTCCATTACTCTCTAAAATACAGTAAATCCACAGCACTTTACGTTATGCATAGCTGTGTATGTACCCCGTTTGGTTTTTGGACAGACATCTTACCTGGACATATTGATATCGGTGTTCTTTCACATGTTCATCGTTTCTCTCAAAAGGGAACAACTGCTTCGTCCTTATCTTATGTTGCTCTAGGACTCTGGCAATTGTCATTGTTCTGACTGTATTCACATTCCCAAAAATGATATTGTCTGCCATCACTCTGTCCTGAATTTCCTGCAGTTTTATTGCATTGTTGCCAATTACCATGTCAACAATGGCAATTTCCTGCGCATCTGTAACGATGTATGCTGAGTTGAGAAGCAGGTTCAGGGAATGAATACATTTCATTAATAAATGAACAAACCAAGAAACAACCAGCGCACCGACATGAAACAGCAACAATGACTCCTGGGGAAGAAACCAAAGGGAGGGACATATAAAGGACAGGTAATCAAGGAGGTGATGGATTCCAGGTGAGTGTCATTATGCACGTACAGCTGGTGACAGCTGTGCGCCCTAATGAGCAGCCTGGTGACCTAGAGGCCAGAGAGGGAGCACACGTGACACCATCTGATAATATTCTGCCTCTCCCTCCTGTGGCAGGCAAAGATCCTACTGAAAAACACAAATCAATATATTTGAAAATGTCAGTACATGTAAAAATGTGAACATACTGTATTTTAATGTAATATGTACAGTAGTTCAATTATTATTGAAGGATGCACATCTCACCTGTTGTTTTGCCGGACAATTCATACTATTGATGCAACTGTTGAACGCTGCAGATTTGGTTTCACCCTTAAACCGGCCTCTCGCAAAGAGAGACCATGGTTTACTACATGGTCAATAATTGTGGCCCTTGTCTCATCAGAGACCACCGCTCTTGTTTTTGGAATTATTAAATATTCTGCTGAGATTTTCTATATGTTTCAATCTAGTTACTGGAGAAATGCACAACATTTGCCTTTGTTCTGTTTTGAATGTGTTTTTAACAGTTTGGAAACAGTGTGTTAGCATTTTAAAACATGCGCTGCAAAGAAACTCAGCAAAAAAAAAAACTTCCTTTTTTAGGACCCTGTCTTTCAAAGATAACTCGTAAAAATAAAAATAACATCACAGATCTTCATTGTAAAGGGTTTAAACACTGTTTTCCTTGCTTGTTCAATGAACCATAAACATTTAATGAACATGCACTAACAGCTTACAGACTGTAGGCAATTAAGGTCACAGTTATGAAAACTTAGGACACTAAAGAGGCCTTTCTACTGACTCTGAAAAACACCAAAACAAAAATGCCCAGGGTCCCTGCTCATCAGCGTGAACGTGCCTTAGTCATGCTGCAAGGAGGCATTGAGGACTGCAGATGTGGCCAGGGCATTAAATTGTAATGTCCGTTACTTTGAGACGCCTAAGACAGCGCTACAGGGAGACAGGACGGACAGCTGATCATCCTCGCAGTGGCAGACCACGTTTTTCAACACCTGCACAGGATCGGTACATCCGAACATCACACCTGCGGGACAGGTGCAGGATAGCAACAAGAACTGCCCGAGTTACACCAGGAATGCACAATCCAGCCATCAGTGCTCAGACTGTCCGCAATAGGCTGAGAGATGCTTGACTGAGGGCTTGTAGGCCTGTTGTAAAGCAGGTCCTCACCAGACATCACCGGCAACAATGTCGCCTATGGGCACAAACCCTCCATCGCTGGACCAGACAGGACTGGCAAAAAGTGCTCTTCACTGACGAGTCACGGTTTTGTCTCACCAGGGGTGATGGTCGGATTTGTGTTTATCGTCGAAGGAATGAGCATTACACCGAAGCCTGTACTCTGGAGCGGGATCGATTTGGAGGTGGAGGGTCCATCATGGTCTGAGGCAGTGTGTCACCGCATCATCAGACTGAGCTTGTTGTCATTGCAGGTAATGTCAACGATGTGCGTTACAGGGAAGACATCCTCCTCCCTCATATGGTACCCTTCCTGCAGGCTCATCCCGACATGACCCTCCAGCATGACAATGCCCCCAGCCATACTGTTTATTCTGTGCATGATTCCCTGCAAGACAGGAATGTCAATGTTCTGCCATGGCCAGCGAAGAGCCTGGATTTCAATCCCATTGAGCACATCTGGGACCTGTTGGATCGGAGGGTGAGGGCTAGGGCCATTCCCCCCAGAAATGTCTGGGAACTTGCTGGTGCCTTGGTGGAAGAGTGGGGTAACATCTCACAGCAATAACTGGCAAATCTGGTGCAGTCCATGAGGAGGAGATGTACTGCAGTACTTAATGCAGCTGGTGGCCACACCAGATACTGACTGTTACTTTTGATTTTGAACCCCCCTTTGTTCGGGGACACATTATTCCATTTCTGTTAGTCACATGTCTGTAGAACTTGTTCAGTTTATGTTTTAGTTGTTGGATCTTGTTATGTTCATACAAATATTTACACATGTTAAGTTTGCTGAAAATAAACGCAGTTGACAGTGAAAAGACGTTTCTTTTTTTGCTGAGTATACAGTTGAAGTCGGAAGTTTACATACACTTAGGTTGGAGTCATTAAAACTTGCTTTTCAACCACTCCTCAAATTTCTTGTTAACAAACTATAGTTTTGGCAAGTCGGTTAGGACATCTACTTTGTACATGACGCAAGTCATTTTTCCAACAATTGTTTACAGACATATTATTTCACTTATAATTCACTGTATCATAATTCCAGTGGGTCTGAAGTTAACATACAATAAGTTCACTGTGCCTTTAAACAGCTTGGAAAATTCCAGAAAATGATGTCATGGCTTTAGAAGCTACTACAGTTTTTCTCAGTCACTTTGGTGCATTTTTCACATCATCCCTAACATGTGCAAAATAATAAGTGCATTTCTCAGAACAATTTGTACAAACTGCAATATACAATATATATGTTTCTAAAGCTAGTCAGTCACTAAAAATCCTTAGTACATCTCTCAAAAGTAAATATTCATGCCAATGATCATGTCAGTGTCATCAGAATGATAAGTCATTGAGTCATTGTTCACAAACAAGGTCATCAAAATGTTTAGGCATGTTGTCAATGTAACTGTGTACTTTGACAGTATTACCTGATGTAAACTTAGGCTACAGTTTGGATGACAGTTACTGTATTGAAAATGCACAAGACTGCACTTATATGGCATATATCAATTTCAACAGTACTATTTACATATTACTGTATCTGGGTTATTGATTGAAAGAGACTGGACAACCCAAGGGGCACAAAGGGAAAAAAAACTAAATTAGAAAGAAACACAGGAAACCACCCCTAAGGCACAACTTTGCCCTACACATCCAGACGTTCCTGTCTGTCGGCCCACATATTCTCATCCACATCACACCGGATATTTTCCCTTCTAATGCAACGTGGAAAGAATCTTTTGGAATGCCTTATCCATCCTCTGCAGGCGTCTACTGTGATGTCCTCACATGCTGCATCCATTGCAGCCAGCAGGGTCATCTGTGTGTGTGACTGCCGATCGTACACCTTCCACCTCCATGCTGAAAATAACTCCTCAATTGGGTTAAGGAATGGTGAATAAGGTGGGAGGAATTCTATGAGCATCCTCGGGTGGCTCACAAACCATTGCCTTATGATGTTTGATCGATGGAAACTCACATTATCACAAATGACCACATACTTTGGCAAATCCTCTCTAAACAGACCCCTCTCATCATCAGGGATGAGAGCCCTGTAGAGAGTCTCTAAAAAGTTGAGTAGATGCTGGGTGTTGTATGGCCCTATAAGGGGGATATGGGTTAGGACACCATGCTCCGAAATAGCAGCACACATGGTGATATTTCCTCACCGTTGGCCTGGCAAATCCACAGTAGCTCTGTGACCGATGATATTCCGATCCCGCCTTCTGCATTTGGTCAGGTTGAAGCCAGCCTCATCCACGTATACAAAGTTGTGAGAGGGTTCATTTGATTCCAACTCCATTATACGCTATATCCCAGAACACACAGTTGAATTTGTTTTGGTAAGGAAGAGTGACATAAAATGTACATATATTGCATGTTCCTTCCACAGCAATGGAAATGTGTGCAGTTTATGCTTACTGTACTATGTATCACTATAAAATGTTGCTGTAAAGTAGTTACATAGATATATGTTTTACCTGTACATACTGGTACCGTAGCTCCTTAACTCTGTCCTCATTCCTTTGGAATGGTACACGGTACAGCTGTTTCATACTCATCTGGTTTCTATGCAGCACCCTGTCGATGGTTGAGATACTAACCGTATGGATGTTTTCAAAGACATCGTTGTCTTCTATAATGGTCCTTTGTATTTCCCTGAGTCTCATGGCATTGTTTGCTCGGACCATGATGCAAATAGCCTCCTCCTGTTGAGGTGTGAAAAGGCATCCTCTGCCACCGGTTTGAGGTAATCTTGCAGTCCTATGTGGGGAAAAATGCAGTGATGCATCGCACACTTTCACATAGACAAAAACTATGCGAACACACATTTTACTGTAAAACATACAGGTGGGTGCATGTAAGGTGCAGTATGTATCTGTATAGAGTATATTTCTGTATGTTGTGAAATACAAGTGGACTACTGTAATATGAAGCATTGTAGAAAGTATACAGTATACTGCTTATATACAGTAACAGTACACTGTACATTGGTGGACATACCTGTTCTCTCTTCGAAACGTTTGAACTATTGAGGACACGGTTGATCTCCCAATATTCATCTGCACCCTTCGACCCGCCTCAGCCATTGTAAGGCCATGATTGACAACATGGTCTACAATAGTGGCCCTTATCTCATCAGATATGCGCCTATGTCCTCTTCTGCCTCTTCCTCTGTTTTACCTTCCACCACACATCCTTGCTCCTCTTCTTCCTCCTCTTGGCTGTTGACCCTGTTCGTTTCCTGGTCCATCCATTATTGGAAAATTGCAACTCTGTGTTGTGGTCTGTCTATATACGCTTGCCAATTGATTCTTCATGAGATGCACCTTTGAGCAATTTAGACAACTGGTTGATTGTTGGTTGAACTAACACTTTACATTCCTTCATGAGTGTGGGTCAATTTCACCTGCACGATTCATCAATTCACGTTTTTGTACAAAAGGTCTAATAGAAATGTGTAAAACTATGCTTGACAGTTTATGACAAATAGTTCAACAATTTTGCATGTAATGGCTTATGCAAGGAACTAATGCCTAGATGTTTTGAGGGGTAAGACTATACAACAGAGAACCATCTAGTATATTTTGATCAACATGACATGAGCAATTGATAATGTGGAAAAAAGCTGACACTTGTACATTATCAATTGCAATTTGTTCAAAGGAATAAGAAATTGCTTTAATAATGTGCACAAGTGACTAGATGATTTGGAATTTGTACAAGTAGTATCAAGAAGTGCACTTTTGATCTAAGAAATGCACCAAAGCGACTGAGAAAAACTGTAATAGGCTAACAAATCAAATCAAATCAAATGTATTTGTCACATACACATGGTTAGCAGATGTTAATGCGAGTGTAGAGAAATGCTTGTGCTTCTAGTTCCGACAATGAGGTAATAACCCACGAGTAATCTAACCTAATAAACTGATACCATTGTAGTCAATTGGAGGTGTACCTGTGGATGTATTTCAAGGCCTACCTTCAAACTCAGTGCCTCTTTGTTTGACATCATGGGAAAATCAAAAGAAAACAGCCAAGACCTCAGCAAAAAAAATGTAGACCTCCACATGTCTGGTTCATCCTTGGGCGCAATTTCCAAATGCCTGAAGGTACCACGTTCATCTGTACAAACAATAGTATGCAAGTATAAACACCATGGGACCACACAGCCGTCATACCGCTCAGGAAGGAGACTCGTTCTGTCTCCTAGAGATGAATATACTTTGGTGCGAAAAGTGCATATCAATCCCAGAACAACAGCAAAGGACCTTGTGAAGATGCTGGAGGAAACAGGTTCAAAAGTATCTATATCCACAGTAAAACGAGTCCTATGTCGACATAACCTGAAAGGCTGCTCAGCAAGGAAGACGCCACTGCTCCAAAACCGCTATAAAAAAGCCAGACTACGGTTTGCAACTGCACATGGGGACAAAGATGGTACTTTTCGGAGAAATGTCCTCTGATCTGATGAAACAAAAATAGAACTGTTTGGCCATAATGATCATCGTTATGTTTGGAGGAAAAAGGGGGAGGCTTGCAAGCCGAAGAACACCATCCCAACCATGAAGCAGGTGAGTGGCAGCATCATGTTGTGGGGGTGCTTTGCTGCAGGAGGGACTGGTGCACTTCACAAAATAGATGGCATCATGAGATAGGAAAATTATGCGGATATATTGAAGCAACATCTCAAGACATCAGTCAGGAAGTTAAAGCTTGGTCGCAAATGGGTCTTCCAAATGGACAATGACCCCAAGGATACTTCCAAAGTTGTGGCAAAATGGCAACAAAGTCAAGGTATTAGACTGGCCATCACAAAGCCCTGACCTCAGTCCTATAGAAAATGTGTGGGCAGAACTGAAAAAGCACGTGTGAGCAAGGAGGCTTACACACCTGACTCCATTACATCAGCTCTTTCAGGAGGAATGGGCCAAAATTCACCCAACTTACTGTGGGATGCTCGTGGAAGGCTACCTGAAAAGTTTGACCCAAGTTAAACAATTTAAAGGCAATGCTACGAAATACTAATTGAGTGTATGTGAACTTCTGACCCACTGGGAATGTGATGAAAGAAATAAAAACTGAAATAAATCATTCTCTCAACTATTATTCTGACATTTCACATTCTTAAAATAACGTGGTGATCCTAACTGACCTAAGACAGGGAATTAAATGTCAGGAATTGTTCAAACTGAGTTTAAATGTATTTGGCTAAGGTGTATGTAAACTTCCGACTTCAACTGTATATAGTTTTGCAGGTGGTGGAGTATGAATGAGAAAAGAGTTAATGGATTTCAGAGAATGTGGTCATTGAAAGCATTTTGTGTGAAAGCAATCAAAATAATTCACAGTTTGGTCCACATACACTTCTGTTTCGCTGACCGTGTGAAGAGTTTTGACAATGTGACTTCAGTTTTGACCAATGCATGTTAGCAATTGACAAAAACTGTAAGAGTAATGCAACAGTTGCTTATCATTTTGAGCAGTTGTATCAATTGATAGATCATTGAAATGAAGTGAATAGACCGTCATCTCAGATGTAATGTGTGAATTGCCCTTTGAAATGGAAATTCTTTGATGTTAAGTTGTGCTGTTTTGAACAGGTGATTTTAGTTCAATGAACAAATTATCTTAGGTTTGTGTGTATTGTATCCAAGCAATTGGAAAAAGTGTTAGAGTTTAGAAAAATTTGCATTTTGACCATTTGAAAAATGACATGAAGGTTCTGAAAATAATGCCAAAGTAAAAAACTGTAATAGGGACTTGTGGTGTGTGTGTGTGCATGGGTGTGTGTGTGTGTGCGTGTGTGTGTGTGTGTGTGTGTGTGTGTGTGTGTGTGTGTGTGTGTGTGTGTGTGTGTGTGTGTGTGTGTGTGTGTGTGTGTGTGTGTGTGTGTGTGTGTGTGTGTGTGTGTGGTAATGACAGAAGGGTGATGGCGTGCCTTTTTTCCCCCACTGACATCAGAGAGAGTACAGGAAGGAATATGATGCGTGCCTGCGTGCACATGTTCATGTGTGTGTGTGTCTGTGTCTGTGTGTGTAGTCATCAACGTTCCCTCAAACTTTACTCGGAGAGCAATATTGACCTGCTGGACAGACCCATCAAGCCTTAAGCCATAAGATTGATCTAGACTCCAGGTCACAGTGTGCTGTGGAGAACAGCCTTGAATGTTAAAGCTGTGCTATTGTCCATCTCCCCAGAAGCCCTGGGTTTATTAGCAGGAGGAAGCTAAAGTCATTTGTTCAGGGGATGGGCCAATTTAGTTCTGTGCAGAACTGTGGGTTCATCAAGGGAAGCAAGGTTGTTTGGGTGGTGAGTGTCTTGCCATGTCTGTATTTATAGGCCGTGTCCATGTTCATTCCACTATAACTAACTCTCTCTCTGCCTCTCAGGTGGACCTGTGGCAGCCCAACAGTGCCTCTCTGATCCGACACAACGCCACCGTGGACGTGCATGTGAGACGGAACAACACACGAGGGCTTCGTGCATGCCTCCAGAAGGAACACATAGATTTTAAGTAAGGGCTTTGAGACTACCCCCCCGACTCACCACTCCCCATTTTCTCCCATCAATCATCACAATCAACATTAAAATGATGGAGTTTATCATTGTCATCCCTATCCTCAGGGAAGATTTTCTACTTTTTTCTACTGCTCTACTCTATACCTCTCTCTCTCTCTTTCTTTCTCTTTCTCTTTCTCTTTCTCTTTCTGTCTCTGTGCCTGTCTCTCCCTCTCTCCTTCCTTTGACTGTTCAGATCTATATTATTTTATATTGTCTGGGCCGGGGAGGCTGGTGAGTTGATGGGTTTCCTTGTTTACAGTCTGAGAGACTGTCTATTTTAGAGGAGAAAAGCTATGGGTGATGGGTTGATATGAAAGGGGAATAAAATATCAAATCGTAGCTGGGGAAATACAATTGTGTGTAGTGATTCCTAAAATGTCACGCTTTCAACCACTTTAATTTATGTCCACAGTTTTCTCAATAATGTGAGCTAAGCTAGTGTATGACAATAATCTTCAAAACGTACTCATTTTTGAAGAGAAAGAAAGTTCTCTGAAAAAATGGCAAAGACAGATGTAACCTTCTCTGGTGCTATGAGAATAGTTGACCAAATAAGTGACAGGAGAATGTGACTCGTCAAATAGAAAACATGTTCTCTTCATGGACAGCAGAGGTTAATTTACTTCCAGAGGGTTGCTGAGCTCTTACGCTCACACAAAATAGCACTGTCTACAAGCTGTCTCTCCACACAAGGCCTAAGTCTCTGCTCTCTCTGCATTTTTTCTCTCACTTGAATAAGCAAACTGATGATAAAAGGAACTCATCTATACTAAAATCACACCCCCAAAGCTTCTTGTACTTGCAGTCATCCAAAGCTGAAACACCAAGGTCTTTTTATTTTTGTTTCAATCGTTTCTCTGTATTTTAGCTCGTAGAAATACCAAGACAAGAAAGGAGTTTACGGGAAAAATGTTTCCCATAAAACAATGTACCCATCAGACTCACACTAGTCTCTCTCTGCCTCTTTCTCTCTAACTCTCTGCCTCTATCTCTCTCTCTGCCTCTCACTCTCTCTCTCTCGCGCTCTCTCTCTGCCTCTATCTCTCTGCCTCTATCTCTCTCTCTGCCTCTCTCTCTCTCTCTCTGCCTCTCTCTGTCTCTGTCTCTCTGTCTGTCTCTCTCCCTCTGCCTCTCTCTCTCTGTCTGTACCTCCCTCTGCCTCTGCCTCTCTCTCTCTCTCTCTCTCTCTCTCTCTCTCTCTCTACAGGGTGTTCATATCTAACCTTCAGAAGGAAATTGAAAAGCAGACTGGATATCGCTCTTCCCGCAAGAAGAGGTCTGAATCCCGATATGACTATGAGGTGTACCACTCTCTGGAGGAGGTAGGTGGGACACACACACACACACACACACACACACACACACACACACACACACACACACACACACACACACACACACACACACACACACACACACACACACACACTCACACTCTCTCACACACACACACACACTTTTCAGTTCAGTACAGTGCAACTAGGAGTCTTTGAGATGTGTGCATTTGCTTCTGGCCCCCTGAATCTTGAATCTGTACGCCCCAGTTCCACGGTCCGCATGCATTCCACTGTGAGATAGGGGGAACCAGGGAGCCTTTCAGCAAGACTTCGGCAACCTATCATTATCATTACACAGCTTTAAACCTATCCTCAAACACAGGAGACACACAGGGCTAAGAGACACACACACACACACACACACACACACACACACACACACACACACACACACACACACACACACACACACACACACACACACACACACACACACACACACACACACACACACACACACACACACACACACACACACACACACACAGGAAACATCCATTTACATTCACCATCTGTACAATCTCTGTGTAGCAGGGCCATAATGTACATACCATTCCAGAGAGGTGGAAATACTTACATCTCCATCACCTCCGTCATCCAGGACTGTTAGATTAAGAGTCTGTATAGTGTGTTAGAGGGGGTTATTGAGTGGGTGTGAAGACACATGGAAGGAATTGAACTTTTATACTAGCACACACACACACACTACGTGAAGCCTGATCTACTCCAAGATAAGTGTGTGTGTGTGTGTGTGTGCGTGTGTGTGTGTGTGTGTGCGTGTGCGTGTGCGTGTGCGTGTGTGTGTGTGCGTGTGTGTGTGTGTGCGTGTGCGTGCGTGTGTGTGTGTGTGTGTGTGGGCTAATTCCCCCATGGAATCAGCTACAACTAAGATTCATTGCCGTGCTGCCTAGCGTGAAATGAGTTGTTTCACAGAGTTAAAGTGTGATGTGTAGGTCTAGTGTTATAGAGCTGATAGGATGGCCTGGTGCCTTGTTATCTTCATTCTAATGGCTGAATGACCTTCAATTCTTTGTTTCTTGTGTTTCTTTCCCCAGATCCAGAGTTGGATGTTTGAGATCAACAGGACCCATCCTCACCTGGTGGACATGTTCTCTATAGGGAGGTCATATGAAGGCAGGCCCCTTTATGTGCTTCAGGTACTGTAGGAGACACACACACACACACACACACAATGCTGGTTAACTGACTGGTGTCCTGTCCTGTCAGCTAGGAAAGAGAACACGGTCCTATAAGAAGGCAGTGTGGATAGACTGTGGGGTCCATGCAAGGGAGTGGATTGGACCAGCCTTCTGCCAGTGGTTTGTCAAAGAGGTACGTTCCTTTGGCCTTCCTTGACAACTCCAGTCCTTTAGGGCAGCAGTGTCAGCTCTGCTGTTTTTCTACCTTGCTTTCTTATAAGAGATTTCGTCCTGGGAGAGCCAGGTGTGTGTGGACTCTCCAGCCCAACAACAACATGCATTGATTAGTAAAGTGCCAAGAGGAGAAGCCAGCAGGACTGTGGTCCTAGAGGCCTGGAGTTGTGCACCTCTTACTTTCTTACTGTAAATCACAGTGTTAACCTTTAATCATGTGTTGCACTGCAGTCAAATAAGTCCACATGTGAGCTGTTTCACAACCTAAAATAAGCTAAGCACCACTTTGGTTGTTGAACGCCTCCAATTTGGTAAAGCATGAAGTTTGCAATGCCAGGATAGTGGGTTCGATTCCCGGGACCACCCATACGTAAAAATGTATGCACGGATGACTGTAAGTCACTTTGGATAAAATCGTCTGCTAATTGTCACATATTATTATTATATTAATAATAGCTGGGGAGGCTGCAGCCTGCTGCTGTCAGTCTCTGGTGCTGTCTGCCTCTGGTGCTGTCTGTCTCTGGTGCTGCCTCTCTGGTGCTGCCTGTCTCTGCTGCTGTCTGTTTCTGGTGCTGTCGGTCTCCGCTGCTGTCGGTCTCTGGTGCTGTCTGTCTCTGCTGCTGTCAGTCTCTGGTGCTGTCTGTCTCTGGTGCTGTCTGTCTCTGGTGCTGCCTCTCTGGTGCTGTCTGTTTCTGGTGCTGTCAGTCTCTGGGGCTGTCTGCCTCTGGTGCTGTCTGTCTCTGGTGCTGTCTGTTTCTGGTGCTGTCGGTCTCCGCTGCTGTCGGTCTCTGGTGCTGCTGGCCTCTGCTGCTGCCTGCCTCTGGTGCTGTCTGTCTCTGGTGCTGCCTGTCTGGTGCTGCCCCTCTCTGGTGCTGTCTGTCTCTGCTGCTGCCTGTCTCTGGTGCTGCCTCTCTGGTGCTGCCTCTCTGGAGCTGTCTGTTTCTGGTGTTGTCTGTCTCTGGTGCTGCCTGTCTATGGTGCTGCCTGTCTCTGGTGCTGTCGGTCTCTGCTGCTGTCTGTCTCTACTGCTGCCTCTCTGGTGCTGTCTGTCTCTGGTGCTGTCGGTCTCTGCTGCTGTCTGTCTCTACTGCTGCCTCTCTGGTGCTGTCTGTCTCTGGTGCTGCCTGTCTCTCACCCAGGTGGATGTTATTATAGACATAGGAGTTAGGTGTCTCTGGTGCTGTCGGTCTCTGCTGCTGCCTGTTTCTGGTGCTGTCTGTTTCTGGCGCTGCCTGTCTCTGCTGCTGTCTGTCTCTGGTGCTGCTTGTCTCTGCTGCTGTAGGCCAATTTATCCCCATTCAAAATCCTATTTCCCCTAAGCCTAACCCAACCCTAATTCTAACCTTAAACCTAACTCCTAAGTCTATAATAGCATCCACCTGGGTGATGCACAGCAACCATTTCTATGCCAGAACACTCACCACACGGAGAGGTAAGGAGTGATACATGCCAATTCAGGGGATGATTAGGTGGCCAAGTTGGTAATTTAGCCAGGACACCCGTTTAACGTCCCATCCGAAAGAAGGCACCGTACACAGGGCAATGTCCCCTTCACTGCCCTGGGTTCTCCTTACACTAGAGAGAAGAGTGCCCCCTACTGACCCTCCAACACCATCTGGTCTCCCATCCAGGACCCACTCTGCTTATCTTCAGGGGCAAGCCAGCATTTGGATGCAAGGTGGCATGCTGCTGGCACACATACACACATCTCTCTACTTTTGCTCTGGACCCTCTCTCAGTTTGGAACCGTTACAACCATTTTGATAGAGAGCAGGGAGAGTAATGCGTCACACACAATTAAGTCCCCGCAAATCAACCCAAACCACCCTGAAATGTCAGAGCTTTACTATAACATTGTTAGAACATAGCAAGCCGTGTACATGTCTAGCAGGGGGGTTTATGCATCTCCAGATGAGTGTGTACTAGGACAGTATTGAGAAACTTCAAGAGTTTGTACAAGAACAGACTTTTATAATGGAGCAGATCACTGTGCTGTTTAGGTCAATAATAGTAATGTCTCATTTTGGCCAGTTGGGGGCAGAGCTCCATCTCTCTACAAAGTCAGATTAACCTTGGCCTGAGCCTGATTACTGAGCAGGTATTGCCCCACCAACAATCTGCTTTCTCGAATCCTCCACTGGAACCTGCCTGGGGAAGAGGCATTAACACACTCCTGATCAAAACAAATCCAATTGGATTTGTCACATGCGCCAAAAACAACAGGTGTAGACCTTGCCGTGAAATGCTTAACCTTAGCCCTTAACCAACGAAATAGAGTTAAGAAAATATTTGCTAAATATACTTAAGTAAAACATGTAATAAAGGTAACACAATGCAGCAGCATACCACCCTGCATCCCACTGCTGGCTTCTGAAGCAGGGTTGGTCCTGGATGGGAGACCAGCAGCATACCACCCCACATCCCACTGCTGGCTTCTGAAGCAGGGTTGGTCCTGGATGGGAGACCAGCAGCATACCACCCTGCATCCCACTGCTGGCTTCTGAAGCAGGGTTGGTCCTGGATGGGAGACCAGCAGCATACCACCCCACATCCCACTGCTGGCTTCTGAAGCAGGGTTGGTCCTGGATGGGAGACCAGCAGCATACCACCCCACATCCCACTGCTGGCTTCTGAAGCAGGGTTGGTCCTGGATGGGAGACCAGCAGCATACCACCCCACATCCCACTGCTGGCTTCTGAAGCAGGGTTGGTCCTGGATGGGAGACCAGCAGCATACCACCCTGCATCCCACTGCTGGCTTCTGAAGCAGGGTTGGTCCTGGATGGGAGACCAGCAGCATACCACCCCACATCCCACTGCTGGCTTCTGAAGCAGGGTTGGTCCTGGATGGGAGACCAGCAGCATACCACCCTGCATCCCACTGCTGGCTTCTGAAGCAGGGTTGGTCCTGGATGGGAGACCAGCAGCATACCACCCCGCATCCCACTGCTGGCTTCTGAAGCAGGGTTGGTTCTGAATGGGAGACCAGCAGCATACCACCCCGCATCCCACTGCTGGCTTCTGAAGCAGGGTTGGTCCTGGATGGGAGACCAGCAGCATACCACCCCGCATCCCACTGCTGGCTTCTGAAGCAGGGTTGGTCCTGGATGGGAGACCAGCAGCATACCACCCCGCATCCCACTGCTGGCTTCTGAAGCAGGGTTGGTCCTGGATGGGAGACCAGCAGCATACCACCCCACATCCCACTGCTGGCTTCTGAAGCAGGGTTGGTCCTAGATGGGAGACCAGCAGCATACCACCCCACATCCCACTGCTGGCTTCTGAAGCAGGGTTGGTCCTGGATGGGAGACCAGCAGCATACCACCCCACATCCCACTGCTGGCTTCTGAAGCAGGGTTGGTCCTGGATGGGAGACCAGCAGCATACCACCCCGCATCCCACTGCTGGCTTCTGAAGCAGGGTTGGTCCTGGATGGGAGACCAGCAGCATACCACCCCGCATCCCACTGCTGGCTTCTGAAGCAGGGTTGGTCCTGGATGGGAGACCAGCAGCATTAGGATTAAATAACAATAATGAGGCTATATACAGAGTGTACCGGTTAGTCGAGGTAATTTGTACATATAGGAAGGGGTAATGTGACAATGCAAAGATAACAAACAGCGAGTAGCAGCAGTGTAAAAACAAAGGGAGGAGGGGGGTCAATGTAAATAGTCCATTTCATGAATTGGTCAGGAGTCTTATGGCTTGGGGTTAGAAGCTATTAAGGAGTCTTTTGGACCTGGACTTGGCGCTCAGGTACAGCTTGCCGTGCGGTAGCAGAGAGACCAATCAAAGACTTGGTTGACTGGAGTCTTTGACAATTTTTTGGGCCTTCCTCTGACACAGCCTAGTACATGTACATAGGTCCTGGATGGCAGGAAGCTTGGCCCCGGTGACGTATTGGGCCGTACGCGCTACCCTCTGTAGCGCCTTACTGTCGGATGCCGAGCAGTTGCCATACCAGGCGGTGATGCAACTGGTTAGGATGCTCTCAATGGTGCAGCTGTAGAACGATGATGAGGATGATGAGGGTTTTCTAGTAGCCCTCTATAGCAGTTGTACTGCTCAGTCACAGGTGTGTGATACCACTGGTGGATCCTCTGCCACCCTCACACTTACAGACTTCTTAGGAGTATTAATCATGATTTATTATTCACCAACTGGAAAGTATTGTAACTGGTGAAATAAAACAGGTGCAAGAAGAGATATAGCCTATGGTTCATTGTGAACTTACCTGTCGTGTTCATATAAGCCTGTTGTTGTTGTAGGCTCTGCATTCCTACCAGCATGACTCTGTGATGAGACGACTGATGAACCAACTCAACTTCTACATCATGCCTGTCTTCAACGTGGATGGATACATCTTCAGCTGGACTACGGTAGCTACAACTCTCTCTGTGTCTCTTTCCCTGTCCCCCTCTCTCTCTCTCTTTCCCTCTCCTCCCTTTCCCTCTCCTCCTCTCTCTCCCTCTCCCCTTCTCTCTCTCTCCCCTTCTCTCTTTCCCTCTCCCCCTCTCTCTCTCTCTCTCACACCCTCTCTGTCTGGCTTGCTCTCTCTCTTTCTCTCTCACCTAGCTAACATTTGACCCAACGTGTATTTAAGGTGACATGTTATTAGTATATTCATAGCTACTTTGAGTCAGTGACAGTGTTCATTATTTCCCCCCCAGGATCGTTTCTGGAGGAAAACCCGGTCCAAAAACGTCAAGTATCACTGCAGAGGTGTTGACGCCAACAGGAACTGGAAAGTCAAGTGGTGTGGTGAGTTTTTAATGTATCCTTGGAGTGTGTGTGTCTGTGTGTGTGTGTGTGTGTGTGTGTCCTCCCTTCCCCCTGCTTTCCTTCCCCTGCTGTTGGGAGATGTCTCCTGGTGCTCTGTCTGCTTAATTAGTGTAAGCTGTGGATTAAATGTTTGTGTGGTGACGGCACCCCCCCTGTTTGATATGATTTTGGTGGTGCTGAGAGGGGGGGGGTCTTCTGGTGGGTGTCTGCTATTCATCACTCAGGGAGAGAGGCTGGTTTTATGTGTGATACTTGGTCTCTTAAATAAGAAAGGATAGATAATTACAGCAAGAAAAGAGCTGGGGGAGAGAGGGGGAAGAGAGGGGGAAGAGAGGCGAGTGAGAGGGGAGAGAGGGGGAGAGAGGAGTGAGAGGGGAGAAAGAGGGGGAGAGAGAGGGGGAAAAGAGAGGGGAGAGAGAGGGGGAAAGAGAGGGGGAAAAGAGAGGGGAAAGAGAGGGGGAAAGAGAGGAGGGAGAGAGGGTAGTGAGAGGGAGAGAGAGAGAGGGGAGAGAGAGGGGAGAGGGAGGGGAAAGAGAGGGGGAGAGAGGGTAGTGAGAGGGGGAGAGAGAGAGAGGGGAGAGAGAGGGGGAGAGAGAGGGGGGGAGAGGGAGAGGGGAGAGGGGGGGGTAGACAGAGCATGTGATACTGATCATCTCCAAGGTCTGTATGAGACACTGCCCACTGGGAAAAAAAACTGGTTACATCAACGTTGTTTCCACGTCATTTCAACAACAAAAAAAATAATCTGATAACATTGAAACAACGTGGAAAACTGTTTGGAATTTCTAAAAGTAATCAGAAAGTCCCCAACGTAAGGGAATTTTGTCTTTTTTTCTCAACCAAATGCAAATCAAAAATTGAAGTTGAAGTGACATCTGTACCCAGTGAGTGGTTGGTGTTTAAGATATAGGGGGGGAGAACCACTAGGCAGGGTAGCCTAGTGGTTAGAGCGTTGGACTAGTAACCGGAAGGTTGCAAGTTCAAGCCCCCGAGCTGACAAGGTACAAATCTGTCATTCTGACCCTGAACAGGCTGTCATTGAAAATAAGAATTTGTTCTTAACTAACTTGCCTAGTTAAATAAAGGTAAAATAAATAAAAATATATTCTCACACATGAGACTATAATGCAGCTATAAGAACACAAGGTCAGATCCAGACACAGGAGTCTTTGATATGTATTATTCAATCCAAAAGGGAATAGGCAAGAGAATGATCGTGGACAGGCAAAAGGTCATAACCAGATCAGGGTACAGAGTGGCAGGCAGGCTCAAGGTCAGGGCAGGCAGAATGGTCAGAATGGAGACAATCACTAGGACAGGTGAAACAGATCAGGGTGTGACAGCAGCAGATATGGCTATAGGCCCGAGTTTTTCCTGACCACGAGACAGAAACAGGAAAACTCTAGGCCCTTAAGTCAAACCTGCTACATTAGATTATCCAGCTACTGTAAAGGCAGGCTAGAATACAGTACAAGATCCACTGCCTTGTCCTTTACCTTGTGCCACTTTCACATTTGCCTGGGTAACAAACCCTTCTTTGCTCTGTGTATAACTAATTGCCAGGCGTATGTAGATGCGTACTGGCTGGGGACCTGTGGGAACAAGTTAATAAAACACACGCTGTGTAAAACACGGCCTTGGTCGACACAGAGTATTCATTATGGGGGCCAAGACCTATGAAAACGTCATCATAATGATAGGCCTCAGCTTGGTGTTGAGATGTATCATTATACTGTAGCATAGAATGGTAGGGGAATGACAAATAATCCAAACTACAGTATGTATTGTTGATTTAACCCTCAGCCATCTGTATTTTGAATAAGGCTCTGAGTTTTGAAAGCTGACCAGAAAAGAACTCTGGCTCCTCGCTAAAGCCAGGAACGAGGCCCTAATTATGAGAATAGGCAATAGGCACAAGAAGTTAATGCTTACTGAAGCCGCTATGTGTTTTGTGCAGACCAATCATAGACTTTCAAGGTTGGATGATACCAGGGGTAATTTACTGTCTAATTTTAATCAGTTAATTAATTTAGGAAATTGTTCATTTACACTGTTTGTATTATACATAGACATGGCTCATTCCCTGTTGGATTTGCATATGCAAATATTAATTTGGCCCAGAGTTTTGAGGTGCTGCTTTTTGCTCATGGGCAAGTCTCTTAGATCATGCTCTTTCTTGTCTGTCTGCAGGTTATGCCAAGTTGTGCTACTAACGTTTATTTTTGGAGTACTCATTTACATAATTAATGGGCATGTGTACTGTCGTTGGAGGGTTTAGTTCTGCTTAGAATACATGAATATGCAAAAATAATCTGAGAGAGACAGAGAAATATGTAGCCAGCGTAGTCCATCTGAAGAGGTATCCGTCCACATTGAAAACAGGCATCAATGACACAAAGTAGCTATGAATATACAAATAACATGAAAGAGGGAGAGGTGAAAGAAGACTGTTTTTTGAGAAGAGAAATGTCTAAAACATATTGAATTGAGAACAATATGTCAACCGGCTGTGTGGACTAAAAATATGTCCCCGGTGTGTTTTATACCCCCCATTTACCATGAACAATTTTGTAATCTAGCAGACTTTTCTGTGCATTAAATGTATTCAAAAATGGTCACAGAAACATACACTAACACCATAGTAAAACCCTGTTATAAAGTAATGGGTATAGTTCCAGTATAAACTAGTATAACCTCTCTGTATGTATATACAGCACTTAATACTGTATGACCATAGTAAGTAACAAACAGTACCTGCCCTGTCGTTGTTTCTCCCTGTCAGAGGAGGGTGCATCCTCTCACCCCTGTGATGACACGTACTGCGGACCCTTCCCTGAGTCCGAGCCGGAGGTCAAGGCAGTGGCCAAGTTCCTACGGAAGCACAAGAAGCGTGTCAAGGCCTACGTCTCCATCCACGCCTACGCCCAAATGTTGCTCTACCCCTACTCCTATAAATACGCCACCATCCCTAACTTCAACTGTGTGGTGAGAGACAGATCTGTGACCACAATCAATCAATGAATCAATGTTGTTGCAACTCACATTGGAATTGAATAAATGATTGTAATGTAATGTATTCCCCCCTCCAGGAGTCAGCTGCACACAATGCAGTGACTGCCCTGTACTCTGCCTACGGAGTGAGGTACAGATATGGACCCGCCTCCACCACGCTGTGTGAGTTATGCACACTGTCTCCTTCCCGACGTTAACTTACTTCAGCAACAGACTGAAAAACACTCAAGAAAACATCTAGCTCATAATATTTCAGTTAAAAGATAAGAATTCCTGCCGCACACATGTTTGCCTGTGGAAAACCCTCCCAATGAATCCAAACTGTTGTATTTGTTCTGACTCCAACAGATGTCAGCTCAGGCAGCTCCATGGACTGGGCCTATAGGAACGGGATCCCTTATGCCTTTGCCTTTGAACTGCGGGACACAGGCTACTTTGGCTTCCTGTTACCTGAAGCCCTGATCAACCCCACCTGTACTGAGACCATGAGAGCAGTGAAGACCATCTCATCAGGCCTACTGAAGAAGTGTGAGACAGGGATGTATCAGCTGGACAGGGAGAGATATCCATATCTCTGAGATATATAGACATTTACAGTATCTCTGCATCTGCTAGAGAATAACTATGGGTGGTGGGTTATTGTGCCAAAAAGGAAAATGCAACATATATCATGCAAGCCTTGATGTTTACCCAAGAGTGGTCACCACTCCATTTTATGTCTGTATGTTAGAGGCTATAGTGGTACTTAAAAATGCCCTCAAACTGGTTTCAAATGTAAAATTATTTAGATGTCATATTACATCAAATCTTCACCTTGTACTATCAACAACTCGACTGTTTACAGTGTACGGTGAACGCAAGCACTTGAATGCCATTTTCAAGAGACTGATATTGCATTTCACAGAGTCTTTTTCTTGAACTTGCAGTTTTGACCCATTAAAGCTTCACTATCTGGAGCACCATCAGCTAACTCAGTGGTGTAGTCGTGCCTGGAGAAGTGGGTATATTCTATCTTTTGCCAAAGATGTCCCAAACGGCCCGCCGGGTGAATTCTATGAGAAACAGTGACATACACTCTGAATGACCTAAAATGATAAATCCCATATTGGTCTTTCATAGTCAGGCCAACCCAAGCTGTACTGTGCAAGTAGGCTAATAGTAGACCTACTACTGAAATGGAGGCTGGCCAACGGCAGTTTTTTAATAGAAAAACAACTAAATGGAATGTTATAACTCCATAACAATGTTTAAACCACATCCGGAGACCACTTTTGATGTCAGGGAACAATCTCAGAAAAATTAGATTTTTTTGTGTAGTTACCCTATAATTTGCAGGCACCAAGCACTGTTGTTTGATTAGCAGTGTTTCTGTAGGACATGAGATTGAGTTTGCAAAACAAATGGCCACTAGATTGACACAAATAATCCTGATATAATTCTGCTTTGTAGCTAGTTAACGCTTAATTTAGAAGGTTTTTGTGAAAGCATTTCCCTCTACCAGAAGACGATTAGGTCTATCATTAGCATTGCTATATTCTTCCTGCTCCTTCATTGTCTGAAACCAGGATGTTTTATCTCATATTATGAGGCATGTTTCAAAGTAGCTTATAGCCAAAATCCCACCATAGAAATGTGGAGGCAATTATTTTATAAAGACTTATACTGGTTTTCTTTCAAATGTATTTTATTGTCTAGCAGGCAAAGGCATTGTCCAAGTCATATTAGCAACCCATGATAATAATTATAACAATTTTTAAAAATGATAACAATTATTGTTGCATCTTTAGATCTTCCCTCTTTCAAAATATCTAAAGGATATTTACATCTCTGTCCTTGAAACCGCTTGCATGTGCAGTGCACATTTTAGAACAGTGTTTTCCCGCATAGGCCTACCGCCATGTGCACATTGCTGAGCCTAAAATGTGAAATAATAGTTTTTGAATATTTTAAGCTAAACATTCTAATCTGTTCCATCAGCCTTATTAATTGATATGGCATATACCTCCACTACACTACTTTGATATGCATCATGGCAATTAAGAAGTGAGTAAACTCAATATGTGGGCATAAGCCGTATGTATACCTGCATGTTACACCCACTAAACCACTGAGCTAACTGCTCTAGATGTCTTCTAAAGACATTTTACATTAATTGTGGTAGAACAAGGTCATAAAAATGTGTTTATATGGTACAAACAACAAGGATGCCTAAAGTATCAATAAAGGGATAGTTCACACAAATTACACAATTATGTATGGGTTTCCTTGTAAGCAGTCTATGGACAACGTATGACAGCAAATCATGCTTTAGTTTGTTTAGCTGGCCACTGTTCCAATGCAAATTCAATGCAAGTCAACAGTACCTGTATTATAATTTTTGCACTTTATGTATCTAAAAATGTATTGTGTAACTCAATGAAGTTACTTATAGATCATTTGGACATTAACGTAAAATGCTTATATAGGTACCATTGGCTTGCATTGGATTTCTTCTACAAATGCAGAAAAGTTATCATTTGAAACAGTATCCAGGTAAACAAAACCAAAGCATGGATTGCTGTCATATCTTGCTCATAGGCTGCTTACAGGGTAAGTAAACCCATATGTCATTTTGTCTTTTGGTTGAACTATCCCTTTAACAAAGTGCCTTGAAATGGACTCTAAACGCTTTTTATAATTTTGTAAAGGATAAGTTTATATTTTTCTTTATCAAGGGGAAATGTTTACTTTTGATAGAAAATGTAAAGGACATTTACTGAAATGTAATACATGTTATTTCTTTTTTATGAGGTTGTCAAGTGGATGTTTTCTTTGACATCACTATCATTACAAACATTACAATAGCATCGTTTTACAGTAACAGCCCACTGGACACAAACATCAGTTCAACGTCTAGTTTTGATTTACATTTGGTTGAGTTGTCAACTTACGTGAATGCAACGTGAAATCAACAAAAAATGTCACCATGTCATTCATTGGATTTATGTTAAAAGTTGGGTGAAAAAGACAAAATGCCCTTATGTTGATGACTTTTTGCAAATCCAATACGTTTTCCACGTGGATTCAATGCATCACATCGATTTATGGGGTTGAAATTATGTGGAAACAACGTTAATTTAGGAATAGGCATCCCGCTAGCGGGACAACTTCTGGTGAAACTGGAGGGCGTGCAATTCAAATAAATAATTGTAAAAATGATGGATATTAAACATTTAGGTACATATGTGTCTTATATTGGCTGCAACCTTAAATTCTTGTTAATCTAACTGTGTTGTCTGATTTACAGTAGCTATTACAACGAAAACATGCCATGTGATTGTTTGAGGACGGCGCCCCACATCAAAATGTTTTTCCACCGGCACAGGTTTCATACATTCACATATAATGATTAAATATTCACTTACTTTTTGAAAATCTTCCTCTGATTTGTCATCCAAAGGGTCCCAGCTATAACATGTAGTGTTGTTTTGTTAGATAAAATCCTTCTTTATGTCCCAAAAAGTCTGTTTAGTTGACGCCGTCGATTTGAGTAATCCACTCGTTCAACATGCAGAGAAAGGAATCTGAAAATCTACCCCTAAACTTTGTTTCAACAAGTCAAAATACATTTCTATTCACTCTTTAGATACCCTAAAATGTAATCAAACGAAAATATTTCTTACGGAAAGAAGTATGTTCAATAGGAAACCGATTTTAGCAGATGTGTCCTGTCTTCATGGCGTGTAAACACGAATTTCCAAGACTGTGTCACTGTACCTAAACTGATATTTCTTATTTGTTTTTGACGTTACAAGCCTGTAACCTTGAACATAGACTGCTGACACCCTGTGGAAGCCATGGGAATTGCATCCAGGGAGCTCATCTTCAATATGACCTTTTTCAAAAAAAAAAAAAATTATTCTGTTTGGTTTTTCTATGGATTTTTTCCTAATATATCTATTATGTTATATTCTCCTACATTTATTTTAACATTGATACAAACTTCAAAGTGTTTTTTTTTCAATGGTAACAATTATATGCATATCCTGGTTTCAGGACCTGAGCAGCAGGCAGTTTGCATTGGGCACGTCATTCAGGTGGAAATTGAGAAAAAAGGGGCCTAGTTTTTAATTCAACCAGTTTTTGCCCAGTGGGAGGAGTGTAATATCATGTGTGGTAGGTAGTGTAACAAACGCAGTGAAGCAGTCTGCTATTTCCTATTTCATTCTAACATGATACAGCGTGCCGTGTTTCTGGGCCCTGCGACAACACACTCACACTGTATATCACCCTGTTTAGTCCAATCATTGCGTATTTATGCAAACAGTTATCATGATTGCTGCCCACTCTCCCAATTGACAAAGATCAATGTGGATCAATTACTGTTACGATTTGATGTGGATGACAATGACGACTTGGTACCAGATGGGTCACAGTTAGGTTTTTTCTAATTTCTTCTCCCCCTGCCACCCAAAACTCCCTTGATCACACTAAATAACTAATGAAGAAAGATCCTTGTGCTGTCTGTCTCTTAGACATCAATCAATCCTGTGTGGGTGTAAGAGACTGCGTGTGTTTATTTGACCTTTATTTAACTAGGCAAGTCAGTTAAGAACAAATTATTATTTTCAATGATGGCCTAAGAACAGTGAACTGCCTTGTTTAGGGGCAGAACGACAGATGTTTACCTTGTCAGCTCGGGAATTCAATCTTGCAACCTTCCGGTTACTAGTCTAACGCTCTAACCACTAGGCTACCTGCTGTGTGAGACAGTGTGTGAGAGACTGGTAAGAATGTATCAGGATTCTCCCTCCCACTTGGGTGTAAAGTACTAATAATGGTTCTGGATAAGCAACCAAGACACAGAGATAGATATTCATCTTCAAAATTGGCAGGGGATGTTCCTGTATTGAGAGAAATGCTTTGCTACCACCATATGCTGTACATTTCATGTTGTTTGAACTAAGACACAGAATGGTATGGTACGAGGATCTTTCAATACTGGCACTTTAGTGGCTTTTAGCCTCAAGTGTTAATCAAGTACTCTCTTTCATAGATCCTCTTCCTTTGCTGACGCTGCAGTTTGGGTTACCTTTCGTTTTTATACAAGTACACAACATCATGGCTCACTTTCAAGAGTGCAGTATCACCCTACCTTTGGTGAAAAACAGATTGATTGCAGGTACCAGACAAAGGAACAAACAGGTATAGTATTTTGTTCAATATCACATCCATTATGCTAGTTATACACAGTATAATGAGTTGTTTAATATCACATCCATTATGCTAGTTATACACAGTATAATGAGTTGTTTAATATCACATCCATTATGCTAGTTATACACAGTATAATGAGTTGTTTAATATCACATCCATTATGCTAGTTATACACAGTATAATGAGTTATTTAATATCACATCAATTACACTAGTTATACTCAGTGTAATTAGTTAGAAACACAGTAGAGTTAGTTAGATTCAATATTTTGTTGATCCTGACTCTGATCATTTAAAGCCTTCTGATGTGGTTCTTTGACCAAGAAGAAGAGTGATGGAGTGCTGCATCAAATTACCTCCATAATCACCCGACCTCAACCCAATTGAGATGGTTTGAGATGAGTTGGACCCCAACAAGTACTGAGTGACCCCAACAACTACTCATTATATGTGGGAGCTCCTTCAAGACTGTTGGAAAAGCATTATAGGTGAAGCTGGTTGAGAGAATGCCAAGAGTGTGCAAAGTGGTCATCAAGGCAAAGGGTGGCTACTTTGAAGAATCTCAAACATAAAATATATTTAGATTTGTTTAACAATCTTTTGGTTACTAAATGATTCCATGTAGGCTATTTTATACTTTTGATGACTTCACTATTATTCTACAATGTAGAAAATAGTCAAAATAAAGAAACCCCCTTGAATGAGTAGATGTGTCCAAATGTTTGACTGGTACTGTATTTGACAGATGTTATTGCGGGTGTAGCGAAATGCTTGTGTTCCTAGCTCCAACAGTGCCGTAGTATCTAACACTTCACAACAATACACACACATCTAAAAGTAAAATAAAGGAATTAAGAAATATATAAATATTACGACGAGCAATGTCGGACTGGCATTGACTATGTAAACATTATTAAAGTGACCAGTTTTATGCATCATCTCATTATTTTACATGTGCATTAGTTTGAAAAGGCATGAGGGGGATTGCTTTGCTCCCACAATATTTTTAAAATTAATGTAATATAATCATGATCAGGTAGATTATTTCTATAGTACACGCACACACACCCTGCTGCCTCACTGCGGCCGTTTTTAACGTGCGTGTGACGTCGCTTCCTTCCAACATGGCGCAGCTAGGCAGGTTGCTAATGGCAATCTGAGGGATTTACCCCACCTTCTGTCTTTATTTATGTCTGTATGTTAGGGCCACTGCCGCTGTCCTCTCGAATAGAACACATCGGTCTGGAACGGCTGCTGCCCTTGGGACAGGTACTACTCCTCGCCCCAATTCCGGCAAAAATACGAAAAACATGTTTTTAACCAGAGCTTTGGAGAAGATCCTGGCCGACAAAGAGGTTAAAAAGGCTCACCATTCGCAATTGCGAAAAGCCTGCGAGGTGGCACTCGGTAAGTTTTATTTCTGACATTATCACAGTCTTAGTTTGTAATTGATTTACCAACGTCATGCATCTCTGGTTAATACTGCCAACTATGTTTTCGGCTGCTACGTTGTCGCCAGCCCCAAGGTTCGCGAAAGTATGCGACTCCTTGGGCTACATTGTCGCAACAAAGTCGTTCTAGAATCTATTGGCAACAATGCAGCTACAGTTGATATATATTTTCGCTCAATATTTTAGGTTTTATTCAGGTAAAGGACGGTAGATAGTTGTTGAATATACAACTATCGAGGTGGCATTATAGGCTCTCGGATAATCATCGCTTAGTTACTCTGTGTGGATACGGAAATGGTGCAAATGACAGGGGTGTGTGCCTCCTTTGACAGTTGCAAACTGCTACACTAGTTTATTACGCACGCAACTGACTACCGTGCTGTATAAATAATTAGCTAATAACTGAAAGCAAACTGTCACTTATTATTTCCAATTATAAAGCATTATGGAATTGCTGCTGCATTTGTCTGCAGGCAACATCAAGTCGTAGCCTATACAATTATTCCTGCAAGAAGAAGATGAAGCGATTTTAAATTGTTAGACTGATATGTGCAAATCATTTTGCCACATTACTTTAACTTTTTTTCTGATGGAATCGTCTGTGGGTTATACGAAGCAGTCTGTCTACTCTGCTCTAGAAATCCAGACTGTCCTGCGTGCCCGGAGAGGGGGGTCATGGCTGAATGGGATACAGTTTATGTCAAATTGACGTTTAAAGTTGAAATGTTTTGCATTTGACCAAATCCTGACCCTTTTCCTAACCTTAACCCAATTATCCTAACCTGCTACGTAAATTGTCCAAACCTGCTACGAAGTCAATTATTGTCAATTCTGACATAAACTGTATCCCTTCTAGTCGAAACCGTAGAGGGAGTGGCGTTGAAAGAAAAACAAGTAGCCGAGCTTGGCAGTGAATGTTGGCTACTGTGATGTCTTTGGAGACCCGGATCGGTGTTTATGTCTTGGGTTGTCCCCAAAAATACATGCGCATCGGGAAAGTGGCAGATGTATCATTCGCACCAGGTGCATTTAGCTGCATTTAGCTGAAACGCGTCTTCACACTATAGCCTATTTCCAGTGGTCCTACGCCTTGTTGAATTTAGAAAGAGGAAGGGCCCATCTGAACTTCACATGCATAATTTTAATCTGTCATGAAAAAGATCAGGATAGGTTTTGTTTTTCCCTGCATAGTCATTTCGGGTCCATATATGTGTTTTTGGTCAAGTTGGCAAACGGCTTGGAACAAGTTACTCTCTGTTCTGTTACTCCAGTAATCTGACACTGCTGGTGAAACAATGACCCCCACAGCCCACCTTTGTTGTTGAGCAGCCAGTGAGTCTAGCTTATCTTCATTTTACTGTACCTGTCTCTCCACTGTTTTGGGGGATAACAAATGCACATTACTACATTACATTGACATTTTAGTCATTCAGCAGATGCTCTTATTAAGGGCTTGTAAAGTAAGCATTTCACTGTAAGGTCTACTACACCTGTTTTATTCAGCATTTTACTGTAAGGTCTACTACACCTGTTGTATTCAGCATTTCACTGTAAGGTCTACTACACCTGTTGTATTCAGCATTTCACTGTAAGGTCTACTACACCTGTTGTATTCGGCACATGTGGCACATAACATTTGATTAGATTGTTGATTTGACTTACAGTTAGTGATTTCATCTTAAGGTGGCTAGGTGGGACAACCACTTATCACAGTCATAGTAAGTAGATGGGGGTGTGCTGTGGGATTATTTAAAATAGTCTTTGAAGAGGTAGGGTTTCAGAAGATGGCCAGGTACTCTGCTGTCCTAGCTGCAGTGGCAAGCTGGTTCCTCCACTGGGGTGCCAGGACAGAGAAGAGCTTTGACTGGGATGAGTGGGAGCTGCCCTCCCTTAAGAGTGGGAGGGCAAAGAGACCGGAGGTGTACTCGGGTTAGGGTGTAGGGTTTGAACAGAGCCTGAAGGTAGGGAGGGGCAGTTCGTCTTGCTGTTCTGTAGGTAAGCACTATGGTCTTGTAGTGGATGCGAGCTCCAACTGGAAGTCAGTGGAGTCTGTGGAAGAGCAGGGTGACATCTGAGAACATGGGAAGGTTGAAAACCAGGTGGGCTGCAGCATTCTGGATAGGTTGCAGGGGTTTGATGGCACAAGAGGGAAACCCAGCCAACAGAGAGTTGCAGTAGTCCAGACAAGAGATGACAAGTGCCTGGATTAGGACCTGCATCGCTTCCTGTGTGAGGTAGGGTTGTACTCTACAGATGTTGTAAAGCATGAAGCTGCAGGAGCGAGTCACTGCTTGATGTTTGCAGAGATTGAGAGGGTCTTGCCGTGAGCAAGGTTCTTTGCACTCCGGAAGGGGGACACCGTGGAGTTGTCAACCGTGTGGAGAGGCCTTGGAGCGGACAGGCCTTCCCCGGGAGGAAGACAAGCTCCGTCTTGTTGAGGTGGAGCTTGAAGTGGTGGGCCAACATCCAAGCTGAGATATCTGCCAGGCACGCGGAGATGTGTGTCGCCACCTGGGTGGTGGGAAGGAGATAAGTAGTTGAGTGTCATCCGCATAGCAATGATAGGAGAGACCATGTCAGGATATGACGTAGCCGAGTGACTTGAGAGGAGAGGAGAGGGTCTAGAACCGAGCCCTGGGGAACACCAGTAGTGAGAGCATGTGGTGCAGATACAGATCCTCTCCATGTCACCTGGTAGGAGGGGCCTGAGACGCCCAGCCCTGAGAGGGTGGAGAGGAGGATCTGATGGTTCACAGTGTCGAAGGCAGATCTAGGAGGATGAGAACAGGGGAGAGAGAGTCAACTTTGGCAGTACTGAGAGCCTCCGTCACACACAGGAGAGCTGTCTCGGTTGAGTGACCCGTCTTGAAGCCTGACTGGTTAGGGTCAAGAAGATCAATCTGAGAGAGGTAAGGTAGCGAGAGTGTTGGTCAGAGGCAGCACACTCAGTGGACTCAATAGGCTGAGTGAATGAGGAGTGGATGTCATCAACCTTCTTTTCAAAGGATACAGAGGAAGAGAAAGTAGAGAGGAGTGGAAGAATAATAGGTCCTACGGAAGTTTAGAGTAGTTTTCCTCCATTTTCGCTCAGCTGCCCGGAGACCTTTTCTGTTGGCTTGCAATGAGTCACTCAGTCACTGCGCAGGAGGGGTGGGCCGAGCCAATACGCAATGCTATTATGTTATTACACTGTTAGTAACACAATTGAGTGGCTACATGTTAGCATGTTCAGTAAAACGTACTCTTTTGATGTAGAAATATTTGATTACACATTTTTGTAGTTTTTCCCCATTGTGTTACATAGGCTACTGTGTTTATGTTAGCATTAGGCTATGTACTTCCTGGGTTTGTGTTGTGAGATTATCCTAGATCGGCAGAGAGTCTGTAGTAGGAATGAAGCTCCCTCTGCATTCATAAACTGAATAGCCCAGATTAGTCAGAGCATCACAGTGTGGGTGTTTTAAGAGCAGTGAGTTTAACATAATGCTTCCTCATACCTATTATCAGTATGAAAAAACACCCATACTATGTCGTGGCAGAAACTACAGGATGCCATCCTTATTAGGCACGATTCTATAGGTGATTTTCTTTTTTCTTGTACCTGAATTAGTATTTTTCATGATAACCAGCTGTGATTTTATTCAAAAGCTTGGATCTTGTACTTATTGGAGGTGTGGATGGAGAGTGTGAATGCCACTCATCCAAAGACACCAAGAAACTCAGTAACCACTGCCTGTCGAAACAACTGGGTCACCCAGTATACTCAGAGACTTACGCAATCTTCCCTCTTACCTTAAGGCACAGAGACATCTCTGAGAGAATGCCACTACTCACTGACAGTCCCTCTGATTGGGATACATTTAGTCCTCACCGTCCTCCTCTTTGGGACACCTTGTAATCCTTCCAAGACTACCCCTAGTCACCTACCCACTACCCCTAGTCACCTACCCACTACCCCTAGTCACCTACCCACTACCCCTAGTCACCTACCCACTACCCCTAGTCACCTACCCACTACCCTAGTCACCTACCCACTACCCCTAGTCACCTACCCACTACCCTAGTAACCTACCCACTACCCTAGTCACCTACCCACTACCCCTAGTCACCTACCCACTACCCTAGTCACCTACCCACTACCCCATGTCACTTACCCACTACCCCATGTCACCTATCCACTACCCCATGTCACCTACCCACTACCCCTATTCACCTACCCACCACCCCTAGTCACCTACCCACTACCCCTAGTCACCTACCCACTACCCTAGTCACCTACCCACTACCCCTAGTCACCTACCCACTACCCCATGTCACCTATCCACTACCCCATGTCACCTATCCACTACCCCATGTCACCTATCCACTACCCCATGTCACCTATCCACTACCCCATGTCACCTATCCACTACCCCATGTCACCTATCCACTACCCCATGTCACCTATCCACTACCCCATGTCACCTACCCACTACCCTTAGTCCACTACCCCTAGTCCCTTACCCACTACTCCTAGTCCCCTACCCCTAGTCCCCTACCCACTACCCCATGTCACCTACCCACTACCCCATGTCACCTACCCACTACCCTTAGTCCACTACCCCTAGTCCCTTACCCACTACCCCTAGTCCCTTACCCACTACCCCTAGTCCCCTACCCACTACCCCTAGGTCCCTACCCCTAGTCCCCTACCCACTACTCCTAGTCCCCTACCCCCAAGCCACTACCCCTAAAAGGATCCCAAAAGGGTTCTACCTGGAACCAAAAAGGGTTCTTCAAAGGGTTCTACTATGAGAGTCAGCTAAAGAACCATTTCAGGTTCTAGATGGCACCTTTTTTTCTAAGAGTGGAGACAAGTCATCAATCTAATAATACTGTAGTTATTTTTGTCACTTTGACCAGGGATGTTGTATCATCTCTAGTAGAGGTCGACCGATTATGATTTTTCAACGCCGATACTGATACAGAATATTGGAGGACCAAAAAAGCCACTACCGATTAATCGGCCGATTTAAAAAAAATCAAAAGTAATATATATATATATATATATATATATATATATATATATATATATATATATATATATATATATTATAAAAACATTTTAAAAAACAAATAAAAACTTATTTGTAATAATGACAATTACAACCATATTGAATGAACACTTATTTTAACTTAATATAATACATCAATAAAATCAATTTAGACTCAAATAAATAATGAAATGTTCAATTTGGTTTTAATAATGCAAAAACAAAGTGTAAGAGAAGAAAGTAAAAGTGCAATATGTGCCATGTAAGAAAGCTAACGTTTCCGTTCCTTGATCAGAACATGAGAACATATGAAAGCTGGTGGTTCCTTTTAACATGAGCCTTCAATATTCCCAGGTAAGAAGTTTGAAGTTGTAGTGATTATAGGAATTATAGGACTATTTCCCTCTATACCATTTGTATTTCATTAACCTTTGACTATTGAATGTTCTTATATGCACTTTAGTATTGCCAGTGTAACAGTATAGCTTCCGTCCCTCTCCTCGCTCCTCCCTGGGCTCGAACCAGGAACACAACGACAACAGCCACCCTCGAAGCAGCGTTACCCATGCAGAGCAAGGGGAACACCTACTAGAAGGCTCAGAGCGAGTGACATTTGAAACGCTATTAGCGCGCGCTAACTAGCTAGCCATTTCACTTCGGTTACACCAGCCTCATCTCGGGAGTTGATAGGCTTGAAGTCATAAACGGAGCAATGCTTGACGCACAACAAAGAGCTTCTGGTAAAACGCACGAAAGTACAGTTTGAATGAATGTTTACGCGCCTGCTTCTGCCTACCACCGCTCAGTCAGATACTTAGATACTTGTATGCTTGTATGCTCAGTCATATTAAATGCAACACAGAACACGCTAGATAATATCTTGTAATATCATCAACCATGTGTAGTTAACTAGTGATTTATGATTGATTGTTTTTATAAGATAAGTTTAATGCTAGCTAGCAACTTACCTTGGCTTACTGCATTCGCGTAACAGGCAGTCTCCTTGTGGAGTGCAACGAGAGAGAGGCAGGTTGTTATTGCGTTGGACTAGTTAACTGTAAGGTTGCAAGATTGGATCCCCCGAGCTGACAAGGTGACAATCTGTCGTTCTGCCCCTGAACGACGCAGTTAACCCACTGTTCCGAGGCCGTCATTGAAAATGTTTGTTTTTTTAATCGGCGCCCAAAAATACAGATTTCCGATTTGTTATGAGAACTTGAAATCGTCCCTAATTAATCGGCCATTCCGATTAATCAGTCGACCTCTAATCTCTAGTGTTGTTCAAGGATGTTGCATGTGTTGTTGATATTCAGCCCTCTTCTTGTAGGTTTGTGATTTTCCTTGTAACACTATCCAATACATGACATTTTTTCTATTGAAAAACTAAGTTGTCAGATCGAGTATGTTCTCACTTTCACTGTGGACTTGACTTTTGCTCTTGTTCAGGAAAACATCCTGTAGCAGCTTGGGTTCTCACATTGTCACAAAGAGGCAGAACAGTGACGGAAGCAGGAATACATTCATCTTGGACCACAGAGTAGGGGGTGGGCGCCTGGCGCTGCCCACCCATTCCGAGAATGAGGTTATGATTCATTTCATTCATGATGATTAAATCGTTTACTAACGCTGGACTGACTTCCAAGTGGGCTCCCGAGTGACGCAGCGGTCTAAGGCACTGCATCTCAGTGCTAGAGGCGTCACTACAGACCCTGGTTTGATTCCAGACTGTTTCACAAACGGCCATGATTGGAAGTCCCTTAGGGCGGCGTAAAATTGGCCCAGCGTTGTCCAGGTTTGGCCGTCATTGTAAATAAGAATTTGTTCTTAACTGACTTCCCTAGTTAAAGAAAGGTGAAATACATTTTTTTTAAAGGTGACCAATGTGTGTCACAAGTTATCAGGATAGAGGGAGGGAGTGGCCAGCTGCAACGAGGTCAGGGCTTTTCCAACGGTCACAGAGTCCAGTAGGGTCGAAACACATTTCTCTTATTCCACAGTCCTCTGCTCTCACAGCAGCCTGTTAATACATTCAGTTCACACACACACACACACACACACACACACACGCACACGCACACACACACGGGCCTGCTGTGGTAATGTAGCAGTCGGTCCACAGTATATATTATACCACGGGGTCTAGATCTAATGGAATTGGTCATATCTAGGATAAGTCACCGCCAGTCACCTGATGTGTCAGGCACTACAATCAAAACGTTTGTCGTTTGCTAGTTCAGTTATTGTAGCCTGGTCAGCTTGGGGGACAGTACTGTTTGGTACTACGTTGTTTGCTAGTTTAATTATTGTAGCCTGGTCAGCTTGGGGGACAGTACTGTTTGGTAGTACATTGTTTGCTAGTTTAATTATTGTAGCTTGGTCAGCTTGGGGGACAGTACTGTTTGGTACTACGTTGTTTGCTAGTTTAATTATTGTAGCCTGGTCAGCTTGGGGGACAGTACTGTTTGGTACTACGTTGTTTGCTAGTTTAATTATTGTAGCCTGGTCAGCTTGGGGGACAGTACTGTTTGGTACTACATTGTTTGCTAGTTCAGTTATTGTAGCCTGGTCAGCTTGGGGGACAGTACTGTTTGGTACTACGTTGTTTGCTAGTTTAATTATTGTAGCTTGGTCAGCTTGGGGGACAGTACTGTTTGGTACTACATTGTTTGCTAGTTTAATTATTGTAGCCTGGTCAGCTTGGGGGACAGTACTGTTTGGTACTACGTTGTTTGCTAGTTTAATTATTGTAGCCTGGTCAGCTTGGGGGACAGTACTGTTTGGTACTACATTGTTTGCTAGTTTAATTATTGTAGCTTGGTCAGCTTGGGGGACAGTACTGTTTGGTACTACATTGTTTGCTAGTTTAATTATTGTAGCCTGGTCAGCTTGGGGGACAGTACTGTTTGGTACTACGTTGTTTGCTAGTTTAATTATTGTAGCCTGGTCAGCTTGGGGGACAGTACTGTTTGGTACTACGTTGTTTGCTAGTTTAATTATTGTAGCCTGGTCAGCTTGGGGGACAGTACTGTTTGGTACTACGTTGTTTGCTAGTTCAGTTATTGTAGCCTGGTCAGCTTGGGGGACAGTACTGTTTGGTACTACGTTGTTTGCCCTTTGAGAGTATGCCATTTATGCACTAGAGACAGAGCTCCCATTGTTTCCCTCATGTACACTGGTTGGATATTCTGTACTGTACAGGTAAAAGCCTAAAATGCTGTTTTAATGTTACTGAATCAAGACTGTATCTACTGTAACTAGCACAGTAACTACAAATGCCGTTTTAAATTAAGCAATGTGGACTGACCCATAGAGGACCTCATTCATTTCAGTTGATGCCGAAAAGAGGCGTGAAATTAAATTCTAATATGCTGTAATATGCTGTTTATTAACCTTCCCCAAAAGCAAGGTTGACACGAACAAAGTCATGGAGCAACTACTATGGCAAACTGTTTTCCTCCTGATTGTGGATGGAGATAACTATGTTTCTTCCTCTTAGAGAAAAACATTTGCTGGGCAAGTATGAGCAGAATATATAGTGTACTTTTCAGGAACAATGCGTGCTCTGATAACCCTGAGGAAGGCACAGTGATGCCGAAGCGTTGGTAAATACCCATTTAATTGCTGGGAGTTTATACATGGAGTGTGCAACTTTCTTTATTGTGATAGTTTATAGGTTCTGATAACAGAACAGAACTCCTTATTAAAGGGCCCTTTGAGACATGTTTTTAAACAGCTGTTCCTGTTATGGCCCATTATTGTCCCACTTACTGTAGTCATTAGTTTTGCCAAACCCAACCACACATGGTGGGTACAGCTGTATGTGGTCCTCAGTCAGTCAATGGAATCTCACGGATGATATCTGAATCCTTAGTGGGATTCTAAAGCTTTTTATTTTGAAGATAACATTATGCTTAAACTGTGGCAAACTCATTCCTTATATCAATTTCGGCTTTCCAGGTGGCTCTGACGCATTCTAACAAAATCATCATTCGTCCAATGACTTGGTATTTTCGAAATAGCAAAATAACAGTGTGTTTCCTTTCCTTTTACTCAAAAGGTTGTTCTAAACAATTGTGGGGTATTGCGATGCATAATTCATGCACTGAGTCTAAGAGCTTACAACGATCTGTGTGTATCGAATGTGGTGAAGCAGGCTTTCAGGACAGAGCTGTTTTAACGGTACCATCTGCCAATGTGGGGATACGTCTTCATCAAAGTGGGATGTTTTTGCCAGACTGTAAGATTCAAGTTTAAACCAAATATAAAGTGGGCTGATTGTCTCAGGTTGCGTTCAAGAAATAACTGGACATGACTCATTATGACATAAGGCACTTTACCAAGGCCACAAGTCTTAGGTAGCAAAGAACACCACTGAAAAGACGTCTAACCTATTGTACATTGACAGGAAGTATAGGTCTATGGGCCTACGTTTAAACACTGTGTAGTATAGAAGTCGTACAGTGTTGACATAAATATGGGCACTGCGACGGCCACGTTGTCATTAGGGGTACCATCCACTGGGAGCAGCACACTTCTGCTCATTAGGCTCACTGAACACATGCTCTCCCAATAATGGGTCCAATTTGTTAAGCTTTTAATGTGACTCCCTATTGACCAGTAAACACTGCAGTCTCACTCTCGCTCAAAACAAAGGGGTAGAGAGTTGCTCCATAGTGCACAAATGATACATAGGCCTACAACTGGTTATACCAACTATACCAGATCCTCATTGGGATACTTTCTGTTAGCTTCATTATGTCATGAAGGAGTAATTAAGTGGATAAAAGCTATGGGGTTTAGAGTAACAAGTATTTAGCCTAAGTGATCAAATTATTCCTATTAGCTTTCAGCAATCTATTATTGTGAATTCTACTTAGTTAGCACCATCAAATACTGCATGGTGGTTCATAGGCTAAGGCTATGTATTCAATTAGTAACTAGGATATTTTTCATCATATTGCCAACATTAAGGAACAGAAATTCAATAACCAAGTGGTTTACGCCTAGCCAGACATATTTAGAAAACCTAGTTGTGTGAAGCTGAGACACCAGAGAGCCGGTGCTAGAGCTGCCAGAGCATCACTGTGGATGAAAGAGAGCAAATGAGTGAGGAGACAGCAGCCTTCAGCCATCTCTTATGTTCCCATTACGTTGAGACTTCTGGAAATATTCACAGCAATAGATTTGCTCTCCTCAGGCTGTTTCTCAGGAAATGGACAGATCGGTGTGTCTGTGTGCACCGTTATTTTTTTTTGCTGCAATTTAAAATAAGGATAGAGTAAATTGTTCAAAACTTGGAACACACGGACATAAGTGTGTGTGTGTGTGTGTGTATGTGTGTGTGTGTGTGTGTGTGTGTGTTGGGTAATGGAGTCTGGCCAAGCCTGGCTTGCTGCAGGATATTATTGTTTAGTGTGAATGTGGTGAGTTTAATTTGGTTTGCTCGCTGGCTCTCTCTCCATCAGTGAGGAGCATAAGCTGGGTCCTGGGCTAGAGGAGAATGAGGAGAGGAGAGGAGAGAAGGGGTTGGGGGGGGGGGGGAGACTGAGGAGAAGAGCAGGGGAGAAGAGGGGAGAGGAGAGGAGACTGAGGAGAGGAGCTCTCTTTTTCTAACTGTTGATATAGGCAGATAATAGATGAATATTCCTTGAATTGTGCCACAGACAGACAGACTAGTAGTTTGAGAGCAGACCCCATGGTGCCCTCCTGTCTCGGCTCCACCAGGCTGTGTGCAAACAGGCAGCTTAGCTCAGCTCAGCTCTAAACCAGCAGGTTCACTGCTACACACATCGTCAGCAGGGAGAAATTCACTCTCATACAGCCCAAACCGGACCTGAAAATTACATGAACTAACACTTTTCTCTAGAAAGAACCAAGTTAAGAGCAAAATAAGCTAATACTGTACTGTACCTCAGTGTGGGGGTTTTCTCTATCGCACAAGCCGATATATTTTGTTACACTGATACCCCAAACATCCATAATACCTGAGTGATCCATGCTAACGGCTCATTCAATCTAAGGACAGGAGATTAATACATTTTATTTGACCAGTTAACAAACAGCTGAGAGGAACGGAGGTAATATTCTCCTCCTCTTCCTCCTCCTTATAGGGTGAGGAGAGTTACGACGCTCATATTTATCAGATCCTGCCATCTGTGTGCATCTGAGGCGGGCTAATACAAAGCTAGCGAGTTACCATACATCACCCTGACTGAAGAGATGGACAGAGAGGAGCATCAGGGAGGGAGGGACTGATTGATGGAGACAGGGAGATAGAGAAAACAAGGATTGAGAAAGAGAGAGAGGGATGCCATGCCAGCCTGGGCCCCATGGTCAGCAGGTTGAAGGAGTGCAGGGTTGATGAGGGAGGGCACTTTGGCAGAATGAGTCTTCATGGGAGAGTGTGCTGTGGTGCTGTGTACAGGGAGGAGGGAGGGAGGGCCCCACACACACCATTGCCTAGCTATTCATCTCTACAGTCCATGCCTCAGAATGGGGGGAGGGTAGGATATTACCGTGGCTGGTGTTATTGAATGGTGGATTTCTTAATAGCATTGCATCTGCATGATGTCAGGGCTATGCTACAAGAGCTACTCTTTCTCTCAGTCAACATGTTTGTTGTTTCTAGCATCAAACTGTTTCTAGCTGATCTACTACTCTGTGTGTTTGTGTATGTACAGTGAGGAGAACAAGTATTTGATACACTGCCGATTTTGCAGGTTTTCCTACTTACAAAGCATGTAGAGGTCTGTAATTTTTATCATAGGTACACTTCAACTGTGAGAGACGGAATCTAAAACAAAAATCCAGAAAATCACATTGTATGATTTTTAAGTAATTAATTTGCATTTTATTGCAAGACATAAGTATTTGATCACCTACCAACCAGTAAGAATTCCGGCTACAATGCATTGAATTTGGGGGGAATATTGCAGAATCACCAATCTGTATTTACATTGCATAAATATTTCACATGGATTCTTGTAAAAGAAAGACTCCAATAACTGTGTAATTAATAATCATGCCCTGGTGGAGCAGAAATCAAGCTTCAGTCAGTGTAGTGATTCCCAGCATGATTAGACAGGGGCTTCAGGTCTGGGTGAGTAGGCAGGCTGGAGTCTGCGGTCCAATGGGCCCACACACACACCAGGTCGTCCAGACAACCTCTGGCAGCCAGTGTTTCCTTCTTCCTCTCCACTCCTCTCCTCTCCTCTCCAAATGTAATTACTGCAGTGCAACCTTTCCTTCCACCCAGCATAGTGGAAATCCCATATGGGCCGATTTTCCCCTGGCTCGCTATGGCAGCAACAGCTGCCCCCTGTTTACCAATGCTCTGGAGAGAGATTGAATTGGAGGTTGCCACCTACACACATACCCTGGATCAGATTAATCAACCCTAGTCCTAATGTTAATCTTCATGGTGTGAGAGCAACTGAGAGAGACTGGTCTGCATGTTGATAACCTCACCACTGCCTTTCTGATTTCCTTAAGAAAGTAGGCCACATAGAAAGAGATGCACACAGGCAGTCCAGGATCATTGAAGGGACTGTCATCTTGAAAATCGGTGGCATTTGAAATGTAATATCTTCCCTTGATAACAAAGCGTGTGGCTGACTGTGTTTCAGCAGCCCAAGGCTGTTGTGCTACATTGTGGCTGAGATGTCGTGTCTAAAAAGAAAGGAACATTTCAAATCTCACACACTTCCCGAGACAGAACCACACACACACACACACACACACACACACACACACACACACACAGGGGTGCCATGTCTAAGGCGTTTCAATCGGTATTGGATCCATGCTAGATTCAGATGGGTGGAATGCCTTTGATGTGGAAATGCCACTGACTGCAGGAGACGGGATGCTCACCCACACAGCTCAGGTGACCGAACCTGAGAATGAGATTGACCCACACAGCATGTGTGTGTGTGTGTGACACGTAGAGCATGAGAAAACAGTCTGCAGTCTTTCTGTGTCCTCATCTGTCTATGGTGTCTGACCATTGAACAATTTCCTTCCTTCCCCCTCTCCTCCTGCCGTCTTCCCCCTCTCCTCCTGCCGTCTTCCCCCTCTCCTCCTGCTGTCTTCCCCCTCTCCTCCTGCCGTCTTCCCCTTCTCCTCCTGCCGTCTTCCCCTTCTCCTCCTGCCGTCTTCCCCTTCTCCTCCTGCCGTCTTCCCCTTTTCCTCCTGCCGTCTTCCCCTTTTCCTCCTGCCGTCTTCCCCTTTTCCTCCTGCCGTCTTCCCCTTCTCCTCCTGCCGTCTTCCCCTTCTCCTCCTGCCGTCTTCCCCCTCTCCTCCTGCCGTCTTCCCCCTCTCCTCCTGCCGTCTTCCCCCTCTCCTCCTGCCGTCTTCCCCCTCTCCTCCTGCCGTCTTCCCCTCTCCTCCTGCCGTCTTCCCCCTCTCCTCCTGCCGTCTTCTCCCTCTCCTCCTGCCGTCTTCCCCCTCTCCTCCTGCCGTCTTCCCCTTCTCCTCCTGCCGTCTTCCCCTTCTCCTCCTGCAATCTTCCCCTTCTCCTCCTGCCATCTTCCCCCTCTCTTCCCTCTGATCTTACACAAGGCCTTTCTGCAGAGCAGCTCCTCACAGAGAAGGTAAAACATGTCCCCTCACCTTTCAGTCCCACTCCCCTAGTGACTTCTTATCATGTACGCTCACGGTGAGGAAGCTATGAGCACGGCGGTGGCTGCTGAATGAGGCTAGGTTGTTATTGTTATTGTACTCCTAGTCGCTCACCATGAGGAAGCCATAGCACAGCAGTGGCTGCTGAATGAGGCTAGGTTGTTATTGTTATTGTACTCCTAGTCGCTCACCATGAGGAAGCCATAGCACAGCAGTGGCTGCTGAATGAGGCTAGGTTGTTATTGTTATTGTACTCCTAGTCGCTCACCATGAGGAAGCCATAGCACAGCAGTGGCTGCTGAATGAGGTTGTTATTGTTATTGTACTCTTAGTCTTTCCTCTCTTTCTAAGGCGACGCTCTGCAGTGTGTGTGCATCTCTCTGCCAGAGCAGGGGGTGCTTATTGAATTAGTAGTATTGATCAAACCGCTTGAGTCAGCAGGAGTCTTTGTCCAGGTGAAGTAGTCAGCCTTCCAGCCGTGGCATCACTGTTTACCATCCTGTACGCATCATCAAACTGTGCCGCTCATCTGTACAAAAAGTGTGTGTGTGCGTGTTCGTGATGCACCGATATGACATTTTTGTCCGGGACCGATATCCAATATTTTCCTTGCCAAAGAAAAAATCAATAGCGATACAGATTTTAGCGACCTTTTAAGCATTCTAGTACAGTGAAATAGTTAGATTGCTGCATCCATGTGTGTGTGTTAAGGCACTGCTTCTCAGTGCAAGAGGTGTCACTACAGTCCCTGGTTCGAATCCAGGTTGTATCACATCCAGCTGTGATTGCGAGTCGCATACGGCGGCGCACAATTGGCCCAGCGTCGTCCGGGTTTGGCCGGGTTAGGCCGTCATTGTAAATAAGAATTGCCTAGTTAAATAAAGGTTACACACACCACACTGACCAAAAAGTTATTTTGTTGGCATTTACTTATGTCCCCATTACCAGTAAAACATAATCAAAACCTATTTCTTTCACTTACTTGCTATGCTGTTTCGTTGTTCATTTGTTCAGTCGTTTCATTCTCAACCAGGATTTCTATGGAATGGCGTTTGGGTCTTTGCGTGTCAAAAAAGATACATGTCAAATAACACTATTTGATGTGTCAAATAAGCTTGTTGACCAACCAGGACCTGAATATGACTGCACGTTACATAATATTTGAACACATTCATACATTTTTTACCTAGTCATTACACATGGAGTACACTATCACTTGTATTTCATGTCACAATGATTCATTGATACGTATGCTATGATGCTGGTAAAATTGTCTCGCCAGCTAGCTCATGGATCCTATTAATGTTCTTCCCCCAAAACATAGCAAAACGACATGTGTTTCAGTAGCTATAGTTAGCTAGCTCATGGATCCTATTAATGTTCTTCCCCAAAACATAGCAAAACGACATGTGTTTCAGTAGCTATAGTTAGCTAGCTCATGGATCCTATTAATGTTCTTCCCCAAAACATAGCAAAACGACATGTGTTTCAGTAGCTATAGTTAGCTAGCTCATGGATCCTATTAATGTTCTTCCCCCAAAACATAGCAAAACGACATGTGTTTCAGTAGCTATAGTTAGCTAGATCATGGATCCTATTAATGTTCTTACCCAAAAACATAGCAAAACTACATGTGTTTTAGTAGCTATAGTTAGCTAGCTCATGGATCCTATTAGTGTTCTTCCCCAAAACATAGCAAAACGACATCTGTTTCAGTAGCTATAGTTAGCTAGCTCATGGATCCTATTAGTGTTCTTCCCCAAAACATAGCAAAACGACATGTGTTTCAGTAGCTATAAGCTCATGGATCCTATTAGTGTTCTTCCCCAAAACATAGCAAAACGACATGTGTTTCAGTAGCTATAGTTAGCTAGCTCATGGATCCTATTAGTGTTCTTCCCCAAAACATAGCAAAACGACATGTGTTTCAGTAGCTATAGTTAGCTAGCTCATGGATCCTATTAGTGTTCTTCCCCAAAACATAGCAAAACGACATCTGTTTCAGTAGCTATAGTTAGCTAGCTCATGGATCCTATTAGTGTTCTTCCCCAAAACATAGCAAAACGACATGTGTTTCAGTAGCTATAGTTAGCTAGCTCATGGATCCTATTAATGTTCTTCCCCAAAACATAGCAAAACGACATCTGTTTCAGTAGCTATAGTTAGCTAACTATATAGCTAGGTGTCATCATCTTAAATAACCCTCATTTATAAGAGTTCTTATTTGATTAATGGTGGTCGGACCCATCTATGTGAAGCTAGCCATAATAAGGATTAGCCACAATAGTGGACTTTGCGGTTAGCCTTGAAAATAAAATGTCATTGACAGTGATGCAAATGAATACAAATAGTAGAATTATGCCCTAATTGAATAGCTCATGCAAAACGAGGTTGGAATGTTGTTATATAAAATCAACAAAAGATAACAATGTATATAGGTACAGTGGGGGAAAAAAGTATTTAGTCAGCCACCAATTGTGCAAGTTCTCCCACTTAAAAAGATGAGAGGCCTGTAAATCCAGAAAATCACATTGTAGGACTTTTTAATGAATTTATTTGGCAAAATATGGTGGAAAATAATTAATTGGTCAATAACAAAAGTTTATCTCAATACTTTGTTATATACCCTTTGTTGGCAATGACAGAGGTCAAACGTTTTCTGTAAGTCTTCACAAGGTTTTCACACACTGTTGAAGGTATTTTGGCCCATTCCTCCATGCAGATCTCCTCTAGAGCAGTGATGTTTTGGGGTTGTTGCTGGGCAACACAGACTTTCAACTCCCTCCAAAGATTTTCTATGGGGTTGAGATCTGGAGACTGGCTAGGCCACTCCAGGACCTTGAAATGCTTCTTACGAAGCCACTCCTTCGTTGCCCGGGCGGTGTGTTTGGGATCATTGTCATACTGAAAGACCCAGCCACGTTTCATCTTCAATGCCCTTGCTGATGGAAGGAGGTTTTCACTCAAAATCTCACGATACATGGCCCCATTCATTCTTTCCAAAGCATGATGTTTCCACCCCCATGTTTCCCAGTAGGTATGGTGTTCTTTGGATGCAAAAGTTCTATTTTGGTTTTATCTGACCATATGACATTCTCCCAATCTTCTTCTGGATCATCCAAATGCTCTCTAGCAAACTTCAGACTGGCCTGGACATGTACTGGCTTAAGCAGGGGGACACGTCTGGCACTGCAGGATTTGAGTCCCTGGCGGCGTAGTGTGTTACTGATGGTAGGCTTTGTTACTTTGGTCCCAGCTCTCTGCAGGTCATTCACTAGGTCCCCCCGTGTGGTCCTGGGATTTTTGCTCACCGTTCTTGTGATGATTTTGACCCCACAGGGTGAGATCTTGCCTGGAGCCCCAGATCGAGGGAGATTATCAGTGGTCTTTGTATGTCTTCCATTTCCTAATAATTGCTCCCACAGTTGATTTCTTCAAACCAAGCTGCTTACCTATTGCAGATTCAGTCTTCCCAGCCTGGTGCAGGTCTACAATTTTGTTCCTGGTGTCCTTTGACAGCTCTTTGGTCTTGGCCGTAGTGGAGTTTGGAGTGTGACTGTTTGAGGTTGTGGACAGGTGTATTTTATACTGATAACAAGTTCAAACAGGTGCCATTAATACAGGTAACGAGTGGAGGACAGAGGAGCCTCTTAAAGAAGAAGTTACAGGTCTGTGAGAGCCAGAAATCTTGCTTGTTTGTATGTGACCAAATACTTATTTTCCACCATAATTTGCAAATAAATTAATTAAAAATCCTACAATGTGATTTTCTGGATTTTTTTTCTCATTTTGTCTGTCATAGTTGAAGTGTACCTATGATGAAAATTAAAGGCCTCTCTCATCTTTTTAAGTGGGAGAACTTGCACAATTGGTGGCTGACTAAATACTTTTTTCCCCCCACTATATATTGTTAGCTTTGACATGGGTTTTGCACATTGGCGTTAAACAAGACATCGGGCCGATACCGATGTTGGCATTTTTAGCTAATATCTTCCGATTCCAATATGTTCACCGATTTATATCGTGCATCCCTAGTGTGTGTGTGCTTGCTCCCAGATAAACCTCCCAATACTAAGGGCATTTAATACGACGAAAGGAGGATTGATGAGGACTTTGTCTTTGTTTTTGCCTGAGTTTCTTGTGAATCAGCAGTCTTTGGTAATCATTAGAAGGGAGCAGCTTTCAGTTTGGAGCAGGTTTTGTTTCTTAGTCTGTCTCAGTGGCCACTGGCCAGCCCCCTATTGTCGGGCAGTTGTTGTATCAAACATCCAATCCAGTATTATCAAGAAGCCATCCCATAGTTCTGAGTCTCAGTGAAGTGACGAGCCGGTCATCTGAGGAAGGCTTGTTGTGATTCTCTGGGCATACATCTCTCACTCTCTCACTTTCTCTCTCCTCTCTTTCTTTCTCTCTCTCTCTTCTAAATTAAATTTCAATTCAAGGGCTTCATTGGCATGGGAAACATGTTTGCATTGCCAAAGCAAGTGAAATAGATAATAAACCAATGTGAAATAAACAATACAAAATTTACAGTAAACATTTCACTCACAGTAGTTCCAAAAAAATAGACATTTCAGATGTCATATTATGTCTATATACAGTGTTGTAATGATGTGCAAGTAGTTAAAAGTACAAAATGGAAAATAAATAAACATAAATATGGGTTGTATTAACAAAGGTGTTTGTTCTTCATTAATTGCCCTTTTCTTGTGGCAACAGGTCACAAATATTGCCGCTGTGATTGAACACTGTGGAATTTCACCCAGTAGATATGGGAGTTTATCAAAATTTGGTTTGTTTTTGAATTCTTTGTGTAATCTGAGGGAAATATGTGTCTCTAATGTGCTCATACATTTGGCAGGAGGTTAGGAAGTGCAGCTCAGTTTCCACCTCATTTTGTGGGCAGTGTGCACATAGCCTGTCTTCTCTTGAGATCCAGGTCTACCTACGGCGGCCTTTCTCAATAGCAAGGCTATGCTCACTGAGTCTGTACATAGTCAAAGCTTTCCTTAAGTTTGAGTCAATCACAGTGGTCAGGTATTCTGCTACTATATACTCTCTGTTTAGGGCCAAATAGCATTCTAGTTTGCTCTGTTTTTTTGTTAATTCTTTCCAATGTGTCAAGTAATTATCTTTTTGTTTTCTGATGATTTGGTTAGGTCTAATTGTGTTGCTGTCCTGGGGCTCTGTGGAATCTGTCTGTTTGTGAACAGAGCCCCAGGACCAGCGAGCTTAGGGGACTTTTCTCTATGTTCATCTCTCTGTATGTGATGGCTTTGTTATGTATGTAACGGCGTTCTTCGTTTGTAGAAAGAGAGTCGGACCGAAATGCAGCGTGTAGGTTACTCATGACTTTAATGAAAGAATGCGTACATGAAATAACTCAATAACATACAAAGCAAAACAACAAACGGAACGTGAAACTAATTACAGCCTATCTGGTGACTATAACACAGAGACAGGACAAACACCCACGAAATACAAAGCGAAACTGAGGCTGTCTAAATACGGTTCCCAATCAGAGACAACGACAAGCACCTGACTCTGATTGGGAATCGCCTCAGGCAGCCAAACCTATACCACACCCCTAATCAGCCGCAATCCCAAATAATACAAACCCCAATATGAAACACAACACATAAACCCATGTCACACCTTGGCCTGACCAACTATATAACGAAAACACAAAACACTATGACCAAGGCGTGACAATGTAAGGTTTGGGAATCTCTTCCTTTTAGGTGGTTGTAGAATTTAATGGCTCTTTTCTGGATTATGATAATTAGCGGGTATCGGCATAATTCTTTCTCTGAATGCGTTATTTGGTCTTTTACATTGTACACAGAGGATATTTTTGCAGAATTCTGCATGCAGTGTCTCAATTTGGTGTTTGTCCCATTTTGTGAATTCTTGGTTGGTGAGCGGACCCCAGACCTCACAACCATAAAGGGCAGTGGGTTCTATAACTGATTTCACTGTATTTTTCTCGCTCGCTGTCTGTGTGTCTGTCTCTGTCGTACGCACAGTCATGTTAGTCTCACAGCTGTCTGACAGCGTTTCTGTGTTCTTGATGTGTGCTGACTGTACTCCAATTGCTGTGGGTTGCATCATAGTGGTCTGTACTGAGGTGCTTCTGTCATGGGCTCAGATCCAGCGTTTCTTCCAACAGAAGGTACAGTATGAACATAGCGTCTGGAACAGTTTGTTTATGAAGTGCTTGTACTTTCAGGTCAGGGGAAGTAGGGTTACTTTACTGAGCAGAGCAACCTCTCTGTCACCTTCTCATCCATGCTTCAGTGTTTGTGTTGTTGTGGTCTATCAGAGAGAGAAATGGAGGGTTTGCTGGTTGGCCCACTCGTTATTCAATGTAAACAAATCCACTATCCTTAGCAGAATGAGGATCTGGCCGGTAGCACAGTAGCTGTTAGCTGGGCTCTGGCCAGGGCATTACCATTACCTTAATAATATTATGTGTCAGTGGAGACTGATGGGTTGGTTATGAATTTCAGGAAGTGTTCTGTTTCTCCATTGGTGTTGTGTAGGTGAGTAGTATCAGTTTTCAGATGGGAAGTACATGACTTGTGTGTGAATGCGTTTCTGTTAGCCTTGTATTTGTGTGTCTGTGTCTGTATCTGTGTCTGATTTTGTCATTGTGGGTGTATGTTCCTGTTTTTTTGGTATGAATAAATCTCCTATAGCCCTCTCTCATCCAATCGCCTTCCTTCTAGTGCAGCAAGGCAGTGAGACTGGAGTCCAGGGGGGTCAGGGAGTTGTCAACCCCCTTCACACTGGCATTCTGTATATGAGGATGGCTGTTCTAGGACACGGGGGACAACGTGGCTACACAGCCAAACCTCACACATACTTAGATAGCATGGAAAGAGTAGAGATGACTGCAGGGCTGGGGCCTGGGCTGACATTTTAAAGTTTACTAAAGGGATTGGTTTACACTAGTGCAAAGTTTATAACGTTTATATTTTTATTCCCATCTGGAAATAACAGGATTTTAAAAATGTAAATGTGACCTAGTCTCTTTTGAATTTGTATAGCAGACCCTCATACCAAATTGAGTCAAACCACTTTTTTGAAATAAACAAAGCATGAGAAGACTTTGTTTGTTTGTCAATTAGGGTGTGCAGGGTGAGTACGTGGTCTGTCATATGCGGTAATTTGGGAAAAAGCCAATTTGACATTTGCTCAGTACATTGTTTTCACTGAGCAAATGTACGAGTCTGCTGTTAATGATAATGCAGAGGATTGTCCCAAGGTTGCTGTTGACTCATAACGTATGGTAGTTATTGGGGTGATCAGTCCTTGGTTCTAAATATTGGGGAAGATGCCAGAGCTGAGGATGATGTTAAAGAGTTTAAGTATAGCCAATTGGAATTTGTGGTCTGTATATTTTATCATTTCATTTAGGATACCATCAGCACCATAGGCCTTTTCTTCAATTTAATTGGAGAATCCAGTGGGTTCTGGTAGTCTTTAATAGTTGATTGTTAGATTTGTATTTGATCATGTATATGTTTTTGCTGTTTGTTCTTTGTTATAGAACCAAAAAAGATTAGAGAAGTGGTTTATCCATAATTCTCTGTTTTGGATAGATAACTCTTCGTGTTGTGGTTTGTTTAGTGGGTTCCAATTTTCCCAGAAGTGGTTAGAGTCTATGGATTCTTCAATTACATTAAGCACTCACTCAGATGGGCATCAGCATTGTCATGTGTGATTGAGAGGCTACTGGTGGGGAAGCATGCTAGAGTCAGTGTTGTTTATGCCCTTTGATTGGACTCAAACCCAGAACACTCAGAACACCCAAACACACTTAACACAATGCCTGTCAAGGCCAGCTCTCAGCAGAACTACTACAGCAGACCAGAACACCGACAGTACAGGATGAATTTGATAATTATGACTTCTAATGTGTTGTTTATAGTGCTGCTGGGTGAATGTTGGGACTCTGTGACTTGTGGAAGAGATGGTCAATTATAGGGCAGAGAGACGGGCAAAAAAGGTGAAGTTAGTCACATAACATTGACTGTATTCCTAACAGCATTGGGAGACAAGTGCTATCATGGTTCACTTGGTGAAAATGGGATTTAAATGAATAATAGGTGTGTGTGTGTGTGTGTGTGTGTGTGTGTGTGTGTGTCAGTTGAATGGTGTTATTTGGGAGGGATAGACACCAAATTGGGGATCCAGTTTCACATCAATAAAATCTTCCTGGGGTATCCAGGATATTACTCTGTCTATCTGTCTCACTAAGGGCGCTGGTTAACTCTTAGCGTTGCCATGGTTTCAGCACTCAACACAACTGGTGACAATTATTCATAAACACTACCTACACATTCAACTAATTACCTGATGTAGCTCACAGTGTAGATAACATACCCCAACGTTCCAATCTAACACTTTCTGTGTGCCTTGGTTTTAACAACTCAATATATGCCTAAAGGATTAGCCAATACAGGGCCGATGTATGCCCAAGAGATTAGCCAATACAGGGCCGAAGTATGCCCAAGAGATTAGCCAATACAGGGCCGAAGTATGCCCAAGAGATTAGCCAATACAGGGCCGAAGTATGCCCAAGAGATTAGCCAATACAGGGCAGATGTATGCCCAAGAGATTAGCCAATACAGGGCCGATGTATGCCCAAGAGATTAGCCAATACAGGGCCGAAGTATGCCCAAGAGATTAGCCAATACAGGGCCGAAGTATGCCCAAGAGATTAGCCAATACAGGGCCGAAGTATGCCCAAGAGATTAGCCAATACAGGGCCGAAGTATGCCCAAGAGATTAGCCAATACAGGGCAGATGTATGCCCAAGAGATTAGCCAATACAGGGCCAAGAGATGTACAGGGCCGATGTATGCCCAAGAGATTAGCCAATACAGGGCCGAAGTATGCCCAAGAGATTAGCCAATACAGGGCCGAAGTATGCCCAAGAGATTAGCCAATACAGGGCCGAAGTATGCCCAAGAGATTAGCCAATACAGGGCCGAAGTATACCTATTAAATTAATATCACTACGTTTTTTAAAAATTTTACCCCTTTTTCTCCCCAATGTTGTGGTATCCAATTGTTGTCGTAGCTACTATCTTGTCTCATCGCTACAACTCCCGTACGGGCTCGGGAGAGACGAAGGTTGAAAGTCATGCGTCCTCCGATACACAACCCAACCAGCCGTACTGCTTCTTAACACAGCGCGCATCCAACCCGGAAGCCAGCCGCACCAATGTGTCAGAGGGTACACCGTGCACCTGGCAACCTTGGTTAGCGCGCACTGCGCCCGGCCCGCCACAGGAGTCGCTGGTGCGCGATGAGACAAGGACATCCCTACCGACCAAGCCCTCCCTAACCCAGACGACGCTAGGCCAATTGTGCGTCGCCCCACGGACCTCCCGGTCGCGGCCAGTTACGACAGAGCCTGGGCACGAACCCAGGGACTCTGATGGCACAGCTGGCGCTGCAGTACAGCGCCCTTAACCACTGTGCCACCCGGGAGGCCCATCACTGCGTTCTTATGGCTCCTTACACTCTCTTGTATTTGAATCAGACTTTATGAAGCAGTAAAAAGCTATGCAGTGGACATGTTGTCTGAACAGTCACAGTAGCACAGAGCCTCGGTTTCATCTTCACAACTCTCCCAGCCAGGACTGAGTTAACACTGCTATATTACAAAGGTCTTTCAGCAGACACCTGTGTTCTGATGTTGCTATGGGTGGTGACTGCGCAATCCATTCCTGGGGGTGTAAGTGCTGGGCTGGAACCAAAATGTGCACACTTGAATGAGAAACACTGGTTTGAAATAATACTACCCTGCTCTCTGTTTGTGTTTGGGATCTAGCCAAGGAAAGAATGCATCTAGGGTTGTGGGATTGGATGGCTGCGGGTAATATGTTTTGAGGCAGAACAAATCTGTAGGCTTGTCCATATGAAATATGTATGTGTCAGGCTCTAGCAGGTTATGGGCTATTCAGTGAGGTGCAGAGGTCAGATATATGGACGTCAGCTTGTCTTGATTCACACAAGAATGTGTTACGAGTTCAGCTGCTCTTGAACAGAACGTTATGGAACTCTTTCTCTCTCGCTCTCCTTCACCCCTTCTCCCCCCTCACACTCTCTCTCTCGCTCTCCTTCACCCCTTCTCCCCCCTCACACTCTCTCTCTCACTCTCCTTCACCCTTCTCCCCCCTCACACTCTCTCTCTCGCTCTCCTTCACCCCTTCTACCCCCTCACACTCTCTCTCTCGCTCTCCTTCACCCCTTCTCCCCCTCACACTCTCTCTCTCACTCTCCTTCACCCTTCTCCCCCTCACACTCTCTCTCTCGCTCTCCTTCACCCCCTTCTACCCCCCTCACACTCTCTCTCTCACTCTCCTTCACCCCTTCTCCCCCTCACACTCTCTCTCTCACTCTCCTTCACCCTTCTCCCCCTCACACTCTCTCTCTCGCTCTCCTTCACCCCTTCTACCCCCTCACACTCTCTCTCTCTCGCTCTCCTTCACCCCTTCTCCCCCTCGCTCTCCTTCACACTCTCTCTCTCGCTCTCCTTCACCCCCTTCTTCTCCCCCTCACACTCTCTCTCTCGCTCTCCTTCACCCCTTCTCCCCCTCACACTCTCTCTCTCACTCTCCTTCACCCCTTCTCCCCCTCACTCTCTCTCTCACTCTCCTTCACCCTCTCTCTCGCTCTCCTTCACCCCTTCTCTCCCCTCACTCTCTCTCTCTCTCTTTCTCTCTTGCTCTCCTCTCTCTCTCTCTCCGCCGTTCTCTCTCTCTCCTCCCTCTCTGCCTCTCTCTCTCTTTCTCTCTCTCTCTCTCTCTCTTGCGCTCCTCTCTCTCTCTCTCTTTCTCTCTTGCTCTCCTCTCTCTCTCTCTCCGCCTCTCTCTTTCTCTCTCTCTCTCTGCCGTTCTCTTTCTCTCTCTCTTTCTCCTCCCTCTCTGCCTCTCTCTCTCTTTCTCTCTCTCTCTCTCTCTCTCTCTCTTCTTAATTAAATTTCAATTCAAGGGCTTCATTGGCATGGGAAACATGTTTACATTGCCAAAGCAAGTGAAATAGATAATAAACCAATGTGAAATAAACAATACAAAATTAACAGTAAACATTACACTCACAGAAGTTCCAAAAGAATAAAGACATTTCAAATGTCATGTTATGTCTATATACAGTGTTGTAACGTGCAATATAGTTAAAGTACAAACGGGAAAATGAGTTGAAGTTGGAAGTTTACAAACACTTAGGTTGGAGTCATTAAAACTCATTTTTCAACCACTCCACACATTTCTTGTTAAGAAACTATAGTTTTGGCAAGTTGGTTAGGACATCTACTTTGTGCACAACAGAACTCATTTTTCCAACAATTGTTTACAGACAGATTATTTCACTTATAATTCACTGTATCACAATTCCAGTGGGTCAGAAGTTTACATGCACTAAGTTGACTGTGCCTTTAAACAGCTTGGATAATTCCAGAAAATGATGTCATGGCTTTAGAAGCTTCTGATAGGCTAATTGACATCATTTGAGTCAATTAGCCTATCAGAAGCTTCTAAAGCCATGTATTTCAAGGCCTACCTTCAAACTCAGTGGCTCTTTGCTTGACATCATGGGAAAATCAAAAGAAATCAGCCAAGACCCCAGAACAAAAATTGTAGACCTCCACAAATCTGGTTCATCCTTGGGAGCAATTTCCAAATGCCTGAAGGTACCACGTTCATCTGTACAAAAAGTTGTACGCAAGTATTAACACCATGGGAACACGCAGCCATCATACCGCTCAGGAAGGAGACGTGTTCTGTCTCCTAGAGATTAACGTACTTTGGTGCGAAAAGTGCAAATTAATCCCAGAACAACAGCAAAGGACCTTGTGAAGATGCTGGAGGAAACAGGTACAAAGTATCTATATCCATAGTAAAACGAGTCCTATATCGACATAAAAGGCTGCTCAGCAAGGAAGAAGCCACTGCTCCAAAACCGCCATAAAAAAGCCAGACTACGGTTTGCAACTGCACATGGGGACAAAGATTGTACTTTTTGGAGAAATGTCCTCTGGTCTGATGAAACAAAAATAGAACTGGTTGGCCATTATGTCCATCAGTATATTTGGAGGAAAACGGGGGAGGCTTGCAAGCCTGAAAAACACCATCCCAACCGTGAAGCACGGGGGTAGCAGCATCATGTTGTGGGGGTGCTTTGATGCAAGAGGGACTGGTGCACTTCACAAAATAGATGGCATCATGAGATAGGAAAATGATGTGGATATATTGAAGCAACATCTCAAGACATCAGTCAAGAAGTTAAAGCTTGGTCGCAAATGGGTATTCCAAATGGACAATGACCCCAAGCATACTTCCAAAGTTGTGGCAAAATGGCTTAAGGACAACAAAGTCAAGGTATTGGAGTGGCCATCACAAAGCCCTGACCTCAATCCTATAGAACATTTGTGGGAAGAACTGAAAAAGCATGTGCGAGCAAGGAGGCCTACAAACCTGACTCAGTTACACCAGCTCTGTCAGGAGGAATGGGCCAAAATTCACCCAACTTATTGTGGGAAGCTTGTGGAAGGCTACCTGAAACGTTTGACCCAAGTTAAACAATTTAAAGGCAATGCTACCAAATACTAATTGAGTGTATGTAAACTTCTGACCCACTGGGAATGTGATGAAAGAAATCAAAGCTGAAATAAATAATTCCCTCTACTATTATTTTGACATTTCACATTCTTAAAATAACGTGGTGATCCTAACTGACCTAAAACAGGGAATTTTTACTAGGATTAAATGTCAGGAATTGTGAAAAACTAAGTTTAAATGTATTTGGCCGCGGTGTATGTAAACTTCAACTGTACATCAATAAAATCAATTTAGTCTCAAATAAATAATGAAACATGTTCAATTTGGTTTAAATAATGCAAAAACACAGTGCTGGAGAAGAAAGTAAAAGTGCAATATATGTAAAAAAAAAAAGCTAATGTTTAAGTTCCTTTCTCATAAGATGAGAACATATGAAAGCTGGTGGTTCCTTTTAACATGAGTATTTAATATTCCCAGTTAAGAAGTTTTAGGTTGTAGTTACTACAGGAGTTATAGGACTATTTATCTCCATACCATTTGTATCTCATTATTCCGTTGACTATTGGATGTTCTTATAGGCACTGTAGTATTGCCAGCCTTATCTCGGGAGTTGATAGGCTTGAAGTCATAAACGGAGCAATGCTTGAAGCACAGCGAAGAGCTGCTGGCAAACGCGGGAAAGTGCTGTTTGAAAGAATGCTTACGAGCCTGCTGCTGCCTACAACCGCTCAGTCAGACTGCTTTCAAATCATAGACTTAATTATAATATAATAAACACACAGAAATACGAGCTTTAGGTCATTAATATGGTCAACTCAGGAAACGACCATTTCGAAAACAAAACGTTTATTCTTTCAGTGAAATACAGAACCGTTCTGTATTTTATCTAATGGGTGGCATCCCTAAGTCTAAATATTGCTGTTACATTGCACAACCTTCAATGTTATGTCATAATTATGTAAAAGTCTGGCAAATTAATTACGGTCTTTGTTAGGAAGAAATTGTAATGTGTCTGTGTGAAGCTGGTGAGATGAGTCAGGCGCAGGACAGCAGATGTAATGAAAGCAATTTTACTCAAATAATATAACACGTCGTAATAATACAAGGCCACAAATACGGACCGCAATACAATAAACAATTACTCACAAACAAACATGGGGGAACAGAGGGTTAAATAATGAACAAGTAATTGGGGAATTGAAAGCAGGTGTGTAAGACAAAACAAATGGAAAATAAAAAGTGGATCGGCGATGGCTAGAACGTCGACCTCACGCCGCCCAAACAAGGAGAGGGACTGACTTCGGCGGAAGTTGTGACAGAAATGTTCGTAACGAGCCAGGCAGCCCAAACTTCTGCATATACCCTGACTCTGCTTGCACAAAACGCAAGAGAAGTGACACAATTTTTCTAGTTTAAAGAAATTCATGTTAGCAGGCAATATTAACTAAATATGCAGGTTTACAAAAATATACTTGTGTATTGATTTTAAGAAAGGCATTGATGTTTATGGTTAGGTACACATTGGTGCAACGACAGTGCTTTTTTCGCGAATGTGCTTGTTAAATCATCACCCGTTTGGAGAAGTAGGCTGTGATTCGATGATAAATTTACGGGCATCGCATTGATTATATACAACGCAGGACAATCTAGATAAACTAGCAATATCATCAACCATGTGTAGTTAACTAGTGATTATGTTAAGATTTATGTTTTTTTTGTTTTATAAGATAAGTTTAGTGCTAGCTAGCAACTTATCTTGGCTCCTTGCTGCACTCACATAACAGGTGATCAGCCTGCCATGCAGTCTCCTCGTGGAGTGCAATGTAATTGTCTTTAATCGGCGTCCAAAAATGCAGATTACAGATTGTTATGAAAACCTGAAATCGGCCCTAATTCATCTGCAATGCCGATTAATCGGTCAACCTCTAATTGTTTTTGTGATTCACCATAGTGAAGACGTAAGCTTAGGTTTTCTGGGTCTCTATATTTTTGGTTGGATAAGTTTCTCAATTTCTTTTAGGTTTTTACATTCTTCGTCAAAATATTTGTTATTGTTGTTCATTTTCTTAGGTTGTCTGCTTGAAACGTTACAATTTGATAGGAAAGCTGAGAGGTCAAATATACTGTTTAGGTTTTCTACTGCCAAGTTTACCCCTTCACTATTACAGTGAAACCTTTTGAACAGGAAGTTGTCTAAAAGGGATTGACTTTGTTGTTGCCTAATAGTGTTTTGGTAGGTTCCCACACTACTTTCCTTCCATCTATAGCAGTTCTTAATATTATTCAGTTCCTTTGGCTTTGATGCGTCATGATTGAGTATTGCTCTGTTCAGTTAGACTAGAATTTTGCTGTGATCTAATAGGGGTGTTAGTGGGCTGACTGTGAACGCTCTGAGAAACTCTGGGTTGAGATCAGTGACAAAGTAGTCTACAGTACTACTGCCAACAGATGAGCAATAGGTGTACCTACCGTAGGAGTCCCCTCAAAGCCTACCATTGACTATGTACATACCCAGCGTGCGACAGAGCTGCAGGAGTTGTGACACGTTTTTGTTGGTTATGTTGCCGTAGTTGTGCCTAGGGGAGCATATGGGGGAGGGAATGCTGTCACCTCCAGGTAGGTGTTTGTCCCCCTGTGTGCTGAATGTGTCCAGTTCTTGTCCAGTTCTGGCATTTAGGTCGCCACAGACTAGTACATGGTCGTGGGCCTGGAAATGTTCGCTTCTCCATCCTGGAAGGGGAAATCAATATTCATTAAAGTATGGGGATTCTAGTGGGGGGATATAGGTAGCACACATGATAACATTTTTTAAAATTTTCTGTTGAGATCATTTCCTTTTGAATTTCTAGCCAAATATAAAATGTTCCTGTTTTTGATTAATTTAAAAGATTGCGTTAGGTCTACTCTATACCAATTCTCCCGGAGTCCCTTCCCTGTTTCACACCTGATAGTTTGGTGGATGGGACTACCAGTTCTCTGTAACCTAGAGAGCAACCAGTGGGTCCATCTCCTCTTCTATACCATGTTTCTTGTAGAATGACAATGTCTGTATTTCTGATTTCTTTGGTGAAGTCACGATTCCTGCTCTTTAGGCCAAAAGCAGATGACCTCAGGCCTTGGATAATCCAAGATGAGATAGGGAAGGCTTTGTGTGCAAAGCTGCCATCAAGGCAAAGGGTGGCTACTTTGAAGAATCTCAAATATAAAATATAGTTTGATTTGTTTAACACTTTTTTGGTTACTACATTACTCCATATGTATTATTTCGTAGTGTTGATGTCTTCACTATTATTCTACAATGTAGAAAATAGTAAAAATAAAGAAAAACCCTTGAATGAGTAGGTGTGTCCAAACTTTTGACTGGTACTGTACGTCACTGGATGTTCACAGCCCCTGTAGACTAAAACTGCCTCACTGGAGCTTTACAGCCCCTGTAGACTAAAACTGCCTCACTGGAGCTTTACAGCCCCTGTAGACTAAAACTGCCTCACTGGAGCTTTACAGCCCCTGTAGACTAAAACTGCCTCACTGGAGCTTTACAGCCCCTATAGACTAAAACTGCCTCACTGGAGCTTTACAGCCCCTGTAGACTAAAACTGCCTCACTCAGCCCCTGGCCTCAGCTTTACAGCCCCTGTAGACTAAAACTGCCTCACTGGAGCTTTACAGCCCCGTAGACTAAAACTGCCTCACTGGAGCTTTACAGCCCCTATAGACTAAAACTGCCTCACTGGAGCTTTACAGCCCATATAGACTAAAACTGCCTCACTGGAGCTTTACAGCCCCGTAGACTAAAACTGCCTCACTGGAGCATTACAGCCCCGTAGATTAAAACTGCCTGCAGATCAGTGCAGCTTTACAGCCCCGTAGACTAAAACTGCCTCACTGGGCAGCAGCCCTCTATACAGACAGACTGATGTAGCCTGACATGTCTTCAGATCAAGGCAGCAGCCCTCTATACAGACAGACTGATGTAGCCTGACATGTCTTCAGATCAGTGCAGATCAAGGCAGCAGCCCTCTACAGACAGACTGGTGTAGCCTGACATGTCTTCAGATCAGTGCAGATCAAGGCAGCAGCCCTCTACAGACAGACTGGTGTAGCCTGACATGTCTTCAGATCAGTGCAGATCAAGGCAGCAGCCCTCTACAGACAGACTGGTGTAGCCTGACATGTCTTCAGATCAGTGCAGATCAAGGCAGCAGCCCTCTATACAGACAGACTGGTGTCAGCCTGACATGTCTTCAGATCAGTGAAGATCAAGGCAGCAGCCCTCTATACAGACAGACTGGTGTCACCTGACATGTCTTCAGATCAGTGAAGATCAAGGCAGCAGCCCTCTGTACAGACAGACTGGTGTTTTCAGATCTGTTCTACAGGGACACAAAGAAGATTCATAGAGCCATGCTCTAGCCTATATGCTTGTTCATATACAGTGCCTTTTGGATAGTATTCAGACCCCTTGACTTTTTCTACGTTATGTTACAGCCTAATTCTAAAATTGATTTAAAGAAAATGTTACTCATTATTCTACATACAATATCCCATAATGACAAAACAGGTTTTTATATCACATTTAAATAAGTATTCAGACCCTTTACTCAGTACTTCGTTGAACACTTTTGGCAGTGATTACAGCCTTGAGTCTTCTTGGGTATGACACTACAAGCTTGGCACACCTGTATTTGGGATCCTCTCAAGCTCTGTCAGGAGCAGTGCTGCACAGATATTTTCAGGTCTCTCAATAGATGTTCGATCGGGTTCAATACCGGGCTCTGGCTGGGCCAGTCAAGGACATTCAGATACTTGTCCCGAAGCCACTCCTGCCTTGTCTTGGCTGTGGGCTTAGGGTCGTTGTCCTGTTGGAAAGTGAAACATCACACCAATCTGAGGTCCTGAGCACTTTAGAGCAGGTTTCATCAAGGATCTCTCTTTACTTTGCTCCGTTCATCTTTGGCTCGATCCTGACAAGTCTCCCAGTCCCTGCTGCTGATAAACAGCCCCACAGCATGATGCTGCCTCCACCATGCTTCACTGTAGAGATGGTGCCAGGTTTCCTCCAGATGTGACACTTGGCATTCAGGCCAAAGAGTTCAATCTTGGTTTCATCAGACCAGAGAATCTTGTTTCCCATGGTCTGAGTCTTTATGTGCCTTTTGGCAAACTCCAATTGGGCTGTCATGTGCCTTTTACTGAGGAGGGGCTTCCGTCTGGCCACTCTACCATAAAGACCTGATTGGTGGAGTGCTGCAGAGATGGTTGTCCTTCTGGAAGGTTCTCCCATCTCCACAGAGGAACTCTGGAGTTCTGTCAGAGTGACCATTGGGTTCTTGGTCACCTCCTTGACCAAGGCCCTTCTCCCCTGATTGCTCAGCTTGGCAGGGAGGCCAGCTCTAGGAAGAGTCTTGGAGGTTCCAAACTTCTTCCATTTAAGAATGGAGGCCACTGTGTTCTTGGGGACCTTCAATGCTGCAGACATTTTGTGGTACCCTTCCTCAGATCTGTGCCTCAACACAATCCTGTCTCTGAGCTCTACGGACAATTCCTTTAACCTCATGGCTTGGTTTTTGCTCTGACATGCACTGTCAACTGTGTGATCTTATATAGACCGGTGTGTGTCTTTCCAAATCATGTCCAATCAATTGAATCACGGGTGGACTCCATTCAAGTTGTAGAGACATCTGAAGGATAATCAATGGAAACAGGATGCACCTGATCTCAATTTTGAGTCTAATAGCAAAGGGTCTGAATACTTATGTAAATGAAGTATTTTATTATTTTTATTTTTTGGAAACATTTTTAGAAATCTGTTTTCACTTTGTCATGATGGGATATGGTGTGTAGATTGCTGAGGAAACGGTGTTTATTTAATACATTTTAGAATATGGCTGTAACATAACAATAGTTAGAGAAAATCAAGGGATCTGAATACTTTCCGGTATGTAAATAGGGTAGAAGAGTTGATTTTAAAAGGAAATATAAATAATCATTTAATAACTGTGAATAATGATTTAATGACTCTGCATGTGATTAAAAAGCCCTTGTTATCGGCTTCTGTTATTCTGCTCGTACTAGACTGTAAAGTGGCCCTGAAACCACACCTGATTAAATGGCATGTACTGTAGCACACTAACTTGACCCTCAAGGAGATTTTGAATAAAAAATTAGCCTCGTAAGCAATATCAATAATTGAGCTGTCACTATTTTAGTGGCCTTTGTTAATAATAAGAGGTTGGTATTCTTTGGAGGGCTCTGATGAGTGTTGCTATACTGTATGTTTTAAGCACTTCCTAGACTCCCCCTGAGTCAGTGTTGAGAGAGCTCAAATCCACATTCACTCAGTGCATAGCAGAGTGAATTGTGCCACAGCACAGTGGCACAACACCCAGACTCCTCTCGGTGAGGGCATGTCTAGAACTGTCACAATGACTGGGTGTGTTGGAGTGTGGAATGTCTACCCAACACCAAAACACAAGAGGGTGTATTGTAAAACACACTCACATACTCATTGCAGGCCAACTTCTTAATGGGTTTGTTTGCATGCACACGCAAGTGTGTGTATCCCAACCGCTAGGCTACCTGCCGTCTTAAGAGGATCTTATCCACATCCTGGTGTGTCCCACGTACAGAATTAATCAACACTTCACTGTGACTCCCCAGACATTTACAAGGAGCCGTGGACGAGAGAGAAGCTAGATAATCAGCTAAATGCACTATTCATTAATAAGCAGGCTCCCTACCTCACTATTCATTAATAAGCAGGCTCCCTACCTCACTATTCATTAATAAGCAGGCTCCCTACCTCACTTCATTAATAAGCAGGCTCCCTACCTCACTATTCATTAATAAGCAGGCTCCCTACCTCACTATTCATTAATAAGCAGGCTCCCTACCTCACTATTCATTAATAAGCAGGCTCCCTATCTCACTATTCATTAATAAGCAGGCTCCCTACCTCACTATTCATTAATAAGCAGGCTCCCTACATCACTATTCATTAATAAACAGGCTCCCTACATCACTATTCATTAATAAGCAGGCTCCCTACCTCACTATTCATTAATAAGCAGGCTCCCTACATCACTATTCATTAATAAGCAGGCTCCCTACCTCACTATTCATTAATAAGCAGGCTCCCTACCTCACTATTCATTAATAAGCAGGCTCCCTACCTCACTATTCATTAATAAGCAGGCTCCCTACCTCACTATTCATTACTGCTGTCAGTGCCTGCTATCTGCTATTCCCAATGATGTCATTAGTTTAGTAAAATAGAGCAGAATTGACCCTCCCCTTTGACTGTTACATCAATGTTTCTAACGGTTTCTCCCTCCCTCTCTTTCTCTCTCTTGTTTCAGAGGAAATAAAGGAAGAGTCTGAAAAATTAAGGTATGTTTGTTTTAATTCTGTTCAGGAAAACATCCAGGTTAATTTACGTGATTTACTGAATGTCTCTGCCTGTACAGTTCTTGTACATTTGAACGCTTGTTTTGAAAGCAAACCTCGCCTTGGCGTGCCCTTGAGTATAAAGTGTGTGTGTGTGTGTCCTCCAGTGTGTTTATTTGTCTCTCCAGCTGGTCTACTTCTAAAAGCCCTTCTCCCTGTCATTAATGGCTTTTTTCATGGACCCCTGTCTAGTGCCCGGCTCTAACCTGTGTGTGTGTGTGTGTGTGTGTGTGTGTGTGTGTGTGTGTGTGTGTGTGTGTGTTAGAGAGGGAGAGAGAGAAATGGAAAGAAAGAAAAGCTGGCTTTCACCTGGGTGTGTTTGTGGAGCTTTTCTGCCCGGTAACTGGGTCTGAGGAATGAAATGTACCATGAGTACCAGTCCTTTCCTCCTCCTCTTTCTTTCCCTCCATTTCCCATCTCTGTATCTCTCCCCCTCGAGAGACCCACAGCAGAACTGGATGATCAGGGCTGGATCACAATGTTCCAGCTAGGCTAGCTCTGCCAAAACGAGACCCCTGGGGTCAGCTAGGGGAGCTAGGCTGGGGTTGGGTACGGAGAGGTGGGCTGAGGGGGTGGGTAGAGGAGTTAGGCTGAGGGGGTGGGTAGAGGAGCTAGGCTGGGGGGGTGGGTAGAGGAGCTAGGCTGGGGGGTGGGTAGAGGAGCTAGGCTGGGGGGTGGGTAGAGGAGCTAGGCTGGGGGGGTGGATAGAGGAGCTAGGCTGAGTGGGTGGATAGAGGAGCTAGGCTGAGGGGGTGGGTAGAGGAGCTAGGCTGCGGGGGTGGGTAGAGGAGTTAGGCTGGGGGGTGGGCTAGGCTGGGGGTGGGTAGGGGAGCTAGGCTGCGGGGGTGGGTAGAGGAGCTAGGCTGGGGGGTGGGTAGAGGAGCTAGGCTGAGGGGGTGGGTAGAGGAGCTAGGCTGGGGGTGGGTAGAGGCTAAGCTGGGGGTGGGTAGAGGGCTAGGCTGAGGGGGTGGGTAGAGAGTTAGGCTGCGGGGGTGGATAGGGAGAGGTGGGCTGGGGGGTGGGTAGAGGAGCTAGGCTGAGGGGGTGGATAGAGGAGCTAAGCTGGGGGTGGGTAGAGGAGTTAGGCTGAGGGGGTGGGTAGAGGAGCTAAGCTGGGGGGTGGGTAGAGGAGCTAGGCTGTGGGGGTGGGTAGAGGAGTTAGGCTGTGGGGGTGGATAGGGAGAGGTGGGCTGAGGGGTGGGGGTAGAGGAGCTAGGCTGTGGGGGTGGATAGAGGAGCTAGGCTGGGGGTGGGTAAGGAGAGGTGGGCTGGGGGTGGGTAGAGGAGCTAAGCTGGGGGTGGGTAGAGGAGCTAGGCTGTGGGGGTGGGTAGAGGAGCTAGGCTGTGGGGTGGATAGAGGAGCTAGGCTGTGGGGGTGGGTAGAGGAGCTAGGCTGTGGGGGTGGATAGAGGAGCTAGGCTGTGGGGGTGGATCGAGGAGCTAGGCTGTGGGGGTGGATCGAGGAGCTAGGCTGTGGGGGTGGGTAGAGGAGCTAGGCTGTGGGGGTGGGTAGAGGAGCTAGGCTGTGGGGGTGGATAAGAGGAGCTAGGCTGTGGGGGTGGATAGAGGAGCTAGGCTGGGGGTGGATAGAGGAGCAAGGCTGAGGGGTGGGTAGGGAGAGGTGGGCTGTGGGGGTGGATAAGAGGAGCTAGGCTGAGGGGGTGGATAGAGGAGCTAGGCTGAGGGGGTGGATAGAGGAGCTAGGCTGAGGGGGTGGGTAGGGAGAGGTGGGCTGAGCGGGTGGATAGAGGAGCTAGGCTGAGGTGGTGGGTAGGGAGAGGTGGGCTGAGGGGGTGGATAGAGGAGCTAGGCTGTGGGGGTGGGTAGAGGAGCTAGGCTGTGGGGGTGGGTAGAGGAGCTAGGCTGTGGGGGTGGATAAGAGGAGCTAGGCTGTGGGGGTGGATAGAGGAGCTAGGCTGAGGGGGTGGATAGAGGAGCAAGGCTGAGGGGGTGGGTAGGGAGAGGTGGGCTGAGGGGTGGATCGAGGAGCTAGGCTGTGGGGGTGGATAGAGGAGCTAGGCTGAGGGGGTGGGTAGAGGAGCTAGGCTGTGGGGGTGGGTAGGGAGAGGTGGGCTGAGCGGGTGGATAGAGGAGCTAGGCAGAGGTGGTGGGTAGGGAGAGGTGGGCTGAGGGGGTGGATAGAGGAGCTAGGCTGAGGTGGTGGGTAGGGAGAGGTGGGCTGAGCGGGTGGATAGAGGAGCTAGGCTGTGGGGATGGATAGAGGAGCTAGGCTGAGGTGGTGGGTAGGGAGAGGTGGGCTGAGGGGTGGGGTAGAGGAGCTAGGCTGTGGGGGTGGATAAGAGGAGCTAGGCTGTGGGGGTGGATAGAGGAGCTAGGCTGAGGTGGTGGGTAGGGTGGAGGAGCTAGGCTGTGGGCTGAGGGGGTAGGCTGTGGGGGTGGCAAGAGGAGCTAGGCTGATGGGGTGGGTAGAGGGAGGTGGGCTAGGTGGGAGGGACGATTCACTGGATCGTACAGACACTGTATCTAAGCTTCCTCCCACAGATGACCTGCCCAAATGGGCTCATTTTTGGTGGGGGAGGAGGAGGGATGTAGGGAGTCCATATACAGACACCTAACCTTTCACTAAGGTGCACTGCCCTCCAGGTTTCAGAAAAGTAATAAGAAACACTCCTAACATCACTAATCCCCAAGGATCTTTTGTAAGCAAAAAATTGTACGCAAAAAATTGTCAAAAATGTTAACCCCAAAAGCAACGGTAGCTAAATATATTGTTAGCTTTCTCTCATCTGGCTAAACCTACATTTATGTAAATTATGAACATGATCAGGTAAATCCTGTATGTTGCTTATTAGAGGGGAGAACGCATGCTGAACAAGGAGGATCTCAAGGACTCATGACTCAGACCCAAGCGTAGAATTAGCATAAGTAGAATGGACATTACCATTCAAAACAACATCTGGAGGCTTTATTGGTTGTTATATTTGAAATGCTCAATCATGCTTATCATATCATCTTTCAGAATTCTGTATGCTTTCTCTTCTCTTCCTTATCCACCTCTTTCTCTCGCTCTCACTTTCTCGTTCTCTCCCGCACTCTCTCTCACTCTTTCTCTCCTGCTCTCTCTCGTGTACCACTGCACTCTGCGAGGTTATCCCTCTAAAGAAACTGAGGTCATCCCTTTCTCTCTGCCAAGACAAACACAGCCCTTCCCTTCTCTCTCCCCCTCCTTCTCTCATGTCCTCCATCCTAGGATCAGAGCTCAGTGCAGTCTGGGTGTGGTTGTTCTGCTGAATAATATTTTAGCCCACAGCCAAGGACACCCGGTTTAGATCTATAATATTTTAGCCCTCAGCCTCCCGAATGACGCAGGGGTCTAAGGCACTGCATCTCAATGCTAGAGGCGTCACATCAGACCCTGGTTCGTTCCCGGGCTGTATCACAACTGGCCGTGATCGGGAGTCCCATAGGGCGGCGCACAATTGGCCCAGCGGCGTCCGGGTTAGGAGAGGGTTTGGCCGGGGTAGGCCATCATTATAAAATAAGAATATGTTCTTAACTGACTTGCCTAGTTTAAAAAATACATAAACAGCAAAGGACCCCTGGTTTAGATGTATAATATTTTAGCCCACAGCCAAGGACCCCTGGTTTAGATGTGTAATATTTTAACCCACAGCCAAGGACCCCTGGTTTAGATGTGTAATATTTTAGCCCACAGCCAAGGACCCCTGGTTTAGATGTGTAATATTTTAGACCACAGCCAAGGACCCCTGGTTTAGATGTGTAATATTTTAGCCCACAGCCAAGGACCCCTGGTTTAGATGTGTAATATTTTAACCCACAGCCAAGGACCCCTGGTTTAGATGTGTAATATTTTAGCCCACAGCCAAGGACCCCTGGTTTAGATGTGTAATATTTTGGTTTAGATGTGTAATATTTTAGCCACAGCCAAGGACAGCCCCTGGTTTAGATGTGTAATATTTTAGCCCACAGCCAAGGACCCCTGGTTTAGATGTGTAATATTTTAGACCACAGCCAAGGACCCCTGGTTTAGATGTGTAATAATATTTTATTTTAGCCCACAGCCAAGGACCCCTGGTTTAGATGTGTAATATTTTAGCCCACAGCCAAGGACCCCTGGTTTAGATGTGTAATATTTTAGCCCACAGCCAAGGACCCCTGGTTTGGTTTAGACCCCTGGTTTAGATGTAATATTTTAGACCATAGCCAAGGACCCCAGCCAGCCAAGGACCCCTGGTTTAGATGTGTAATATTTTAGCCCCCCACAGCCAAGGACCCTGGTTTAGATGTGTAATATTTTAGCCCACAGCCAAGGACCCCTGGTTTAGATGTGTAATATTTTAGACCATAGCCAAGGACCCCTGGTTTAGATGTTTTAGCCCACAGCCAAGGACCCCTGGTTTAATATTTTAGACCACAGCCAAGGACCCCTGGTTTAGATGTGTAATATTTTAGCCCAGGACCCCAGACCCACAGCCAAGGACCCTGGTTTAGATGGAGGACCCCTGGTTTAGATGTGTAATATTTTAGACCATAGCCAAGACCCCTGGTTTAGAGGCCCACAGCCCCCTGGTTTAGATGTGTAATATTTTAGCCCACAGCCAAGGACCCCCCCTGGACCCCTTTAGATGTGTAATATTTTAGACCACAGCCAAGGACCCCTGGTTTAGATGTGTATATAGCCCACAGCCAAGGACCCTGGTTTAGATGTGTAATATTTTTAGACCACAGCCAAGGACCCCTGGTTTAGATGTAATATTTTAGCCCACAGCCAAGGACCCTGGTTTAGATGTGTAATATTTTAGCCCACAGCCAAGGACCCCTGGTTTAGATGTGTAATATTTTTAGACCCCCACAGCCAAGGACCCCTGGTTTAGATGTGTAATATTTTAGCCCACAGCCAAGGACCCCTGGTTAGCCCACAGCCAAGGACCCCTGGTTTATGTGTAATATTTTAGACCATAGCCAAGGACCCCTGGTTTAGATGTGTAATATTTTAGCCCACAGCCAAGGACCCCTGGTTTAGATGTGTAATATTTTAGCCCACAGCCAAGGACCCCTGGTTTAGATGTATAATATTTTAGCCCACAGCCAAGGACCCCTGGTAATATTTTTAGATGTGTAATATTTTAGCCCACAGCCAAGGACCCCTGGTTTAGATGTGTAATATTTTAGACCACAGCCAAGGACCCCTGGTTTAGATGTGTAATATTTTAGCCCACAGCCAAGGACCCCTGGTTTAGATGTGTAATATTTTAGACCCCACAGCCAAGGACCCTGGTTTAGATTTAGACAGCCAAGGACCCCTGGTTTAGATGTGTAATATTTTAGACCATAGCCAAGACCCCTGGTTTAGATGTGTAATATTTTAGCCCACAGCCAAGGACCCCTGGTTTAGATGTGTAATATTTTAGCCCACAGCCAAGGACCCCTGGTTTAGAGACCATAGCCAAGGACCCCTGGTTTAGATGTGTAATATTTTAGACCATAGCCAAGGACCCCTGGTTTAGATGTATAATATTTTAGCCCACAGCCAAGGACCCCTGGTTTAGATGTGTAATATTTTAGCCCTGTTTAGATGTGTAATATTTTAGCCCACAGCCAAGGACCCTGGTTTAGATGTGTAATATTTTAGACAGCCAAGGACCCTGGTTTAGATGTGTAGCCCACAGCCAAGGACCCCTGGTTTAGATTTTAGACCATAGCCAAGGACCCCTGGTTTAGATGTGTAATACCCCTTTTAGACCATAGCCAGGACCCCTGGTTTAGGACCCCTGGTTTAGATGTGTAATATTTTAGCCCACAGCCAAGGACCCTGGTTTAGATGTGTAATATTTTAGACCACAGCCAAGGACCCTGGTTTAGATGTGTATATTTTACCCTGGTTTAGATTTTAGCCCACAGCCAAGGACCCCTGGTTTAGATGTGTAATATTTTAGCCCACAGCCAAGGACCCCTGGTTTAGATGTGTAATATTTTTAGCCAAGGACCCCTGGTTTAGATGTGTAATATTTTAGACCATAGCCAAGGACCCCTGGTTTAGATGTATAATATTTTAGCCCACAGCCAAGGACCCCTGGTTTAGATGTGTAATATTTTAGCCCACAGCCAAGGACCCCTGGTTTAGATGTGTAATATTTTAGACCATAGCCAAGGACCCCTGGTTTAGATGTGTAATATTTTAGCCCACAGCCAAGGACCCCTGGTTTAGATGTGTAATATTTTAGAGCCAAGGACCCTGGTTTAGATGTGTATTTTAGCCCACAGCCAAGGACCCCTGGTTTAGATGTGTAATATTTTAGCCCACAGCCAAGGACCCCTGGTTTAGATGTGTAATATTTTAGACCATAGCCAAGGACCCCTGGTTTAGATGTGTAATATTTTAGACCATAGCCAAGGACCCCTGGTTTAGATGTATAATATTTTAGCCCACAGCCAAGGACCCCTGGTTTAGACCCCTGGTTTGTGTAATATTTTAGCCCACAGCCAAGGACCCCTGGTTTAGATGTGTAATATTTTAGCCCACAGCCAAGGACCCCTGGTTTAGATGTGTAATATTTTAGACCATAGCCAAGGACCCCTGGTTTAGATGTGTAATATTTTAGACCATAGCCAAGGACCCCTGGTTTAGATGTATAATATTTTAGCCCACAGCCAAGGACCCCTGGTTTAGATGTGTAATATTTTAGCCCACAGCCAAGGACCCCTGGTTTAGATGTGTAATATTTTAGCCCACAGCCAAGGACCCCTGGTTTAGATGTGTAATATTTTAGACCATAGCCAAGGACCCCTGGTTTAGATGTGTAATATTTTAGACCATAGCCAAGGACCCCTGGTTTAGATGTATAATATTTTAGCCTACAGCCAAGGACCCCTGGTTTAGATGTGTAATATTTTAGCCCACAGCCAAGGACCCCTGGTTTAGATGTATAATATTTTAGCCCACAGCCAAGGACCCCTGGTTTAGATGTGTAATATTTTAGCCCACAGCCAAGGACCCCTGGTTTAGATGTATAATATTTTAGCCCACAGCCAAAGACCCCTGGTTTAGATCTGGGATCCATAAAGACAGACAACAAATACAAATATGTATTTTTCCTTGGTTTTATTCCTTAGCAACAGTCACAAGGATGCAATTTTGTCCACAAAGGCTTTTGACAGTATAAAGACAGTCAACAGAGTCGGAGCTGAGAGCATTATTATCAAGTGTATGACACCATGGATCTCTCATACTTTGCAGTTGTGTTTCTTTGTAAAGGTTAGCTGCTTACAGTGTATTAAATTGAGCTGCATACAGCACATGTATAAATACGTAAACAGTACACTGTTAGTAGTCTGTGCATGCTAGAATAAATGTTGGTTTAAATCTAGGTTATATTTTTATCATGCTTTGAGTAGAGGACAGACTAGGTTGTATGATCTTGGTTTGATTTTCCCTTGGTCTCTTCTCTCTAGTCCTCCTCCAGACAGCAAATCAGATTCTAGCACTCTTCCGCCAATCAAATCAAAGACCAGCTTCGTCGAGGCCGACAAGTACTTCCTGCCGTTTGAGTTGGCATGTCAGTCCAAATGTCCCCGCATCGTCATCACATCACTAGACTGTTTACAGGTCAGTGGCAGAGGAGGTCAGGACGTGACCCCTGTTTGTCTATGCTACAGGATTCTATTCATTGGCGGTTCTCCTCCATTAATGATATGTCTTTATTGCTTTGTTCATACATAGTACAGTTCATGTGTATATGGGGTGTTTCTGAATAGGATTCAGGAGTTGTGGTTTTCTGACTGTCTTCCTCTGTGTGTTTTGGGTGTGTCTTGTAGAAGCTGATAGCGTACGGCCACCTGACAGGCAGCGGTCCAGACAGCGCGGCCCCGGGCAAGAAGCTCATCGACAGGATCATCGAGACCATCTGCGGCTGCTTCCAGGGACCACAGACAGATGAGGGGGTGCAGCTACAGATCATTAAGGTCGGCTACTGCAGTTCTATGGTCTCTCTGCTGGGAACTGGGTGTGTTTTGGATACTGTGTCCTGCTGTTGTTGGTTTCTGGGCTTTCCCGCATGGGGATTATTTGGAATCACGAATAGTGTTATATATCTGTATAGTGAGTCTGTCTGTGTGTTACGTTCACCTGTAGACAGAAGGGTAGTGGTTAAGGAAAGTGCACTAAGCAGTGGCTGAGGGGGGTGTACAGATCTACTATCTTAATTTGATCCCTATGTTGTCACAGAGAATTTCCTGCGTAGCAGGAAATGAAAATTGTAGTGTATTCAAGGTTTAACAAGTATTCTAAAGTTTGTAATTTCCAATTTAAAGTTTCAGAATTGATTTGCCTTAGCAGAAAATGTATCAAATGTCCATTAATTTTAGTCTACATAATAATTCACATTTCCTGTTGCTGCAAGATGACTTTCCTGCTGTGAGAAGGGTCATATTAAGACTGCTAAGAAGTGATGACTGACAGTAAGTGCTGTGAGTCAGAGGGCCTGATGTCTTGCAGGAGCAGTGTTCTTTCCTAGTACAGTACTCCTTGGTGTGAAACACCAGCCCAAATCTCAGCCTCTATCCTTAATCTGCTGTCAGCTCAGTTTGGCTCAGCTCAGCGCAGCTTGGCTCAGCTCAGCTTGGCCCAGTATAGCTGTGTTTGTGTTGTTCCTGCTGGGAGGTGGGGGGTCAGAGGACTGTAGCTCTGTTTATAATCTATTCATTGTGTCTTTCACACAAATCATTTATGCTATGAGTAGCCATGAAAGACCTTGATAAACTATGAATGAATGAATATTTCTCCCTCTCCCCTTCGTCTCCCTCTTTCCCTCTCTCCCACCCCCCACCAGGCCCTGTTGACGGCGGTGACCTCCCAGCACATAGAGATTCACGAGGGCACGGTGCTGCAGGCGGTCAGGACCTGCTACAACATCTACCTAGCCAGCAAGAACCTCATCAACCAGACCACAGCCAAGGCCACACTCACTCAGATGCTCAACGTCATCTTCGCCCGCATGGAGAACCAGGCAGTAAGTCCCGCTCTGAGACGCATGCTAAGGTCCCAGTGTCCACACTAACAAAAGCACTTACAATGCCACTTAGAATGCATGACGTCAAATAGATGGCTTCATTTGAAGTGGTGTGTTAGTGTGGATATTGAAACAGGGCTACAGACTGATAGATACTGTACTGAGGGAAGAGGGAAGAGACAGACACACACAGAGGGAAAGAGAGGGTAACTCTTTATTTGAGCACTTCAAATCAAAATATGTTTTGTCACATGCTTGGTAAACACTAACAGTGAAATGCTTACTTACGGGCCCTTCCCAACAATGCAGAGAGAAAAATATATCAATAATTACGTCCTAAAGCATGGGTTACGCGGTCATAATCATGACATAGAAGATGAATAAGGTGGCGTAAGGGTTTATGTGTCAGGCTACAGCTAGGCTAAACATGGCTAGCTTGACAGCTACATAACCAATCTAAGTTGATATAACCTGACTGACTTTTTCTAACTTCCATCATGCTGATGACAGTATAACATCCACTTTCTGACCAGAGGTTCAAGTAAGGTGTGAAGCTTTGCTCTAATCATCTTGCTCTAATATCATCTTTTTATTTTCCGATTGACACTTCTCCCCCCTATGGACACATAGCTTACAAATCACAAGATATCTTGGTCTCTGGCTTCCAGAAAACGTGACCGCCAGGTAAAGCCAACAGGACTGCCTTGACCTGCATGATCTGAACTCTGAACTGTGCTCATTCGGCTCCTTCCTTCCGTCCATCTATCCATCCATCTATCTATCTCTTTCTCCTCCTCTGTTCCAGCTATGGGGCAGATGTGCATTGTGGTTGCGCTGTGCTTGCTGTGGCTTCAGTTCTGTTGCCTGCAAATCATAATCTTTTCTTCAGCACCGATTTCCATTTTAGTTTGTATTCACTCGCCTGTGTAGTTGTGTGTGTGAGTGTGTGTGTGTGTGTGCTCATACCAGGCGACAGAGCCTTTCAACTGGTTTTCTGTTTGCATTGTGTGTGTTTGGGCTTAACCCTCTTGATTAAGAAATAGAGACACACATGTCCCATCCTCAGAAGTGATATGGAGCGTAATTGTGTGGTGTTTTCATTGCGGGGCTCAGTGGGTTAATATAGCTGGCAGAATCTGAGGTGACATTTCTGTAATCAGCTTCATGTGCTCTACCTCTCCTCTGGTTCTGCATCTCACTGCGTTTGTCTAGGGTTTTTACCCTCCTAGTCATTCGATGTTGATAGTTTCATTCATCCCTTTTAAATAGAGCGCCGTATCATTGAATTTGAGAGTTGATAGAATTGAATGGTAAATGTAATGTCATCATTATAGTAGAGCGAGCAGTAGTGTTGACACAATGGCTTTTAGAGCAAGACAGTTTGAGAGCAGCCTTTCAGGTAAACAAATGGAGAGGCACCTCCATTTCACTCTCTGTGTGTGTGTGTGTGTGTGTGTGTGTGTGTGTCTAGCATCTAGCTGCCACAGAGATAATGGTGCTACATGACTCTGCCATGTCTGATATGAGGAGTCTCTCTCCCACCTGGAGTTGGTCTGTGAGCTGCATACTAAAAACGTCTGGCTGGGTTTGTCAATGCCAGCACAACCTCTACTAATTTCCTTTCTTTATTTAACCTTTCTTTAGCCAGGAAAGTGGTTGAGAGCAAATTCTCTTACGTTAATAACCTAAAAATGCCCCATGTTGGCTGGATAGGAATAGGGGAAATGTCTATAGCCTGGTGTTAGAGAAGGTGTATCATTCATATGGGTATTTGCTTTCCATTCCTAACCGGTGTCATTCCTCTGAATCATGTGTTCATCATCAGGTGGCTTAGTTTTTCAGTTATTTTAACATGATTTGTGCATGACACCACTACACATGAAGCACCCCTACTACACATGCAGTACCCCTACTACACATGCAGTACCCCTACTACACATGCAGCACCCCTACTACACATGCAGCACCCCTACTACACATGCAGCACCCCTACTACACATGCAGCACCCCTACTACACATGCAGCACCCCTACTACACATGCAGCACCCCTACTACACATGCAGTACCCCTACTACACATGCAGTACCCCTACTACACATGCAGTACCCCTACTACACATGCAGCACCCCTACTACACATGCAGCACCCCTACTACACATGCAGTACCCCTACTACACATGCAGTACCCCTACTACACATGCAGTACCCCTACTACATACACATGCAGCACCCTACTACACATGCAGCACCCCTACTACACAGCACCCCTACTACACATGCAGTACCCCTACTACACATGCAGCACCCCTACTACACATGCAGCACCCCTACTACACATGCAGCACCCCTACTACACATGCAGTACCCCTACTACACATGCAGCACCCCTACTACACATGCAGCACCCCTACTACACATGCAGCACCCCTACTACACATGCAGCACCCCTACTACACATGCAGCACCCTACTACACATGCAGCACCCCTACTACACATGCAGCACCCCTACTACACATGCAGTACCCCTACTACACATGCAGTACCCCTACTACACATGCAGTACCCCTACTACACATGCAGTACCCCTACTACACATGCAGTACCCCTACTACACATGCAGTACCCCTACCTCACATGCAGTACCCCTACTACACATGCAGTACCCCTACTACACATGCAGCACCCCTACTGCACATGCAGCCTGATTGATAGCTTTGCTGAAAGAATTAAGATTTTTCAGTGAAATACGTTATTTTCTTAGAATTGTGTATTCTCGTGCCACTGTATACTATAACAGAAATGTTTATGATGTGTATATTTATAGGTTCAAATGAGCGTACACACACATCAACATCAGTGATACATCAACCAGGAGAACATGCAGTATGAATGCATTTTAGACCAAAAATACTTTGCCTCCTTCTCTGCACTGAAATGGCCCAGTTTATATAAGCATGAAGGGATGCTTTGGCTCATACTTGTTTTGACAGCATGTCCTACCGTATGACTGCTCATTCATAAACACATTTTAGACAGTCCTGATGTTAAAATAGCCTTGCAGAATCTCAGTGTCCTGCTGTCTCCGCCTGGAAAACTGTGATTCCGAAGCTGTCATTTGTTGCTTCCTGATCTGACAATGGCTTTGGGGTCGGAAAAACCTTAGGGAACATTTGAGCACTTGTTCAGGCTTGTATTTGATTTCATGAGTTTGTGTACATTATGTTAACACGTTTCTCTGTGTGTGTGACTGTGTGTGTGTGAATTTGGCTTTGTCTGTGTGTGTTTGGTTGTATGTGGCTACGCTGGGTTATACTCTGTCTTGGTCTTTGGATGTGTGTCTGTGTCCCATCCCCTTCCCCTCCCTAGCTCCAGGAGGCCAAGCAGATGGAGAGGGAGAAGCACCGGCAGCACTCCCCAGTCACCCAGCAACAGGAACAGGAACAAGACTCGCCCCAGCTCCAGCAGCACACCTATCCCACAGCCAAGGGCCTCCCTCGGGAGGCCAACGGCCCCACCACCCCCTCTACACCCACGCCCACCTCCACCCCCTCCACTCCCTCCACATCTATACCTGTCCCGGCCCTTAAGGGCAGCACAGCTGGGGCAGGGGACCCCCAAGAGGGCCAGGGGGCCACGGAGGAGAGCCAGGGGGCCACAGAGGAGGAGCAGGCATTGCAGGGGGAACCGGGGACAGTTTATGAGAGCACGAACCCAGAGAATGGCTCTGAGTTCAGCACAGCAGAGAACCACCAGACAGAGGCAGACCAGCCCACAGGGTTGGGTAGGTTACTTTCTCATTGTAATCCATTACAGTTACTAGTTACCTGTCCAAAATTGTAATCGGTTAATTAATTTTTGGATTACCAAAACTCAGTAACGTAATCTGATTATATTCAGTAACATTTTTGCCTTCTTCTAATACCTCTTAAGGGGAAAGTAATCTGAAAGTATGTTACCAATTGAACAACATCTATTGCAGGATAAATCAATGTTAAAGTTTACATAGCTGGCCATATATAGATGTTAAATTTTACTTTATGGGTTGGTTGTATAGGCTTCTTCTAACCCATCGCTTTCCACTACATATAATAATATGCTTAAATTATATCTTTACATTAATATATATAATTTATCAAATGGATGCAGCAACTACAGATTGCCCATTTAAGTCTATCAAAAGTGTGTGAGTTTGAGCATGTGTCCATTAGGTCTATGGATGTATATTTTTATCAGCATGAATTAGATTGAGTAATAAAACCCCTACTTTTATTCCATAGGCTGGGATCTGCACTATGCAGTTGTTGCAAGAGCACATTTTTCACTGGCTGTCTACTGGTTTCAAAAACAATGATTGATAGGCAGCTTAAACTTCTTGAATTCAACCATTATTGGGTTTAAATACACATTTAGATTTGTGAACTGCCATCCACAACAACCACAATCCGTAAAGCACAAATGGCTAAATGTATTTATTTATTCATTATTGAACCTTTATTTAACTAGGCAAGTCAGTTAAGAACAAATTATTATTTACAATGACGGCCTACAAAAAGGCTTAAAAAATATATATATATATATATAATATATCAATAACATATAAATATAGGACAAAACACACATCACGACAAGAGACAACACTACATAAAGAGAGACCTAAGACAACAACATAACATGGCAGCAACACATGACAACACAGCATGGTAGCATCACAACATGACAACAACATGGTAGCAAAACATCATGGTAGCAGCACAAAAAATGGTATAAACATTATTGGGCACAGACACCAGCACAAAGGGCAAGAAGGTAGAGACAACAATGCATCACACAAAGCAGCCACAACTATCAGTAAGAGTGTCCATGATTGAGTCATTGAATGAAGAGATTGAGATAAAACTGTCCAGTTTGAGTGTTTGTTGCAGCTCGTTCCAGTCGCGAACTGAAAAGACGAGTGACCCAGGGATGTGTGTGCTTTGGGGACCTTTAACAGAATGTGACTGGCAGAACAGGTGTTGTATGTGGATGATGAGGGCTGCAGTAGATATCTCAGATAGGGGGAAGTGAGGCCTAAGATGGTTTTATAAATAAGCATCAACCCGTGGGTCTTGCGACAGGTATACAGAGATGACCAGTTTACAGAGGAGTATAGAGTGCAGTGATGTGTCCTGTAAGGAGCATTGGTGGCAAATCCGATGACCGAATGGTAAAGAACATCTAGCCGCTCGAGAGCACCCTTGCCTGCTGATCTATAAATTATGTCTCCATAATATAGCATGGGTAGGATGGTCATCTGAATCAGGGTTAGTTTGGCAGCTGGGGTGAAAGAGGAGCGATTTATGATAGAGGAAACCAAGTCTAGATTTTACTTTAGCCTGCAGCTTTGATATGTGCTAAGAGATGGACAGTGTACAATCTAGCCATACTCCCAAGTACTTGTAAGAGGTGACTTCCTCAAGCTCTAAACCCTCAGAAGTAGTAATTACACCTGTGGGAAGAGTGGCGTTCTTCTTACCAAACCACATGACCTTTGTTTTGGAGGTGTTCAGAACAAGATTAAGGGTAGAGAAAGCTTGTTGGACACTAAGAAAGCTTTGTTGTAGAGCATTTAACACAAATTCCAGGGAGGGGCAAGCTGAGTATAAGACTATCATCTGCATATAAATGGATGAGAGAGCTTCCTACTGCTATGTTGTTGATGTATGTTGTTAATGTAAATTAAGAAGAGCGTGGGGCCTAGGATTGAGCCTTGGGGTGCTCCCTTGGTGACAGGCAGTGGCTGAGACAGCAGATTTTCTGACTTTATACACTGCACTCTTTGAGAGAGGTAGTTAGCAAACCAGGCCAAAGACCCCTCAGAGACACCAATACTTCTTAGCCGGCCAAACAAGAATGGAATGGTCTACCGTATCAAAAGCTTTGGCCAAGTCAATAAAAATAGCAGCACAACATTGCTTAGAATCAAGGACAATGGTGATGTCATTGAGGACCTTTAAGGTTACAGTGACACATCCATAACCTGAGTGGAAACCAGATTGCATACCAGAGAGAATACAATAGACAGCAAGAAATTCTTGCTCTTTTCCCTCGATCCAACAAACACATTTGGTGTATCATCATAGTGGTCTCTGACTTGTGTTCAGACTCGCTCAGGTGGAACAAACTTAAACTTCTGCCTTTTTTTCAATGCTGATTTGAATGTCATTCAGTAAATAGAGAAGTGCCAAACATTTTTTTTGCAAACATCCTTTTTAAAAGTAATCCTCGAAGTAATCATCTAGTTTTTCAAAAGTATCTGTAATCTGAATGCAGTATTTTGTTATGTAACGATTACAATTGCCAGTTTTTGTAATCCCTTGCTTGTAAATGATTACATCCGTTACTCCCCTCAACCTGCCAGGCCAGAGCAGCATCACAGAGTGAGATTCATCTTAGAGCAGACATTTTTTATTTTTTTATTTTATTTCACCTTTATTAAACCAGGTAGGCCAGTTGAGAACAAGTTCTCATTTACAACTGCGACCTGGCCAAGATAAAGCAAAGCAGTGCGACACAAACAACAACACAGAGTTACACATGGAATAAACAAACGTACAGTCAATAACACAATAGAAGGAAAATAAATCTATATATAGTGTGTGCAAATGGCGTGAGTTAAGGAAATAAATAGACCATAGTAGCGAGTAATTACAATTTAGCAAATTAAGACTGGAGTGATAGATGTGCAGATGATGATGTGCAAGTAGAAATAATGGTAAAAAGAGAAAAGTAAGTAAAGACAATATGGGGATGAGTTAGGTAGATTGGGTGGGCTATTTACAGATGGGCTGTGTACAGCTGCAGTGATTGGTAAGCTGCTCAGATAGCTGATGCTTAAAGTTAGTGAGGGAGGTATAAGTCTCCAACTTCAGTGATTTTTGCAATTCGTTCCAGTCATTTGCAGAAGAGAACTGTAAGGAAAGGCGGACAAATGAGGTGTTGGCTTTGGGGATGACCAGTGAAATATGCCTGCTGGAGCGCGTGCTACAGGTGGGTGTTGTTATCGTGACCAGTGAGCTGAGATAAGGCAGAGCTTTACCTAGCAAAGACTTATAGATGACCTGGAGCCAGTGGGTCTGGCGACTAATATGTAGCGAGGGCCAGCCAACGAGAGCATACAGGTCGCAGTGGTGGGTGGTATATGGGGCTTTGGTGACAAAACAGATGGCACTGTGATAGACTGCATCCAGTTTGCTGAGTAGGGTGTTGGAGGCTATTTTGTAAATTACATTGCCGAAGTCGAGGATTGGTAGGATAGTCAGTTTTACGAGGGTAAATTTGGCAGCGTGAGTGAAGGAGGCTTTGTTACGAAATAGGAAGCCGATTCTAGATTTAATTTTGGATTGGAAATGTTTAATATGAGTCTGGAAGGAGAGTTTACAGTCTAACCAGACACCTAGGTATTTGTAGTTGTCCACATATTCTAAGTCAAAACCGTCCAGAGTAGTGATGCTAGTCGAGCGGGTGGGTGCGGGCAGCGATCGGTCGAAAAGCATGCATTTAGTTTTACTAGTGTTTAAGAGCAGTTGGAGGCCACAGAAGGAGTGCTGTATGGCATTGAAGCTCGTTTTGAGGTTTGTTAACAGTATCCAAAGAAGGGCCAGATGTATACAGAATGGTGTCATCTGCATAGAGGTGGATCAGGGAATCACCCGCAGCAAGAGCGACATCGTTGATTTATACAGAGATAAGTCGGCCCGAGAATTGAACCCAGTGGTACCCCCATAGAGACTGCCAGAGGTCCGGACAACAGGCCCTCCGATTTGACACACCCAACTCTATCTGAGAAGTACTTGGTGAACCACATACAGATAGACAAGGACACAGTGTGTCACACACAATCATATCATATCATACTCATATCGGCAGTCAGGTTGAAGTTCACACGGACTCTCATTCTCACGCAGTACTTTGTACCATAGTGGATGGAAGTGTATTGATCATAGACACATCCAGGGTATTGTTCTAGACTGGTATCTTGGCTGCTTTAGACAGTAACAAAGCCTCAAACTTGAGATTTTCATGTACTCAATATTGGTAGAATATTTAGTCTGTGTTAAATAAGCATTTGATGAGACATCTTTCTCTTTAGACATTAATGAAGTAGTTTAAAGAAAATAACCTGCATAAAACCTTTCATTAGTGATTGAATGGGAGAGAGGATAGAAGAGTTTGGCACCCAGTGAGTGGAGATGCAGCCAAAGATTCAATAATCATTTTGTTAGCGAATTACTCAGTGCTTTCAACACACACACACACACACACACACACACACATGCTCAATTTATTCAGTGAAGATGTGATAGCTGATGCCAGTGACGACTGTTTATCTTGTCAACTTTGAAGTCAAAGGGTAATGCCTCTCTCAGAGAAAACGCGTTCGTTACTCATTCTGCCAGTTTACTGTTTCTCATCTTACATTTTTAAAGTTTATTGAACTCCTTTTTGAATGTACTTTGACTAAAGTTTTACTTGTCCTGTGTTCAAGGTGCCGCTCAGCATGATCAGGAAGCAGTAGAGGAGGGAGAGGAGCCTAACTATGAGGAGAAACCCCAGGAGATCGTCCAGAGCATCCTACAAGAGGTCGTCAATACTGTTGTTGGAGGTAAGAGTCACTCTCTGGATCTGAAATAAGATTTCTGTCTGCGGTCAGTTAACTCAGGGTTTCCCCCAACTCAGTCCTGAGCCCAGCAGTACACAGATGATTCAAATCATCAAAACATTTACATTACATTTACAAAACGTGATGATAAGTTTGTTATTTGAATCAGCTGTGTATTTCTAGGGCAAAAACCAAAACATGCACCCAGGGGTGGGGGAGTTTTTCTGATATTAATAATTTTCGAATGAAAATTTGTTGAAGTCAAGAGTTTAGACGTTACTATGTGTTAGCTTTTTTGTCCTACCTAGAGAGAGCGAGAGTTGTGTGTCTGTGCTATTTTGACCCCTGCATACTAAACCACTCCAAAGGGCAGTGCCTGAAACCTGCTCATATGTGTTCAGATGCCATGGAGTCCGCTGGTGAGACCGAGCTGCCCACAGAGGTCACGGAACCTGCTAAAGTCATCAATGAGGTCATCACCAAGGCAACAGCGATCACAGAGATGGTAGAAGACGAGGGGGACAGCGAGAACGTCCACGCCAATGGAATCCCCGGCACGCCCATCTCTGCCAGCTTCCCTCCGTCGCTGCCCGATGACAGGCTGTCTGTCTCCTCTAATGATACACAGGTGAGCGGGACTGACCTGACTGTCACCTTGGTTACACACTCCGCTCAACAGAGTAGTTTTGTGCTAGCCTGGGTGTTTGTCAGTTTGTCTGTTTTAGCAGAAGAATAAAACTGTTATTGCGTTTTTTTTTATTGCGTTTAAAGTGTTTATCAATTTGTAAAAAGGAAATTGGAAAGTCATTGGTAACATGAGGAATTAAAGTGAGTCCATGAGGGCAGGGGCTATTCAATCTCTGTGCTACTGCAGATCAAAGTGTCTGTCTGCCAGTCGGGGTTGATTCCAACATGATTAATAGATACTCTAACATCTCCTCTCTTTTCAGCTTCTCAGGTTATTATAAGTAAGTCTGAGCACTGGATGTAATTATCTATGATTACAGTCTTACATGATCAAGGTTGAACAGATCTGCTAATAAGAACTATTTTATTTCAAAGTCTTTGTGTCAAGTGGAAAATACATTTTTGATCACAAGTAATGATAATTTACTCTTGAGCCTTGATTAAAAGTTTTTGATGTTGATCATCTGTTTGTGTTTCTGCATTAGGAGTCGGGAGCGACCACAGGCCCAGTACCAGGTGCTAAGTTCTCCCACATTCTCCAGAAGGATGCCTTCCTAGTGTTTAGATCGCTCTGCAAGCTGTCCATGAAGCCTCTGTCAGATGGTCCCCCAGACCCAAAGTAAGATGAGTTCTTGTATCCGAACGCTTATGATGGTTTTGTTTAAGATAATTAAATAGAGGAACAGTAGCTATAGTGCCTTAGTAAGTAGCATATTACAGGTTTATTTCTGGAGTGTGTTCCTTAGTTGAGTCATGCCTCGTGGAGTGTAGCCTAGTTATTATTAGTGGGGAGTGTTGTGACGGTTTGTGTGTGTGTTTGTATGAAGCATCACTCAGCTGATTATTGGTTCTGGATCACTTCTTGTGCTCCTGCAGTTAAACAGCCTTCCTCTTCCTGTTTCCTCTCCCTCTTTTAAACATATATATATACAGTTGAAGTCGGAGGTTTACATACACTTAGGTTGGAGTCATTCAAAGTTGTTTTTAAACCACTCCACAAATTTCTTGTTAACAAACTATAGTTTTGGCAAGTCGGTTAGGACATCGACTTTGGCAATGACACAAGTAATTTTTCCAACAATTGTTTACAGACAGATTATTTAACTTATAATTCACTGCGTCACAATTCCATTGGGTCAAAAGTTTACATACACTAAGTTGACAGTGCTTTTAAACAGCTTGGAAAATTCCAGAAAATGATGTCATGGCTTTAGAAGCTTCTGATAGGCTAATTGACATAATTTGAGTCAATTGGAGGTACCTGTGGATGTATTTCAAGGCATTCCTTCAAAATCAAATCAAATCCAAATCAATCAAATCAACAACAAAAATTGTCACATACACCTGGTTAGCAGATGTTAATGTGAGTGTAGCGAAATGGTTGTGCTTCTAGTTCCGACATTGCAGTAATAACCAACGAGTAATATAACCTAACAATTTCACAACTACCTTATACACACAAGTGTAAAGGGATGAAGAATATGTACATAAAGATATATGAATGAGTGATGGTACAGAACGGCATAGGCAAGATGCAGTAGATGGTATCGAGTGCAGTATATACATATGAGATGAGTAATGTAGGTTATGTAAACATTTTATTAAGTGGCATTGTTTAAAGGGGCTAGTGATACATTTTTTACATCAATTTTTCCAATATTAAAGTTGCTGGAGTTGAGTCAGTATGTTGGCAGCAGCCACTCAATGTTAGTGGTGGCTGTTTAACAGTCTGATGGCCTTGAGATAGAAGCTGTTTTTCAGTCTCTCGTCCCCGCTTTGATGCACTTGTACTGACCTCGCCTTCTGGATGATAGCGGGTGAACAGGCAGTGGCTCGGGTGGTTGTTGTCCTTGATGATCTTTATGGCCCTCCTGTGACATCGGGTGGTGTAGGTGTCCCAGACGGCAGGTAGTTTGCCCCCGGTGATGCATTGGGCAGATCTCACTACCCTCTGGAGAGCCTTACGGTTGTGGGTGGAGCAGTTGCCGTACCAGGCCGTGATACAGCCTGACAGGATGCTCTCGATTGTGCATCTGTAAAAGTTTGTGAGTGTTTTTGGTGACAAGCCGAATTTCTTCAGCCTCCTGAGTTTGAAGAGGCTGCTGCGCCTTCTTCAACACGCTGTCTGTGTGGGTGGACCAATTCAGTTTGTCCGTGATGTGTACGCCGAGGAACTTAAATCTTACTACCCTCCCCACTACTGTCCCCTCAATGTGGAAAGGGGTTGCTCCCTCTGCTGTTTCCTGAAGTCCACAATCATCTCCTTTGTTTTTTGACATTGAGTGTGAGGTTATTTTCCTGACACCACACTCCGAAGGCCGTCTCGTCGTTGTTGGTAATCAAGCCTACCACTGTAGTGTCGTCTGCAAACTTGATGATTGAGTTGGAGGCGTGCATGGCCACGCAGCCGTGGGTGAACAGGGAGTACAGGAGAGGGCTCAGAACGCACCCTTGTGGGGTCCCAGTGTTGAGGATCAGCGGGGTGGAGATGTTGTTACCTACCCTCACCACCTGGGGGTGGCCCGTTAGGAAGTCCAGTATCCAGTTGCACAGGGCGGGGTCGAGACCCAGGGTCTCGAGCTTGATGACGAGTTTGGAGGGTACTATGGTGTTAAATGCTGAGCTGTAGTTGATGAACAGCATTCTCACATAGGTATACCTCTTGTCCAGATGGGTTAGGGCAGTGTGCAGTGTGGTTTTGATTGCGTCGTCTGTGGACCTATTGGGGCAGTAAACAAATTGGAGTGGGTCTAGGGTGTCAGGTAGGGTGGAGGTGATATGGTCCTTGACTAGTTTCTCAAAGCACTTCATGATGACGGAAGTGAGTGCTACGGGGCGGTAGTCATTTAGCTCAGTTACCTTAGCTTTCTTGGGAACAGGAACAATGGTGGCCCTCTTGAAGCATGTGGGAACAGCAGACTGGGATAAGGCTTGATTGAATATGTCCGTAAACACACCAGCCAGCTGGTCTACGCATGCTCTGAGGACGCGGTTGGGGATGCCGTCTGGGCCTGCAGCCTTGCGAGGGTTAACACGTCTAAATGTTTTACTCATGTTGGCTGCAGTGAAGGAGAGTCCGCAGGTTTTGGTAGCGGGCCGTGTCAGTGGCACTGTATTGTCCTCAAAGCGAGCAAAGAAGTTGTTTAGTCTGTCTGGGAGCAAGAATCCGTGATTGACTGTAGACCCTGCCACATACCTCTTGTGTCTGAGCCGTTGAATTGTGACTCTACTTTGTCTCTATACTGACGCTTAGCTTGTTTGATTGCCTTGCGGCGGGAATAGCTACACTGTTTTGTATTCGATTATGTTTCTGGTCACCTTGCCCTGGTTAAAAGCAGTGGTTTGTGCTTTCAGTTTCGCGCGAATGCTGCCATCAATCCACGGTTTCTGGTTTGGGAATGTTTTAATAGTTGCTCTGGGTACGACATCGCCGATGCACTTTCTAATGAACTCGCTCACCGAATCAGCGTATTCATCAATGTTGTTGTTTGACACAATGCAGAACATTTCCCAATCCACGTGATCGAAGCAATCTTGAAGCTTGGAATCAGATTGGTCGGACCAGCGTTGAACAGACCTGAGCGCGGGAGCTTCCTGTTTTAGTCTCTGTCGATAGGCAGGGAGCAACAAAATGGAGTCGTGGTCAGCTTTTCCGAAAGGAGGGCGGGGAAGGGCCTTATATGCTTCACGGTAGTTAGGGTAACAATGATCCAGGGTTTTACCAGCCCTGGTAGCACAATCGATATGATGATAGAGTTTAGGGAGTCTTGTTTTCAGATTAGCCTTGTTAAAATCCCCAGCTACAATGAATGCAGCCTCAGGATATGTGGTTTCCAGTTTACATAGATTCAAATAAAGTTTGTTCAGGGCCATCGATGTGTCTGCTTGGGGGGGAATATATGCGGCTGTGATTATAATCGAAGAGAATTCTCTTGGTAGATAATGCCTCTTTGCTTGACTTCATGGGAAAATCAAAAGAAATCAGCCAAGCCCTCAGAAAAACAATTGTGACCTCCACAAGTCTGGTTCATACTTGGGAGCAATTTCCAAATGCCTGAAGGAACCACGTTCATCTGTACAAACAATAGTACACAAGTATAAACACCATGGGACCACGCAGCCGGCATACTGCTCAGGAAGGAGACTTGTTCTGTCTCCTAGAGATGAACGTACTTTGGTGCGAAAAGTGCAAATCAATCCCAGAACAACAGCAAAGGACCTGGTGAAGATGAAGATATCGACATAACCTGAAAGGCTGCTCAGCAAGGAAGAAGCCACTGCTCCAAAACCGCCATAAAAAAGCCAGACTACAGTTTGCAACCTTACATTGGGACAAAGATCGTACTTTTCGGAGAAATGTCCTCTGGTCTGATGAAACAAAAATAGAACTGTTTGGCCATAATGACCATCGTTATGTTTGGAGGAAAAAGGGGGAGGCTTGCAAGCCGAAGAACACCATCCCAACCGTGAAGCACGTGTGTGGCACCATCATGTTGTGTGGGTGCCTTGCTGCAGGAGGGACTGGTGCACTTCACAAAATATATGGCACTTTTCGCACCAAAGTACGTTCATCTCTAGGAGACAGAACGCATCTCCTTCCTGAGCGGTATGACGGCTGCGTGGCCCCATGGTGTTTATACTTGCAGACCTTTGTTTGTACAGATGAACGTGGTATCTTCAGGCATTTGGAAATTGCTCCCAAGGATGAACCAGACTTGTTGAGGTCTACAAAAAAAAAATCAGAGGTCTTATTTGATTTCTTTTGATTGTCCCATGATGTCAAGCAAAGAGGCATTGAGTTTGAAGGAAGGCATTGAAATACATCTACAGGTACACCTCCAATTGACTCAAATGATGTCAATTAGCCTATCAGAAGCTTCTAATGCATTTTCTGGAATTTTCCAAGCTGTTTAAAGGCACAGTCAACTTCGTGTATTTAAACCTCTGACCCACTGGAATTGTGATACAGTGAATTATAAGTGATACAATCTGTATGTAAACAATTGTTGGAAAAATGACTTGTGTTATGCACAAAGTCGATGCCCTAACTGACTTGCCAAAACTATTGTTTGTTCACAAGAAATTTGTGGAGTGGTTGAAAAATGATTTTTAATGACTCCAACCTAAGTGTATGTAAACTTCCAACTTCAACTGTATGTATATGTGTGTGTGTAATCTGATTTTGCCTCCCTACAAGTGAGATCACATTTGGGTTTTCTACAGTATGTTTTGCAGAGCTTGTTGCAGGCGAAGAGGCATTTGATTTACTGAATCTGATAGCTGTGTTTACATAACAGCATTTCCTGAATCTGGTTTCTATATGGTAACTCAATTCTGACTGTTTCAGTCTCCCATCTCTATCATTCTTCCCATGAGCTTTGTGGACTAACACTCTGCTCTGTTCTGATGGTGTTGTCGGGATTCTGTCTCAGAGCACAAGAGAGACGTTCCATCCAGACAATGGTGGAATGGAACCCTGTTGATCACGGGCTGTTGTCAGACGGGACTGAGAGGAAGGCGGTGTCATCACAGGCAGGGCTGTGCTAAGTGTCTGTCAGACAGAAGGCCTTTTCATCCACAGAGATTTACTCCATGACTGGCCCAGGTGATAACCCTGATAAAGACAGCTTGCTGTCTTAACGTTGGTAAATTCATTATTGCATCGGAGCTACTAGTGTGCAGATTTAGCCTTTCTTTGAAAGATACCCGGATGACACACAGGAGGATGACACACAGGAGGATGACACACAGGAGACCTGCTTTATCTGGAGATCAGCTGTACATATCACAACAGATGCTTTGAACTCAGTCTTATTATGGATTAGAAAGACTAAATCAGTATTGAATCCTGCTGTTGTAATTAGTTAATAAATTATTCAAGTTTTGTGTATTTGTCTTGCTATTTTTGTTACCTTAAATTCACTTTAAGGAAGCAGACCAAAGGCGATGTCACACTGCACCTTAGCCCCCTCTTTAGCTCTGGGCTAAGTGATTGTTCACATATTCTAAAGTGGGCAAGCACCAAACTTATCCCAGGGCTAGATGGTCTTGCTAGCAGGGTTACCACTGACTTTTCAGGGCTAGCCTCAGAAACATGGTGCCAAAATAGCAATTGTGAAATGGGGTCCAGAACAATGCTTAGAATTTTTCTCTGTCCAATCACAAAAGCTGCACTTTCACAAAATGTGCATTTGCTTTTGATGCCTGTGATGAGTTCTGTATGGTATTTTAATAAGTACATTTATACTATTTCATCCTCCTATCTGAGGGCCAAAACCTGACAAGAAAACAAAGTACTTTCATCTGTGCAAGAACATTGGTTGCTATAAAGTGGAAGATGTGTTCCATAGATGGATGCTCTAGTGGAGTAGAACTCCTCTAGCGGGTCGTAGAACACACCTTCCACATCGTTCATTATTTTCCATAGGACGCATAGCCCCTCATTGATTATCCCTTAAATATACCACGGCTAAGGGCTGTTCTTATGCTAGACGCAACGCGGAGTGCCTGGATACAACCCTCAGCCATGGTATATTGGCCATATACCACACACCCCAGAGGCCTTGTTGCTATTATAAACTGGTTACCAGCATAATTAGACTAGTAAAAAAAAAATTGGGGTCATATCCATGGAATACGGTCTGATATACAACGGCTTTCAGCCAGTCAGCTTTCAGGGCTCGAACCACCCGGTTTATAATTGTATATAGCTATCCATGATAATAATATTGTTGCATGACTTTGCTTTGGATCAGAAAGGTTGATGTATCTTCAGTGCACAGCATTTGCTGTACAGGGCCGATATCACATGTCAAAAGTTTCTGTACTTTACTATTTATATTTTCTATTAAGATATCTTTACTTTTACTCAAGTATGACAGTTGAGTACTTTTTCCACCACTGGTAGCATGTGTGTTTGTCCGTAAGCCCAAGGCTTTGGAATACAAGTGTGAAACCTCAGCCCAGGGCTAAAGCTTAGCCCACGGTTAACGCATGCTTGCGTGAATGCAGGATCATCTAGCCCGGGCCAGTCTTAGCCCGGGGCCAGTCTTAGCCCGGGGCCAGTCTTAGCCTGGGGCCAGTCTTAGCCCGGGGCCAGTCTTTGCCCGGGGCCAGTCTTGCCCGGGGCCAGTCTTTGCCCGGGGCCAGTCTTTGCCCAGGGCTAAGAACAATGCAGTGGGATAAGGCCTAAAGTGAGTCAACAGTGAAATGGTTTCATACCCCAAGGCTGCATGGCATGCTCAGTTCAATCCACTGACTATGAACAACACACACACACACACACACACAAACAAATGAATTATGGTTAGCATATAAAGACACTTTAAACATTCAAAACCCTAGGTCATCGGTCTTGTTGTTCATGGCTCAGTTATTAGATGTTTTGTTCAAATTGTTGATTTGTTATTGTACTGAAAATTTGCATTTTGGTTGCACACGCTTCCCCTTTCCAGGCCAAGCTGAAATGATAAAGTTGTGTCAGGTTTCCTCTGCGCTCCATGCGCCTGGGGAGAATCAGGCCATATTTCTGTGAGTCAGAGAAGCAGTTCCATATTTCTGTATGCTACCTTTAATATCAGTCTGTCTGTGGAGGAGGGCTAGAGAACATTACAGAGAAGAAGCCAGTCAGAGCAAATAAGATGACAAAAACATCTGTTGGGTTCCTACTTCTCCATCATATAGCTGTTCAGAAATATGGGTCGGACTAGATTGAGACAGTATGGACAATATGCTATAATGATCTATTATGCAGATGCCCTAACTACAGTGTAACAGATAGTTTCTGTATGAATTGTGTTGATCTATTTTTGGAAGTATTATTGGCTGATGGCAGCCCATTCTTGCATAATCCATGCTTGGAGTTTGTCAGAATTTGTGGGTTTTTGTTTGTCCACCCGCCTCTTGAACACAAGTTCTCAATGGGATTAAGGTCTGGGGAGTTTCCTGGCCATGGACCCAAAATATTGATGTTTTGTTCCCCGAGCCACTTAGTTATCACTTTTGCCTTATGGCAAGATGCTTCATCATGCTGTAAAAGGCATTGTTTGTCACCAAACTGTTCCCGGATGGTTGGGAGAAGTCGCTCTCGGCGGATGTGTTGGTACTATTCTTTATTCATGGCTGTGTTCTTAGGCAGAATTGTGAGTGATCCCACTCCCTTGGCTGAGAAGCAACCCCACACATGAATGGTCTCAGGATGCTCTACTGTTGGCATGACACAGGACTGATGATAGCGCTCACCTTGTCTTCTCCGGACAAGCTTTTTCCGGATACCCCAAACAATCGGAAAGGGAATTCATCAGAGAAAATTACTTTACCCCAGTCCTCAGCAGTCCAATCCCTGTACCTTTTGAAGAATATCAGTCTGTCCCTGATGTTTTTCCTGAAGAGAAGTGGCTTCTTTGCTGCGCTTCTTGACACCAGGCCATCCTCCAAAAGTCTTCGCCTCACTGTGCTTGCAAATGCACTCACACCTGCCTGCTGCCATTCCTGAGCAAGCTCTGTACTGGTGGTGCCCCGATCCCGCAGCTGAATCAACTTTAGGAAGCGGTCCTGGCACTTACTGGACTTTTTTGGGCGCCCTGAAGCCTCCTTCACAACAATTGAACCACTCTCCTTGAAGTTCTTGATGATCCGATAAATGGTTGATTTAGGTTAAATCTTACTGGCAGCAATATCTTTGCATGTGAAGCCCTTTTTGTTCAAAGCGATGATGACGGCATGTGTTTCCTTGCAGGTAACCATGGTTGACAGAGGAAGAACAATGATTCCAAGCACCACCCTCCTTTTTGAAGCTTTCAGTCTGTTATTCGAACTCAATCAGCATGACAGAGTGATCTCCAGCCTTGTCCTCATCAACACTCACACCTGTGTTAACGAGAGAATCACTGACATGTCAGCTGGTCCTTTTGTGGCAGGCAGGGCTGAAATGCAGTGGAAATGTTTTTGGGGGGATTCAGTTCATTTGCATGGCAAAGACGGACTTTGCAATTAATTGCAATTAATCTGATCACTCTTCATAACATTCTGGAATATATGCAAATTGTCATCATACAAACTGAGGCAGCAGACTTTGTGAAAATTAATATTTGTGTCATTCTCAACTTTTGGCCACGACTGTACTCAGACATAAAAATGGTATCCATGAGTTATTCTGGCTAAGTAGAAAAAAGTGCTTAATTGCCTAAATCTCACACTATCCCTTTAAAAGTGTGTCTCTCCAAAAAATAATAAAAGACCAGCAAAGATTTATGAATATCGGGGAAACACTGAAATCCAACTCCTGTTGCACTTGAATGTTATAAGTTTGACTCAACGCCCCTGTCTCTTTCCTCCCAGGTCCCATGAGCTGCGCTCCAAGGTGCTGTCCCTCCAGCTGCTCCTGTCCATACTGCAGAATGCTGGGCCCATCTTCAAGACCAACGAGATGTTCATCAACGCCATCAAGCAGTACCTGTGTGTGGCACTGTCTAAGAATGGTGTCTCCTCTGTCCCTGAAGTCTTTGAGCTCTCGCTCTCCATCTTCCTCACTCTCCTCTCCCACTTCAAGACCCACCTCAAGATGCAGATCGAGGTACCTGACTTTTGGTTGTTCCTCTGTCGCAAAAGGGTTAGCTGCTGATTTAGTTTTTTGTTCCAGAAAGTGTCTCTGCAAACCAAGCTACCTGACAAGCTATTATCTTCAAATAGGATTTCCCTTCCTGTCTCAGTCACATAAACCCTTTATTCCTTCATATTCCTCCACACTTGCTCTCCATCTAGTCCCCCTCACCTTCTGTTGTCCTACTTGAAAACCTATAAATATGCAGGTCAAGACACTGTTCTGTTCCTGAATAGCTGTCTCATCCCCCTATTTTCCCATCTCTCCTGTTCCCGCTTCCAATGTTGTAAATCTGTCATACCTCTCAAATATTGACCTACTGACATTTCTCAATACAGCAGGCTCCTGACAAAGGTAATTCATGGGAGATGAAGTTTATTACATGGCACAGTAATGTAGTTCTGCCTCAGTGTGTTTCAGTATTACCTGTTAGCTGTTGCTTCTGATTAATAGTCCACTTCCACAGTGGTCTGGCTGTAATATTTCCTCATCCTGAAGTTGATGACTTAATCTGCTTGCCACTGTTTGTGGCCAACAGTCATTTCTGGAGACGGATGTTGTTCATTGAGATGTTATGATTTCATAGTTGAGCTTTCGGTTTGCAGTGAGATGTATGTGTTTATGGATTTGTTACAGTGGATAGTTCTGTTAATGAAGATACAAAATGCTTTTTTCATCTTGACCTCTTCTTGCTACCCTTATTTGTTTTCCTCAGCTTTAACTGTCATGGTTTGTTTCACTGTGCAGGTGTTCTTCAAGGAGATTTTCCTGTATATTCTGGAGACGTCAACAAGCTCCTACGACCATAAATGGATGGTTATACAGACCCTAACCAGAATATGTGCAGGTCAGTGTGTGGTGTGAATTTGAAATGCTATCTGTGGCACAGCGCATCAATCCCTATTACAAGTCAAGTACCAACTGTCCCTCATCTCTCTCCTCCCTCAGATGCCCAGGGTGTGGTGGATATCTATGTGAATTATGATTGTGACTTGAATGCTGCTAATATCTTTGAGAGGCTGGTGAATGACCTGTCGAAGATTGCACAGGGCCGGGCAGGCCACGAGCTCGGCACAACACCACTCCAGGTAAGACTGACCAATGGCCACTGTCTTTCTCTGTATTGGGTAAATGTACAGTATATTGCTTTACAGTTGTCATAACGTTGTGGTAATATTTCTCTATTCCCGCCAGGAATTGACCCTGAGGAAGAAAGGCCTGGAGTGTCTGGTGTCCATCTTGAAGTGTATGGTGGAGTGGAGTAAGGACCAGTATGTCAACCCCAACTCCCAGACCAGCCTTGGTAAGATACTGACCAAACTACAGTGACTTTAGTTACACCGAGGCTGATGGGGACTGATGTGCCACTAGGTGTTTGATTTAGGTCCTGAGGAAAACTGTTTAGCAATTCTTCAAGTGCACCGTTGTGCCTGCTCCTTTGTGGTTACCAGAAAGAGGAAAGGGTTTGGATGAGTCCAGTACCCCAGTACCTGGAGTATAGTTGAGATATCTACATCGCTCTGGCATCGTATGCTCCACATCAGAAATGGTGACGCGCTTGTCTGTTTGTTTAATATATGTATAGTGGAATCTTTCAGACTATGGGCAAAAGGGCCAAGCTTTGCCAGGGCTTTATTCTCAGTCAAACCAGCCTCAGGTTAACTGGGGTTTGAGGGAAGAGTGGTATTCATCAGTACAGCTGTAGCATAGTCCCTGAGATTAGCGATTAGCATTCATCAGTAGCCTACAGCTTATACAGACCCTGAAAGGAAAAGCTAATTCAATAATGTACCCAGGCGAATAGACCAGAGCAGGGGAGGCTAACTCGATACCCTGAGCCTGCTGATGATGAAAAGCCCTGGTGCGACAGACGGAGCCCCTGTCAGTGCTCCTGGACTAGACCCCTTTCTTCAGAGTGAGGTGAGGGGAATCATTCCTGTTAAAGGAGAATAGAGGGCGCTAACCAAGGGGGAAAGGAGGGCTTTAACGGAAGCAAGGAAAGAGGGATTTAACGAAGGCAGGAAAGTTGAGGCTCTGAGAGCGTTGCCAGATATCTCCACATATCCCCTCAGAGAGGATACACAGTGCTAGCCTCAGGCTACCTTCTGGCACTCAGAGAGCTAACTCTACCAAGGCACGGAAGGCAGCTGAATTCACAAACAACCACTGCTAGAGGGGACGTCACCATGCCAAAGTACAGCTAGTGCCAACTCATTTAGTGACAATGCTGAAGACAAGTAGACAAATTTGAGTCTAAAAATTATGACGTATTGGCTTCTAAAAACGTATTGTTAGGTTACTTCAAACAAAATGTGTTTTTCTGAGTCCGTGAAAGTGTATCCTCATTATGCTATTTTCCATGTAGATAGCTCAGCTAATGCATATCATTTGTTGTTCTAAAAATATGTTTTACATCCTTACATAGATAATACTGCTCTACTCTCTACTTTCTCTTAATTCTGGTCTATCTCTTTGTTCTCTGGTTGTACTGATCTGACATCACAGGAAGAGCAGGTAACGGTACAAAGTTGTGGAGTGTTTGATAGACTGGTTGCTGTAGCAACAGTAGGAGTCATTGGGCCTAGATTAGAGGGTGGAGGGGGCTACGCTGACTGTGTGTAGTACTGTGGGTGTTAGACACCTTGTCTTCCTTTCATTTGCAGTCTTCTGTTATTTGCCTTAGAACACTGTAGATTCTGGATAGATTTGGAGCACAGCTCTATGTACATTTGAAATAGCTACATCTGACTAGAATAAGTTGTTATTCTAACCATTTTTCCCACACGTGTTTCTATGAGAGCTTTGCTACCCTACCTACCCTGGCTGTGCCACCCTCCTCCCCCCACCCTGACTGTGCCACCCTCCTCCCCCTACCCTGGCTGTGCCACCCTCCTCCCCCACCCTGTGTCTGCTCTCTGAAGCTGTTGATTAAATGAAGCACACTGCCAGCTCACATTACCCTGATGGTGTCCTGAATGTTTTAGAGTTTCCGATGGGTAATAAGATCCCTTACAATGTCTGTTACAGCCAGGTATGCAACCACCATGGACCTGATTCACCCACACAACAGTAGCATCAGACCTGTTAGGCTGCTCTGCTCTGTCCTGTCCCCTCAGACCGTACACAACACCCTGCACTACCTCCATGTTACAGTTACTGCACACTGCTTCAACTGCTGCCTGATTTATTAAATAACAAACCTTTTTAATGTGTGTGTATGATACGGTCAGGCTCTCCACGGCAGACAATATACCACCAGACAAGACCTCAGGTTCATCACGTTATCTTTCTCTCAGCAGTGCAGAGTCCCTCCCACTATTAGTGAAGTCCCCAGAGACCCAGATCTATAAACTATAGGCTGAACCCCCATAATGACTAAAAAAGGAAATTGAATATACAGTATGTTAGAAAACTTTTAGTGTTGCCTGACTGACTGTGCTTGATTGCTGATTGCGTTGGGATCCTAACACCAACTACAGTGTTTGCTAATCTCTTTCAGACCATTGATTGTTCAATGTTCTTTTCCCTCCTTCCCCAGGTCAGGAGAAGCCCTCGGAGCAAGAGACCAATGAGACGAAGGCCCCGGAGACCATCAACCAATACGGAAGCATCAACTCGCTGGACTCCACAGCCTCGTCTGGCATCGGGAGCTACAGTACACAGATGTCAGGGACAGACAACCCCGAGCAGTTTGAGGTTCTCAAACAACAGAAGGAGATCATCGAGCAGGGCATTGACCTGTAAGCCAGACTAGTGCTGCTATACTGTATACCTGAATATATATTCACCTTGTGCTGTATAGACAGCTGAATATATTCACCTTGTACTGTATAGACAGCTGAATATATTCACCTTGTACTGTATAGACAGCTGAATATATTCACCTTGTACTGTATAGACAGCTGAATATATTCACCTTGTACTGTATAGACAGCTGAATATATTCACCTTGTACTGTATAGACAGCTGAATATATTCACCTTGTACTGTATAGACAGCTGAATATATTCACCTTGTACTGTATAGACAGCTGAATATATTCACCTTGTACTGTATAGACAGCTGAATATATTCACCTTGTACTGTATGGACAGCTGAATATATTCACCTTGTAACTGTATACCTGATTATATTCACCTTGTACTGTATAGACAGCTGAATATATTCACCTTGTACTGAATATATTCACCTTGTACTGTATACCTGAATATATTCACCTTGTACTGTATACCTGAATATATTCACCTTGTACTGTATACCTGAATATATTCACCTTGTACTGTATACCTGAATATATTCACCTTGTACTGAATACCTGAATATATTCACCTTGTACTGAATACCTGAATATATTCACCTTGTACTGAATACCTGTATACCTGAATATATTCACCTTGTACTGAATACCTGAATATATTCACCTTGTACTGAATACCTGAATATATTCACCTTGTACTGAATACCTGAATATATTCACCTTGTACTGTATACCTGAATATATTCACCTTGTACTTTATAGACAGCTGAATATATTCACCTTGTACTGAATATATTCACATTGTACTGTATACCTGAATATATTCACCTTATACTGTATACCTGAAAATATTCACCCTGTACTGTATAGACAGCTGAATATATTCACCTTGTACTGTATACCTGAATATATTCACCTTGTACTGAATACCTGAATATATTCACCTTGTACTGTATAGACAGCTGAATATTTTCACCTTATACTGTATAGACAGCTGAATATATTCACCTTGTACTGTATAGACAGATGAATATATTCACCTTGTACTGTATAGACAGATGAATATATTCACCTTATCCTGTATAGACAGATGAATATATTCACCTTATCCTGTATAGACAGCTGAATATATTCACCTTGTACTGTATAGACAGATGAATATATTCACCTTGTACTGTATGAACAGCTGAATATATATTCACCTTGTAACTGTATACCTGAATATATTCACCTTGTACTGTATAGACAGCTGAATATATTCACCTTATCCTGTATAGACAGCTGAATATATTCACCTTGTACTGTATGAACAGCTGAATATATATTCACCTTGTAACTGTATACCTGAATATATTCACCTTGTACTGTATAGACAGCTGAATATATTCACCTTATCATGTATAGACAGCTGAATATATTCACCTTGTAACTATATACCTGAATATATTCACCTTGTACTGTATAGACAGCTGAATATATTCACCTTGTAACTGTATACCTGAATATTTTCACCTTATCCTGTATAGACAGCTGAATATATTCACCTTGTACTGTATAGACAGCTGAATATATTCACCTTGTACTGTATAGACAGCTGAATATATTCACCTTATTCTGTATAGACAGCTGAATATATTCACCTTGTACTGTATAGACAGCTGAATATATTCACCTTGTAACTGTATACCTGAATATTTTCACCTTATCCTGTATAGACAGCTGAATATATTCACCTTATCCTGTATAGACAGCTGAATATATTCACCTTGTACTGTATAGACAGCTGAATATATTCACCTTGTACTGTATAGACAGCTGAATATATTCACCTTATCCTGTATAGACAGCTGAATATATTCACCTTGTACTGTATAGACAGCTGAATATATTCATCTTATCCTGTATAGACAGCTGAATATATTCACCTTATCCTGTATAGACAGCTGAATATATTCACCTTATCCTGTATAGACAGCTGAATATATTCACCGTATCCTGTATAGACAGCTGAATATATTCACCTTATCCTGTATAGACAGCTGAATATATTCACCTTATCCTGTATAGACAGCTGAATATATTCACCTTGTACTGTATAGACAGATGAATATATTCACCTTGTACTGTATGAACAGCTGAATATATATTCACCTTGTAACTGTATACCTGAATATATTCACCTTGTACTGTATAGACAGCTGAATATATTCACCTTGTAACTATATACCTGAATATATTCACCTTGTCCTGTATAGACAGCTGAATATATTCACCTTGTACTGTATAGACAGCTGAATATATTCACCTTATCCTGTATAGACAGCTGAATATATTCACCTTGTACTGTATAGACAGCTGAATATATTCACCTTATCCTGTATAGACAGCTGAATATATTCACCTTGTACTGTATAGACAGCTGAATATATTCACCTTGTAACTGTATACCTGAATATATTCACCCTATCCTGTATAGACAGCTGAATATATTCACCCTATCCTGTATAGACAGCTGAATATATTCACCTTGTACTGTATAGACAGCTGAATATATTCACCTTGTACTGTATAGACAGCTGAATATATTCACATTGTACTGTATAGACAGCTGAATATATTCACATTGTACTGTATAGACAGCTGAATATATTCACCTTATCCTGTATAGACAGCTGAATATATTCACATTGTACTGTATAGAAAGCTGAATATATTCACCTTGTACTGTATAGACAGCTGAATATATTCACCTTATCCTGTATAGACAGCTGAATATATTCACATTGTACTGTATATACAGCTGAATATATTCACCTTGTACTGTATACCTGAATATATTCACATTGTACTGTATAGACAGCTGAATATATTCACATTGTACTGTATAGACAGCTGAATATTTTCACCTTGTCCTGTATACCTGAATATATTCACCTTATCCTGTATAGACAGCTGAATATATTCACCTTGTACTGTATAGACAGCTGAATATATTCATCCTTAGACAGCTGAATATATTCACCTTGTACTGTATAGACAGCTGAATATATTCACCTTGTAACTGTATACCTGAATATATTCACTTTGTACTGTATAGACAGCTGAATATATTCACCTTGTACTGTATAGACAGCTGAATATATTCACCTTGTACTGTATAGACAGCTGAATATATTCACCTTGTACTGTATACCTGAATATATTCACCTTATCCTGTATAGACAGCTGAATATATTCACCTTATCCTGTATAGACAGCTGAATATATTCACCTTATCCTGTATAGACAGCTGAATATATTCACCTTATCCTGTATAGACAGCTGAATATATTCACCTTATCCTGTATAGACAGCTGAATATATTCACCTTATCCTGTATAGACAGCTGAATATATTCACCTTGTACTGTATAGACAGCTGAATATATTCACCTTGTACTGTATAGACAGCTGAATATATTCACCTTGTACTGTATAGACAGCTGAATATATTCACCTTGTACTGTATAGACAGCTGAATATATTCACCTTGTACTGTATAGACAGCTGAATATATTCACCTTGTACTGTATACCTGAATATATTCACCTTGTACTGTATAGACAGCTGAATATATTCACCTTGTACTGTATAGACAGCTGAATATATTATATATAGACAGCTGAATATATTCACCTTGTACTGTATAGACAGCTGAATATATTCACCTTATCCTGTATAGACAGCTGAATATATTCACATTGTACTGTATAGAAAGCTGAATATATTCACATTGTACTGTATAGACAGCTGAATATATTCACCTTATCCTGTATAGACAGCTGAATATATTCACATTGTACTGTATATACAGCTGAATATATTCACCTTGTACTGTATACCTGAATATATTCACATTGTACTGTATAGACAGCTGAATATATTCACATTGTACTGTATAGACAGCTGAATATTTTCACCTTGTCCTGTATACCTGAATATATTCACCTTATCCTGTATAGACAGCTGAATATATTCACCTTGTACTGTATAGACAGCTGAATATATTCACCTTATCCTGTATAGACAGCTGAATATATTCACCTTGTACTGTATAGACAGCTGAATATATTCACCTTGTAACTGTATACCTGAATATATTCACTTTGTACTGTATAGACAGCTGAATATATTCACCTTGTACTGTATAGACAGCTGAATATATTCACCTTGTACTGTATAGACAGCTGAATATATTATTCTGTATTGAATATATTCACCTTATCCTGTATAGACAGCTGAATATATTCACCTTATAGACAGCTGAATATATTCACCTTATCCTGTATAGACAGCTGAATATATTCACCTTATCCTGTATAGACAGCTGAATATATTCACCTTATCCTGTATAGACAGCTGAATATATTCACCTTATCCTGTATAGACAGCTGAATATATTCACCTTGTACTGTATAGACAGCTGAATATATTCACCTTGTACTGTATAGACAGCTGAATATATTCACCTTGTACTGTATAGACAGCTGAATATATTCACCTTGTACTGTATAGACAGCTGAATATATTCACCTTGTACTGTATACCTGAATATATTCACCTTATCCTGTATAGACAGCTGAATATATTCACCTTATCCTGTATAGACAGCTGAATATATTCACCTTATCCTGTATAGACAGCTGAATATATTCTATCCTTAGACAGCTGAATATATTCACCTTGTACTGTATAGACAGCTGAATATATTCACCTTGTGCTGTATAGACAGCTGAATATATTCACCTTGTGCTGTATAGACAGCTGAATATATTCACCTTGTACTGTATACCTGAATATATTCACCTTGTACTGTATACCTGAATATATTCACCTTGTACTGTATACCTGAATATATTCACCTTGTACTGTATACCTGAATATATTCACCTTGTACTGTATACCTGAATATATTCACCTTGTACTGTATAGACAGCTGAATATATTCACCTTGTACTGTATAGACAGCTGAATATATTCACCTTGTACTGTATAGACAGCTGAATATATTCACCTTGTAACTGTATACCTGAATATATTCACCTTGTACTGTATAGACAGCTGAATATATTCACCTTGTACTGTATAGACAGCTGAATATATTCACCTTGTAACTGTATACCTGAATATATTCACTTTGTACTGTATAGACAGCTGAATATATTCACCTTGTATAGACAGCTGAATATATTCACCTTGTACTGTATAGACAGCTGAATATATTCACCTTGTACTGTATACCTGAATATATTCACCTTATCCTGTATAGACAGCTGAATATATTCACCTTATCCTGTATAGACAGCTGAATATATTCACCTTATCCTGTATAGACAGCTGAATATATTCACCTTATCCTGTATAGACAGCTGAATATATTCACCTTATCCTGTATAGACAGCTGAATATATTCACCTTATCCTGTATAGACAGCTGAATATATTCACCTTGTACTGTATAGACAGCTGAATATATTCACCTTGTACTGTATAGACAGCTGAATATATTCACCTTGTACTGTATAGACAGCTGAATATATTCACCTTGTACTGTATAGACAGCTGAATATATTCACCTTGTACTGTATACCTGAATATATTCACCTTGTCCTGTATAGACAGCTGAATATATTCACCTTGTCCTGTATAGACAGCTGAATATATTCACCTTATCCTGTATAGACAGCTGAATATATTCACCCTATCCTGTATAGACAGCTGAATATATTCACCTTGTACTGTATAGACAGCTGAATATATTCACCTTGTGCTGTATAGACAGCTGAATATATTCACCTTGTGCTGTATAGACAGCTGAATATATTCACCTTGTACTGTATACCTGAATATATTCACCTTGTACTGTATACCTGAATATATTCACCTTGTACTGTATACCTGAATATATTCACCTTGTACTGTATACCTGAATATATTCACCTTGTACTGTATACCTGAATATATTCACCTTGTACTGTATAGACAGCTGAATATATTCACCTTGTACTGTATAGACAGCTGAATATATTCACCTTGTACTGTATAGACAGCTGAATATATTCACCTTGTAACTGTATACCTGAATATATTCACCTTGTACTGTATAGACAGCTGAATATATTCACCTTGTACTGTATAGACAGCTGAATATATTCACCTTGTAACTATATACCTAAATATATTCACCTTATCCTGTATAGACAGCTGAATATATTCACCTTGTACTGTATAGACAGCTGAATATATTCACCTTGTAACTATATACCTGAATATATTCACCTTGTACTGTATACCTGAATATATTCACCCTATCCTGTATAGACAGCTGAATATATTCACCTTGTACTGTATAGACAGCTGAATATATTCACCTTATCCTGTATAGACAGCTGAATATATATTCACCTTGTAACTGTATGGACAGCTGAATATATTCACCTTGTACTGTATAGACAGCTGAATATATTCACCTTGTAACTGTATACCTGAATATATTCACCTTATCCTGTATAGACAGCTGAATATATTCACCTTGTACTGTATACCTGAATATATTCACCTTGTACTGTATAGACAGCTGAATATATTCACCTTATCCTGTATAGACAGCTGAATATATTCACCTTATCCTGTATAGACAGCTGAATATATTCACCTTATCCTGTATAAACAGCTGAATATATTCACCTTGTACTGTATAGACAGCTGAATATATTCACCTTGTACTGTATAGACAGCTGAATATATTCACCTTATCCTGTATAGACAGCTGAATATATTCACCTTGTACTGTATAGACAGCTGAATATATTCACCTTGTTCTGTATAGACAGCTGAATATATTCACCTTGTAACTGTATACCTGAATATATTCACCTTGTAACTGTATACCTGAATATATTCACCTTATCCTGTATAGACAGCTGAATATTTTCACCTTGTACTGTATAGACAGCTGAATATATTCACCTTGTAACTGTATACCTGAATATATTCACCTTGTAACTGTATACCTGAATATATTCACCTTGTACTGTATAGACAGCTGAATATATTCACCTTGTAACTGTATACCTGAATATATTCACCTTATCCTGTATAGACAGCTGAATATATTCACCTTGTACTGTATAGACAGCTGAATATATTCACCTTGTAACTGTATACCTGAATATATTCACCTTATCCTGTATAGACAGCTGAATATATTCACATTGTACTGTATAGACAGCTGAATATATTCACCTTGTACTGTATAGACAGCTGAATATATTCACCTTGTACTGTATACCTGAATATATTCACCTTGTACTGTATACCTGAATATATTCACCTTGTCCTGTATAGACAGCTGAATATATTCACCTTATCCTGTATAGACAGCTGAATATATTCACATTGTACTGTATAGACAGCTGAATATGTTTCTGTATAGACAGCTGAATATATTCACCTTGTACTGTATACCTGAATATATTCACCTTGTACTGTATAGACAGCTGAATATATTCACCTTGTAACTGTATACCTGAATATATTCACCTTATCCTGTATAGACAGCTGAATATATTCACCTTGTACTGTATAGACAGCTGAATATATTCACCTTGTACTGTATAGACAGCTGAATATATTCACCTTGTACTGTATAGACAGCTGAATATATTCACCTTGTACTGTATAGACAGCTGAATATATTCACCTTATGCTGTATAAACAGCTGAATATATATTCACCTTGTAACTGTATACCTGAATATATTCACCTTATCCTGTTTAGACAGCTGAATATATTAACCTTATCCTGTATAGACAGCTGAATATATTCACCTTGTAACTGTATACCTGTATATATTCACCTTATCCTGTATAGACAGCTGAATATATTCACCTTGTAACTGTATACCTGTATATATTCACCTTGTACTGTATAGACAGCTGAATATATTCACCTTGTACTGTTTAGACAGCTGAATATATTCACACCCAGGGTTGCACAATGCCAGTCCTTTTAGTGGGGGATGTTGTCCTGCTAGTTTTCATTTCTCCCTGGCACTTAATTGATCAATTAATGCCATTGATTAATTAGCCAATTACTAATGAATGTATTACTGTAATTAGGACAAAATATACATTATACACTGGCTCTGGAGGGACACTTCCTCCTCCACCTTACTAAACATATTTAGGAGACCTTACATAACAGGTTAGGAGAATTAGGTTAAGGTTATGAAAAGGGTTCGGGTTTTGGTTAGAGAAAATGAAAGAAAATGTAACTTTTGATGTCAATTTGACAAAATCTGTATCCCTAGACATGACCCTGTTCTCTGTTCTGTGGTCAGGTTCAACAAGAAACCAAAGAGGGGCATCCAGTACCTCCAGGAGCAAGGTATGCTGGGAACCACCCCGGAGGACCTCGCTCAGTTCCTGCACCAGGAGGAGAGGCTGGACTCGGTACGGAACCCTCTTAAATCTGTTTACCCAATCTACTTCAGTGAACTGCATTTCATTGAACTTATGCAGGTCCAAATAAACAAATACCCACTCTACCTCATTCAGCTCTTCCCAAATACCCACTCTACCTCATTCAGCTCTTCCCAAATACCCACTCTACCTCATTCAGCTCTTCCCAAATACCCACTCTACCTCATTCAGCTCTTCCCAAATACCCACTCTACCTCATTCAGCTCTTCCCAAATACCCACTCTACCTCATTCAGCTCTTCCCAAATACCCACTCTACCTCATTCAGCTCTTCCCTCTGTCGACCTTTTACCTGCTGACCTGTCGATTGTAGAGTAGAGTGGTTGATCGGAGCAGCTAATAGAGATCCGAATAGCAAATACACAAATACCCACTCTAGCTCATTAAACTCTTGGTTCACACATTTGGCTCTCTCACCCGGCCTCCACACAGCTGCAGGCCCAAAGGAGAACATATCAATCCCATAGAAACATTAAGGCACTTATCTCCTAATGTTGAATCTCCAACATTACCCTCCTACTCCAATACAATTCCCGCATCCCGAGCGCACTTCAATGTTTATTTTAACGAGTGAAGCACTCTCCCAGTTGATTGGCTGGCCTCGAGGGGGGCTCGGTGCGGTGGTAATCTGCATTAAAGAGTGTTCATAACATCTGCTTTGGAACAAGAGGCCCTCAAACAGACAGCCAGAGAGTCTAACAGAGCGGGGAGAATAGAGCACAGAGGAATGACTGACTGAAACATGTATTTAACACATCAACACTCCTGTTTACTGAAAACAAAGTCCTTTCCTCTCTGTGTGCTGTGTCTCTGAAGTTAATTGTCGGGACAATATGTGTTAATTGACTTCCAATGAGAAGCACATGCATTAGGAAAAAAATCATTATCTATTGATTGAATTCAACATCATTGCCTCTCTCGGCATATCTCTATCCCCTTCTGTCCCTCTCTTTTCATCCCTCTCTCTCACTCTCCCTCTCTCTTCCTCTCTCTCTCTCTCTTCCTTCCTCTCAGACTCAGGTGGGTGAGTTCCTGGGGGACAATGATCGCTTCAATAAAGAGGTCATGTATGCCTATGTGGACCAGATGGACTTCCAGGGCAAAGACTTTGTCTACGCTCTCAGAACATTCCTCGAGGGCTTCCGTCTCCCGGGAGAGGCTCAGAAGATCGACAGGCTCATGGAGAAATTTGCTGCTAGATATCTAGAATGCAATCAGGGGTGAGTGTGGAGTGGTGTGGCCTGCCCTGGGCATTGTGGAATCTTAGACTTAGAAAAAGACTTCATTTGTGATGCCAAGTACATTGAATGGCAACAATCAGATTGCTCTCTGTTTTGAATCTTTATTCAATCTTAATCAAATCCAAGTTTATTGGTTGGATAGAGTTGCAGGTGTCTCGCAAATAAAATAGAAATAGGCAAATAAATTAAACAAGAAATCAAGAAATGACAGGATGGGATAAATTAACAATTCAGAATAGAAATACTAGTCTAATTCTACTTGTCTAGCACAACCAGTGCCACTATTGTTTAATCTCTGTTATGTTTATCTTCTCTCTCCACTCCTCTCTATCTCTCTCTTCAGGCAAACAGAGTTTGCAAGTGCAGACACTGCGTACGTCCTTGCCTACTCAATCATTATGTTGACAACAGACCTTCATAGTCCGCAGGTGAGACAACAGCCTGTTTTCGAAAAGATGAACTGAGAGAAACAATCACCTGAGCTGCACTTAGCTTCAATAGAAGACCTTCAGCAGTGGCACATGGGGAAAGTCAATGCAAGCTATTTCAGACAGACAACAGTGGACAGACAGAGTAGGCAGGCAGACAGGGTAACAAATCTCATCTTTTACTTTTCAAAGGTTAAGAACAAGATGACTAAAGAACAATACATCAAGATGAACAGAGGGATCAACGACAGCAAGGATCTACCGGAGGAATATCTGTCGGCCATCTACGACGAGATCGCAGGGAAGAAGATCGCTATGAAGGGGACCAAGGAAATGACTCTGAAATCCAACAAGCACAGTGAGTATATCTGTTCCTCTGTGTTTGCTAGCACAACAATGTCATTACAGACTGAAATTGAGCGTGTCAGAGATGACTTTGTTTAAGACATGAAACGCCTATTTTGAGGCGTAATGGATCTTTGCAAATGATCAGCTTTATATTTAACTGACGAGTCATTTCATCTGATATCTTTGTGGGGATCATAGAATTCTCATCACAATCAAAGAGATGTAAATGGGATTGAGATGTAGTTTGATTAGATTGAGTTACTGATCAGTGGAAAAGTTTGAGAATAGTGTCTGTTGTTCAACGGGGAATGTTTCCTCTTCAGTTGGAGATAGTGTCTGTTGTTCAGTGGGGAATGTTTCCTCTTCAGTTGGAGATAGTGTCTGTTGTTCAGTGGGGAATGTTTCCTCTTCAGTTGGAGATAGTGTCTGTTGTTCAGTGGGAATGTTTCCTCTTCAGTTGGAGATGGTGTCTGTTGTTCAGTGGGGAATGTTTCCTCTTCAGTTGGAGATGGTGTCTGTTGTTCAGTGGGGAATGTTTCCTCTTCAGTTGGAGATGGTGTCTGTTGTTCAGTGGGGAATGTTTCCTCTTCAGTTGGAGATGGTGTCTGTTGTTCAGTGGGGAATGTTTCCTCTTCAGTTGGAGATGGTGTCTGTTGTTCAGTGGGGAATGTTTCCTCTTCAGTTGGAGATGGTGTCTGTTGTTCAGTGGGGAATGTTTCCTCTTCAGTTGGAGATAGTGTCTGTTGTTCAGTGGGGAATGTTTCCTCTTCATTTGGAGATGGTGTCTGTTGTTCAGTGGGGAATGGTTCTTCTTCAGTTGGAGATGGTGTCTGTTGTTCAGTGGGGAATGTTTCTTCTTCAGTTTTGGAGATGTATATTTGTCGTGTTTGTGCAGGTGGCTTCCTCTCGTCTACTTTATAATCTGCACTCGTCTGAAAACACAACATGTAGGAAGCCTTGTATCGGATCCTGGAACAGGTGTGGCCAGTGAGAAGCAGAGTGGGTTTGTTCATGCTATGACTTTACTTCTGTTTCTGGATCAGGTGTGGCCAGTGAGAAGCAGAGTGGGTTTGTTCATGCTATGACTTTACTTCTGTTTCTGGATCAGGTGTGGCCAGTGAGAAGCAGAGTGGGTTTGTTCATGCTATGACTTTACTTCTGTTTCTGGATCAGGTGTGGCCAGTGAGAAGCAGAGTGGGTTTGTTCATGCTATGACTTTACTTCTGTTTCTGGATCAGGTGTGGCCAGTGAGAAGCAGAGTGGGTTTGTTCATGCTATGACTTTACTTCTGTTTCTGGATCAGGTGTGGCCAGTGAGAAGCAGAGTGGGTTTGTTCATGCTATGACTTTACTTCTGTTTCTGGATCAGGTGTGGCCAGTGAGAAGCAGAGTGGGTTTGTTCATGCTATGACTTTACTTCTGTTTCTGGATCAGGTGTGGCCAGTGAGAAGCAGCGGCGGCTACTGTATAACGTAGAGATGGAGCAGATGGCTAAGACAGCCAAGGCCCTGATGGAGGCTGTCAGTCACGTCCAGGCTCCCTTCACCAGCGCCACACACCTGGAGCATGTCAGACCCATGTTCAAGCTGGCCTGGACCCCGTTCCTAGCAGCCTTCAGTGTGGGCCTCCAGGACTGTGACGACACTGAGGTGGCTTTTCTCTGTCTGGAGGGAATACGCTTTGCCATCCGGATAGCCTGCATCTTCACCATACAGGTAGTTTATCTAGCACGCTAACACTGCATGTGTTCACTGAGGATTAATATGAGTTAAATGAAAGGGATGAGAGGCTATGAATCAAAAGGTGAAATGGTGTATTTTCCAAAGATAGCATGCTCCAAAACTTAATGGAGATAGTACTGCAGTACTGAATATGGTCTCTCTCTCTCTCTCTCTCTCTCTCTCTCGCTCTCTCTCTCGCTCTCTCTCTCGCTCTCTCTCGCTCTCTCTCACACACACACAGCTTGAGCGGGATGCGTACATCCAGGCCCTGGCACGGTTCACCCTGCTCACAGCCAGCTCTGGCATCACTGAGATGAAGCAGAAGAATATCGACACCATCAAGACTCTCATCACCGTCGCCCACACAGACGGAAACTACCTGGGCAACTCCTGGCACGAGGTCTGGACATACTGCCAACGTCTAGTAATCAGTATTAGCCACTATAGTATTGCTGTCATAAGCTATATTGCTTCCTTTTGTCTCCATTTTTCTTTATTTTGGTGCAATCAATGTGAAAAATATGTTTCTATCTCAACTAATTAAGTGCAAAAACAATCCTAACTAAGGCTGGCTTTACACAATCAGTCTTTTGACCAATCACATCAGCTCTTTTGACGCGTGTGTAAATGCAGCCTTATTGAATGTATGGATGACTGTATGCCCCCACCTCCCTCCCCCGTCCTACAGATAATGAAGTGTATCAGTCAGTTGGAGCTGGCCCAGCTGATCGGGACGGGGGTGAAGGCCAGGTACATCTCAGGGACGGTTCGGGGGAAAGAGGGCTTCATCAGCAGCACCAAGGAGCAGAGCAACGATGAATACCTGGGCCTGGGTCAGTGCTTATCCCTTTAATACATGTTCTAGTTATAAACTGGTTAAATAAACTGTCGTTAACAAGCCGGTGATGTGCTTGACTATGCAACATGTTTGACTCTGGAGATGCTTGGTATGATGCTTGATGCTGGAGATGTGACTGACTGTGCTGTGGTCCACAGCAGGTGGAACAGTAGACCGGAAGCAGATCCTCAGTATCCAGGAGTCCATAGGAGAGACCAGCTCCCAGAGTGTGGTGGTGGCTGTAGACAGGTAGTTAATGCAGCAGTCTCTTATAGATCCTGCTCTATTACCACTGACTGCTTTGGGGTCTTAGCTCTGCCATTATTCTATCATGTGAATGAATGTACTGTATATCTCATGTAGATGTGACCATGGTCTTGTTCTTGCAGAATATTCACAGGTTCTACCAGACTGGATGGTAATGCAATTGGTGAGTGTTCTAAATCCAAACTGAATTCAATTACAGTATTTGATCACATGCTTATCTGATGTGGATGTATTGGCATTGTACCATGGCTCTCCTGATGGTTGACTAACACTGGTTTCTCTGTGTTCTCAGTGGATTTTGTGCGCTGGCTGTGTGCTGTGTCTATGGATGAGCTGGCCTCGCCCACACACCCCCGCATGTTCAGCCTGCAGAAGATAGTGGAGATCTCCTACTACAACATGGGACGTATCAGACTGCAGTGGTCCAGGATCTGGGAGGTCATTGGAGACCACTTCAACAAGGTGGACATCTTGGGATTTATTTCACTTTAACAGGGGTTGTGGAAACTCTGGTTGTCAGGGACGTCTGTTTTTATTTTTTTCATTAATTGATTGATTAATTGCCAGGTCGCAATTGTAAATGAGAACTTGTTCTCAACTTGCCTACCTGGTTAAATAAAGGTGAAATAAATCAAATAAAATGAATGTTGTTGTTGGCTAGAGAGTCCACACACCTGATTACCTAGGTGTTAATTAGTCTTTGTAACACTGCCCTCAGGAACACCTGGCTTAAAGGTCCAATGCAACCATTTTTATCTCAATATTAAATCATTTCTGGGTGATAATTAAGTACCTTACTCTGATTGTTTTCCATTACACAGCTCTTACACTAAAATACATTATCATAATTTTCACAATTTCACAGTATTATTCCAACCTCTGTGTGAAAAGATATATAAAACAGGAATATCACATTTTTGACAGCACGGGGCCTAAGAATCATATCTAAGGGATTTATTTAACCTTAGTCTTCCCGAGTGCTGCAAGGGAGGGGGGTGTAACTGTTAAAATGGCTACTAAATATTACAGATGAACAGAGATGATAAATGTTACAGGGGATGGTAAATGTTAGAGAGTGGGGTAGAGATGTTAAAACACTGTGTCTGCCTCCCTGTTCAGGTTGGATGTAACCCCAACGAGGACGTGGCTATCTTTGCCGTGGATTCTCTCCGGCAGCTGTCCATGAAGTTCCTGGAGAAGGGAGAGCTGGCGAACTTCAGATTCCAGAAGGACTTTCTGAGGCCTTTCGAGCACATCATGAAAAAGAACAGGTAAATGGGATGTTGCGGTAAACGTTAATCCTAATTGTATCGTGTGACTGTTTGTTTGTGTGTGCTGCCTACTTGCGTTGAATCAGCTTGCGGTTGTGCTTGCTTGCTTAGGCGCGTGTCTGCTGGTATATGTACACACTCCCTAGTTGTGTAGGCACTTGGCTATAGTAGTCTGGCCTTACAAGGTCTGTGTTGAGTTGCACCTCTGTGGTTCCCATTCCAGTGCCTGTCTCTCTTAGCACTGCAGCCAGCCAGTCTCCCTGTACTGAGTCACTGCACTGTGTCAAACTCCCACAGTCACCCAAGCTCTCTGAGGAGGAGAAAACTGGCACACTCAGAACCAACCCAGAGAGCAAGATAAGGATTTTATAGAATATTTCTCCTTGGTTTTGGCTTGTGCACCAGAAAAGCACTCTGGCAACTGACTCTAAGACAACTGAGTAGAAGCTGTGAATCTTTTCTCAGATTCTGTAGTGACACAGATACAGTTGCTTAAATTTGGAGGGCTCCGAGTCTCACAGTTGAAAGCTGTTTTCATTGATGTGAAGGAGAACTACCAGGCCCAAATCCACCCACTGTTACAGCTCAGAGGAAATGGCAGGGATCCACATAAAGCCATGGACGCCCCCACAGTGCTGTATCTTCATTAGACTCAGCCTGTGTGTGTGTAATATGTTTGTGAGAGTACTTTTGTGCAAAGGCTGGTCCTTTCTCCTTAATCAAAGCACAGAAAAAATGATTTGCTATGACAACAGTTGCCGTTGGAACCCATCATGTCACAACAATCGAAAGGGAATAATCAGACTGCCTAAATAAAGGCTGTGGAAGGGGTACTTGTACTTTCACTTCTACTGCACTATTGATCATCCTCCTCATAGTCCAATAAGCAACTTTCACATACAGTAGGTGAATAACCCATACGTCCTCCTCCTGCTCCTCCAGATCGCCAACGATCAGGGACATGGTGGTGCGCTGTATCGCCCAGATGGTCAACTCACAGGCGGGGAACATCCGGTCGGGCTGGAAGAACATCTTCTCAGTGTTCCACCTGGCTGCCTCGGACCAGGATGAGAGCATCGTAGAGCTAGCCTTCCAGACGACGGGCCACATCAGCAGTGAGTTACTGAGACACACACTTCAGAGACAACCATCTTTCGGGCTAAGAACTGATCTTCATTATCTGATCTCTATTATTGTCTATCTTTTAAGATTTTATTTTTATACCTATATTTAATATACAGTGAATTCGAAAAGTATTCAGACCTCTAGACTTTTTCCACATTTTGTTACGTTACAGCAATACTCCATAATGACAAAGCACATTTTTATTTAATTTTTAATTTTGGTAATTTATTACAAATAAAGAAACTGAAATATTAAATTTACATAAGTATTCAGACCCTTTACTCAGTACTTTTTTGAAGCATCTTTGGCAGCGATTACAGTCTCGAGTCTTCTTGGGTATGATGCTAAAAACTTGGCTCACCTGTATTTGTGGAGTTTCTTCCATTCATTGCTGTATATCCTCTCAAGCTCTGTCAGATTGGATGGAGAGCGTCGCTGCACAGGTATTTTCAGGTCTCTCCAGAGATGTTAGATCAGGTTCAAGTCCGGGCTCTGGCTGGGCCACTCAAGGACATTCAGAGACTTGTCCCGAAGCCACTCCTGTGCTGTCTTGGCTGTGGGCTTAGGGTCGTTGTCCCGTTGGAAAGTGAACCTTCGCTGCAATCTTAGGTCCTGAGCGTTCTGGAGCAGGTTTTAATCAATGATATCTCTGTACTTTGCTCTGTTCATCTTTGCCTCGATCCTGACTAGTCTCCCAGCCCCTGCCAATGAAAAACATCCCCTCAGCATGATGCTGCCACCACCATTCTTCACCGTAGGGATGGTGCAAGGTTTCCTCCAGATGTGACGCTTGGCATTCAGGCCAAAGAGTTCAATCTTGGTTTTGTCAGACCAGAGAATCTTGTATCTCATGATCTGAGACTCTTTAGGTGCCTTTTGGCAAACTCCAAGCGGGCTGTCTTATGCTTTTTACTGAGGAGTGGCTTCTGTCTGGCCACTCTACCATACAGGCCTGATTGGTGGAGTGCTGCAGAGATGATTGCCTGGGAAGGTTCTCCCATCTCTCCACAGAGGAACTCTGGAGCTCTGTCAGAGTGACCATCGGGTTCTTGGTCACCTCCCTGACCAAGGCCCTTCTCCCCCGATTGCTCAGTTCTTCCATTTAAGAATGATGGAGGCCACTGTGTTCTTGGGGACCGTCAATGCTGCAGACATTTCTTGGTACCCTTCCCCATATCTGTGCCTTCGACACAATCCTGTCTCGGAGCTCTACAGACAATTCCTTCGACCTCATGGCTTGGTTTTTACTCTGATAGGCACTGTCAACTGTGGGACCTTATATAGACAGGTGTGTGCCTTTCCATATAATGTTCCAATCAATTGAATTTACCACACATAAACTCCAATAAAGTTTTAGAAACATCTCAAGGATGATCAATGGAAACAGGATGCACCTGAGATCAATTTCGATTCTCATAGCAAAGGGTCTGAATACTTACGTAAATAAGGTATTTCAGTTTTTAAGTTATAATACATGTATAAAAAAAATGTAGATTGTGTAGATTTCTGAGGGAAAAAAAAACATTTTAATCCGTTTTAGAATAAAGGTGTAACTTAACAAAATGTGAAAAAGTCAAGAGTTCTGAATATTTTCCGAAGGCACTGTATATTACTGCTTAGATTTCAATATGATTGTTTCAGTAATCCTCAATTTGAGGTTTATTTTTGTGTTTTTGATGACAGGGCCATGTAATATTATTCTGATAAACAGATAAGTTAACTCCTGTCATCGTTTTTCACTGATCTCTTCTCTTCTTCTCTTCTCTCCTTCTCTTCTTTTCTTCTTCGCTTCTTCTCTCCTTATCCTCTTCTCTCCTCTTCTTCTTCTTCTCTTCTATTCACTCCTCTTCTCTTCTCTTCTCTCCTTCTCTTCTCTCCTTATCTTCTTCTCTTTTCTCCTCTTCTTCTTCTTCTCTTCTATTCACTCCTTCTCTTCTCTCCTTATCTTCTTCTCTTCTCTCCTCTTCTTCTTCTTCTCTTCTATTCACTCCTTCTTCTCTCCTTATCTTCTTCTTCTCTCCTTCTCTCCTTATCTTCTTCTCTTCTCCTCTTCTTCTTTTTTTCTTCTCTTCTCTCCTTATCCACTTCTTCTCTTTTTCTCTCCTCTTCTTCTTCTTCTCTTCTTCTCTCAGTGAATGTATTTGAGAAGCACTTCCCAGCCACCATAGACTCGTTCCAGGATGCAGTCAAGTGTCTGTCTGAGTTCGCCTGCAATGCCTCCTTCCCCGACACCAGCATGGAGGCCATCCGTCTCATCCGCCACTGCGCCAAATACGTCTCTGACAGGCCCCAGGTCAGTTACAAACAATTCCTGGACTTTATTTATTATCAGGTCTCATAGATAAGAGCTGAACCCATATCAGTCATTTCTGAACATCAAATGGTATTGCCCATAGTTGTTCGTGGTAGACCATGACTGGTCTCCAAAACATTTTGTACTGTGACCCACCTAAAGGTCTCATCGTTTTCTTGTTAATCATCAGATAAACAATGTGAGTCGCTCTGGATAACAGCATCTCCCAGATGATTTATTTATATATATTGAAAATGTCCCATGTTAGAAAACATCACTGGTGCTTTCTGCCAGTGCTTTTCTCCAAGGTCTCTTCTCTATGCAGACACTCTCCAGCCACACTGCCTGCTTTCTGTTTGTTTGTGTGGGGGTGGACAAGAGGAGAGGAGGGGATTACTTGTGTGTGTGTGTGTGTGTGTGTGTGTGTGTGTGCCTACAGTGAACAGTAAATACGGCTTAGAGACCTTTATAGAGTTCGTGTGTGTCCACATGTGCATGTCTGTGTGTCTGCGTGTGTGCGTGTCTGTGTGTGTGTGTCTGCGTGTGCGTATCCGTGTGTGTGTATCAACTCTCAGGAAATGGTGTAAACTATGCTGTTTTCTCTCTGGCAGGCATTCAAAGACTACACCAGCGATGACATGAATGTAGTCCCAGAGGACCGGGTGTGGGTGAGGGGGTGGTTCCCCATCCTCTTTGAGCTGTCCTGCATCATCAACAGGTGCAAACTGGACGTCAGGACCAGGTGAGAAGAGTTTCAGTCCTGTGTCATCGTAGATGGGAATATTTTAGAGGCGGAAGTCAACTGATGGTGAGGGTGTATTATAAGAAGTGTGTGTGTGTCAGGGGTCTGACGGTGATGTTTGAGGTGATGAAGACCTATGGACACACCTTTGAGAAGCACTGGTGGCAGGATCTGTTCAGGATCGTCTTCAGGATCTTTGACAACATGAAGCTGCCTGAGCAGCAAACTGAGGCAAGTCTCCACATCCCAAATACCCATTCACCAAAGACCCAGCTTTATCTCCAGTGTAACCAACACCTATTTCCATAGTTACAGTACATCATTGGTTCCACAACTAGTATCCAGTACCAACTGGACGATTGTCCTCTTGGCTGCTACAATGACTTGAACTGGTGTAACCCTGGTAACCCTTCTGTGTTGTTTGTGTCTTCCAGAAAGCAGAATGGATGACGACAACCTGTAACCACGCACTTTACGCCATCTCTGACGTGTTCACGCAGTACTTTGAGACTCTCAGTGACGTTCTGCTGGATGACATCCTGTCCCAACTGTACTGGTGTGTTCAGCAAGGTGAGGACCGACGGCAGCGCTACAAACACCTACAGTCGTAGACTTATACTGAGTACACCGTCCTCAATCACTCTCATCCCCTCTTTCTTATGCATAGCTCCTCTTCTTTTCAATCCACATGCCACTCTCTCTTCTCTCTCTTCTCCCGATCTCCTGCTCTCCACATGAATTGTCTTTCTCTTTCTCTCACTTCTTTTCTCCTCTCTCTCTCGGCCTAGATAATGAGCAGTTGGCTCGGTCAGGCACCAACTGTCTGGAGAACGTGGTCATCCTGAATGGAGAGAAGTTTACTCCGGAGACCTGGGACAAGACCTGTAACTGCATGCTGGACATCTTCAAGACCACCATCCCACACGCGTAAGCTACTGATGCAGACTTTATTCATATCGCTGAGATTCAGCTGGGAATATTGTCTGTGATGATTTGTTATTGCTGAACTTAGTGATGTTAACATGGAGCACACTGAGGCTGTCATATAAAGTGCTCTAGGAATGGAGGGGAGGTATTAAATGGACATGATCTTGTACTGGCTTTTGCCGTTGTTTACTTGATAGAGTGGGATACCGGACTGTCTGTGTGTATGGTACTGCAATATGACACTGTATAAGTAGAGTAACACTGTCCTGTCCCGTATTGTTCCTCTCTGCCCTCTCAGACTGTTGACATGGAGACTAGCAGGAGCAGAGGGAGATCCCATGACACCACAGGATGTATCAGACAAACAGCTGGTATGTTTCAAACCCTGACTGAGCTGTAGGTTTCTTTAAGTCTGTAGCTGGTCTATCTCTTATGCCAGATTAGACTGTACAACAACATGACCCAGTACAATCCAGACGAAATAACGTCTCCCCATGTGCCCTCAGGATTCAATTTCCCAGAAGTCAGTGGACATCCAGTCCCGTTCCGAGGACCAGCATTCCATCAACAGTGCGGAGAGGATTGCCATGGAGACCCGGCGGCAGAGTCAGTACAGCGCAGGCATGTGTGAGGACAGCCCCAGAACCCGGACTCCAACAAGTTAGTGTCTCTTTTACACCTACCACTGGAGTGTTTTTCAACCCTATGCTCATTGTGTGTGTGTGTGTGTGTGTGTGTGTGTGTGTGTGTTCCACAGAGATCCAGGAGCAGAGGTTATTCTCAGGCTTGCTCATTAAGTGTGTAGTGCAGTTGGAGCTGATCCAGACCATAGACAACATGGTCTTCTTCCCTGCAACCAGCAGGAAGGAGGATGCTGAGAACCTGGCTGCTGCGCAGGTAACGTCTCACTCCCACCCCTACGTGGAGGATGAGAGGTATCACTGCTTCGGGACTTGGTGGAAGGACACATTCCTTGCAAAAAATGTGTGTTCAAAAGTTTGGCTGTATGGACTGTCCTGATCCTTGAAAATGTGAAATGTCTATACTGTATGTTCTTCTAGTGAATGTCAGGGAAGGAGGGAAGTATTTGTCATACATAGCAGTGATATGTGAAGGCTCTGTTTGTGTTTGGTTGTGTGAATGTTCTGGGAAAGTTCTCTGAAGCTTGTGTTTGTCCTGTCCAGAGAGATGCTCTGGACGCGGCAGACGTCCGTGTCGAGACTCAGGACCAAGGAATGTACCGCTACCTGACCTCAGAACAGCTGTTTAAGTTGCTGGACTGCCTGTTGGAGTCCCACCGCTTCGCCAAGGCCTTCAACTCTAGCAACGAGCAGAGGACCACTCTATGGAAGGCAGGTGGGTCACTGCCCTGCACCAGAGCACAGGCAGTGCACATGCAGTGCATTCGGAAAGTATTCAGACCCCTTTACTTTTCCACATTTTGTTATGTTTCAGCCTTATTCTAAAATGGATTAAATATTTTTTCTTCATCAATATACACACAATACCCCATAATGACAAAGCAAAAACAGGTTATTAGACATTTTTGTAAATGTATAAAAAATAAAATAAACTGAAATATCACATTTACATAAGTATTCAGACTCTTTACTCAGCACTTTGTTGAAGCATCTTTGGCAGCGATTACAGCCTCGAGTCTTCTTGGGTATGATGCTATAAGCTTGGCTCACCTGTATTTGTGGAGTTTCTCCCATTCATTGCTGTATATCCTCTCAAGCTCTGTCAGATTGGATGGAGAGCGTCGCTGCACAGCTATTTTCAGGTCTCTCCAGAGATCTTCGATCGGGTTCAAGTCCGGGCTCTAGCTAGCCCACTCAAGGACATTCAGAGACTTGTACTGAAGCAACTCATGTGTTGTCTTGGCTTTGTGCTTGGGGTCGTTGTCTTGCGAACCTTCACCCTAGTCTGAGGTCCTGAACGCTCTGGAGCAGGTTTTCATCAAGAATCTTTCTGTACTTCGCTCCATTCATCTTTCCCTAGATCCTGACTAATCACCCAGTTCCTGCTGCTGAAAAACATCCCCACAGCATGATGCTGCCACCACCATTCTTCACCGTAGGGATGGTGCCAGGTTTCCTCCAGACGTGACGCTTGGCATTCAGGCCAAAAAATTCAATATTGGTTTCATCAAACCAGAGAATCTTGTTTCTCATGGTCTGAGTTCTTTAACCTGTCTAGGACTGGGGTTCCGCTAGCAGAACTCTGTTCCGGCTTGCGGAACTCCTCGCCAACAGCCAATGAAATTGCAGGGCGCCAAATACAAATCAACAGAAATCTCATAAGTCAAATTTCTCAAACATACAAGTATTAGGCACCATTTTAAAGATACAATTCTCGTTAATCCAGCCACAGTGTCTGATTTCAAAAATGCTTTACAGAAAAAGCTCCATAAACGATTATGTTAGGTCACCACCAAGTCACAGAAAAACCCAGCCATTTTTCGAGCCAAAGAGAGGAGTCACAAAAAGCACAAATAGAGATAAAATGGATCACTAACATGTTACACAATACATGTATGTTTTGTTCAATAAAGTGCAAATTTATATCCAAAAATCTCATTTTACATTGGTGTGTTATGTTCAGTAGTTCAAAAACATGCTGTGATTTTGCAGAGAGCCACATCAATTCACATAAATACTCATTATAAATGTTAATGAAAATTCAAGTGTTATGCATGAAACTTTAGATACTCTTCTCCTTAATGCAACCGCTGTGTCAGATTTCAAAAAACTTGACGGAAAAAGCATAATCTGAGTACGGTGCTCAGAGCCCACACCAGCCAAATGAAATATCGGCCATGTTGCGCAGTCAACATTAGTCAGAAATATCATTCTAAATATTCACTTACCTTTGATGATCTTCATCAGAATGCACTCCCAGGAATCCCAGTTCCACAATACATGTTTGATTTGTTCGATAATGTCCATCATTTATGTCCAAATAGCTTCTTTTGTTAGGGCGTTTGGTAAACAAATCCAAACGCGAGTTCAGGTCCAGCCGAACTTCGGACGAAAAGTTCAAAAAGTTATATTACAGGTCGTAGAAACTTGTCAAACTAAGTATAGAATCAATCTTTAGGATGTTTTTATCATAAATGTTCAATAATGTTCCAGCCGGAGAATTCCATTGTCTGTAGAAAAGCAAAGGAACGGGAGATACCTCTCATGTGAATGCGCATGACCGAGATTGAGGCTGCTGCCAGACCTCTGACTCAATCAGCTCTCATTCGGCCCCCCTTCACAGTAGAAGCCTGAAACAATGTTCTAAAGACTGTTGACATGTAGTGGAAGCCTTAGGAAGTGCAATATGACCCATATCCCACTGTGTATTTGATAGGGGCTGAGTTCAAAAACTACAAACCTCAGATTTCCCACTTCCTGTTTGGATTTTTTCTCAGGTTTTTGCCTGCCATATGTTATACTCACATACATCATTCAAACAGTTTTAGAAAGTGTTTTCTATCCAACACTAATAATAATATGCATATATTAGCATCTGGGACTGAGTAGGAGGCAGTTTACTCTGGGCGCGCTATTCATCCAAAAGTTAAAATGCTGCCCCCTATCCCAAAGAAGTTAAGGGCCTTTTGGCCCAGGATGCACCTGAGATCAATTTTGAGTCTCATAGAAAAGGGTCTGAATATTTATGTGAATACGGTACTTCTGTTTTTTTATTTGTAATAAATGTGCCAAGATTTCTAAAAACCTGTTTTCACTTTGTCATTATGGGGTATTGTGTGTAGATTGATGAAGGAATAAAAAATAAAAAATAGGTTTTAGAATAAGGCCGTAACATCACCATGTGGAAAAAGTAAAGGGGTTTGAATTCTTTCTGAATGCACTGTACAGTGTACCTGAGAATAGTCTTTATGTGGCCCTGCAGTGCACCACTCGAGGAAACTCCAAGAATTACATGAAGTAGGAGAGTGATTTTCTGAATCTTAAGATTCCTCAGGAAGCACGGTATATCTGTCCTGGAGCCAAATGCAACTCTCTGAACAATTGGAACAATGCCCTATTTGTCGTCCCTAGTGTTGACGGGCCTCAATGGCTGTAACAGACTGCAACCGCTCTCTCTCTCTGTCTGTCTGTTCCAGGTTTTAAAGGGAAGTCAAAGCCCAATCTGCTGAAGCAGGAGACCAGCAGTCTGGCGTGTGGCCTGAGGATCCTGTTCCGGATGTACACTGATGACAGCCGTCAGACCGCCTGGGAGGAAGTCCAGAGACAACTGCTTAAGTAAGGAAGGACCGCCACGCCCCCACTACTATCAAATCAAATCAAATCAAATTTTATTTGTCACATACACATGGTTAGCAGATGTTAATGCGAGTGTAGCGAAATGCTTGTGCTTCTAGTTCCGACAATGCAGTGATAACCAACAAGTAATCTAACTAACAATTCTAAAACTACTGTCTTATACACAGTGTAAGAAGATAAAGAATATGTACATAAGGATATATGAGTGAGTGATGGTACAGAGCAGCAAACAGTAGATGGTATCGAGTACAGTATATACATATGAGATGAGTATGTAGACAAAGTAAACAAAGTGGCATAGTTAAAGTGGCTAGTGATACATGTATTACATAAGGATGCAGTCGATGATGTAGAGTACAGTATATATACGTATGCATATGAGATGAATAATGTAGGGTAAGTAACATTATATAAGGTAGCATTGTTTAAAGTGGCTAGTGATATATTTACATCATTTCCCATCAATTCCCATTATTAAAGTGGCTGGAGTTGGGTCAGTGTCAATGACAGTGTGTTGGCAGCAGCCACTCAATGGTGGCTGTTTAACAGTCTGATAGCCTTGAGATAGAAGCTGTTTTTCAGTCTCTCAGTCCCAGCTTTGATGCACCTGTACTGACCTCGCCTTCTGGATGATAGCGGGGTGAACAGGCAGTGGTTCGGGTGGTTGATGTCCTTGATGATCTTTATGGCCTTCCTGTAACATCGGGTGGTGTAGGTGTCCTGGAGGGCAGGTAGTTTGCCCCCGGTGATGCGTTGTGCAGACCTCACTACCCTCTGGAGAGCCTTACGGTTGAGGGCGGAGCAGTTGCCGTACCAGGCGGTGATACAGCCCGCCAGGATGCTCTCGATTGTGCATCTGTAGAAGTTTGTGAGTGCTTTTGGTGACAAGCCGAATTTCTTCAGCCTCCTGAGGTTGAAGAGGCGCTGCTGCGCCTTCTTCACGACGCTGTCAGTGTGAGTGGACCAATTCAGTTTGTCTGTGATGTGTATGCCGAGGAACTTAAAACTTGCTACCCTCTCCACTACTGTTCCATCGATGTGGATAGGGGGTGTTCCCTCTGCTGTTTCCTGAAGTCCACAATCATCTCCTTAGTTTTGTTGACGTTGAGTGTGAGGTTATTTTCCTGACACCACACTCCGAGGGCCCCTCACCTCCTCCCTGTAGGCCGTCTCGTCGTTGTTGGTAATCAAGCCTACCACTGTTGTGTCGTCCGCAAACTTGATGATTGAGTTGGAGGCGTGCGTGGCCACGCAGTCGTGGGTGAACAGGGAGTACAGGAGAGGGCTCAGAACGCACCCTTGTGGGGCCCCGTGTTGAGGATCAGCGGGGAGGAGATGTTGTTGCCTACCCTCACCACCTGGGGCGGCCCGTCAGGAAGTCCAGTACCCAGTTGCACAGGGGCGGGGTCGAGACCCAGGGTCTCGAGCTTGATGACGAGCTTGGAGGGTACTATGGTGTTGAATGCCGAGCTGTAGTCGATGAACAGCATTCTCACATAGGTATTCCTCTTGTCCAGGTGGGTTAGGGCAGTGTGCAGTGTGGTTGAGATTGCATCGTCTGTGGACCTATTTGGGCGGTAAGCAAATTGGAGTGGGTCTAGGGTGTCAGGTAGGGTGGAGGTGATATGGTCCTTGACTAGTCTCTCAAAGCACTTCATGATGACGGAAGTGAGTGCTACGGGGCGGTAGTCGTTTAGCTCAGTTACCTTAGCTTTCTTGGGAACAGGAACAATGGTGGCCCTCTTGAAGCATGTGGGAACAGCAGACTGGTATAGGGATTGATTGAATATGTCCGTAAACACACCATATCACTGTATGGAGGCTGTCAAACAATACACTTGGCCATATACCAGACTTACTGAAGGCTAAACTCAGGGAATTGCTTGACTGCTGCTTTGAATAGCTAGTTTGACTACTGCCAGTGTAAACCTCAATAACTCCTAACTCACACCAAACACATATCTCCAGCTAATCTCCACCTGGCTTTGTGTCCCTTTGTCTCAACCTGGGAATAGAAAGTCATTAGTGTTTCAGATTACGCTTACTTTCACTGAAAACAACATTCTTTAAGTGAGCAGAGTAACATGATCTCCTTAATGATCATGTGCAGCTCTGTTATTACATTTAAAAAAAACTTTTACCCCTTTTTCTCCCCAATTTTGTGGTATCCAATTGGTAGTTACAGTCTTGTCTCATCACTGTGGCACTGCTAGCACTGCGATGCAGTGCCTTAGATCACTGCGCCACTTGGGAGGCTGTGCAGCTCTGTTCTACTGCTTCTCATTGTTGTTCTGCTCCTTTTCCCCCTACTAACGAGCCTTTCACCGTTCCTCCACCATCCCTAATCATCCTCTCACTAACGAGCCTTTCACCGTTCCTCCACCATCCCTAATCATCCTCTCACTAACGAGCCTTTCACCGTTCCTCCACCATCCCTAATCATCCTCTCACTAACGAGCCTTTCACCATTCCTCCACCATCCCTAATCATCCTCTCACTAACGAGCCTTTCACCATTCCTCCACCATCCCTAATCATCCTCTCACTAACGAGCCTTTCACCATTCCTCGACCATCCCTAATCATCCTCTCACTAACGAGCCTTTCACCGTTCCTCCACCATCCCTAATCATCCTCTCACTAACGAGCCTTTCACCGTTCCTCCACCATCCCTAATCATCCTCTCACTAACGAGCCTTTCACCATTCCTCCACCATCCCTAATCATCCTCTCACTAACGAGCCTTTCACCATTCCTCGACCATCCCTAATCATCCTCTCACTAACGAGCCTTTCACCATTCCTCGACCATCCCTAATCATCCTCTCACTAACGAGCCTTTCACCATTCCTCCACCATCCCTAATCATCCTCTCACTAACGAGCCTTTCACCGGTCCTCCACCATCCCTAATCATCCTCTCACTAATGTGCCTTTCACCATCCCCTAATCATCCTCTCACTAACGAGCCTTTCACTGTTCCTCCACCATCTCTAATCATCCTCTCACTAACGAGCCTTTCACCGTTTCTCCACCATCCCTAATCATCCTCTCACTAACGAGCCTTTCACCGTTCCTCCACCATCCCTAATCATCCTCTCACTAACGAGCCTTTCACCGTTCCTCCACCATCCCTAATCATCCTCTCACTAACGAGCATTTCACTGTTCCTCCACCATCTCTAATCATCCTCTCACTAACGAGCCTTTCACCATTCCTCCACCATCTCTAATCATCCTCTCATTAATGAGCCTTTCACTGTTCCTCCACCATCTCTAATCATCCTCTCACTAACGAGCCTTTCACTGTTCCTCCACCATTTCTGATCATCCTCTCATTAATGAGCCTTTCACTGTTCCTCCACCATCTCTAATCATCCTCTCACCACATTCGTAAACCTCCTTCATTGATTGGGCTGTGTGTAATGGCAGTCATATGGGGGGCAGTATTTTCACGTGTCTGAAGTATGCCCAGAATGTGCTTTAATTTACATATATATTTAATAACTCATTTGCTGCTTTGTCGTGGGTAGAACTCCGGCAAACATGATGACTTTTATTTAAATCTTACAAATTGAATGTCTGGAGTATTACTAAGAACCAGGCAGGCAGCTATCTACACCATCTAACAGCATTAACAACTTTCATTATTTTTCATGAAGAGGGGGAATCAAGGCCATGTCAGACGCCTGCTATTTATGAAGGGCTGCTGGGAGAGGGAGGGCATTGATCAGTCCATGTAATCACAGGGGAAACCGGGTTGACTGGGGGGAGGGGGAGACATCTCCACAGCTGTGCTCTGTCCTGACCCTGACCGCAGCTGTCTGAGAGACTGAGACATTCACGCTTCTGTTTACACCATCTAGGGAATAGAGAAGTCACAGTAGCCGAGGCAAAACATCAATATCCGCCACAGCAGGAGGGGAATCAAAAGAAATTGGTCCTGAGAGAGAATGATTGATTCAGATTGTGTTGATGTCGTTGTATCTTCTGTCGATGACTCTCACTCTCTCCAGTCATTCAGAGCACTCGTCTAAATGTGACATATCTGAAACAACTACACTGGATACTGGGTATAGTAGGTCTGTACATCCACAGACTCTGTGTTGCTGTTATTACTCAGTCAGTTGTCATCGCTTTGTCTTTCTATTGCAGTATCACATAGTAGCTATCGTCTCGTCTTTGTATTGAAGCCAGTATCTGTATTAGCAGGAAACTCTTAGGTTGTCAGTCTGATATGTCCGTTCATGTGTAAGAGAGAGAGAGTGAGAGCTCACGGACTGGACTATCACAAACATGCGTGCGCACACACCACACTAGTATAGCATGGCATGGTAGAGGAGAGAGGACAGCACACACACCACACTAGTATAGCATGGCATGGTAGAGGAGAGAGGACAGCACACACACCACACTAGTATAGCATGGCATGGTAGAGGAGAGAGGACAGCACACACACCACACTAGTATAGCATGGCATGGTAGAGGAGAGAGGACAGCACACACACCACACTAGTATAGCATGGCATGGTAGAGGAGAGAGGACAGCACACACACCACACTAGTATAGCATGGCATGGTAGAGGAGGGAGGACAGCACACACACCACACTAGTATAGCATGGCATGGTAGAGGAGGGAGGACAGCACACACACCACACTAGTATAGCATGGCATGGTAGAGGAGAGAGGACAGCACATACACCACACTAGTATAGCATGGCATGGTAGAGGAGAGAGGACAGCACACACACCACACTAGTATAGCATGGCATGGTAGAGGAGAGAGGACAGCACACACACCACACTAGTATAGCATGGCATGGTAGAGGAGAGAGGACAGCACACACACCACACTAGTATAGCATGGCATGGTAGAGGAGAGAGGAAAGCACACACACCACACTAGTATAGCATGGCATGGTAGAGGAGAGAGGACAGCACACACACCACACTAGGTATAGCATGGCATGGTAGAGGAGAGAGGACAGCACACACACCACACTAGTATGGTATGGTAGAGGAGAGAGGACAGCACACACCACACTAGTATAGCATGGCATGGTAGAGGAGAGATGACAGCACACACACCACACTAGTATGGCATGGTAGAGGAGAGAGGACAGCACACACCACACTAGTATAGCATGGCATGGTAGAGGAGAGAGGACAGCACACACACCACACTAGTATAGCATGGCATGGTAGAGGAGAGAGGACAGCACACACACCACACTAGTATGGCATGGTAGAGGAGAGAGGACAGCACACCACACTAGTATAGCATGGCATGGTAGAGGAGAGAGGACAGCACACACACACCACACTAGTATGGCATGGTAGAGGAGAGAGGATAGCACACACACCACACTAGTATAGCATGGCATGGTAGAGGAGAGAGGACAGCACACACACCACACTACTATAGCATGGCATGGTAGAGGAGGGAGGACAGCATACACACCACACTAGTCTAGCATGGCACGGTAGAAGAGAGAGGACAGCACACACACCACACTAGTATAGCATGGCATGGTAGATGAGAGAGGACAGCACACACACCACACTAGTATAGCATGGCACGGTAGAGGAGAGAGGACAGCACACACACTATACACCACACTAGTATAGCATGGCATGGTAGAGGAGAGAGGACAGCACACACACCACACTAGTATAGCATGGCATGGTAGAGGAGAGAGGACAGCACACACCACACTAGTATAGCATGGCACGGTAGAAGAGAGAGGACAGCACACACACCACACTAGTATAGCATGGCATGGTAGATGAGAGAGGACAGCACACACACCACACTAGTATAGCATGGCACGGTAGAGGAGAGAGAACAGCACACACACTATACACCACACTAGTATAGCATGGCATGGTAGAGGAGAGAGGACAGCACACACATCACACTAGGTATAGCATGGCATGGTAGATGAGAGAGGACAACACACACACCACACTAGTATGGCATGGTAGAGGAGAGAGGACAGCACCCACACCACACTAGTATAGCATGGCATGGTAGAGGAGAGAGGACAGCACACACACCACACTAGTATGGCATGGTAGAGGAGAGAGGACAGCACACACCACACTAGTATAGCATGGCATGGTAGAGGAGAGAGGACAGCACACACACCACACTAGTATGGCATGGTAGAGGAGAGAGGACAGCACACACCACACTAGTATAGCATGGCACGGTAGAGGAGAGAGGACAGCACACACACTATACACCACACTAGTATAGCATGGCATGGTAGAGGAGAGAGGACAGCACACACACCACACTAGTATAGCATGGCATGGTAGAGGAGAGAGGACAGCACACACACCACACTAGTATAGCATGGCATGGTAGAGGAGAGAGGACAGCACACACACCACACTAGTATAGCATGGCACGGTAGAGGAGAGAGGACAGCACACACCACACTAGTATAGCATGGCACGGTAGAGGAGAGAGGACAGCACACACCACACTAGTATAGCATGGCACGGTAGAGGAGAGAGGACAGCACACACCACACTAGTATAGCATGGCACGGTAGAGGAGAGAGGACAGCACACACCACACTAGTATAGCATGGCACGGTAGAGGAGAGAGGACAGCACACACCACACTAGTATAGCATGGCACGGTAGAGGAGGGAGGACAGCACACACCACACTAGTATAGCATGGCACGGTAGAGGAGAGAGGACAGCACACACCACACTAGTATAGCATGGCATGGTAGAGGAGGGAGGACAGCACACACCACACTAGTATAGCATGGCATGGTAGAGGAGGGAGGACAGCACACACAACACTAGTATAGCATGGCATGGTAGAGGAGGGAGGACAGCACACACACCACACTAGTATAGCATGGCATGGTAGAGGAGGGAGGACAGCACACACCACACTAGTATAGCATGGCACGGTAGAGGAGAGAGGACAGCACACACCACACTAGTATAGCATGGCATGGTAGAGGAGGGAGGACAGCACACACCACACTAGTATAGCATGGCATTGTAGAGGAGAGAGGACAGCACACACACCACACTAGTATAGCATGGCATTGTAGAGGAGAGAGGACAGCACACACCACACTAGTATAGCATGGCATTGTAGAGGAGAGAGGACAGCACACACCACACTAGTATAGCATGGCATGGTAGAGGAGGGAGGACAGCACACACACCACACTAGTATAGCATGGCATGGTAGAGGAGGGAGGACAGCACACACCACACTAGTATAGCATGGCATTGTAGAGGAGAGAGGACAGCCGACATGCAGAGTTGATTCCCAGCAAGGTGCTTACGAGGGCTAAGCAGATTTCGGAGGTGATTAGCTCATGGATTGTAAGGGGTCTGTGAAGAAGGGAGAAGATGATGGGACAGGAGGGAGAGATGGAGGTTCTGTTTGAGAAAAGGGTGAGGGTTAGAGGTCAGAGGTCACAGCTGCTCCTCTCCTTGTAGCTGGTGTGGAGTCAAATAATTTCATGTTGGCTGTGAATTTAGTCTTGCTGCTAAATAATTTGTGAATCGCATCTTAATTCTGTGTTGCTGAACAGTTTTCATAAGCTCAATGAGTCTATCAAGATCTTTCCCTCTAGTGTGTGCAGTGAGGCAGTAGCCTACTTCCTGACTCTAACATCAGAGAGCCACAGAGAAGCCTGGACCAACCTGCTGCTCCTCTTCCTCACCAAGGTCCTGAAGATCAGTGACGACAGGGTAAGGATGTCAACCATTAACAACATTCAGACAGGCCACTGACTTGGTCAAGTCATTGTCAGCGATATGTTCAAGGAGACCTAACCCTGTCTTTGAATGGGGATTCATCTGTAGGAAGATGTTTTATGTCTCTCTCTCTTTCCACAGTTCAAGGCCCATGCGTCCAGGTACTACCCTCTGCTGTGTGAGATCATGCAGGTTGATCTAATCCCAGAACTGCGGGCCGTGCTACGGAAGTTCTACCTACGCATCGGTATCGTGTTCCAGATCGCCCAGCTGCCTGGACCACCTGCAGAACCAGAGCTGGAAGTTGAGGTGGAGAGGGCGGAGGTGGCTGGAGAGGAAGCCTAGTGATGGTGCACGTGTAGCGGGCTGGCTGCGAGACCTCTGACTAGGGAAGCCTGGAGTTCTGGAAGTCCTCCTCCCCTCTTGCCTTGGGTTTGTCTACCAACCCTTTAGCACTATGGTCTCCCATCCCCCAGGGTACTATGAAGGGTGCATCTGACCAGACTTCACCCTTCTGGATTTGGCAGTTACCCAGAATCCACAACTAACGGTACAGGAAACTCCAAGGTGTCTCTACTGTGAACCTGACTTGTCATGTGACAGAAAATGCCAACTCCCATACACACTACATGGCTAAAAGTATGTGGACAAGTGCTCGTCTAACATGTCATTCCAAAATCATGGGCATTTATATGGAGTTGGTCCCCCCTTTGCTGCTATAACAGCCTCCACTCTTCTGGGAAGACTTTCCACTAGATTTTGGAACATTGTTGTGGAGACTTGCTTCCATTCAGCCACAAGAGCATTGGTGAGGTTGGGCACTGATATTGGGTGACTAGGCCTGACTCGCAGTCAGCATTCCAATTCATCCTTAAGGTGTTTGATGGGGTTGAGGTCAGGGCTCTGTGCAGGCCAGTCAAGTTCTTCCACAATGATCTCGACAAACCATTTCTGTATGGATCTCACTTTGTGCATAGGGGCATTGTCATGCCTTAACAGGAAAGGGCCTTCCCCAAACTGTTGCCACAGGATCGTCTAGAATGTCATTGTACGCTGTAACGTTAAGATTTCCCTTCACTGGAACTAAGGGGCCCGAACCATGAAAAAGCCCCAGACCATTATTCCTCCTCCACCAAACTTTTCAGTCTGCACTGCTCTGGGACAGGTAGCGTTCTCCTGGCATCCGCCAAACCCAGATTCGTCCTTTGGACTGCAAGATGATGAAGGGTAATTCATCACTCCAGAGAACACGTTTCCACTGCTCCAGAGTCCAATGGAGGTGAGCTTTACACCATTCCAGCTGATACTTGCCATTGCTCATGGTGATCTTAGGCATTTCATGAAGCTCCCGATGAACAGTTCTTGTGCTGACGTTGCTTCCAAAGGCAGTTTGGAACTTGGTAGAGTTGCAACAGAGGCCACACGATTTAATGCTCTGCGCGCTTCAGCACTCGGCGGTCCTGTTCTGTGAGCTTGTGTGGCCTACCACTTCGCGGCTGATCCGTTGTTGCTTCTAGAGGTTTCCACTTTACAATAACAGCACTTACAGTTGACCGGGGCAGCTCTAGCAGGGCAGAATAACACCACCGGGGCAGCTCTAGCACGGCAGAAATTTGACAAACTGACTTGTTGGAAAGGTGTCATCCTATGACGGTGCCACGTTGAAAGTCACTGAGCTCTTCAGTAAGGCCATTCTACTACCAATGTTTGTCTATGGAGATTGCATGGCTGCGTGCTTGATTTTATACACCTGTCAGCAACAGCTGTGGCTGAAATAGTCGAATGCACATACTTTTGGCCATGTAGTGTATCAGAGGGGGTTGAAGTTGCCCCTAGACACTGATCTAAGGCCAGTTTTTGCATTCCCCCTTATGGTTAAGGTTATAATATTGGGAGGTCAAACTGATCCTAGATCCTATGGGCTACTTATACCCGAAGCCCCTCATATCATGGATGAATGGCTTGGCCTTGTACAAGAAGATCTCATTCTCTAACGACTGCAGAATAACTATCACTCAGAGTCAAAATATATTTAAAACGGGTTTGCTTCTTGACATTACTGTATCCTTAAAAGCGATTCTAGAGAATGAAATGGCTACACGTACATCATGCAATGCAATTGACGAATATTCAGTGATATGAAATGTGACATTTGTTACTCGATGATAATTCTGATCTTTTCCTGGCTGTACCGCTGATGGTTAACGTTAGCGGCAATCACCTTGTGGATGAAAAAACCAAGTACAGAAAAGCCGCTTTGTAATATAATCTGATAACACTAGATTTTATTTGTGTTTTGTTTATTTTTTTCCACAGGATTTTGCTGCACTCGGGGCTCGATTCAATCAGATCCGTTTTAGCTGACATCCGCATAGCGGTTGTATTGACGGTGTCGGAGGTGGAACTGCATTAGATCTGTCAAATCCATAAGTGACTCCTGGCATTATATCTAAAGTGGACATTGCCAATGGCTGCACGGAGTCGCATTAACACACATCCCATGCAGCCTTGTTTACAAGTTGGAACGTGAGATGTGATCTACACCTCCATTATGCTGATAGAAATCCTCATGATTTAGTTTGATGATTTCTATCTAGCGTACACTTTCTCGTTGTTAACTAACGCGAGTGGGGCGGGTGTGGCAATGATCGTAAGAGCAGCTGCTCACCGATTTGAGGGCTCCAACGCAGTTCCACCTCAGACACCACCAAACATCTGCTATGCAGGTGTCTGCTATTGCCAGGTTAATGCTGATCTGATTGAATCTAGGCCCTGATCTCATTATTGAATACACTGGAGATTTTGACTTTTGTGATAATTTATTTACTGGACCACCTCCTGCAGATTGTCCTATATGAGATTTGTAATTGAATGACGACACGACAGAACGCGAAGGGTTAAAATATTCAATTGATATGTTCTGAGGCTTTTTAACTGATAGTCGATAACTGGGCTCTTCCTAAAACTGGGAGGAAAAAGAGCAACTATGGGCCTGTTCAGGAGTTTGCAACGTTACACAACACTCAGCTAGAAATGTATTGTGTAGATATGATTTTCTTTCATGTAATGAAAGTAATTATCTGCTCTATCTGCAATGCTTCTGGATAGGCCCCTGATGTGAGCTGCTTCTGAGTCACAGGTATGTTTATGTTTGAAGTTAGTTTTCAGTGTGTACAAATTAGAATAAATGAATAATATATTTAATTTTCTTTGGTTTGGGGACATGCTGTATGTTAAGGGTAAATGAAGAATGTTAGCTGTGCTTTAAAAGAAGACTTCTGGATGGTGTGTGGATTGGATGTATTCCTTGCTCACGGATGTAGAAAACAAAATGTATATGGTACAGAAATGTAAAGTTTTCTATGTTGAAAAAAGACTTCTGTACAACTTCCTGTACAAAACTGGTCATCATCCGACATTCTAATCAGGTTATAGGTCAATAAAGTTTTTGAACTTGATTTGTTTGACCATTTGATTGGACAATATGAGTCTGTCTTAAGAGGAAAGGATTGAGTACCAAGGACAAAGACAAGATTATAAAAACATGATTTATTTTTTACCCCAAATCTTTCTATACTGTATATTAACACACATTTTCTTGCTACATACAAACATTTCAACACCAGATACACATTTCACATGTTTTAAATACATATTAATTCTGCAAAAGTACATTCAAAAGGTTCCCATAGTTGCTTACACAAGCAGACCAAACCAGTCAAAAGGTTACCATAGTTACTTCCATCAGCAGACCAGAGCCTATACTTCTTCCATACCGTAGTCCTGTAGCTGTAGCCATATCACACAGCAGTGATGCAGCTCAGGGACAGTAATTATTCACTGTGTACTAGCTGCACACTTATCCAAGCAGACTTGTACCATCTCAATTGCACACTCCTCACACCCTGTCTCCTTCTCAAAACCCATTGGATGAGAAAGCCAGAGATCCCGCCCCTCGAACCTTCTCTTTTGAAGGAGGCAAAGAGAGAGGATGCAAGAAGTCTACAATTGAGATTTTCCCCGCTCTCTGACGCTGCCCTGCTCCTACTCACTACATGGAGCTGTTGTACACAGAGACTGAAATATCTCTGCTACTACCTCATCTCCATTTGACTTCTGCCCTGGTGGCTGATTAAACCATTCACACATGCATAAGCAACATTCAGATGTTTTTCTGCATAAAAACACAAATATGGATGTTTTTTGCTCTCCTGATGCAGACACAGAAATAGACCATTCATTTTGTCATTTGTATTGGGGATCGACTGCATATAAAATATAGACCTCAAACTGTAGTCAAAAGTAGTAAGCTGTGAAGGGATTGGGATCCTATGTGTAGATGTAAGGGATCATCCATGTTAGGTGGAGGGCCCATCCCACTCCCCATCCTGGATGTGGGTAACGGGTTTCTGTCCGGTTCTGACCAGCCCCAAACAATTTCAGCGTGTCTGACGTGCCGGGCCGTAGCCAGCGCTCTGTGGCAACAGTCTCCATGGACACACGCCTGACCGGGTAGTACGGGGTGGACCGCAGTGAGAGGTCATCCCCTTCATCGGCTGACAGCCCCCCTGGAGACCAGAGAGACGTCATTCAAACAGACAGACACCTCATGGCCCAATCCTAACTTAGATACCTACATTTGCATTTCTCATGACATTCTATCAAAATGCCTATATTGAGTTGCAGCATTGAATAATTTGCAGTTTGTGGTGCTTTGAGACCTTACATCCAACCTCGTCATTCTATCACAAGCCTGTACGTGCGGTCCCCTCCACGTACAGGCTTGTCTACAGAGAACAGAGACTGGGCATCCGGTTGGCCCTTGTCATTCCTCTGAAGTTGCAGTCACCATGTTCTGGGCCACAGCATGGAAACATCTGTCAGTACAGCTGAACGGGTTAGTACAGACTACAGAGAAAATGTGTACTGGCCATTGTTTTTCATAAATCCTGTAAGACATTCTAATGCCTAAAAAAAGAGGGACTGTTGTGTATTATCAGACACGTTTCCCCAAGGCCCTTCTCAGATTGAGGACATTAATGGACTGTTGAAGTGGCACTGTAATTATGTGATGATGACTCAACTGAAGCAACAGGCCCTTCTTATCCTCAAAGTCTCTCCTTCTGGCAGGCCTTCTCCTCTCCCGGGCTGAGGGCTGTCTGGACCTCCGGTCAATCTGGGCTGCCCTGGCCCTTGGGACGGGGACCCTGCTTACGTCTGGGGACGTAACACTAACACATTTACATTACATCACCTAACAGGCAAGGTGGGATGTCTCTTTCTCCCAACCTTAACTAATAAAAATGCTACGCCGTACTAAAATACTAAGGCATAGCAATATTGGAGGTATATTATGTTTATTTTATCCAATCTTCTCATGTTATTCTTCAGTAATATCATTTTTAAAAAAAAAAGTGTTTTCTGCATTGTGCAGTAGACTCTCAGATACACATTCCCTGACTGCTCTCCTCCCTCCCCCTTCAGCCGGACCAAGGCCATGCTACTACCACCCTGCAGCTGGCACAGGCTTTCTGCTCTGTCAGGACTGCCACCAGCTGTGTGGGCGCCATGGCTTGGCCATGTGATGGGCACACGTGATGCACCTCCTGATGAGATGTGCTGTCTGTAACACACACAACTCAGTCCCTGCATCCAGGATTACCACATCCTCACCATGACACAGATGTCAGGCAGTGAGTGCTGCGGTAGTCATGTGTACTGATACAGCTCTAATGTTGCCATTAGAGGTACAGATGGGCCCAGATTAGCCTATCATAGTGGATTTCCTCCCACACCAGCCAATCAGAGGGACTCTCTGGCCAGTGCTCATTATGATGAGAGGCTAAGCCAGGGGGGAGTGCTGTGCACTTACAGGACTAGTTCAGCTGTGGCCAAGATGAAACTGATAATCGACACAGACCTTATATGGGGGTGAAGAGCATCTAGACCTAATCCTATTGTCAACCCCTCCCCTCCTCCATCAGTCAATACTGACTGAGCCAAGGCCATGGTGACTCAGCTACTCTGCAGTCTAAACACTGAGCTACAGATGGACTAGGAGGAACATAGACAAGCAGAGAGGACAAGACTTCTCATGCCTTGTCCCATTCTCTGCAAGGGAGAGGAAGAGGTAGGCCTCTGGTGAGCTATAGTAATGGAAGCAAGAGACGATCTGCTCACAGGCAAAAACAATGTGTGTCCGCTCACTGTAGTGTACTCAACGCACAGGCCTACAGTGGTGTCTTCACCCTGCAGTGTACACACACACCCAACTACTGTTGTACATATGGCTTCTATATCTCCCACTTTTCTGACCCCGTTTTTGTATGTTTGAAGTGTTCTCTGGACCCCGAACATAAACTCAGTACTGGGAATCCATTCAAAGTCAATTTCCTTAGTTTCAGCCCTGTGTTTACGTTGCCAAACTGTCCGTTACTGATGGATGGCTTTAATGATGAGTCGCCCCATGACCTCTTCAGAGTAATGCCATGGCAAAGAGGAGAGGAGACAGAGGGGCTTGATGAGGGCTGCACATCCGGCCAAGCTGAACAGGAATGGATCACAGTTATTCTTCTAGACAAATGTGAAAAGAGGGACTCCTAAATTGGGTATAGGCCTTTAAATTCATGGGATGGTGGTGTCAATTCATCTCTATATTTGATCTGGGCGAGGGCATTAATAAGAGAATGAGAAGAATGGAGGGACAAGATTCATGTCCAGTTATTAATGTCTGGGGTCTGGACCTCAAAGCTGTGTGCTGTAAAACCTTGGTCGAGCATCAGTGTAGTAGGCATGATGCTCATGTGAATTTCCTTCAGGCCGATGCCCACTTCTCACTTAAAACATAGTTTCTTGTTTTTAATAGCATAAAGACTGTCATTGTCATACCTCTGTATTTGAGCTGGTTGAACTCCCTGGTGTTCTGCATGTTGACGTGAACAGCCACAGCAGCTACTCCAGAGTTGGGTGGTGTGCCAACTCAAACATGTCCCCATTGGGGTGCCCTCTACACCTGGGCACAGCACAACAGTATGGAACATGATCCAACAGTCGCCACTATAAAATATGCATGTTAAGTTCACAACCGTACACCGACAGTGAGTGTATAGTTCCAGGGATGAAAGCGGAGTCAGAATAAAGCTATAGCGCCTGGGCCTGTGGATGTTCGACACAGTCAAGTGCCTGGGCCTGTGGATGTTCGACACAGTCAAGTGCCTGGGCCTAGAGGAGAGCTGGCTGACAGCAGAGAGAGGTCTGGGAGTAAGGAGCTGCTTGTCCAGTCTCTTCTGCAAGTCTGGGTTAGGAGGGGAAGGATCCTTCTGGCTCTGCATAAAGGAGAGAGTCCAACTTACATTCAGATGGCTCAATACAACACCAAGTCCTATTTTACAGTATCCAGTGTATAGTGAACATGTTACACCTCTGCCTGAATGTGTCCTGCTCCTGGAGCTGCTGTGGAGTGTCCTGATCACTGAACACGTTGCCTCGGGCAAACTGGGACAGCTGGGCCAAGGAAAAACCAGCAGGGACGGATGAGAGGGGTGACTCATCAATGCACATACACACAAAGTAAAGTGAAAACTCAGACCTTTACTGAGTGGTTGTGAGAGTTGGGCTACCTGTTCCTCGCTGGGTAGAGGGTACCCAGTCCTCCTGCCTGGGGTTAGGTCCTCCACTCCTGCCTACAGAGCCCTGTGGCTGTCACCTGTCCCTGGACTCTGGGTTCACGTACTCCTCCTCCTTGGTCCTGTGCATTCTGTTCAGATCACCTGGAGGCATCGTCATCAGCTACAGAGACACTTTCAACGTAGTGGTGACTCACAGATTCAGCTACAGTGCCTCTTCATACCAGGGCCAGAGATGTTGACAGAGAAATAACCCGGAGGTTTAGACTTAACAAAGTGACTGAAACCAAAGGTGTCATAGTCAAATTCAGAGAAGTTATCATTTTGGTTTTACAGTCCCTATAAAGTGACCAGAGAGAGTAACTAAAGAGGACTAATGACTATGGAGTAAATCAACAATGCTGTACTGATGAGGTTTCCCCTGTCATCTCTGAGAAGGGCCCCACCTCCCCCTTCCCCAAGGGTCATAGACCTTCATTTCTGCCTCGATCTTGGCATCGTAGCAATCCCTCTTCCTCCTCTCCTGTCTTTATCGCTCCTTTCTTTCCTGGATCTGTACCCAGGGATGGAAAGGTGCCATTAACTACTGATCATTATAGCTCATTTTATTTGAAAGATAAGAACATTCGCTTTTCCAAAGCTCCTGTAACTTAACTTTAGAAATATCCTCTGACCTGAAAGTTACGCCTACCTCTATTTCACATCTCGAACAACGGATGGTTGAAAACTTGAATCTATTGCAAAATATTCAAGCTGAGCTCTACAGTATGTATGACATGAAAGGCCTTTTTATGTTGCCCTTGTGGTATTCCTGCAGTTATTCATTTTACCTTGGAAAAGTGCTGACTTCGCTCTCGCCTGATCTCTTCCCGTCAAAATATTGCAGTCTGTCACTAATCTGAGTCATTGGTTTCCTGTTCCTCTGGAATCAGCAGAGAGAAACACAGCCAGATAGCAACGTTAGCCTCTCAATGTGCCTCCTTACACTTAACTTATCCTTCTTCAGAAAACAGCCTGGGAGCCAGGGGCGTGTTCAGTAGTGGACAACAAAGCAAAGTAGTTGGAAACAGGGGAAGAAAACTGATGCATTCTTTCCCAAATATGCAGTTATTGGTACATAACACTGTGATGACTAACAAACTGGAGATGGAATTCAATCAATATTTCACGGTTTATCCTTCACTCTCTTAAGAGAGAGGAGGGGGAGGGGGGAGAGATAGCGAGAAAGTCAGTGAGCTGAGGTAAGGACGAGAGAAGGGCAGACTTTTATCACGCTAATGAGAGTATGGCTATCACATCTCTCTATCACACTTACCCCACCTCCATTCCACAGCTGGGGACAAAATGAGTCCCTCTCCCTGCCAACAGGTGTGAGTGATTTATGGTGTATAAAAGGTGTGGTTGGCTGGAGACCAGCTGGGTATTTCACACATACACATCTCATTGTATTGTAATGTCCTGAAAGCATTTACTGTCCTGTGAGATTGTTTATGTCAATGGGGTTTTCCTAGTTTAAACAAAAATGTAAAAATGTAACATGTTTCAATGTCTAGCCTACCTGTTGTCTCAGGGCTTCCTGGTAGTTCAACACACAAATCAAATCAAATGTTATTTGTCACATACACATGGTTAGCAGATGTTAATGCGAGTGTAGCGAAATGCTTGTGCTTCTAGTTCCGACAATGCAGTAATAACCAACAAGTAATCTAGCTAACAATTCCAAAACTACTACCTTATAGACACAAGTGTAAGGGGATAAAGAATATGTACATAAAGATATATGAATGAGTGATGGTACAGAGCGGCATAGGCAACATACAGTAGATGGTATTGAGTGCAGTATATACATATGAGATGAGTATGTAAACAAAGTGCCATAGTTAAAGTGGCTAGTGACACTCTCCTTGGACTGCGTTGGCCTCTGTCCTATCGCTCCAACACCCAGCCCAGCCCAGTCCCAGGGAGAGCTACAACATGCTGATTGGCTCCTCTGAAGAAAGACATGAAACATTATGGGTAACCCTATCAACACAATATCAATAGTTGTGAGAGACAAACACAGAGTACAAAACATTAAGAACACCTGCTCTTTCCATGACATAGACTGACCAGGTGAATCCAGGTGACAGCTATGATCCCTTATTGATGTCACTTGTTAAATCCAAAGAAGGATTTTTAAGCCTTGAGACAATTGAGACCTGGATTGTGTGTGTGCCATTCAGAGGGTGAGTGGACAAGACAAAAGTGCCTTTGAGATGCAGGCTATTCTGAGGGCAAAGGGGGGTTGCAACTCAATATTAGGAAGGTGTTCTTAATGTTTGGTATACTCGGTGTATAGCCTACACACAGCTTTCAATGCTTGCTTAGGGTGCCCTCTTCTGGTTCTTTAAACAACTCAAAACAAAAAAATCTGTGCTACCAATACTCCTTGTAGCTACATACAAGTTAGCCTTCACCATCACCAGCACCTCACATCACACACTACCACAACAGATCCCAGTGTCTGACTGCAGTCTTCTCTCTACCCAGTGACCCATAAACTAAAGAGTAAAGATCCATCACATTGCCAGTCAGATAAATGCAGCTCCAATGATGGAATTGAAGTGAGTGTCAGTCTTTTAGATTCTTCAAAGTAGCCACCCTTTGCCTTGATGACAGCTTTGCACACTCTTGGAATTCTCTCAACCAGCTTCATGAGATAGTCACATGAAATGCATTTCAGTTAACAGGTGTGCCTTGTAAAAGTTAATTTGTGGAATTTCTTTCTTTCTTAATGCGTTTGAGCCAATCAGTTATGTTATTTAACCTGTATTTAACTAGGCAAGTCAGTTAAGAACAAATTCTTATTTACAATGACTGCCTAACCCGGCCAAACCTGGACAATGCCCGGGCCAATTGTGCACCTCCCTATGGGACTCCTAATCACAGCCGGATGTGATTAGAACGAGGGACTGTAGTGGCACCTCATGCATTGAGATGCAGTGCCTTAGACCACTGCGCCACTCGGTAGGGGTGGTATACAGACAAGTTATGGGGGTAAACAGAAATCCATATTATGGCAAGAACAACTTTGAACGTTTCTTCAAGTGCAGTCGCAAAACCCATCAAGCGCTATGATGAAACTGGCTCTCAGGAGGACCACCACAAGAAAGGAAGACCCAGCGTTACCTCTGCTGCAGATGGTAAATTCATTAGACTTAACAGCCTCAGAAATTGCAGCCAAAGTAACAGACACATCTCAACATCAACTGTTCAGAGGAGACTGCATGAATCAGGCCTTCATGGTTGAATTTCTGCAAAGAAACCACTACCAAAGGACACCAAATAAAATAAGAGACTTACTTAGGCCAAGAAATACAAGCAATGGACATTAAATTGGTGGAAATCTGTCCTTTGGTCTGATGAGTCCAAATTTGAGATTTGTGGTTCCAACCACTGTGTCTTTGTGAGACGCAGAGTAGGTTAATGGATGATCTCCGCATGTGTGGTTCTCACCGTGAAGCATGGAGGAGGTGTGATGGTGCTTTGCTGGTGACACTGTCAGTGATTTATTTAGAATTCAAGGCACACTTAACCAGCATGGCTAGCACAGCATTCTGCAGCAATACGCCATCCCATCTGGTTTGCGCTTATTGGGACTATCATTTGTTTTTCAACAGAACAATGACCCACCACACCTTGATCAAGGAGAGTGATGGAGTGCTGCATCAGATGACCTGGCCTCCACAATCACCAACCTCAACCCAATTGAGATGGTTTGGGATGAGTTGGACTGCAGAGTGAAGGAAAAACAGCCAACAAGTGCTCAGCATATGGGAACTCCTTCAAGACTGTTAGAAACGCATTTCAGGTGAAGCTGGTTGAGAGAATGCCAAGAGTGTGGAAAGCTGTCATCAAGGCAAAGGGTGGCTGCTTTGAAGAATCTAAAATAGATTTTAATTTGTTTAACACTTTTTTGGTTACTACATTATTCCATATGTGTTATTTCATAGTTTTGATTGCCTTCACTATAATTCTACAATGTAGAATAGTAAAAAAAAATTAAAAACCCTTGAATGAGTTGGTGTGTCCAAACTTTTGACTGGTACTGTACATGGTATCAAAATAAAATGCAACAATGTAATGCAATAAATAAACAAGCCGGCGAAACAGGGACTGAACACAAATATTGTGCATTACAGTTTTCCATTGTAGTCTCCCTCCACAATCAATACAGAGAGGTTTTATACATGTGGTGGCCAACTGTGCTAATGTGGCCATTTAATTGCAGTGGCTCAGTTTTGGGTTTTGGTGTTGCCGACTTGGACTTTCTGATCTGATGTGCTCTTCATGGACAACATGGGGTTCCACCTCCCTCCTCTCCTGCACAGCTCTGCCATAGAAATGAATTACAATGTTAAACAGGAAGATTACAATGAGCATAATCCATCCCTTTTTTTGAAATGCAGTTTTCACAGCAGCAGGTCATTTGCTGATAGAAAATCTCTCATGAGAAGTACCTGTCAGGGCTATGATAGATTATCATCCTCTGTGTTCTCCCAGTGAACTCTGGCTCTCTGCTTCTTCTGGGTCTCCTCCACTCCAAGAACTCAAATTCCTCTTCCTCATCCTCCTCCTCTGTGGAAAGGTCCTCCTCAGAGTTGTACTGCTCTCTACACCTGCTTCTCCTTCTGGGCCTCCTCTTCCAGCCCTCCAAAGACTCCTCTGGTCTGTGGAGCTCCCAGCGCCTCCACCCTCGTGGGGCCTGACCCTCTGTCCCTGTCCCCCTGTTGGTTAAGGGTGGCAGCATCCCTCCAGGATGGGAGTCGCTGGAGGCTGGCCTCCATGGTTAAACTGGATGTTATGCTGGGCCTTTGGGATGTCTGGGGGGAATAAAGTGCAGCAGGACTCACAGTCTCTGGGGCCTGCACCTGTAGTTTAGGAAAGAGAAGTGTTAAATTATCAAAATGTGGCAACATGCTGTAGGATCTTAGTCAAATATAGCCAATGAACAGGGCAATCATCTTCAACTCATTAAACACACATTGAATAGGTCAAGAGATATTTTCACAAAAATATCTACATAATTTCCAAGGTATGCATAATCTATTGTTACATGAGAAGCATTTGAAGATGGTCTCCTTAGTTGTCCTGACTGTTCTTTAAGAAAGAGGTTGTATTCTTTGTTTCCCTCATCTCTTAATTTGTCCTGGAGGAAGACAACAGAAACGTGTCTGCTTTAAATCACAAGCCATTTAGCAGTTTTCAAAAAATTGAATAGTATTTTATTTACCATTATTTTACCAGGTAACAGAGCGCTAAATTAGCTGACTTCGTTTCAAAATAATAGATAAGTGAAAAGCATTCACATATTCCCCCAGAAGATGTCAGTATTACCATTTCTATCACATCGTCTGTGTTATTTGGACTAAACCATCACGTTAATTGGTGTTTCGTGGCTGTTGATGAATACAAGTATAAGTTTATTTGTTTGGGAAATGCATTTCTGAATTCGATGATTGTATGCGTATACTCATTAACTGAACAAAAACCCCACGGTCACTTTTTTAAAAGATTTTTTTTAAACGTGTATGTTCCCCTTCCTCATAGCATGGTACAGTCCAGTGTCATGGCTCCCTGAACGAATGGATGAGCAAGGGCTACTGCTTTGAGATTATGTTATTATTACAGGTTTTTGAAATATTCCACGTTTGATAGCGCACTAGTTTTCTTTCTAGTATTACTTTATATTTTAGAGAGGTAGTGAGACTAGGTTGTCAACATGGCAGGGAGTAGCATGGCACAGAAAACATGGGAGCTACAAAACAGTATGCAGGAAGTTCAGAGCATAGATGAAATATATAAATATGACAAAAAACAACAACAGGAAATCCTTGCTGCGAAGCCATGGACAAAGGAGTAAGTATATATTTGATAAATTATAGATTGTCATTTGTTTTATTTGCAACTGCTTGCTAGTTCCTTGTTTGGCTGTGTTGGCTTGACCAGCTAGCTAACGTTACTAGCTGAAGTTAGCATGTCAACAATGGGAATTCTCCCTGCATTGCAAGCTAGTTAGTGAATGCCATATTAATTCCCTGAACATAATTCACACCAATATTATTTTTGTCCTATAGTCATCATTACTTCAAATACTGCCAGATATCTGCTCTGGCGCTGCTGAAGATGGTGATGCACGCCAGGTCCGGGGGCAACCTCGAGGTGATGGGTCTGATGCTTGGGAAAGTGGACGGGGAGACCATGAACATCATGGACAGCTTTGCCTTACCCGTGGAGGGCACAGAGACGCGGGTCAACGCCCAGGCTGCGGCTTATGAATACATGGCTGCCTACATTGAGAATGCCAAACAGGTAATATGACTGACTCTTGGAATGAGATTTTGGTCCTTAATGTTGCATAAAAGGATGGATCAAAACACATGACATTTTAGTGAGAACTGTGCTTGTCATGGTTTAGCACAATGGTTACATATTGTATTGATACTGATTCCTTGCCGTTTGTGAACTGTCAGGTTGGTCGGCTGGAGAACGCTATTGGCTGGTACCACAGTCACCCAGGTTACGGCTGCTGGTTGTCAGGTATAGATGTCAGCACTCAGATGCTCAACCAGCAGTTTCAGGAGCCCTTTGTGGCGGTGGTGGTGAGTACAGTGAAAGATCTGCCCCAACTTCAGCTCATAACGTAATACCCCCAAAATACACATGTTAAAATGTCCATTTGTCTTTTATTAGACTGCTTCCTAAATACAGTACTTTGGTTTTCCTTTTGAATTTGTGGGTGCAAGGCTATACATGTGTAACTGAGAGGGGTGCAATCAGGTTTAGGCATCCCTTTAGTGGTTGATGATGTATGGTAGTAGTCCACCATGAGTACGGCACATATTTGGCTTTTGTAACTGTAGATGCTATTTACACTTGATTGGTTTTACAGGGCTGAAGTGCCAAGGGCATAGGATAATTAAGTGTGTTCTTTGACTGCACTGGCAGCAGTAGTTGAGAAGAAAACATCACTCCTGGTGGCCGGCTTGGAGTGGTCTCTAGAGACTGTCTGACCTCTGAAAACATTTTCCTGTTCTACTGTATATCTCTCCCTCCCAGATCGACCCCACTCGCACCATATCTGCAGGGAAAGTCAATCTTGGCACCTTCAGAACATACCCCAAGGTAAGGAGTAAAATGTGTTTCTTGAATTATTCCAGTGTTTAGCCGTGTTACATGTGGTATTAGACAAGTTAGGAACACAATTACTGCAAATTCAGCATTTTGGTCTCATTTATCGCTCATAAATATATTTGCTATATTTAGCATGCCAATTGGAATATTTATTTTAAAGATTTTGTTGTATCTATAAGTAATACTATTATGATTCATTGTCAACATTTAGTTAATTATTCCTTTTGTAAAATGTGTTTATTGGTGGTTAATTAGTAGTTGGCTGTCTCTCACTATCGAACTGTGCAAATATTTTAAGACTACGTTTCCTCTCATTAAATATACATTTTCAGACATCATGAGTCTAATAATTGTGTGTTTGTGTTGTTTTTCAGGGTTACAAACCTCCTGATGAGGGACCCTCTGAATATCAGACCATTCCCCTGAACAAGATCGAAGACTTCGGCGTGCACTGCAAACAGTGAGTTTTCATCTTGGACGTTTATACTTGAGGCAAACATATAATATTTAGTATCATCTTGCAAATTGTCTAAGTAAACTTGACAAGATACTTCATATATATATATTTTATTTATTTATTTTAGGGTTGATGTAGCCTATAACACAAATTCAAGTTATGATGTAATAATCCCTTAATAATTCTGTGGTAAATAATGTTATTTATTCTTATTTTTTATTTATCCGACCAAGTAAGTTGACTGAGAACACATTCTCATTTGCAGCAACGACCTGGGGAATAGTTACAGGGGAGAGGAGGGGGATGAATGACGCAATTGTAAACTGGGGATTATTATCATTATTAAATAAAAAGGTAGTATTTTCTTCATTTAATTGACATAGTTTATTTATTCACTAAGTGCCGTGGGCTTGTTTGTTTGTTTAGGTATTATGCCTTGGAGGTGACTTATTTCAAGTCTTCCCTGGATCGGAAATTACTGGAGCTCCTCTGGAATAAATACTGGGTCAACACTCTGAGCTCTTCAAGTCTTCTGACGGTGAGTGTTTTGAATTTAACTCTAAATCAAGCAATGGTACATTTGTGAAACCCTTTTGTTTACAAATAGATATGTAACTATACTATGCCGAGTCAAGTAGCAGCCAAAATTTATGATGCGTGATTCTTACATATTAATGACAATCCCTTTCTTTATTTATACCATTATTATAATAATTTTATATAGCCTGGGGGGGGGTCTTCTATTTTCCAAAAGGTCACTTGTACAGATTTACAAGCATAGGTTAATTAATATGACTGAGGCCACCATGTTAATCTTTAAACAAAAGATCTATGCGTTGGAGATGTGGTGATATAGATGCCGCTGTGGTTCACCGTGGATCATCTCCCTTGTTGCCAATACTTTCTAGAGATTGAAAGCCCCCAGTGAATTCCCATTGTGGATGCTAAACAGTCTCTAAAGGCAGCAGACTATCCAAACAGTGGACTCTGGTCATTCTGGATGAAGATGGATTGACTAGTTGTCAGGAGTTGACTGGTCCATTGGGGAAGGGCTTTGTCAGTCACTATGCTGTCACCACAGTCTGGCTCCCTATCATTGTCTCCTAATTACCTGCTCCATGGAACACAAAGCCTCACCTTAGGCAAACCTTTTCACCGAACCCCTTTCACCGCGACTTGACAAGCCATTTAATCCATTAACAAGTTCAACATATTGTAACTGTTTAATAGAATGTCTCAGTAGTGGTGAAGAAAATAGGGTGGTGGTGAAATTGTGCATGAACAGTGTGTGCGTGTGTGTGTGTGTGTGTGTGTGTGTGTGTGTGTAAAGAAAGAATGAAAGAAAGCCCACACATGGGTATATAGGCTACTGCTTCCACATACTTTGATTAACTTAATCACAATATGCGGATATGCTTTCGTCTGATCATGGTACATGACAATATAACATATTGGTACATAATCCATGCGTGTGTCCTCCCCAGAATTCAGAGTACACCACGGGCCAGGTGTTTGACCTGTCTGAGAAACTGGAGCAGTCGGAGGCTCAGCTTGGAAGAGGAAGCTTCATGCTGGGCCTGGACACACACGACAGGAAGTCCGAGGACAAACTGGCCAAAGCAACACGAGACAGGTACAGCAACGCTCCTCCACTCCTGTTATCTATCTAATGTAGATCTTGTTTATTCTGCATTTACTTGTAATTATTTATTTGGCTTCCAGGCCTAGAGCTTATTTAGTGAATGATTTAATGCATTGATCTCTAAAATTGGTATGGCACCATATATCACACTGTATGTTTGTTCATGTTTTGCAGTATTGACAGACTGGATTGGATTGTTGATAATGCCCTATGTACTGTTACAATAAAGATTTTTACTGATATTATTGACAACTGTAAACCAATTTGAGTCGCTGTTAAACACACCATTTAAATATTCAACTGACACAGAGAAACAAATTATTCCTACCCCATAATAGAATCATTGGTCCGTATTCACAAAGCTTCTCAGAGTAGGAATAGTGATCTGGGAACATTTTTGCCTTTCTGATGAACACGATCAATGGAAAATGGAAATCTCTGGTCTGCTTAGGCCTACGCTATGTACTACTCTAAGTTATAGAATCTCTGTATTATTACTATGTTTTGTAACCATTTTGATCCAATACTTAGTTACTTGTTTTAGCAGGTAGAGTTGTCCTACCTACCTATTCAAGGTCTGCTTATTATTTATACAATGGTTGTGGTTTATTGAGTTTTTCTCCCGTGAATGCAACACCTATCTGTTTGTTTATCTGACCTGTCTGTTGATGGATAGGACGTCCGTGTCACCTCTTCATGTCCAGAGCGAAACTGAACTTTCCTCTCTTTTTTCTGGCTATTATAGCTGCAAGACGACAATTGAGGCGATCCATGGTCTGATGTCTCAAGTCATCAAGCATAAGCTCTTCAATCAAATCAACACGTCTGCCATCTAAGCCCAAAACAGTCCAAGTGGAGTCATCCCTCGTGTGTGTATTACTATTTAGATTCTGGTTAGCAGGATGATCTTTCAATTATTATCTGAGGAAAGTTTATTGGTTTTATCTTCAGCTATTCTTTAGTGTGAGTGATTGATCTAAACTTATGTCCATGTAAGTGTATGAATAAATAGTGTTGTTAAAATTCCTGAGGTTGGTGAACCATATTGTTTTGACTGAATTGCTTCCAACTTTAGTTCATGTATTTTCTTATTTTTGAATGCTTGCAGACTTTTGAAAGGTATTCTCCTTTGGGTTCAACATGACATAGCACTGTGACATTTCCATGTCCCATGGCTGTTAGGTATTGGCTAGAGTAGACTACACACACACACCCTCGCAGCATGACTTAACACTTTAACAAAGACCATGGTATATTACTCCATAACAAAACCTACAACCAGTCAGCCAGTCATTTCAACTCTGGCCAGTCATATCATTACATTATGGAACAACAAACTCAAGCCGCTGCATCGGCTCAAACGTAAACACTGGCTGGCATGGTCGAGAAGTCTCTGCGGAGTGGCTTTCGGTGCAGGTTGTCTCTCTGTAGTACACAATCCTTCAGGATTGTCAAGTCGTCAAGTCGAGCCGCGGCAATGATGCAGCACAGAAACAGGAGCTGTGCACACTGGAGTCTATTCACCCAACCCGTCTACATCGAAGCAGACACAGAGTCTGCTTTTCCTTACACACTGCAGCCCTGGCACCGTTTAATGTCATCATTCTTTTTCTTGTAGTATTATAATGGTGGAATGTATATTTTTGATGCAACATTGCAGAGGCGTGGAACCATATTTGATGCACTTTGAATGGGTCTGCATTTCCTCATGTACATGAGCTTTGGCATAATTTCTTGTAATGATTTTCTTTTTACATTCTTTTTATGTTATTATAATGGGTGAAGTGTGTATCCTAAAGTGTTTTAGAAAGAGGAAACTTATTGAATTATGTTAAATGTAATTTGAGTTTTTGGAATTAACAACAGGAAACAATTGGCTTTACCCTCACATTGAATGCTCTGTAGGTAGTGGTTTTAAGTGCATTACAGTACTGTTACTGTTATAGCTAAATACTGTTATGGCTAGATGCTCAACAAGTATATGGAACGTGCTGTCTTAGTAGTAATTTTACCTAATGCAAGATTTGTAAATGATCCTTTCAATATAAGACCAGTGTTCCGTACATGTCATTCTTATGGTCGTCACCAGATGAACATTCAGATGCTTTGTTTACAGTGGAAACAAGTAAATGTGAATTCCAATGAAGGCCGACCGACAACCAAGCATTCAATGCATTTGCTAATATGTTATTGAATTAACATTTATTTTAATTAGCCTACACTTAATATGTTTTGTATTATCTATGAAACAGTGGAATTGCACCTCATTTGGTGAGTTCATTGAAAATACATTACAATAATAAACAGGGGTGATTTAAAAAAAAAACTAGGCCTAACTGAAGTTCTGAGAACAGAGGATTGATAAGGCGTATGATGAATAGCTATTTACTACTGGGCACCTATAGGCCCTGCGGAACAAATTACCCTGCAGAAGTCCAAGGATATTGTTTACTTTGGATCTCAGAATATGCTCAACAAGCATGGTGTAGGCTATAATGAAGGGGGTTGGAACTCACTCATTGCCCTAGAGTGGAGCTATGTGGGGGAAAGAAGGGCCTATAGCGCTACATTTCCTCCCTGCCAAGTGCTCTGCATGCATAAGTGGAGGCAAGTCACTCAGTTGCAGGAAGCTCGGGCCTAGACATTATATAACAATGCATGGGTCACTGCTGAGACTCGCTGAGCCAATCGCACCGCGACCCCAGCCTGCCTGGTGCGTTATACGCATTATTACTGGAAGCAATGTGATCTTGGCTGGAGAGAAGAGGAGAAACTAATAAACATGGTGTCGGGCTACGTCATGTACATGTCTGCAGGCACTATAGTCTACAGGCCTCGGGGATAGCTGCAGGATCTGTTTACTGTTTGCGTGTGTGTGTTCCTGTCTTGAGATGTTCCACACTATTTGATCTTTATTTAACCTTTGACCTCATTGAAAATAATCATGGACATAAAATATTTTACATTCCACCAATGGAAAGGCAAAACGGTTTTTATTTCAGAGGTCTACAATACCACACAAGTAGCTGATCATTAGAAAGGTACATAAAAGACCACATGATTCATGGTGTTGGAATGGAATATTTTTAGACTATTTCTGAAGAAAGGAAAAGTGCTGAAAGTAATTTAGCTTGTTTCATTCTGGCTTTCTTTATATTTATCCAATATTTTTCAATTTACTCAGCCAGGAAAGTCTGGCCCAAAATATGTTTTTCATGAGGATGTGACAAGGCAATAAAGTGTGAAAAGCGATCCAATTCACAAATATTTTGGATGCAAATATACACATTTATTCAAATCTAGATACCAATGGCAAAAACAGCGATATACTCAAACTGTGATTAATTCTGAGGGGATTTTACCTAAATTAACAAAAAAAACATTTGATTGTGATCATTTAAATAATTGATTCAACCTATTGATGCAGCCATTACATTGAATTATGTTTCACAGAAAATTGAACAATGTAAAGGAAATGTTTTCTTTTACCTGCATGCTGCACAGCCAATTATTTTCTACCACTTCCTTTGTGAATTCCTACGTTTGTTCTAGATCATTTCACTTTTGGGTCCACATTGAACTGAAATGTACTATATTTTTTACATTGCCTGTACCACAGCCTGTATTTAGTCATTTTTCACAACTGTCATAGTCGAAAATATATATTTGTTCACCTTTATTTAACTAGGCAAGTGAGTTAAGAACAAATTCTTATTTTCAATGACGGCCTATGAACAGTGGGTTAACTGCCTGTTCAGGGGCAGAACGACATATGTGTACCTTGTCAGCTCGGGGATTTGAACTTGCAACCTTCCGGTTACTATTCCAACACTCTACCCTGCCGCCCGTAGTTAAATAAAACAGAGCGTTGGCAAGAATGAAATGCATGAATACAGGCAACCATTGTAATTAGTAATGAGCAGAATATCAATTTATCTTTCCGAGACTTCAACTGCACGCCGTACACAATTTGATTGACACTTGTGTAAACCATAGACATAAGGTGTAAACAGCTCGTGCCCGAAAAACACAACTAAATCTATGGTTGTTAATTAGCCTACTCAAGATAATAGAAGGAAAGTAACATTTCCGTTTTATATTTTTCTTGCATAGGAAAGGATATATTTGATCACTGGTCGGCAAATTAGTTGTGGTATGCCATAAAAACATAAAGAATAAGTACTTTACGCAGCTTTGGCGCGTTGTCCCCATGGCAATCATTCCAACAAGGATATCCACAGACCACACGAGTGTAAATTTATTCATCTCACCCCGCGTCTTTAGTCTCTTTATCATCATTTTACAAGGGGGACACGTACATATACTACAGAGGTAGCTAGATTTGTATTTAAAATTTATTTTTTGATGGCTAGCGCTGACAGCTTTGTTGACATCTTAACCTTTAGCTAGCCTGCATTGCTAGCTAACGTTAGTAGTTGCTACAGAAAATATGTGAATGAATGTGGCCTTGAATTTATCCTGTAAAGTTAACTGCTGCTAGTGTCAGTTTTGCACATGATTAACTGCTGTCTGTCCCTGAGTCCCGAGGGCTACACTGATCTTGTTGCTGCCCACGGGAGATCTCAATCGATCGAAGGCCCTCCATTCATGTCAACTCTGCCTCGGCTCGTGCCCTGAGATCAAGTTTAGAAAATACTTGTTGTGACACTCTGATCTGTGTGTGTGTGTGTGCGTGCGTGCGTGTGTTTTTCTCTCAACAGAAGTGTGTGCATACTGAAACTGACGCAGAAGTGCAAAAGGAATAAAGCCTTGCTCATGAGGGATAGTGACTGGTGAGCAGAGAAGGACATCTATACTTCTCGATGTCTTCATTGAGAGAGAGAAAATCACATGCACATTTAGATCTGGTGTCAGGGTCTAGCTAATAAACAAACCCCTGGGGTGTCAGCAGGCCTGCTTGGGGAATAGATGGCCTGCTCTTGGAATGGATGGCCTGATTTGGGCACAGATGGCCTGCTCGAGGCATAGATGACCTGCTCAGGGAATAGATGGCCTGCTTGGGGAATAGATGGCCTGCTTTGGGAATAGATGGCCTGCTTTGGGAATAGATGGCCTGCTTTGGGAATAGATGGCTTACTTGGGGAATAGACACCATGCTTGAGGGATATATGGCCTGCTTGGGGAATAGACGCCATGCTTGAGGGATATATGGCCTGCTTGGGGAATAGACGCCATGCTTGAGGGATATATGGCCTGCTTGGGGAATAGACGCCATGCTTGAGGGATATATGGCCTGCTTGGGGAATAGACGCCATGCTTGGGGGATATATGGCCTTTTTGGGGAATATATGGCTTGATTGGAAATACATGGCCTGCCTGTGGAGTAGGCGGCCTGCTTTAATAACAGATGACCTGCTTGGGAAACAGATGGCCTGCTTGGGGAATAGATGGCATGCTTGGGGAATAGATGGCATGCTTGGGAAACAGATGGCCTGCTTGGGGAATAGATGGCCTGCTTGGGAAACAGATGGTATGCTTGGGGAATAGATGGCATGCTTGGGGAATAGATGGCCTGCTTGGGAAACAGATGGCATGCTTGGGAAACAGATGGCATGCTTGGGGAATAGATGGCATGCTTGGGAAACAGATGGCATGCTTGGGGAATAGATGGCATGCTTGGGGAATAGATGGCATGCTTGGGGAATAGATGGCCTGCTTGGGGAATAGATGGCCTGCTTGGGGAATAGATGGCCTGCTTGGGGAATAGATGGCCTGCTTGGGAAACAGATGGCATGCTTGGGAAACAGATGGCATGCTTGGGGAATAGATGGCCTGCTTGGGAAACAGATGGCCTGCTTGGGGAATAGATGGCCTGCTTGGGGAATAGATGGCCTGCTTGGGGAATAGATGGCCTGCTTGGGGAATAGATGGCATGCTTGGGGAATAGATGGCATGCTTGGGGAATAGATGGCATGCTTGGGAAACAGATGGCCTGAGAGGAAACAGCATCACGGTGGTGGGGGGGTTAGGGGAGCTGAAGGAGCTCTACCTGGAGGGAAACAGCATCACGGTGGTGGGGGGGTTAGGGGAGCTGAAGGAGCTCTACCTGGAGGGAAACAGCATCACGGTGGTAGGGGTTAGAGGAGCTGAAGGGATCTACCTGGAGGAAACAGGTGGTGGGGGTTAGAGGAGCTGAAGGAGCATCACGTGGTGGGGGGTTCTACCTGGAGGGAAACAGCATCACGGTGGTGGGGGGTTAGAGGAGCTGAAGGAGCTCTACCTGGAGGAAACAGCATCACGGTGGTAGGGGGGTTAGAGGAGCTGAAGGAGCTCTACCTGGAGGGAAACAGCATCACGTGGTGGTGGGGGAGTTAGACGTGGTGGGGGGGAGCTGAAGGAGCTCTACCTGGAGGGAAACAGCATCACGTGGTGGGGGGGGGTTAGGGGAGCTGAAGGAGCTCTACCTGGAGGGAAACAGCATCACGGTGGTGGGGGGGTTAGGGGAGCTGAAGGAGCTCTACCTGGAGGGAAACAGCATCACGGTGGCGGGGGGGTTAGGGGAGCTGAAGGAGCTCTACCTGGAGGGAAACAGCATCACGGTGGTGGGGGGGTTAGGGGAGCTGAAGGAGCTCTACCTAGAGGGCCAGAGACTGCCCAGTGGGGAGAAGCTACTCTTTGACCCCAGGACTTTCTTCTCCCTCGCTGTAAGACCCAATAACAAACCAACTGGGATTGTAAATAAGATTGTTTTAGCTCATTTCACACCACAATTGACAATTTAAATGCAGGTTGTGCCTGTGCACCAGGATTCCACCATTGATCTAATGTTGCTCTTTATCGGTAATGTCATCATTTCCATCTCTGCGCAATCAGTCCTTGTCTGGAAATGGTCTCTCAGATTTCCATAAGGAAACTGGTCCCTGTAAAGGCGGTATTGTGCTGAGTTTGATGATGTTAAAGAGAGCTCTGTGGCACTTTCTGGTCTCACAGATCAACCAGGGCTGTTTACTCCTTAGACTCTGGTTAAACAAACTGCAAATCTCACATTCTTGTTCATTCTGATAATTAAAGAAATTGCAGCGCAAATGTAAGAGCTCCAGCTTTTTATCAATGCTTCCAGGAACTGAAACTAAGATGAATACCAAATTTGGACAGGCGTATTTAATACAACAGCATTTAATAGAACCAAAGCAATCTATTGAACCATTTTACAGTGTTAATCAAGGATCAATAATATATACTGGTTATAAATATTATTTAAGTAGTTGTTCAAATGTTTTGCCATTGTATTTACAAAGTAGATTATCTTTGCGGGAATCTTTAGGTGTCATGAATATCAACAGGAACAACATAGATGATGTCAGAGATCTTGCCGTTCTAAAGAAACACACTTTGCTGCAGACAACCAGCTACAGGACACGCAGGTATGTTTCCTCATGAAAGCACTACTACTGATGGAACTAATACCAGTTGCCACTTACTCTACTCTTTACCAACGTGACAAAAGTGTCAACTGTGAGAATGTTGTGCGATCAAAATAATGACCCACATCACAGCAACTTGTGTATCAAAATCAACATGCTGGCTTTAAGCGGAACAGGGTAACATGAACATAGCAGCACTGCCCTCTGTAAGTGATGTGTGAAATGATATGGAGAGCAGAGTGCTAAAGAACCAAATCCTGCAAATCCCGCCAGAGGTTCCCAGTCTCTGCGACTCGCACAGGGTCAGAATTATTCAACAAATCAGCGACCTGGTCCCCCAGGACTTCCCTCGCTGACAGCTTTAAAACAAGCGCAAGTTTCTCTCCTTTCTTAGGAGGCTGATTTTTCCTATTTCTCTGTGAGTCCAGCATTTGATACCTCCCCAGCAGTACCACTGAACTTGATGGGAGATTCATTAAAAGCAAAGATATGGTTTCTGCTGGCTGTGTTGACCTTGAAAAACGACCTGCTGTGCGTTTCTGAGGCTCCACTGAGGTATTTAAAAAATAAATAAAAAATCTCTCTCTTTATGGATCTGAAAGGCTTGATGGCTGAATTCTTTTAAAAAGCCATTTTTTGATCCACACTATAATGTCACTTTGGGACATGGCATTGAAAGCACACTGTTAGCGTGGGTAACATTGGCACTCAACATAAATGATATTCCACTGAGAAGAGCAGCCCTCTGCAGGTAATTGCTGTACATGTGTCAGAGGGAGCTTTCATGTTCTCATATTTAGTGGATATCTCCTTTAATTTATACAACCCCTCTGCCACTATTGATCCTGCAAAGACAGCACCACGAAGGATCAATCCCTCCTTCAGCCCAATGTGGTCAGAATCCCCAGGAAGCATTATGGATTTTTAAAATAGATTATGACAGGCAGTCAGCCAGGGTGACAAATGGGCTGGTATCTACCGAGGCTGTTAGCACTGCACGAGGACCAGAGAGGACCGGGGAAGCGAAGTGCTGGTCAAATACAGGTTCATAACTGGCCAATCATTAAGTCCAGTGAGGAACCAGGGCCCAGCAGCCCAGCACAGTGCTCATCCAGCCTGGGCTGTTCTAGTCTTCGCGCCCCCGCGTGGGGGGCAATTTGGCGCTGGGCCGCTCCTCGCCAGGGCCCTTGTGAGTGACGGCCATGACACGATCATTTATCAAAGCCTGGGAGCGCGCTGCGCCGAGGGGTCCCCTCTGAACTGATTGCAGCGCGGGCTAGAAAAGTGGAAGCGCTTTGGCCGAGACAGGAAGGCAATGAACAATCAGAGCGTGTCCAGAGAGTATTCATATTTCCAGGCTTGGATTAATGTGCCTTTAGATAAACATACACTGCGGGGCAGGCAACACGCTTATTAGTCACATGACACCAGCGACTGTTTATTAAAACAAGCTGATGTGTTGTTTGCACCTTTTCTCTTGGACTTTGCTCTTGGCAGGACAACCTTTGAATCGTGTTGTTGTTTTTGCTGATAGTATGACTTTCCCCACTGGAGAGTGGTTTGTGTGGTTTGTTGATTACATTCATTGTTTGACTTCTTATACATTGTTGAATTTACAGTCTGTAGATGCATTATAAATGGATACTTTCGAGTCCTCCATATTCACTTCCTCAAAGGTTAAAGTGCCACTTTGTTTCCACAAATCACCTATCCCTTTACTGATAAGATAATGTACTGTTATATCTTTATGACCGGCCAGATCACCTATCCCTTTACTGATAAGATAATGTACTGTTATATCCAGATCACCTATCCCTTTACTGGTAAGATAATGTACTGTTATATCCAGATCACCTATCCCTTTACTGATAAGATAATGTACTGTTATATCTTTATGACCGGCCAGATCACTTATCCCTTTACTGATAAGATAATGTACTGTTATATCCAGATCACCTATCCCTTTACTGATAAGATAATGTACTGTTATATCCAGATCACCTATCCCTTTACTGATAAGATAATGTACTGTTATATCTTTATGACCGGCCAGATCACCTATCCCTTTACTGATAAGATAATGTACTGTTATATCTTTATGACCGGCCAGATCACCTATCCCTTTACTGATAAGATAATGTACTGTTATATCCAGATCACCTATCCCTTTACTGATAAGAGAATGTACTGTTATATCCAGATCACCTATCCCTTTACTGATAAGAGAATGTACTGTTATATCCAGATCACCTATCCCTTTACTGATAAGATAATGTACTGTTATATCCAGATCACCTATCCCTGTACTGATAAGATAATGTACTGTTATATCCAGATCACCTATCCCTTTACTGATAAGATAATGTACTGTTATATCTTTATGACCGGCCAGATCACCTATCCCTTTACTGATAAGATCATGTACTGTTATATCCAGATCACCTATCCCTTTACTGATAAGAGAATGTACTGTTATATCCAGATCACCTATCCCTTTACTGATAAGAGAATGTACTGTTATATCCAGATCACCTATCCCTTTACTGATAAGATAATGTACTGTTATATCCAGATCACCTATCCCTTTACTGATAAGAGAATGTACTGTTATATCCAGATCACCTATCCCTGTACTGATAAGATAATGTACTGTTATATCCAGATCACCTATCCCTGTACTGATAAGATAATGTACTGTTATATCCAGATCACCTATCCCTTTACTGATAAGATAATGTACTGTTATATATTTTTGCCTCCTTCTGATAATAGAGACATACAGAACAAATATTTCAACTTCCATATTATTGACAGCCGTAATGAAGAACCTCTTATTACAAATATTTAAGAGACACTCACTTTGTCAGAACTTTAAAAAGTTAATATCCCATGTTACCGCCATACACTTTTCTCTAAGGTCCACCGCACCGCAGTCCCTACTTTGGTCCTGTTGTGTGTGTGTCCGAAGTATTGTCAGAACTGTGACATGGTGTGTGTGTGTGTGACTTTGTTTGTGTTGCATCAGACTTCCACATGGGCCCCCATCCTTCATACAACTATAACTACGGCAACACCGGTGGCAAGAAGAATCCTCTGGAGGGGGCGACCCAGCAGGAAGTTCCACTTGGAACACTCACAACTGGACAGTGGAGCAATGAGGTACCGTAACAATCTACAGTGAGGCAAAAAAAGTATTTAGTTAGCCACCAATTGTGCAAGTTCTCCCACTTAAAAATATGAGAGAGGCCTGTAATTTTCATCATAGGTACACTTCAACTATGACAGACAAAACGAGGGGGAAAAAAACAGAAATTCACATTGTAGGATTTTTAATGAATTTATTTGCAAATTATGGTGGAAAATAAGTATTTGGTCACCTACAAACAAGCAAGATTTCTGGCTCTCACAGACCTGTAACTTCTTTAAGAGGCTCCTCTGTCCTCCACTCGTTACCTGTATTAATGGCACCTGTTTGAACTTGTTATCAGTATAAAAGACACCTGTCCACAACCTCAAACATTCACACTCCAAACTCCACTACGGCCAAGACCAAAGAGCTGTCAAAGGACACCAGAAACAAAATTGTAGACCTGCACCAGGCTGGGAAGACTGAATCTGCAATAGGTAAGCAGCTTGGTTTGAAGAAATCAACTGTGGGAGGAATTATTAGGAAATGGAAGACATACAAGACCACTGACAGACTCCCTCGATCTGGGGCTCCACGCAAGATCTCACCCCGTGGGGTCAAAATGATCACAAGAACGGTGAGCAAAAATCCCAGGACCACACGGGGGGACCTAGTGAATGACCTGCAGAGAGCTGGGACCAAAGTAACAAAGCCTACCATCAGTAACACACTACGCCGCCAGGGACTCAAATCCTGCAGTGCCAGACGTGTCCCCCTGCTTAAGCCAGTACATGTCCAGGCCCGTCTGAAGTTTGCTAGAGAGCATTTGGATGATCCAGAAGAAGATTGGTAGAATGTCATATGGTCAGATGAAACCAAAATATAACTTTTTGGTAAAAACTCAACTCGTCGTGTTTGGAGGACAAAGAATGCTGAGTTGCATCCAAAGAACACCATACCTACTGTGAAGCATAGGGGTGGAAACATCATGCTTTGGGGCTGTTTTTCTCCAAAGGGACCAGGACGACTGATCCGTGTAAAGGAAAGAATGAATGGGGCCATGTATCGTGAGATTTTGAGTGAAAACCTCCTTCCATCAGCAAGGGCATTGAAGATGAAACGTGGCTGGGTCTTTCAGCATGACAATGATCCCAAACACACCGCCCGGGCAACGAAGGAGTGGCTTCGTAAGAAGCATTTCAAGGTCCTGGAGTGTCCTAGCCAGTCTCCAGATCTCAACCCCATAGAAAATCGTTGGAGGGAGTTGAAAGTCTGTGTTGCCCAGCAACAGTATGTGAAAACCTTGTGAAGACTTACAGAAAACGTTTGACCTCTGTCATTGCCAACAAAGGGTATATAACAAAGTATTGAGATAAACTTTTGTTATTGACCAAATACTTATTTTCCACCATAATTTGCAAATAAATTCATTAAAAATCCTACAATGTGATTTTCTGGATTTTTTTCTCTCATTTGCCTGTCATAGTTGAAGTGTACCTATGATGAAACTTACAGGCCTCTCTCATCTTTTTAAGTGGGAGAACTTGCACAATTGGTGGCTGACTAAATACTTTTTTGCCCCACTGTATATTCCTATCATCCATATGAAACATTCATGAAAAATAGATTGAATGAGTCAAAAACTTGCTGGATGTTGCATATTTATTAAAGGTCCAATGCAGTCGTTTAAAAAAAAAAATACATCTCAAAATCATTTCTGGGGAACAATTTAAGTACCTTACTGTGTTTGTTTGTAAATGTAAAAGTAAAATGGTCAAAAAGAAACAAAAATGGCCTTTAAAAGGGGAAACAGTACAGTAGTGGAAAAGTAGGAAGATAAAGTGGCAGCAGCAGCAAAGGTTTCAGATCAAGATATCATCATTGCCTGTCACCAATACAATCAATTAAATGGTCTCTTTGGTCATTTATTAGTACCGTTTTTTAATACATCCATATGGGACACAAAATTGTGGAAACAGTCAGTGTTTTTAGACTGTTCAATATAACAGATTTAGAATACAGTGGCTCTTCCCACCCATGTTTGATAATTGATTAATTTCTTCATTCATTCATACAAAAATGAGAGCCAAATGTATGTTTGAATAAGAACGTGTATTTAGTTGGTATAAGTGATTTAAACATCAACATGTTTCACTTAACTGTTTGTTTCCTTTTATATACATGCTTGACGAATGGCCTGCTATTTGTCAAATATATATATTTTTTTTTAGCGAATAAACACTTTTCTTCCCTGCTGTCGGCCTGGGGTTGACCATCAGTACAATATAAAAAGTTCATACAGTGGCTTTCTCTTTAATTTACATTGCTTGATACTTTTTCATACCATATCCCACTTAAACATATCCCACTTATACAACATTAAAGAGGTTGATAATCACTTACAGGTCAGCTTTCTCTCTGTTCTCCCAGGCCACGGAACCTGAAGAAAGTCTGACATGCCAGCTCCGCTAACACACACACACACACACACACACACACACACACACACACACACACTCTGATGACCCTCTCACGTCTGACCCTTACCTTGTACACAGCACATAGCCTAACACTGCTGTCGTCACACATCAGGAGCGGACCTGACCCCTGAAAAGCTCACTAGGAAGGAGTCTACTGTTAGTGACTGATGGACTGTGGTAGAGGCACTTTATGCATGATACTGTATATCTACTACCTGCACTCTTTGCACATGGCAATGGAGTCTATTGAAATTATACTCGCCAATATTTGCCCTGTTGAAAAGTGACAAAAATGATTCTGTTTTATGTAGTGCAGTGTAAATAAGGGTAATTTCGTTTTTTAAATATTTTGTACATCAATGATAGTTGGTTTTGCCTGTTTGTTGTTTGTACCTAAGTGTACTTGATAAGAATGTTTAAAATACCTGGATTTTGGAGTGTAAGATTTTAGAGTGCGATGTGTTTATTTATGAATTCCCCTGAATGCCAAAGAAGGGTGTTTTCCTATAGTGTGTCCATGGTGGAATGTCTCAATTTCACTTTATAAAAATTATTTATTGGATTTTTCAAATAACATCACCAATTTGGGAAGTTATATCCATAACTCTATATCGAATAAATCCACATAAATCCAATCTGAATTTGTTTTATTCCAAATAAATAACTTGGAATAGCTTCAATTTGAGTTGTTACTATCTGGTGTTTTTGGCAGAGTCTATTTTGTCTGTTCCCGTTGTGTAAAAGACATGTTTTGTGGGACACCGACGGTATGTAATGATGTCAGATAAATAAATAACTAGGCAAGTCAGTTAAGAACAAATTATTATTTACAATGACGGCCTATACCGGTCAAACCTGGATGACGCTGGGCCAATTGTGTGCTGCCCTATGTTTTCGAACCAGGGTGTCTGTAGTGACGCCTCTGGGCCAATTGTGTGCTGCCCTATGTTTTCGAACCAGGGTGTCTGTAGTGACGCCTCTAGCGTCACTACAGACCGCTGCGCCACTCCGGAGATATGCACTTGATTGCGCACCATTGTCATTTTATAAGATTCTTGTATAATAAATGGTGAATGTTTTCATTTCAACAGAAGCCGTGGTTAATTGATCAACACTTATTAAAAAACAAAAAAAGTAATTGTAGAGCATCAACTTTTATTCTTCACATGCTTCGTGAACAACAGTGAAATGTTTACTAACGGGCCCTTCCCAACAATGCAGAGAGAAATAATAGAAAAATATTAACACGCAATAATAAAAGTTTTAATGAATACACAATGAGTAAAGATAACGTGGCTATATACATGAGGTACCAGTACCGAGTAGAGGCGCAGGGGTACGAGGTAATTGAGGTAGATATGCACTGTACATATAATAAAGTGAGAGCTAGTTAACAGTATTGCAGCAATGGTTGTGATGAGTAAAAAAATGTGCAAACGGGGTCAATGAACGTAGTCTGGGAAGCTGTTTGGTTAGCGATTTAACTAACGATTTAGCAGCCGTGTGTCTTCGGGTAGAAGCTGTTCAGGGTCCTGTTGGTTCCATTCGTGCATCGGTACCGCATGCTGTGCGGTAGCAAAGGACATATTAATTGCATATTGCCTGCAGTCCCTCTCTCATAATGTGGAAATAATCCTCCAACACAACAAATCCTCGCCGAGTTAGGAGTAATATTGGGTTGGTTATTGTATGCTATAAGTCCCTGTCTAAATTCCCTCCGCACGTCTAAATGGGCTTTTTAAAGTATGTCGAAGTATAACCCCTGAAAGATGTGGGGTAATTAGGGAACGAAGCTTACTTAACCCTTTTTGCTCTGCCTCATAATTAGTGGTCCTCCCCGAAGCAATTCTGTTACTCCATCCTAACAAAAATAATGTTTATTAAGAACCGTCTAAGGATATAGCCTATATTATGAATAATTGCAATCATTCATTTGCCGACATCTCCGTTTGCGGACCCTGGAAATCAGTGATTAATTTATGTGTCGCAAGTATTTCCTCATGTAGGCCTGTGTTGATTGCATTGTTCAAAGTTTGTTTATTAGCCCTAGCTGTTTCATGGAAATCAGACTATTTTTCTACCTGCAACTCAAGACACCCTGGCAATTAGTCAATTTTGCATATCACCTTACCCTCTAGTCATCTTGTCATCATGGTCTGCTGCAACCATTGGCGTCTGCAACATTAGCACCAAAATATTAGGGACTGTTTATTTGGGCATGTACCTGATATAGCCCCCTTGAAGCCTTTAGAAAGCAAAGCAGTGACCGAGCACTTGGGTAGAAAGGCAGGTATACCTGTTGACGACCCATATCAACTTAATAATACAGATGTCCTCTCTTTATTGACGTGACCATAATATGACAAAAATACATGGTTTGCTCACATATGGTTTTGAGAGAAGTACCGTCCCCAAAATGGTGTTCGCTAGAAAAAATGCTGCCTCTGGTGTTGAAAAGGGGTCACTCCTCTCTCCCCTCTGACACAAACAAGTTGTGAAAGGGAAAGAGCAGAGTCTCTCCCACTGCCAGGCAGTCTTAAGGGCTTATGATTAATTACTCCGGAGTCTAAGAGTTGTCAGCTCTTTGGGTATCCAATAAATTAGAAGCTCCTGAGAGTTTTAAGCACACACTCAGGTGAGCACGCATAGACGCGGACCACTGCGCACCTTTTTCCGCGGCCGCGCCTCTTTATAAAGATTATCTGTACTTGGAGCGGCAGGGCTACTTTTCTCCACCTCGTACTGTAGCAGCAGTGGAGTCTGTGCGGTGCACGATACCTCTCTGCAGTGCCTTGATGTCGTTACTCAAGGCGGCGTTTTTGGGGAAATTTTAAGGTAAGTTCTCCTTATTTTCATAGACGACATGGCTTGGAATACATTCAAAGTAATATTATTTTCAGATGATTATGAGGTGTTTTGATTTCTTGATAACAGCATCCCCATCAAGCACAGTCAGTTATGTAAACATATTTAATGATGGTGATGGAACGTGCACGATAATTGGTATTATTTACATGAGTCTGCACCACACCAAATAATGATGCAACTGCCATAGAACTATTTATTATATGTTACGTCAAATTAAACTTGGGAAAGCAGCCTTCTTAGGTCAAGGTTAACACACATGGGTCTCAGTATGATTCTTTTTCAAATGCTTTATTGCAATAATGAAGGAACAATAACATGTGATTATATTTTCTTTGATATGTGATTGACATTCTTCACAACAATGTAGTCATGTTTTTATGGCATGTTGATTAAGTACATGTTGCCAATATGCGCAATGAATGCTTTATATGGGTATTGCAAATTTAAGTTTACTCAATAGGCCTAATTGGATACAGAATTTGTTGCAATACTATTTTAGCATTAATCTTTTTCAAAATGCCTAAATATTCAACGGCGTGTTTATACACAAGTTAAAAATGCGCACAGTTCAAGACAAGGGTGAGGATTTGATATGCCTGCCTTCATTTATGTTCAGCAACTAACTTGGCCTGTTGCAGATAATTTCAATGCATTTGCGCACACTGGTCAATAGACCTACATAAACTTGTACTATATCTGTAGGCTAATGTAGGCTTATTATAAAATATGAAATACATAACTTTTTTTGTTTCAATTACAGTCTTGGCATTTTCAGTTTGTTTATGTAATTAATAGGCAAGTGAAAATGTACATTCATCAACAAGACCTATATTACCCGTCAGGTTTATAAGTGCTCCCTATATGGTTGGAAGACAGACGATCCGCATGGATAGTGGAAATGGCCCAGTGACAGTTATGGATGAGAGTCCCACATCTAGCCCCAGATCCAGCCCCAGTCCTGACATGCTGACCCCCGACAGTCGGCGTCCGGAGGCCCTGCAGCACTCCAGGGTGGTCCAGGCCGGCGGGCTCGGTGGCAGAGGGCGACCGGCAGCAGCCAACGCAGCACGGGAGAGGAGTCGAGTGCAGACCCTGAGAAGCGCATTCCTGGAGCTACAGAGGACTCTTCCGTCGGTGCCACCGGACACAAAACTGTCCAAGCTCGACGTGTTGATTTTGGCCACCACGTATATTGCCCATCTGACTCGGACCTTGCAAGAGGAGGGGATGGAGGAGGGAGAGAGCAATAGACAAACAGAGGCCTTACACTCGCTGAAAGGTGAAGGTTACCTGCACCCTGTGAAAGTAAGTAGGCCCAACACATTTTGACGTTGAATTGATATCGAAATTCCATTTGAAACTAACCTGACAAAGTGTGTGATAATTGTGTATCAGCTCTATTCGATATACCACATGATAGAAAAAAAACATGATAATACATTTTTTTGTTGGCTAACAATTATCAATCATACATGCATAAAATGCATTTAGCCATCATTGCACAACTTGTTATATTACACAGATCTTTAAAATGAGTAGGCTTCCTATTATGTTTAATAAAATTATACAGAGAGGAATGGCAATTATTGGTAATTGAAAGCACCAATTTGCACCATAAATTGTGTAAAATGAAACATTTAAATTAATATATTGCTTAATGTATGTGTGTTCAACTGAATAATTACTTAAAATAAACTTAGCAACATATTTGTTTCTTAATTTATTAATTATATTTTCAGGTGCATTGAAATCAGTTAACTGCACTCACTAAATCATTTGTTATCTTTTTATCTTAACAGAAGTGGCCAATGCGATCCAGGTTATACGTCGGCGCCAGCGGTCAGTTTCTGAACAATTCAAAACAGACAGAAAATCAAGGCGCATCGTCGTCGACCTCGCAGACATAAATCTATCCACTGCATAAGGGACTTCTAATTCAGACGACCATTAATTAGTAAGACTCTTTCAGCTAAATCCACCAATGAGGACTTATGAAATGGACAGCAGATTCGTCGTCTGACAGTGCTTATTATTTTTATTTATCAAACAACTGAAGTCTCTGCTTTCGACTTCAGTTATTTTCATGTAAAGGAGACAGTCACGACTCTTTCAATAGTAGGAACACATTGTAAATTAATATATTATGTGATTATGTATATAAAATCTGAGAAAGCCTGAATATTGTTGCTCTTATTTTGGCCATGCTGTGTTTCTGCTCTGCTTTCTGCTGTTCTGTGCCTGTTGGAGATATTAACGTGTGTATACTTTTTAGAAATTCCGTGTCTGGTGAAATGAACATTTGCACTAAATGCATGTGTGAATAACTTAACATCTGTCATGTGAAGTGATCTGTCAGAATCTCAACAGTGGTAGGAGCCTCTTCATCTTCATCAGTTTTTTGATAATGACTTGAGGAATAGAAATAAGACATGTCTCCCATTCCATCGGTTGTAAATAAGTTTACTGAGATGTATTTGTTCTAAGTGGCCTAAATAATCATGTTCTGTCATTTAAGTCCAGCTTTATCTCTTAACAATCAAGAGGGATTCCATTTGATTATTTGCATGAAAAGGGAATTATGACTTGACGTTCATTCTTTGCAGTCAGATATATATTTTACACAAATGCACAATTTTGCAACCACAACAAACTCCTAATTACAATAAATGTTAATGCATTTCAAGGCACATATTGTGGAATGGGCCCTAAGTCTATTCAAAATGGTAGGTACTCTTTCAGTGTGGTGTATAGTGTGTCCAGATGCCGAATTCAAAACAATGGGAACTGGGAACGCGGAAATCTCTGAATTCTGACTTCAGTGTGTTCAAAACAACTGGGAACTCGGAAAAAAACTCGCTCTGACTGGGAAATCGATTTGAATGTCATCCAATTCCGAATTCCAACTCGGGAGGTCGGGCCTTTTCTAGAGCTCGGACTTCCCGAGCTAAAGATCACTGAAGTCATGATTTGACCTCCCAGTTGTTTTGAACTCGGCAAGAGGCCACTTCTATTAAAGGGAATGTTCGGGAATTGGGCAATTAATTTTAAAAAATGTATCTACTTCCCGAGAGTCAGATGAACTGGATATACTTTTTATGTCTCTGTGTTCAGTTTTAAGTAAGCTGCCAACTACCGTGCCAACTACTGGAAGTCTATGGGAACAGCTAGTAGGGGAAATCGATAAAGGGCCTCATTGCCAAAATCCCAAACTATCCCGTTAAACTATAGCATAACTTTTGAGAATTTTAGCTTTATGAAGTTGATATCGAATGTTCAAAGATCAATTTAGAAAGTGCACTTTTATGTAGGCTACTCAGACACTGTTAAACTTCTGAAATGTGCAAATTGGAAACTTAGCACAATATTCAAAAGAAAAACTGATAGTTATGGTTTTAAAGGCCCAGTGGAGTAAAACAATTGATTTCCCTGCGTTTCATATACAATCAGTAGCCAGTTTATTAGGTACACTCATCTATACTGAACAAAAATATAAACACAACATGTAAAGTGTTGGCCCCATGTTTCATGAGCTGAAATAAAAGATCCCAGAAAATGTCCATTCCTATCAAATTTTGTGCACCAATTTGTTTACATCCCTGTTAGTGAGCATTTCTCTTTTGCCAAGATAATCTATTCACCTGACAGGTGTGGCATATCAAGAAGCTGATTAAACAGCATGCACATCACACAGGTGCACCTTGTGCTGTGGATTTCTTTTAAACAACACAAATGTGCAGTTGTCACAACACGATGCCACAGATGTCTCAAGTTGAGGGAGCGTGGAATTGGCATGCTGACTGCAGGAATATCCACCAGAGCTGTTGCCAGATAAGTCAATGTTCATTTCTCTCCGTCGTTTTGGAGAATTTAGAAGTACGTCCAACCGGCCTCACAACCTCAGACCACGTGTAACCTCGCCTGCGTGATCGTCTGAGATTAGCCATCCAGACAGCTGATGAAACATGTCTGTAATAAAGCCCTTTTGTGGTGAAAAACTCATTCTGACTGGCTGGGCCTGGCTCCCCAGTGGGTGGGCCTATTCCCTCCCAGGCCAACCCATGGCTGCGCCCCTGCCCAGTCAAGTGAAATCTTTACTGTTGCCAAGATAATCCATCCACCTGACAGGTGTGGCATATTAAGAAGCTGATTAAACGGCATGATCATTACACAGGTGCACCTTGTGTTGGGATAAGATTTTTTTTTAATGCAGTTGTCACAACACAGTGCCACAGATGTCTCAAGTATTGAGGGAGCGTGCAATTGGCATGCAGACGGCAGGAATGTCCACCAGAACTGTTGCCAGAGAATTTAATGTTAATTTCTCTACCATAAACCACCTCCAATGTCGTTTTAGAGAATTTGGCCGTATGTACAACCACAGACCACGTGTAACCACGCCAGCCCAGGACCTCCACATTCAGCTTCTTCGCCTGCAGGATTGTCTGAGAACAGCCACCCAGACTGCTGATGAAACTGAGGAGTATTTCTGTCTGTAATAAAGCCCTTTACTGAGGAAAAAATCATTCTGATTGGCCTATGCCCTCCCATGGCTGCGTCCCCGCCAAATCATGTGAAATCCATATATCTATTTCAATTGACTGATTTCAAGTTAATGTCACATGCACAAGTACAGTGAAATGCCTTTCTTACAAACTCAAAACCCCAAAATGCAATAATCAGTAACAATGTAATACTAGAAAAAAACAGGAGAAGAACTGTAACTCAGTAAAATCATTGGAATTTTTGCATGTTACATTTATATATTTTTTCAGTATACTATCGAGTTGGACCCCCTTTGCCTCCAGAACAGCCTGAATTCTTCAAGGGAATGGATTCTACAAGGTGTCAGAAACATTCCAACGTTTGGTATCAAGGTACAATTGATATAATTTGCTACAATTGGTGTCATGGGACCTAACGTGTGCCAGGAAAACATCCCCCACACCACTACACCACTGCCACCAGCCTGTACCGATGACACTAGGCAGGATGGGGCCATGGTTTCATGCTGTTTACACCAAATCCTGACTGCCTTCAGCATGACGCAACAGGAACAGGGATTAATTGGACTAGGCAATGTTTTTCCACTCCTCAATTGTCCAGTGTTGGTGATCGCGTTCCCACTGGAGACGCTTCTTCTTATTTTTAGCTGATTGGAGTGGAACCCGGTGTGGTTGTCTGCTGCAACAATCCATCCGTGAAAAGGATAGACGAGTTGTGTGCACCGAGATGCCATTCTGCACACCACTGCGCCGTTATTTGCCTGTTTGTGGCCCGCCTGTGAGCTTGTACGATTCTTGCCATTCTCCTTTGACCTCTCTCGTTAACGAGCTGTTTCCGCCCACAGGACTGCCACTGACTGGAAGTTTTTTTGTTTGTCGCACCATTATCGGTAAACCCTAGACACTGCCGTGTATGACAAGCCCAGGGGGCCGTCCGTTACTTAGATACTGGAACCGGCGCGCCTGGCACCGACGATCATATCACACTCGAAGTCGCTTAGGTCACTCGTTTTGCCCATTCTAACGTTTAATCGAAGCAGTAACCAGATGCCTGTCTGCCTGCTTTATAAAGCAAGCCACGGCCATGTGACTCACTGTCTGTAGGAGCGAACCGTTTTCATGAACGGGGTGATGTGTCTAATAAACTGGCCACTGAGTGTGTATTTCCACACTAAGATGATAATGCCCTTTTAGTGTAAGAGCTGAAAAGACTACCTGACATTTCTGCCTGTTTTGGTGGGATGGAGTTTTGGCCTGCCTGTGCCAATAACAGCTTTTTTTCACCTTTCCCCTCCCCACTCAGACCACTCCCAGACAGTCCTAGAAAAACAATTTGTTTGAGAAATTGCTCTTTGCTAAGCCATCTTTTTGACAATGTTAATTGAAAACCCACATTAAGGTACTTAACGTAAATTGTTACCCAGAAATGATTTGATATTGAGATCAAAACGGCTGCATTGGACCTTTTAATTCAAATGAAAATTGCCAAAACACAAATACAATCAAAACACCGTTTTCAACAGTTATAAAATAGACCTATTAGCTGCCTCATAATAATAGGTAAAACCTTGTAGGGTGTTTTTGGTAGTTGCCTGCGTGATGTGAGCTCAGACTGCGCATGCCAATAACGATGAAGCAGGAAGTCATCTTTCTCTGTGGAAGAACAACGAAGGAGGACGCATGGAGGTTGTATGCGCTCGCACCAATATTATTATTATGTGCAACAACTTGTTGAGTTCCCCGTTCAGGCAACAGGTAGGTGGCTAATAACATTAGGCAGTCGGATTTATTCAATAATAATGCAAATTGGTGTTTTAGCTGGCTATGTAAAATACCAGAACACTAGCATGTTAGCTAACCTGAATGTAACGTTTCCGCCGTCAAAATAAGGATTATATCCTTCCCTCTAAAAATGGATTCGAAATCATTTACGTAGTTTTCTGTAATATAATCGTCCCGTTTCAATGATACAATTTTATTGACTAGGTTAGTAAGCAAACCGTTTCCTTGTCACTGGTGCGCTGCGCTCGAGGGCCACGAATCAATGCCACTGATCACGTGAGTAGGCAGACTGTCGTGGCCATAATGTAGTTAACGCTAGGGTAAGCGAGAGACTGGTAATGTATGGATATTGTCTGGCAAAGGGTGCAGCTCATTAATTATTTAATAATCATTCATTTAGTTTGCTAATTAACCACTCCCCCCATGTTTATGCTCAAATTGGTGCATCCCGCAGACATTTGAGGCACTTTTGTCGGTGCATGTGGGCTGTTGGCAATCATACTATGGATAATTTTACCAAAATAAATTGACTGTTTACTCTTGGATCTTAGTGTCATGTGTGAATGGAATGGGCCCATAGTAAAAAAATGTATGACTTATCGAACGGTGTATTTGGGCCTAAATGTCCCAGCAGTATTGTAATAAATCATACTGTCCGCTGCTTGTCCCAGATCCGATGATAAATGGCCCCTTTGTCATTTCGGACCCTATTGTTAGTTAGGTTACTGCACACCTGCTCTGGTCACCGATCATCGGATACCACGGTGGTCTGTTAATTGTCTTCGCAATGGCTTCATTGTGGAATCTCGACTTTGGACGTCTCAAAGGAGTTAAGGTCGTGATCTGCTGTTGAACCTTCCTTGGAAAGGCTGCAGTGTGGGCTTTCATTGTGCAGTACTCCCAAGCTGTGTTAAATGTGCCCCCTGACCCTAAGTTCATTACTCATTTTAGCTGTCTAGTTGTGTTCGGACTGCATTGGCTATTCCTTCAGTACAGCTTATCCATGCAAGATAAAAACCAATAGTGCCACACCAGTTTCCTGGCAATTACTTGGGAGTACTATTTGTGGATGTCACTGAGACTTTTTCAAAGTGCAGAATGCTTCCCATAGATCTGAATGTGGCTCTTTTAATATCTTTGAATATCTGAGCAGTAGAGTTGTGTGCGATCTGAATCCCAGAATTAGCTGAACCTTGAATTTGGTAAACTCGAGCTGTGTAGGCTGATATGACAGTGTTTTTAAATATACAGCTGCAGGAATTTCACTTCAGGTTTTATGTATTTCTCTTATAGCGTTCATGGACTTGAAGGGTGTTGAAGGATCCAGACACGGATGCATCCTTTGTTGTACTGGAGTGAGTCATCCATTCTTAAACCAAGGTTTATTAAAAGGCCTAGAATATAATTTTTGCCGTTTACCCATCTAACTAAATTTGGTTGCTGAGACTAACTGAACTACCAGTAAAATCACATCAATGACCATACCACAACTGTCAGTCAAATTTGATTTATTATTTTTTTGTCGCAAAGTTAATTCAGTTTTTTTCACAGGTTTTTCTTTTGGGGACAGATGGTGCTGGCTATGCCAGTAGTGTACTGAGGTGAGTTCATTCCACTATAAGCTATGCTCTGCTAGTCGGTTGTTCTGCTGGTACTGTGATGACTTCACACATTTGCCGTTTACCCATCTGACTAAATTGGGGTGTTGAGACTGTGACTAACTGAACCACCAGCATTATTCTAACTAAAGAATACCATTTCAACCCACAACATCTCGATTGGAGGCCAATGATCATCAGTATAACAATGTTTTTCTCCCACAGATTTGATTGGCTGGCAGGGTACTGAAGACGCTATAAGAGATCTACACCAGGGGTGTCACTCATTCCATAGAGAGCCTAGTGTCTGTGGATTTTCCTTTCAGTTAAGGCTTAGACAACCAGGTGATGGAGTGACCTTAACTCGTCAATCAAGTACAGGGAGCAGTGAAAACCTGCATACACTCTGCCCTTCGTGCAATGAGTGACACGCAATCTACATCTTGTTTTTGGTGAGTTAGGCCTATCCCTTCTCGTTTCCACTGGCATTAACTGACTAGTTTTCAACCAGCCCACTTGAGTGGCCTGTTTGAAATCTGTTTTGCCTTCGGTTAATGTTGTGATGAGTTATCATTTTTGCCGTTTACCCATCAGACCATTATTGGGGTGCTGATAGTGTGACTAACTGAACTACCATTATTCTGAGATATTTTACATTGTCTATCAAATGATCATTTTAAGATTCTGTTCTTTCGTAGAGTTTAATGGGCCAGGATGTATATTGAAGACTGACGTAGATCTTGCCCTGTGGTGAGTAAAATATTATTTTTAATCTGAGGGCCAAACATGTCTTTGATCTGCAAATGTGCACGAAACTGGAGTTGTGATGAGTTCTACATTTTGCCGTTTACCCATCAGACTAAATTGGGATGCTGAGAGAGACTTCCTGAACTACAGTATAATTGCTTGCATATTTTGCCTAACTACAATCAAATGATAGTCATGCTAATAGACTGTTCTCTCCTAGATTGGGTTTGATGATCCAGTATGTGGAATATGAAGACTTCTATCTCAACCCTATGGTGAGTGTGAGGGCTAAATAGCCAATTGGTTTCCTTCAGTCTTCTACTGGAGTTGTGATGACTTCTCACTTTTGCTGTTTACTGATCTGACTAAATTGGGATGCTGTGACTAACTGAACTGCCAATATTAGCATTGATCATTACAGGTAGACGCAGCAGCGATATGGTAAAGGGGATAGTGGGTCAATTTCCACAAGTGTTGAAGCGTGAGCATCTTGCTTAGCTCAATATCTGCGGTGCACCTCGCAGGGTCTACCTTCAATCCCTGACTAAGGTTTGAGACTCTTATTTCATCATGCAGGATTGTTAGGCCTGTAGTAGGGGAGTTATTTCCTGGGTTGAGAGGTGTCAACTAAGATTTTTCTACCCGTGTTCATTCATTTTAAATGGAATTAATGCCATTTCTGCTAATTTACCCTGCTGAAAAGCCATTCATTTGAATTACCAGCATTGCAACTACACCCACAATGGTAGAAAGTTGTAGGTTGATGGCTAATCTCATTAGACAATGGTCATTTATTTAACTGATTTCTTCTATTCATTGACAATTCACAAGGTTTGGAAAGCGGTGCATGAACTCCTTCACAAATGTGACCTTGGAGACCTAAACTATCACCATTCTTGCCTGTCAAAAAAGCACAACCTTGGTCTGACTCCCCTGCTTAAGGTTAAATGTTTATTTTATTCTGCCCTGTTATGAAATAAAATATTTTATGGTACATTAATCGCAATTTTTTTTCTGGCTACATTGAAACATCAATGTTACAGTTCATGTATTAGACCCTAATCAATGGATTTCAATTGACTGCAGGTGCGTAGCCATGGGAGGGAATAGGCTCAGTCAGAATTAGTTTTATCACCTGTCTGGGTGGCTTATCGCAGGTGAGGCCGGTCGGATGTACTGCCAAATTCTCATTCAATACTCTGGTGGACATTCTTGCAGTCAAGCATGCTAATTCCACTCTCCCTCAACCTGATGTGGCTACAGCAATCATGCTGTTTAATCAGCTACTTGGTATGACACCTGTCACGTGGATGGATTATCTTGGCAGAGGAGAAATGCTCAATGTGAAGCGCTTTGTGCGTATGGAACATTTCTGGGATCAATACGTTGCATTTCTTTATTCTTCTGAGTAGCTCATTTCACCATTGAAATTCAATATAGAAAAATCCTTTAACTTAGCTGTGGTCCTATTCCTCCTCAGTGATGTAGCTGGCGGCCCCGGGTGCGTAGGCGTAGACAAAGTGCAGGATGTTCTGTTGGAGCTGCTCCAGGATAAGGTCTCTCCTGTGGAGAGCTTCCAGGTCACACAGGTCACAGGGAAATGCTGCGTCGGGTGGGATAACGAGCGCTGAGGCTCCTGTAGGTAGAGGGAGCAGTCCCCAGACCAACTATCAGGGAAAATCTAAACTGCAGTCCACACTGACTGCTATTACTAGAGCAAAGAAGATAATGGCCAGGATACTCTTGCCTGTAGAAATCCCCACTCACTGACATTAAAGCAAGACCTAGGCATGGCTGCGGGATTCTTCACCATGCTCTGCTGATGTATTTTTCTCTCCATATACAGGAGTATTAAAGACTTTGCACTAGTTTGGGGGCTGCAGCACTGCTATGGATCTAGGGGTGTGGCACCCTAGACCAAAGAAAGGTTGGACTGCGACATCTCTAGAAATGGTGCCGAGTCTGGAGGGGTTTGTTCTTTGACTGTTAATTAGCTACGATGTGTGATTTCAACATGGCAGCAAATGGGATCTATGAGTTTGGCTGCTGACTTGGCCTTCGGTCCTGTGTGTCATACCATGTCTGAGAGTGATGGAGTTTTCACACAGCAACACAGCGATCACTGCATCCTCCTCCAGCACTGTGCTTCTCAGACACAGTTTACTGTGGGCCTCAGCCAGGGAGATCCTGGAAGAAACATGCCAATAAAGACAATTAGAAGTAAACAAATGTCTAGTTTTTAGCTAAGCAGAATTTACTGTGAGTAATGGTACAGTTACTAACTGGCAATGAAATGCACCATGTAGGAACAGACCATCAGATCTGGAAAAACCTGTCTTAGTGATAAGCCTTTTGTATATCTATATAGTGCCACTGATGAAATTGTGTAAAAATAAACTCTCCGATACCACTGAAAATATTTTCCAGCCTACACAAAAAAGTCTAGACTCGGGCACCCATTTATTGGTTCTGTAAATGAATGATTGCGCTCCACCCTGTGGAGAAATATGACATTACAGAGAACTCTTCTAAAGCTGCAGGTGCCCTGAGAATTTGAATGGATTTTTCTCTTACAGTTAAATCGGATTTGACAAAGGCCCAAGTTAAACACTAAAATAAGTAAAAGGGTGATGTGTATAAATATTAAACATGGTATTTTTTAAATGAATAACCCTCAGCATGTGGTAGGCCCTTACAGTAGCTTGATGGAGGCCACAGACACCTTTGCACCATGGCCCGAGTCTGAGCGGACCCTTCTGCTGGCCATGTAATAGCCATGGATCATCATCTCTGCCCCAGGGCTCAGCTCTGTCTGGATCCTCTGGGTGTGGGCCACAAGCTAGGGGAAGGAAGAGCCCCTCAATGGTAAGTCAATGTTGTCTGTCACAAAGCATCTAAAAGTGCAGATGTATTTTTTATATGTGCCATAAATTACATGAAAGGTAAATATCATCATTATAGTGTGTACAGTATTGTGTGGTTTTACCTCCTTATAGTCCTGTGTGGTGAACTGCATGCAGGATGGGTAGAGGGGCTCTCCAGGCTGCACTGCCTGTCTGAGGGTGTGAACCGTCTGGGCTAGCAGGGCCTGCTTTCCCCCTGCCTCCCGACACAGGATCACCAGACCAAAGGCCTCAGCCAACTGGGCAGGGACCGGGCCCATGTCCTACACACACAATGGATCACAGATTTTCATGTGGCTGGTAGCTAATTTTGTTAAAATACATTAACATGGAAATACTATATTTACCACTAGAGTACTGTTTCTTGTCCATCCTGAATAGGCACAGGCCAAAGTGGAAGAGAACCTGAAAGCGTTTGTTTGGACAGCAGCCTGTTCCATGAGTGGAACAATTAACTACATCCTCTGAAGAGAGTAAATTGTCTCCCCTTCCTGCTTTGCCTACATAAAGCAAACGCCTAAACAGACAATTGGCTGGCTCAGATTTGACATTTCGGGAACACATATTTGCCAGTGCTATTGGCATTGTGTGGTAGGAGAAAAGGTTTCAAACTGCTCACATGGAATAGCATTGTTGCAGAATCACCATATCAGACAACAACCCAATGGGGGCACTCACATTTATCAAGTGCAGTAGTCCAATAAATTTGAATGGTAATGTAAATTCAACAACTATGACCCACCACTGTTCCCAGCACTGTACTGTCAGTCCTGGTGGTCTTGTTTGAGGGAGCTGTGGAGTCTGCCAAGGCCCAGAAGCTGCACTGGACAGGGAAGGAGATCTGCTGGTCAGCATCCTCTCCATACTTCTTCCCTGGGATGATCACAGACACTGTCCGACTCTCCAGAGCTGGGTGGGGAAGGAGAGCGGTCAAAGGTGAACTAACTATTGGTGGTGGATAGAAGGCAAAGGCCCCGTGTGAAACCAGTCCCTTGGGCTATACACTCAAATAACTTACTCTATACTTTGTGTCACAGGAGGTGTCATAATGTTGCATTGCTACAGCTGTATCAGACTGGCTCCAGGCTACAAGGTAAGCAGGGCTCTGTACCTGACTGAAGGGCATCCATCTTATCTTTCCTGTGGTGGCCCAGGTCCCCGAGCATGCAGACGCCTCCAGTGGCCAGCAGGGCGGAGCCAGCGTGGATGTTAGCCGTGCCCGCTCCGTGTTCATCACGAGAAAGAGAGGCAAACATCTCCCCTGTCGCAGGGTGTCTCACCCCACGGCCAGCCAGACCCAGGCTGTACGTCATCAGCCTAAGACGGGGGTAACGGAGGCTGGCTCTCAACTATTTATTTATAGGCATAGTATAATTTTACTGTAGTAATGTTATTGTTTTGGCCATTGTATTGTGCTTCCTAAGAACATGGTTGATTGATTGACTGATTCAGAGATTGATGAATTGACTGTCTGACTGAAGCATTATAATGCAATACCTTTCCAGTATGAGTGTGTCAGTCGTCAGGGCTAGCAGGTCCAGGCAGTGCAGTGAGTCTGGGTTGTCCTCCCGGCCCTGGACCAGGCTAAGCAGCAGGCCCAGCTTCAGAGTGCTGTACAAGCCCGGGGGAACCACAGGGGATCCAAACGTGTTAGCCACAATGGCAGAGAACCTCCAGGGGGAACAGGCTGTTGCCGTCAACAGGGCCTGGAAGTTAGAGCTGATGGTGCCCGTGTCTGGGGGGTGTGGTTGAAGGAAAAGAGGGGTGGAATGAATCTACTGGACTGTGAGGTGTTGTCATTGAATATACAGTACCAGTCAAAAGTTTGGACACCTACACATTCAAGGGTTCTTTATTTGTTGTATTTTCTACATTGTCGAATATTAGTGAAGACATAAACTATGGAAACAATCATAATATATTTTATTTTAGATTCTTCAAAGTAGCCACCCTTTGCACACTCTTGGCATTCTCTCAACCAGCTTCACCTGGAATGCTTTTCTAACAGTCTTTGAGTTCCCACATATTCTGAGCACTTGTTGGCTGCTTTTCCTTCACTCTGTGGTCCAAACCATCTCAATTGGGTTGAGGTCGGGGGATTGTGGAGGCTAGGTCATCTGATGCAGCACTCCATCACTCTCCTTGAGGCTGGTAACTCTAATGAACTTATCCCGTGCAGCAGAGGTAACAATGGGTCTCCTTTTCCTGTAGCGGTCCTCATGAGAGCCAGTTTTTGTCATAGCGCTTAATGGTTTTTACGACTGCACTTGAAGAAACATTTTCTGGATTGACTGACCTTCATGTCTTAAAGTAATGGTGGACTGTCGTTTCTCTTTGTTTATTTGAGCTGTTCTTGCCATAATATGGACTTGGTCTTTTACCAAATATAGGGCTATCTTCTGTATACCAACCCTACCTTGTCACAACACAACTGATTGGCTCAAACTCAGAGGGAAAAAAATCCACAAATTAACTTAACAATTTAATTGAAATGCATTCCAGGTGACTACCTCATGAAGCTGGTTGAGAGAATGCCAAGAGTGTGCAATGCTGTCATCAAGGCAAAGGGTGGCTATTTGAAGAATCTCATAAAATATATTTAGATTTGTTTTACACTTAGTTACTACATGATTCCATATGTGTTGTTTTTATGTCTTCACTATTATTCTACAATGTAGAAAATAGGTCAAATAAATAAAAACCCTGGAATGAGTAGGTTTGTCCAAACTTTTGACTGTACTGTTCTGGTATAAGCAAGTCAGAGGTCACAGTCCTCACACACAAGGACACACACATACATGTTCCTTATGAATGGCTTTCTCAGAGTAGCTGAAAATCAGACCTATAGATTCTGAATATGATTTAATGTAAGCTGATCTGTACCATTGTAAGCATGCATATAGGTCCTTACATTCAGGCTCCCACGGTTGAACGCTATTGGCCTCCACACTCCAGGTGACGTTGGGCCACTGGTGGACATGGGCCGGTATGCCCAGCACCCTGTACAGACGTCCAATCCTCATGGAGTTACACAGCTCATCTACAATGTTGTGAGGGAAACAGAACCATAACACTCAGAGGGGTTGTCTGGTTCTGTCTTGCTTTTTCCTAATTATTTGAGGAACATGCAAGGCACCTACACACCCCTGCCAAGAGCAACACAGGAACCAGGCCCTTGGAACAAAGACCTCACTGTGTGTACGTTGTGTGACCCAACTAATGAGTGTTTCTTACACTTATTAACATATATGTTTAGTAACATGATCTAGCTGTGTTGAATTCCTCCAGAAGACTAGGTCAACAGAATATGCTAATACTGGCACTGAGAATCACTGCTCTCTCAGGGGTAATGGCTGGACAATGTTATTGGAGGGCACAGGAACACCTAATATCTCACCCAGGGGCACTACTGCGTGGCTGGCTACTCAAACCTCTATTTTAACTCTTCCCCCATTGGATTTATGCTCCAAAATTAAATTTGTAATGGAAAAGAGAAAATTCCAAACAAACTTCTAAGTTACTTTTCTAAGGAGATAAAGTCAAATCTATTAAAAACAATCTTGACTTGCAATATGTGAACATTACAAAACGTTTGGGCAAAATGATCATTATTATGTGAGCTTACCTCTGAGAAACAGGGTGACAGACTGGTACCTGAGGGCACTGGGAGGATGGACTTTCAGGACATCCAGTGCTTTAACATGGATCAGCTCTACAAGCTGCTTGTCTGTTTCCAAACCACATTATATTTACATTACAAAAGGTCAGTCATTTAGCATATGTTCTTATCCAGTGCATCCATCTTAAGGTAGCTAGATGAGAATCACATTCAAGTACATTTTCTTCAATAAAGTAGCTGTATGCAAAATCACAGCTAGTTAGAAACTACGAGCTACATGTAAGATGTGAGGCTACTTCATCAGGTATCATTTAGGGACATTCTCACCCCCCAGGACCCGGAACTTGATGTCCTCTTTGAGGTGAGAGGAGCAGAGCAGGCAGCTGAAGTCACTCCTCACTGTGGCTGACTCAGTGGCTCCGGGTGCGTGCACTCTGATGTGATGGAACCCTGAGGATAACATCATATTACAGAATTTGTAAATGGCATTACCGTGATGTTATGAAAACAGAAATAGGTTACTTGTAATCAGGCCTACCTGTTGAGCAGGGACAGTCCTCCTCAGAACAGAGAAACCTGGCTCCCTGAGTGTACTTGGAGACCCTAGTCATCGCGATGGCCAAGCCCTCCATGGCAACAGGCCTCATGGGGCCATAACCACAGGGAAACTCACAGAGGTCCAAGGTGTACTCAGGGAACGGAGGTAGGTGTGTAAACTTCAGGATCACATTCACCTGACTTTCTGTGTGGATTTTCTCTATGAGGGAGAGTGTCTTTATTGACAGAAAACAAACCTGAAAGAGTGACAACAACAAAAACAAATACCAGTATGTTTAAAATTCAAGGTTTGAATAAGGGGTAATGTAAATGGGAGATGTTTTGGACTTACAGATTGAAACAGTGCTGTAGCTTTGAGGGGGTCATTGAGAACACAGTCACCCAATCTAGGATCCAGTTCGATTAGGTCTGAAGGGTTCACACGGATACAGAACCGATACACAGCTTCATTTCGCTGGATGTCTGAAGGGAATATGTACTTGGGTGATTGATGTAGCTGTTATAAAGTCAACTCTATCAATTTATATAACCATATCAGTTATTTAACAGTTTGCTGTCATCTATGAAGGACTGCGTCTCACGTGTCACCACATCCTCCAAGTGGGTACAGGGTTGCCTAGGTTACCCTTTCCTCAGGAGTCACACAATCCCATTAGCTAGCTAACACTGACCGAAAGCTCTCGCTAGCTAGCCTACAACTGGCCCTTAAAACTTACCGTTGAATGGTTTGCAGTCTTCAGCAAGTTGAAGAAGAGCTCCACTTCTGTCTAGAAAAGACAAAACTGACTCTTTCAGTAAGAAAACGTCTTCCATTTTCTGTTACCGACTGACTAACGTTAGCTAAAGAGTTGGCTGAAGAGACTAGTCACACAGTCAAGATATCACGCGACTTGAACATTTGAACTGTGCTCGCTAATTTGAGTGCACAGACAGACAAGTCACCCCATCTCCGTAATAAACAAGACATCGAAAACAAACTTGTTGGTTCATTTAATTATTATTTTAATGTACAGTACATCCAAGGCATTGTATTGAACAATGAGGCATGTTGACAACACTCGTTAGTTAGAAATGGTATGGAAATCCTAGTCTGGTGGTTGAGGTTTTCTGTGAGGATTTCTAAGGAATATCTTGAGTGTCAATTAAGGCAAGATTATGAGTTTGTAAACTGAAACACAGACAGGCAAGCAAACCACAGAAATAAATCAGATGGCGCAGCACCTGTTTGCAAAGTAAAGTCACTGGAGCCATTACAGAAAAGGTCTATATAAACACACACAATGAACATCTGAACTGAAATGACCTCTGTCAACACAAGACTATATTCCGTGACCTAGTATTTCCGACGGAGAACCCCCCCCACCACAAATGAACAATGAATCTATAAATAAACCTACTACAAGCACTTTCTAAATATACCATTAACCAGTGATCTTGTTAGGATAAATCTTTTGATATTGGAAGAGACAAAACAATTCCTTTTAGCTGTTCTGAAAGCATATAAATGACATGTTCACTGACATTTCATTAAATCCACAAAGTCTGCTTTTAAAGTGGAACGAAAAGATTTTGAGGAAGCGCTTTCATCCCAACTCGCCACTTTATTTTATTTCGGAGACATTTTTATTTTTTTACCCACCCCACCCTGACATCACACTGAATGTCCTCGTTTCTTCAAACAAAGAACCAAAATGGACATGAGCCAACAACCAATACATGTGTCAAGAAAGAAATATGGCCAACATTTCTTAAAAATATAATTTGTTATATAAATATCATTAGGTAAAAATAAAGGTTTCTTGACACAGTCTGCAACCCAAACCCTTTTCATAAGTGCTGTCTGATCACAAATTCTGCTCACTTTGGCTTTTCTCAAAACGGGTTCATCCACAATATAAATTCTTCCCTTTTATTCAAAATATTTAGGACAGGTTAAGGTAGTGTTTTTCAGTCCTGATCCTGGAGACACACAGGGTGTGCAGGCTTTGTTCCAGACCAGCACTAACACACCTAAATACACCCATCAACAAGCTACTGGGCTGGAACAAATCCTGCATACCCTATAGATTTCCAGGACCAGGATAGAATAATACTGGGTTAAGATCAAGGCTCTACAGTGCATCCATTTTGATCGCATATATGCCTTAAGATTTTGCTGTGCGACATGGAATTTTTATTTAGGAGCACCAGTTCGCCTAGAATAATTAAGGATTGTAGCTTTCTTACCTCAAATATTTCTCAATGTGGTCCTACATTTCTTTGTGTGCACCTACATTTTTCAACTTAGGTGCACACGTGCTCCTTGTAAAAAATAAAATTAAGGCAATTTCACAGAACTCTGGGGCAGGTTCTCACAGCAAGTCTTTCATAGGAAGGAGTCATCTGAGGGGGGTGCGTAGGAAAAACCTAGGAAGGCATCATCAGCCTCCATTACACTGGCGTTGACTATGGCATGTTCAGTATAGCACACAGAGTTTGGAACGGTCTCATCTGTGAATTCTGGATCAAAGTTTGTGATGTCGTAAGGAGAATTCTGCAAAACAGGAAAGAGGAAAAAACAAACATCAGTTCATTCATGCTTGTGGTCTGGTGTTGCATCTGCCGTGTGTTGCCATACATCAGAATCACATGTAACCCTGAGAACATTTACCACATTGGGAGTGAATGGAGGTGGAACCTTTCTCTGTTCCAGGTCATCCCACTTGATCGCAGAGAAGAAGTTATGTGCTTTGATCTCATTCTGAAAAAAGAGAATAGATATTTTTCAGTTCTAGAACAACCAAGGCAAATGCTATTACTTCATACTGATGAAAGCGATGTAATGCAATCCATCTGCCAAGAAGAAATGAACATTGCCAGACACTGCAGCTATTGAGCAACTCCTGGTCATGACAATGTTTCTCCACCAGAGAGAGTCAGATGCCATCAGCTACAGCAATACATGAGTCACAGTTGTGAGACTATGAAGCATACTGCTGTGTTACTTAAATAAATGGTAGCTTGGGATCTAGAGCACTGTAGGCTGCTGAGGGGAGAACAGCTCACAATAATGGACGGAACGGAGCAAATGGAATGGCATCAAACACCTGGAAACCATAGGTTTTATGTAATTGTTACCATTCCAACTATTCCGCTCCATTCACACCATGATCCCGCACTCTCCAAGTAAGGTGCCACCAACCTCTTGTGACTTCGAGGAAGGTCAATTTGTGTGTATTTAGTGAGTTTGGAGTATTTAAAAAGTCTTGGGTCACTGGAATATTTTCACAACTAAATGAGATGGGTGACATAAAACCATAAACCACTGCCATGCTGTGAGGGTCACCACTCACAAAGTCGTCTCTGGAGCCCAGTCTGTGTGTGCCGTCCTTCTCCAGTAGAGCCTGCAGGAGGGACCAGGCCGTGTTGGACGCTCCGGGACGCATCATCAGGGGTTTGTGGAGGATGTTTTCATACATCTCATGGGTGTCTCTGCTGTAGAACGGAGGCTGTAGAACAGAGGGGAGATAGATGTGTGTTACTGTTAAGACAGTGTGTGATCAGGCATTATGTCAAGGGTGTGTTCTGTCCGTACATATTGTGCCTGTTTTCAATGTCTACTACTGTAACTCACCAGGCCAAAGAGCATTTCATAGAGCACTGATCCTAGACACCACCAGTCCACTGTGTTGTCATACGGTTGTTTCCTCAGGACCTCTGGAGCTAGGTACTAGGGGGGTTAAATAAATTAGCAATGACAGGCCTTTTCAGTCTCAATCCAGAACAGTGGTCCAGACATTAAAAAAGGTTATTATGCCTTATTACATATGCTGTCCTGGAAAACATGTTCAACATTACCTCAGGTGTCCCACAAAATGTGCTTGTCGTCTCGGCTTGGGAAATGCCTTCCTTGCACAATCCAAAGTCCGTCAAAACTATATGTCCCTTTAAAGAACGGGAGTCAGGGACAATTTTAGACAGTGTTTGCCACCATTATCCTCAGTCAGAACTGAAGAATATACATTTTCTTTGTGGAATTTTGGCCAGAGTAGCCAACTCTCAGGACACTCGCAATTTCCTCAGTCTCAATAAGGCCGGTCAGGAAACGCATTAGTTAAACAATCAAATCACAAACGTTCTCTTCTAAACTGAAAATGACACTGCCATTCGTGTGAGATGTGTTAGCTGGTGAAGACTTAGGCTTCACCACAGACACATGCTTTCTTTATAACCTGTTGGATTGGTTAGTTTGAGACATTCATCTCATAATTTTTTCCAATGACTAAACGTCCCTTTTCAGGACCCTGGCTTTAAACGGTAATTTGTCAAATTCAAAATAACTTCACAGATCTTCATTGTAAAGGGTTTAAACACTGTTTCCCATGCTTGTTCAATGAACCATAAACAATTAATGAACATGCACCTGTGGAACGGTCGTTAAGACACTAACAGCTTAGGCAATTAAGGTCACAGTTATGAAAACGTAGGACACTAAAGAGGCCTTTCTACTGACTCTGAGAAAACACCAAAAGAAAGATGCCCAGGGGCCCTGCTCATCTGCGTGAACGTGCCTTAGGCATGCTGCAATGAGCCATGAGGACTGCAGATGTGGCCAGGGTAATTATTTGCAATGTCCGTACTGTGAGACGCCTAAGAGGGAGACAGGACGGACAGCTAATCGTCCTCGCAGTGGCAGACCACGTGTAACAACACTTGCACATGATCGGTACATCTGAACATCACAACTGCGGGACAGGTACAGGATAGCAACAACTGCCCGAGTTACACCAGGAACGCACAATCCCTCCATCAGTGCTTAGACTGTCCGCAATAGGCTGAGAGAGGCTGGACCGAGGGCTTGTATGCCTGTTGTAAGGCAGGTCCTCACCAGACATCACTGGCAACAATGTCGCCTATGGGCACAAACCGACCGTCGCTGGACTAGACAGGACTGGCAAAAAGTGCTCTTCACTGACGAGTCACGGTTTTGTCTCACCAGGGGTGATAGTCGGATTCGCGGTTATCTTTCAAGGAATGAGTGTTACACCGAGGACGGTACTCTGGAGCGGGATAGATTTGGAGGTGAAGGGTCCATCATGGTCTGGGGTGGTGTGTCACAGAATCATCGGACTGAGCTTGTTGTCATTGCAGGCAATCTCAATGCTGTGCATTACAGGGAAGACATCCTCCTCCCTCATGTGGTACCCTTCCTGCAGGCTCATCCTGACATGAACCTCCAGCATGACAATTCCACCAGCCATACAGCCCCCCTCCCCCTTTGTTCTGGGACACAATATTCCATTTCTGTTAGTTACATGTCTGTGGATCTTGTTCATACAAATATTTACACATGTTAAGTTTGCTGAAAATAAAAGCAGTTGACAGTGTGAGGACGTTTCTTTTTTTGCTGAGTTTAGTAGTAAACACGGAAAACATTTAAACTCTACAAAAATATAAAAACGCAACAATTTAAAAGATTTTACAAAGTTAGTTCATCTAAAGAAATCAGTCAATTAAAAAAAATTATTAGGCCCTAATCTATGGATTTTACATGACTGGGAATACAGATATGCATCTGTTGGTCCCAGATAAAACATATATATTTTTTTTTTTTAAAGTTAGGGGCGTGGATCAGAAAACCAGTCAGTATCTAGTGAGACCACCATTTGCCTCATGCAGAGCAACGCATCTCCTTCGCATAGAGTTGATCAGTCTGTGGAATGTTGTCCCACTCCTCTTCAATGGCTGTGCGAAGTTGTTGGATATCAAATCCATTTTATTTGTCACGTGCCGCATACAACCGGTGTAGTAGCACTTACAAGCCCTTAACCAACAATGCAGTTCAAGAAATAGAGTTAAGAAAATATTGACTAAATAAACTAAAGTAAAAAATAAAATAAAAAGTAACAAAATAACAATAACAAATATTGGCACAAACTAGAACACGCCGTCTTACAAGTTGAGCCAAAGCATCCAAAACATTTTCAATGGGTGACATGTCTGGTGAGTATGCAGGTCATGGAATAAATGGTAAATTTTCAGCTTCCAGGAGTTGAGTACAGATCCTTGCTACATTATCATGCTGAAACATGAGGTGATGGCGAAGGATGAATGGCACAATGGGCCTCAGGATCTCGTCACGGTTTCTCTGCGCATTCATATTGCCATTGATAAAATCCAATTGTGTTCGTTGTCCGTAGCTCATGCCTACCCATACCATAACCCCGCTGCCACCACATGGCACTCTGTTCACAACGTTGACATCAGCAAACCGCCTGCCCACACAACACATTACACATAATCGGTTGTGAGGCCGGTTGGAAGTGCTGTCAAATTCTCTTAAATAACGTGAGAGGTGGTTTATGGTAGAGAAATTAAATTCTGTGGACATTCCTGCTCTAGTGGACATTCCTGCAGGCAGCATGCAAATTGCACGCTCCCTCAAAAATTGAGACCTCTGTGGCATTGTGTTGTGTGACAAAACTGCACATTTAAGAGTGGCCTTTTATTGTCCCCAGCACAAGGTGCACCTGTGTAATGATCATGCTGTTTAATCAGCTTCTTGATATGCCACAACTATCAGGTGGATGGATTATCTCGGCAAAGGAGAAATGCACACTAACAGTGATGTAAACAAATGTGTGCACACATTTTGATAGAAATAGGCTTTTGTGCATATGGAACATTTCTGGGATCTTTTATTTCAGCTCATGAAAACATGGGACCAACATGTTGAATTTATATATTTTTTTCAGTGTAGTAAAGGCTAAACTAAAGTAAACACTTTCCTTGAGGTTAAACTGATATGCAGAATTATTTGGGGTAATGTTAAAATACCAGGTAAACTACATTAATGGGAGGAGGATTTCAGTTGTCAAGATACATTTGTACGAAGGCAGTTGTTAAGCAAAAAGATTGCTAATGCAGTTTCGATTGCATACAGCCCTAAGCTACTCCACATATAAAACAGATGACTTATGCACTGGAAATTAGTTAGGATGTCACACTTACTTCAAAGTCGAGAAGGATATTTTCTGGCTTCAAGTCCCTGTGAAAAAACAAACATGAACATTATCCAACGTTGTTGATATTGGATAATAGAACTGTGCTTAATGGATTACAAGAGCTATTATCTTCCTACTTCTGGGCAACAGAGGATATCAAAACAATCATCAAGAGAGGTTTCTTTAATCCCAGCGATTTGCATCCAGTTGATATCAATTTACATGAGTCACTGAACCAGCATTACACTAAACCGGGGGTGGCAGGTAGCATAGTGGTTAGAGCGTTGGGCCAGTAACCAAAAGGTTGCTGGATCGAATCCCCGAGCTGACAAGGTAAAAATCTGTCATTCTGCCCCTGAACAAGGCAGTTAACCCACTGTTCCCCAGTAGGCCGTCATTGAAAATAAGAATTTGTTCTAGACTTGCCTAGTTAAAGGTTACACAAACTGAAACGACAGGCAAAGTGGTTTGCTTGAGGGACTATGGGGACAGACCCATGTTGAGGGAAAATTGACTTCACATGTTTTTATTTAGCGAGGCAAGTCAATTCAGAAGAAATTCTTATTTACAATGACGGCCTCCTGTAGGGACGAGGATTAAACATTTAAATGTGGGACAAAAACACACATCATGACAAGAGACACCACCACACTACACACCAGACCTAAGACAACATGGTAGCAGCACAAACATGCGTTACGTTCCCCAGCTCAAACAGAATGGGAACTAACAGTCACTCACCAACAACCAAAACAAAACATGTAGGGCTTTCCCACTAACAAGATGGCAACCAGCACAGGTTCCAACACTTTCCCACTAACAAGATGGCAACCAGCACAGGTGTAACACATACTGAGGTGACACCAATCAGTGCACCCTACGTGCTAAAGTCTGACCTCAAAAAACATAAATGTAAAAACTAAAACCTGCACATGGTATAAACATTGTTCGGCACAGACAACAACACAAAGGGCAAAAAAGGTAGAGAACAATACGTCCGTTAATGAACGACTTTACACGTGCTGCAACCATGACAGCAGTGACATTGGACTTATTAAACATTACTACAGCCGACCTCTTGAAAAAGAAACACTTCAAATATCAAAGTTCCAGGAATTTCACAAAAGACGCTATTTGAAGTTGGACTTTTCCCACTAATTAAAAAGGGGATGTGTGTTGCATTCATTTCTCATTCAGGATATTTCATGTGGAAACTGTTTCACGACATAGGAAACCTTAGAACATGTCTAACATTCAAATCAAATATTATTGCTTGTGTTCCTAGCTGCAACAGTGCAGTAATATCTAACAATACTCACATCTAAAATAATGGAATTAAGAAATATTAGGACGAGCAATGTCAGAGTGGCATTGACTAAAATACATTAGAATAGAATACAGTATACACATGTGAAATGAGTAAAACAGTAGTGGCTAGTGTTCTATTCTTAAAGTGACCAGTGATTCCAAGTCCATGTACATACATAGGGCAGCAGAATCTAAGGTGCAGGTTTGAGTAACCGGGTGGTAGCTGGCTCAGGATGGCATTCACTCTCTACTACAGACCTTTAGCCAACTGGTGTACCAGAGCCAAGACAACCAGCCAGCCTGTCCACATGGGTGACTCACTTATCCAATACAGCCTTTGCCACTGACTGGATTTGAACCTGGGACTCCTGCACACCTCAAGACCGGGTTTGCCTGTTGAGCCAAAGCCCATGCTCAGGCAAGGTTACTCATCACACACTCATACACTGAGTATACCAAACATTAGGAACACCGTCCTAATATTGAGTTTGCCCTAATATTGAGTTTGCCCTCAGAAGAGCCTCAATTCTTCAGGGCATGGACTCTACATGGTGTTTTGATTGCGTTCCACAGGGTTGCTGGCCCATGTCGACTCCAATGCTTCCCTCAGTTGTGTCAAGTTGTCTGGATGTCCTTTGGGTGGTGGACCATTCTTAATACACACGGGAAACTGTTGAACTTGAAAAACCCAGCAGTGTTGCAGTTCTTGACACAAACCTTTGCGCATGGCACCTACTACGATACCCCATTCAAAGGCACTTAAATCCTTTGTCTTGCCCATTCACACTCAATGGCACACATACACAATCCATGTCTCAAGGTTTAAAGATCCTTCTTTAACCTGTCTCCTCCCCTTCATCTACACAGATTGAAGTAGATTTAACAAGTGACATCAATAAGGGATCATATCTTTCACCTGGATTCACTTGGTCAGTCGATATAATGGAAAGAGCAGGTGTTCTTAATGTTTTGTATACATACACGCAATCCATGTACCTGTAAACTATGTTGAGAGAATGCAGATAGCCCAGTGCGCTTGCCATTTCTGCGATGTAGAACTTGGCTCTGGGTTCCGGAAAGGTCCGTTCTTTTTGAAGATGGAAGAAAAGCTGGAATGATAGAATACAGCCACAGTGCCAGTGAGACATTACAGAGGAATAAAGGAAACTGCCAAAATAAAGGAAACGCCAACATAAAATGTCTTAATAGGGCGTTGGGCCGCCAGAACAGCTTCAATGTGCCTTGGCATAGATTCGCAAGTGTCTGGAACTCTATTGGAGGGATATGACACCATTCTTACATGAGAAATTCCATAATTTGGAGTTTTGTTCATGGCGGTGGAAAACGCTGGTTCAGTTGGGTTAAGATCTGGTGACTGACACACACACACACCCTTTAAACACCCTATGCTCCTTTGAGACCTCTTTCAAAGTCACTGAGATGTCCTCTTCTAGCCATGGTAGCCAAAATAATGCACAACTGGGCATTTTTATACATAACCCTAAGCACGATAGGATGTGTTAATTGCTTAATTAACTCAGGAACCACACCTGTGTGGAAGCGCCTGCTTTCAAAAGACTTTGTATCCCTCATTTACTCAAGTGTTTCCTTTATTTTGGCAGTACATCATAATAAATGAACGGACAGAGTATGGAGTGATATTTAGCCCAGGTTGCTAACAACAATTGTAGCCGAGTCATGACACAGAGCCGTGGGTCAAACTTCCTGCCCTGTCTGCAAATTCCACATCACAATTACAATTGACTCAAGCAGCAAGTTTGGGAGATTAACTAAGTGCTAGCATCAACATGACATGAACTATGAGATTAGCCTCTGCACTCTGGAAAACTGGAAAGGCAACACAGATTCAGTGGTTTCGGAGGAGATAGAGCCTAGTCCCCCCAGCTAAAGCACATACTGATGACAACGATAATGAAAGGAGTTAGCCTACAAATCTGGGATCAGGGAAATCCATAGACCTCAGTAGCTTTTTTGTAGACATCTATAATATTTTAATACTGTCAAAATATTTATACAGACTGGCCATTCATTACACCAAGGTTAGAGAAACATTACAAACCTTCAATCATCCTGCCAATTACTCTTAGTTTTGGCTCTTTCTGACAGTCCCAAAATGGCATAAAAATGTGAATAAATATTTTTAACATTGCACTAATGGCCAGGATGTGCTTATTCAAATGTGGAAATTCAGCTCCCACCTCCTATACTGCACAGTTCCTTTTATTGAAAAAGAAGCTTTGAAATGTGTGGGTTTTTTAACACTTAAATGGTAGATTGGGAGTGGGTCGCAGCTGATTCCTTTTGAAGTGTATAAACTAAACAGGCTATAAACTCTATGTAAATGTTTACAGTTTACTGTCAACACTGGGATAGGGGTAAGCAGCATATCCTGGATCAGTGGTTTAATATTGGGATAGGGGTAAGCAGCATATCCTGGATCAGTGGTTTAATATTGGGATAGGGGCAAGTAGCATATCCTGGATCAGTGGTTTAATATTGGGATAGGGGTAAGCAAGCATATCCTGGATCAGTGGTTTAGTATTGGGATAGGGGTAAGCAGCATATCCTGGATCAGTGGTTTAATATTGGGATAGGGGTAAGCAGCATATCCTGGATCAGTGGTTTAATATTGGGATAGGGGCAAGTAGCATATCCTGGATCAGTGGTTTAGTATTGGGATAGGGGTAAGCAGCATATCCTGGATCAGTGGTTTAATATTGGGATAGGGGTAAGCAGCATATCCTGGATCAGTGGTTTAATATTGGGATAGGGGCAAGTAGCATATCCTGGATCAGTGGTTTAATATTGGGATAGGGGCAAGTAGCATATCCTGGATCAGTGGTTTAATATTGGGATAGGGGTAAGCAAGCATATCCTGGATCAGTGGTTTAGTATTGGGATAGGGGTAAGCAGCATATCCTGGATCAGTGGTTTAATATTGGGATAGGGGTAAGCAGCATATCCTGGATCAGTGGTTTAATATTGGGATAGGGGCAAGTAGCATATCCTGGATCAGTGGTTTAGTATTGGGATAGGGGTAAGCAGCATATCCTGGATCAGTGGTTTAATATTGGGATAGGGGTAAGCAGCATATCCTGGATCAGTGGTTTAGTATTGGGATAAGCAGCATATCCTGGATCAGTGGTTTAATATTGGGATAGGGGTAAGCAGCATATCCTGGATCAGTGGTTTAATATTGGGATAGGGGCAAGTAGCATATCAAGGATCAGTGGTTTAATATTGGGATAGGGGCAAGTAGCATATCATGGATCAGCATTAAGTGGTTAAATCTACCTTGAGTTATGTTCTTTGTACCACTGGACATAAGAAATGTCTTCAGCCAAAGTTGAAAAACACTTCTTTATGATTAAAAACCAGGCTGTTTTGTTAGCACCAAGAGTTGTAACCGGTTCAGGGAACAGAACCGAAAACTGGAAAATAACAGAATTATTAGAGGAACAAAACCCGAACGGAATGATCTATACTGTTCCGGAACAGAACCATTATTTTAAAAGCATGGGAACTGGTTAATAACATTATTTTACATTCCGGACATTTTTTTCCAGTCTCACAAAAAAAATTACAACAAAGCTCCTATGCACTCTGTCCCTCAGAAATGTATTCCAGTGTCTGCCTGCCAGCTGGAAATCTTTGCCAGTGGGTGTGCGTAGGCTACCTGCCCCTCCCCTCTGAAGCATAGGTTACTATAGCCTACTGACAACTTGACATAGGTTACTATAGCCTACTGACGACGTTACATACAGTGGGCTCCAAAATTACTGGCAACCTTGACTGGCAACGCACAAACAATACTTTAAAAAATATAAACAATATAAACTACTGGTCAAAAGTTTTAGAATACCTACTCATTCAAGGGTTTTTCTTTATTTTAACTATTTTCTACATTGTAGAATAATAGTGAATACATCAAAACTATGAAATAACGTAGTAACCAAAATATATGTTATATTTGAGATTCTTCATATATCCACCCTTTGCCGTCATGTCAGCTTTGCACATTCTTGGCATTCTCTCAACCAGCTTCAGTCATCTGGAATGCATTTCAATTAACAGTGAATTTGTGGAATTTCTTTCCTCCTCAATGCGTTTTAGCCAATCAGTTGTGTTGTGACATGGTAGGGTTGGTATACAGAAGATAGCCCTACTTGGTAAAATACCAAGTCCATATTATGGCAAGAACAGCTCATATAAGCAAAGAGAAACGACAATCAATCATTACTTTAAGACATGAAGGTCAGTCAATACGGAACAGTTCAAGAACTTTGAAAGTTTCTTCAAGTGCAGTCGCAAAAACCATCAAGCGCTATGAAAAAAACTGGCTCTCATGAGGACCACCACAGGAAAGGAAGACCCAGAGTTACCTCTGCTGCAGAGGATAAGTTCATTAGAGTTACCAGCCTCAGAAATTGCAGGCCAAATTAAATGCTTCAGAGTTCAGGTAACAGACACATCTCAACGTCAACTGTTCAGAGGAGACTGCGTGAATCAGGCCTTCATGGTCAAATTGCTGCAAATAAATCACTACTGAGGGACACCAATAATAAGAAGAGACTTGCTTGGGCCAAGAAACACGAGCGGTGAAAATTTGTTCTTTGGTCTGGAGTCCAAATTGAAGATTTTTGGTTCCAACTGCCGTGTCTGTGAGATGCGGTGTGGGTAAAACGGGTGATCTCCGTGTGTGTATTTTCTACCGTAAAGCACGGAGGAGGTGTTATGGTGTTGGGGTGCTTTGATGGTGACACTGTCTGTGATTTATTTAGAATTCAAGGCACACTTAACTAGCATGGCTACCACAGCATTCTGCAGCAATACGCCATCCCATCTGGTTTGGTTTTGGTGGGACTATCATTTGTTTTTCAACAGGACAATGACCCAACACACCTCCAGGCTGGAAAAGGACTATTTTACCAAGGAGAGTGATGGTGCTGCAGCAGATGACCCGTCCTCCACATTCCCCCGATCTCAACCAAATGAGATGGTTTGGGATGAGTTGGACTGCATAGTGAAGGAAAAGCAGCTAACAAGTGCTCAGCATATATGGGAACTCCTTCAAGACTATTGGAAAAGCATTCCAGTTGAAGCTGGTTGAGAGAATGCCAAAAGTATGCAAAGCTGTCATCAAGGCAAAGGGTGGATATTTGAAGAATCTCAAATATAAAATATATTTTGATTTGTTTAACACGTTTTTGGTTACTACATGATTCCATGTTGTTTCATAGTTTTGCCGTCTTCACTATTATTCTATGATGTAGAAAATAGTAAAAAATTAAGAAAAACCATTGAATGAGAAGGTGTTCTAAAAATTGACAGGGAGTGTAATTATAGAGAGAAACTCAAAATACCAACATGTGAGAAAAACTGTACTTAAAATTTCAATGGAACTAACCAAAATCATACAATTATTTAATACAAAATACATTTAACCAAAATCAAGGTTTCATAAGTATTGGCACTCCTCATTTAGTACTTAGTGCAACCACCTCTGGCAAGGATAACAGCACGGAGTCTTATCCTGTAATGTTTGACAAGGTTAAGGAACATATATGGAGGGATTTTGGACCATTCCTCTATGCAGATCCTTTCAAGATCCTTCACATTCTTGGTTTTGCGGTTATCAACTGCCCTCTTCCACTCAGCCCACAGGTTTTCAATTGGATTGAGGTCCAGCAACAGATGGTCACAGAACCATTTCTGTGTGGATCTTGAGGTATGTTTTGGGTCATTGTCTTGTTGGAAAGTCCACCTACGGCCAAGTCCCAGCCTTCTGGCAGAGGCAACCAGATTGTCAGCCAAAATTGCTTGATACTTGGTGGAATTCATTATGCCATTAATCTTAACCAGTGCCCCTGGACGTCTGGAATTAAAACAGCCCCAAAACATCACTGACCTACCACCATATTTCACCGTGGGTATGAGGTGTATACATCTCTGTTTCAACGCCAAACATGCTATTGCTGTATCTGACCAAAACATTCCATTTTGGTCTTCTGACCAGAGCACCTTCTTTCAGTCATAATTTAAATGACGTTTGGCAAACACCAAGTGCTTGAGTCTGTGTCTTGGGGTCAGAAAGGGCTTTCTTCTGGCAACCCTTCCAAAGAGCCTGTGGAGGTGGCATCTGATGGTGCTTTTTGAAACCTGGTGACCCCAAGACGGTGACCCCAGAAGCCACCAAGGCCTGCAATTCTCTCACAGTGATTCTTGGGGATTGTGTTGCTTCTCTCGCCATCCTCCTCCCTATCCTGGGGGGCAAAATGTATGTGTCCTCTACCCGTGAGGTTTTCAACTGTTCCATATCTTTTGATTAAAAAAAATAATTTCCCTGACAGTGCTCAGTGGTATATTTAATCGTTTGTGGATCTTCTTGTAGCCATTACCAGATTTATGAAGGTCTACGACCATCTGTCTCTTTTGAACTGCCAGTTCTTTTGTTTTCTTCATGGTGTTGGATGACAAAGGGATATTGCATGAGTGTTACCTCATTTTTATACCCTTGTGAAACAGGAAGTGATGTAATGGCTCAATATAGTTCCTTAAGACTTAGATACACTTAAATAAGTGGAATTTAATTCCTAGTTTAATTTTGGTAGATGTTATTTAAAATAATCTTTAAGGGTGCCATTAACTATGAAACCTTGATTTGGAGGACATTGATTTTTTATTAACTCAATAAATGATTTTGGTGGGTTCCATTGAAACATTAATAAAGTACAGTATTTCTCACGTTGGTATTTTGAGTTTCTCTATAATTATATTGTTTATATTTGTTAAGTATTGTTTGTGCATTGCCAGTCAGGGGTGCCAGTAATTTTGGAGCCCAATGTAGGTTACTGTAGACTACTGACGATGTTATATAGGTTACTGTAGCCTACTGACAATGTTACAAGCATGATTCAGAAATTAGGGAGAGATGTTTAAAATAATAGATTAACTTTTTTAATGCTAGTTAAGGCTACAATAGTTGAAAAAGAAAAGGAGAGCCTCACACTCATTTTATAACCGACATTGACAGACAAGCCGCCTTCATCAGGGTATAATGCCAAACACTGCGGGTCACTAGATTATATACTTTGAAAGGACACCGACAGGTGTCTGTAATCATGGCCAGGTGTGGCTTGGTTGATTTACAGATATAAATAGAACTTGTAAAAAGCATGAATGAATAACATACGATCATAGATACAATGGATAGCAAAAACACAATCACAAGAATGGCTTCAGATCAGTTTCTACGTTGAGACCGACGGGAACAAGTGTCTTTAAATTAAAGATCCAGGCAGCCTCTTGTTTTAACAATAAATTGTCAAGGTCACCCCCTCTCCAAGGGAGGTTGACGTGTTTGATGGTGATACAGAGAAGGGACGAAATAGAGTGGTTCGCTTCCAAAAAAGTGGGCTGCAACTGGGTACATCACATTTTTGCAACTAATGGTGCTACGATGCTCAGAGATTCTTACTTTTAATTTGCGCTTTGTATTACACACATTTTTTACCACAAGGACAAAGGATATATAACTGCCTTAGTGGAGCACGTGATAACACCTTTGATTGGGATCGGTTAGACGTGTTTAAGTTTAAGTTTAAGCTCTGGTCCATGGCTAAACCAACTCGGAAGTTCAAAGTTCATCCATAGAAGCCACTCCTCCGTTGGTATAATTATGTGGGCCTAATTAAGATAATGTATGTCATAACAAGATGCCCATCAAGGCAAGCTTCCTCCAACCTCTTTCCACACCTGAAAAATTAAAAAAATACCATTTCAAAGGTTTAAAAAGGAACGATATAAACCGCTACTTTTTTGGTACGAAACGGTTCAGAACTTTATTTTCCTGGTCAGAACGGAACGAAACGATTGGACAATAAGTTCCAGCCCCTGGTCAGCACCACTGGGACTCAGGTCAGGGGTCATTTCCTAGGGACCTTTTCAGCAGGGTTCCGGTGTTGTATTATTCTGAGTTTCCCTACTTGAGCTCAGTGACAACACTGTGGTTCTCCATTATTCATAGGAGTGAAACTACTCACTTCTCCCCCGTTGACGAAATCTAAGACGAAGTACAACTTGTCTGTCGTCTGGAAGGAATAATGCAAGCCGACCAGGAATGGGTGTTTTACATTCTTCAGTAGCACGTTGCGCTCCGCCATGATGTGTTTTTGCTGGTGGAAACAGGAGAAATTGTATTGGTGGTGTGAACATAGAAATAACGTACCCAACATTGAGAAACAGAGTAATAACACTTCAGAATAAATTACCTCTCTCCTGTTGAGAATGACCCTTTTCTGCAGGACCTTGATTGCGTAATACTTCCCGTCCAGTTTCCGTTTTGCAAGGAGAACCTTCACGTGGGAGAGAATATAAAAGTATGGTGTTAAATTGTAGTTAAAACCCCTCAGTTACCACATCAGGGACAATACACTTCCAACACTGAGGCAGTGAAATTACAGAACTGTAAGACTATCACTTCCCAAATGGAAAGGCCATCTACTGATAGACAAAGAAGTAAAACAGCATTCCTTACCACACTGGTAAGAGCAAACAAAAAATGTCATTGTTTGTGTTGCTGTGGAGTTTCTCTTCACATTGAACTACTTTAAGACAAAAGCAGTGCTAATTGTGGCACTTTTTTGTTGATTTTGTCTAGTTTTATTAATTTAGACTAAAATATAATTAAGGTCTTAGTCACATTGTCATTTGAATAATGATTTAATCTAGTTATTGTCAAAATGACACAGCTGGCCATTTTCGTCAACTAAATGCCTTACATTTGAGTCACATTACATTTGTATTGCCTCAAACTATAGTAAACATAAATCACTGGCTTCCATGTCCACAAACATAAATAGTATTGTCCAACCAACATATTTTTCTGCATAACATCGTATTCTTTTCCCAACAGCAGAAACATGACACAAATACAGTGCATTCGGAAAGTATTCATACTCCTTCCCTTTATCCACATTGTTACGTTACATCCTTACTCTAAAATGGATTAAAGAAAACATTTTCCTCATCAAGCTACACACAATACCTCAATGGCAAAGGCACAAAAGGTTTAGAAATTTTACCGAATGTATTAAAAATATAAAACAGAAATACCTTATTTACATAAGTATTCAGACCCTTTGCTATAATACTCAAAATGGAGCTCAGGTGCATCCTGTTTCCATTGATCATCCTTGAGATGTTTCTACAACTTAATTGGAGTCCACCGGTGGTAAATTCAATTGATTGGACATGATTTGGAAAGGCACACATCTGCCTTTATAAATATAAGGTCCCACAGTTGACATTGCATGTCAGAGCAAAAACCAAGCCAATTCAAAGGAATTGTCCGTAGAGCAAAGAAAGGATTGTGTCGAGGCACAGATTTGGGGAAGGGTGCAAAAAGAGTTGTGCAGCATTGATGGTCCCCAAGAACACAATGGTTCCAAGAACACAGCATTGATGGTCCCCAAGAACACAATGGCCTCCGTCATTCTAAAATGGAAGTTGTTTTGAACCACCAAGACTCTTCCGAGAGCTGGCCGCCCGGCCAAACTGAGCAATCGGGGAAGAGCCTCGGTCAAGGAGGTGACCAAGAACACGATAATCACTGACAGAGCTCCAGAGTTCCTCTGTGGAGATGGGAGAACCTTCCAGAAGGACAACCATCTCTGCAGCACTCCACCAATCAGGTCTTTATGGTAGAGTGGCCAGACAGAAGCCACTCCTCAGTAAAAGGCACATGACAGCCTGCTTGGAGTTTGCCAAAAGGCACCTAAAGGACTCTCAGACCATGTTAAACAAGATTATCTGGCCTGATGAAACAAAGATGAACTCTTTGGCCTGAATGTCAAGCGTAACGTCTGGAGGAAACATGGCACCATCCCTACGGTGAAGAAGGGTGGTGGCAGCATCATGCTGTGGGGATGTTTTTCAGCGGCAGGGACTGGGAGACTCATCAGGATCAAGGGAAAGATGAACGGAGCAAAGTACAGAGAGATCCTTGATGAAAACCTGCTCCAGAGTGCTCAGGACCTCAGACTGGGGGCGAGGGTTCACCTTCCAACAGGACAACAACCCTAAGCACACAGCCAAGACAACCCAGGAGTGGCTTCAGGACAAGTCTCTGAATGTCCTTGAATGGCCCAGCCAGAGCCCCGACTTGAACCCGATCGAACGTCGCTGGAGAGACCTGAAAATAGCTGTGCAGCGACACTCCCCATCCAACCTGACAGAGCTTGAGAGGATCTGAAGAGAAGAATGGGAGAAACTCTCCAAATACAGGTGTGCCAAGCTTGTAGCGTCATACCCAAGAAGAATTGAGGCCGTCATCGCTGCCAATGGTGCTTCAACAAAGTACTGAGAAAAGGGTCTGAAAACTTACAGTACCAGTCAAAAGTTTGGACACACCCACTCATTCAAGGATTTTCTACATTGTAGAAGACATCAAAACGATGAAATAACACATATGGAATCATGTTATAACCAAAAAAAAGTATAAAACAAATCAAAAGATATTTTAGACTTTAGATTCTTCAAAGTAACCACCCTTTACCTTGATGACAGCTTTGCACACTCTTGGCATTCTCTCAACCAGCTTCATGAGGAATGCTTTTCCGACAATCTTGAAGGAGTTCCCACATATGCTGAGCACCTGTTGGCTGCTTTTCCGGTAGTGTGTATATATACTGTATTATGCATAATCACATACCTTTCCAAAGCTCCCCTTTCCGATGACTTTGAGAAAGTCAAAGTCTGTGGGCTTTGCACTAAAATGTGGAAAACATAAAAGGTTAGCAAACAAAATCAGTGACATTTTTAGAACAAATGAATGACTACGACAACCTGCAAAGGTTACGTAAAAGGAAAATGACATCCAGAAAACACATTATCACAATAGAAATATCTGCAGGCCTCAATTCAACGTGAGACTGTGTAACCTACTGTGGATTTCCAGACGGTCCCAGGTTAATATTTCTGGAGGTAGAGCTGTTCTGCAAACCAGAGAGAACAGATGATCTAGGTTAAAAACACAAACATACTTAAGCGAGGCCATAGTCTAAATCTTTATTCTACCAGAACTCTATCCTCCTGATTCCTGTTTACAAGCAAAAATTAAAGCAGGACACACCAGTGACTCGGTCCATTAAAAAAAAGTGGTCAGATGAAGCAGATACTAAACTACAGGACTGTTTTGCTGGCACAGACTGGAACATGTTCTGGGATTCTTCCGATGGCATTGAGGAGTACACCACATCAGTCACTGGCTTCATCAATAAGTGTATCAAAGGCGTCATCTCCACAGTGACCGTGCGTACATACCCCAACCAGATGCCATGGATTACAGGCACCATCCGCACTGAGCTAAAGGGTAGAGCTGCCGCTTTCAAAGTGCGGCACTCTAACCCGGAAACTTACAAAAAAATCCTGCTATGCCCTGTGGCAAACCATCAAACAGGCAAAGCGTCAATACAGGGCTAAGATTGAATCATACTACACCGGCTCCGGCGCTCGTCTTATGTGGCAGGGCTTGCAAACTATTACAGACTACAAAGGGAAGCACAGCCACGAGCTGCCCAGTGACACGAGCCTACCAGACGAGCTAAATCACTTCTATGCTCGCTTCGAGGCAAGCAACACTGAGGCATGCATGAGAACATCAGCTGTTCCGGACGACTGTGTAATCACGCTCTCCGTAGCCGACGTGAGTAAGACCTTTAAACAGGTCAACATACACAAGGCTGCGGGGCCAGATGGATTACCAGGACGTGTGCTCCAGGCATGTGCTGACCAACTGGCAGGTGATTTCACTGACATTTTCAACATGTCCCTGATTGAGTCTGTAATACCAACATGTTTCAAGCAGACCAACATTGTTCTTGGGCACAGGGACTAAGGCAACCTGCCTAAATGACTACAGACCCATAGCGCTCACGTCCGTAGCCATGAAGTGCTTTGAAAGGTTGGTAATGGCTCACATCAACACCATTATCCCAGAAACACTAGACCCACTCCAATTTGCATACCGCCCAAACAGATCCACAGATGATGCAACCTCTATTGCACTCCACACTGCCCTTTCCCACCTGAACAAAAGGAACACTTATGCGCGAATGCTATTCATTGACTACATCTAAGCGTTCAACACAATAGTACCCATCAAAGCTCATCACTAAGCTAAGGAACCTGGGACTAAGAACCTCCCTCTGCAACTGGATCCTTGGCTTCCTGACGGGCCACCCCCAGGTGGTGAGGATAGGTAGCAACACATCTGCCACGCTGATCGTCAACACTGGAGCTCCCCAGGGGTGCGATTACCCCTCAGGAAACTAAAAAGATTTGGCATGGGTCCTGAGATCATCAAAAGGTACTACAGCTGGAACACTGGTTGCATGACTGCCTGGTACGGCAATTGCTCGGCCTCTTTCCGCAAGGCACTAGAGGGTAGTGCATACGGCCCAGTACATCACTGGGGCTAAGCTGCCTGCGATCCAGGACCTCTACACCAGGTGGTGTCAGAGGAAGGCCCTAAAAATTGTCAAAGACCCCAGCCACCCCAGTCAGACTGTTCTCTCTACTACCGCATGGCAAGCGGTACCGGAGTGCCAAGTCTAGGACAAAAAGGCTTCTCAATAGTTTTTACCCCAAGCCATAAGACTCCTGAACAGGTAATTAAATGGCTACCTGGACTATTTGCATTGTGTGCCTCCCCCAACCCCTCTTTCTACGCTGCTGCTACTCTCTGTTCATCATATATGCATAGTCACTTTAACTATACATACTACCTCAATTGGGCTGACCATCCAGTGCTCCCGCACATTGGCTGACCGGGCTATCTGCATTGTGTCCCGCCACCCGCCAACCCCTCTTTTACGCTACTGCTACTCTCTGTTCATCATATATGCATAGTCACTTTAACCATATCTACATGTACATACTACCTCAATCAGCCTGACTAACTGGTGTCTGTATGTAGCCTCGCTACCGTTATAGTCTCGCTACTGTATACAGCCGTTTTTTTTACTGTTTTATTTCTTTACTTACCTATTGTTCACCCAATACCTTTTTTACACTATTGGTTAGAGCCTGTAAGTTTTATTTTTTTATTTTTTTTATTTCACCTTTATTTAACCAGGTAGGCTAGTTGAGAACAAGTTCTCATTTGCAACTGCGACCTGGCCAAGATAAAGCATAGCAGTGTGAACAGACAACACAGAGTTACACATGGAGTAAACAATTAACAAGTCAATAACACAGTAGAAAAAAAAATGGGCAGTCTATGTACAATGTGCGCAAAAGGCATGAGGAGGTAGGCGAATAATACAATTTTACAGATTAACACTGGAGTGATAAATGATCAGATGGTCATGTACAGGTAGAGATATTGGTGTGCAAAAGAGCAGAAAAGTAAATAAATAAATAAAAAAACAGTATAAAAACAGTATGGGAATGAGGTAGGTGAAAATGGGTGGGCTATTTACCAATAGACTATGTACAGCTGCAGCGATCGGTTAGCTGCTCGGATAGCTGATGTTTGAAGTTGGTGAGGGAGATAAAAGTCTCCAACTTCAGCGATTTTTGCAGTTCGTTCCAGTCACAGGCAGCAGAGTACTGGAACGAAAGGCGGCCAAATGAGGTGTTGGCTTTAGGGATGATCAGTGAGATACACCTGCTGGAGCGCGTGCTACGGATGGGTGTTGCCATCGTGACCAGTGAACTGAGATAAGGCGGAGCTTTACCTAGCATGGACTTGTAGATGACCTGGAGCCAGTGGGTCTGGCGACGAATATGTAGCGAGGGCCAGCCGACTAGAGCATACAAGTCGCAGTGGTGGGTGGTATACTGCTTTGGTGACAAAACGGATGACACTGTGATAGACTGCATCCAGTTTGCTGAGTAGAGTGTTGGAAGCCATTTTGTAGATGACATCGCCGAAGTCGAGGATCGGTAGGATAGTCAGTTTTACTAGGGTAAGCTTGGCGGCGTGAGTGAAGGAGGCTTTGTTGCGGAATAGAAAGCCGACTCTTGATTTGTTTTTCGATTGGAGATGTTTGATGTGAGTCTGGAAGGAGAGTTTGCAGTCTAGCCAGACACCTAGGTACTTATAGATGTCCACATATTCAAGGTCGGAACCATCCAGGGTGGTGATGCTAGTCAGGCATGCGGGTGCAGGCAGCGATCGGTTGAAAAGCATGCATTTGGTTTTACTCGCGTTTAAGAGCAGTTGGAGGCCACGGAAGGAGTGCTGTATGGCATTGAAGCTCGTTTGGAGGTTAGATAGCACAGTGTCCAATGACGGGCCGAAAGTATATAGAATGGTGTCGTCTGCGTAGAGGTGGATCAGGGAATCGCCTGCAGCAAGAGCAACATCATTGATATACACAGAGAAAAGAGTCGGCCCGAGAATTGAACCCTGTGGCACCCCCATAGAGACTGCCAGAGGACCGGACAGCATGCCCTCCGATTTGACACACTGAACTCTGTCTGCAAAGTAATTGGTGAACCAGGCAAGGCAGTCATCCGAGAAACCGAGGCTATTGAGTCTGCCGATAAGAATATGGTGATTGACAGAGTCGAAAGCCTTGGCGAGGTCGATGAAGACGGCTGCACAGTACTGTCTTTTATCGATGGCGGTTATGATATCGTTTAGTACCTTGAGCGTGGCTGAGGTGCACCCGTGACCGGCTCGGAAACCAGATTGCACAGCGGAGAAGGTACGGTGGGATTCGAGATGGTCAGTGACCTGTTTGTTGACTTGGCTTTCGAAGGCCTTAGATAGGCAGGGCAGGATGGATATAGGTCTATAGCAGTTTGGGTCCAGGGTGTCTCCCCTTTGAAGAGGGGGATGACTGCGGCAGCTTTCCAATCCTTGGGGATCTCAGACGATATGAAAGAGAGGTTGAACAGGCTGGTAATAGGGGTTGCGACAATGGCGGCAGATAGTTTCAGAAATAGAGGGTCCAGATTGTCAAGCCCAGCTGATTTGTACGGGTCTAGGTTTTGCAGCTCTTTCAGAACATCTGCTATCTGGATTTGGGTAAAGGAGAACCTGGAGAGGCTTGGGCGAGGAGCTGCGGGGGGGGCAGAGCTGTTGGCCGAGGTTGGAGTAGCCAGGCGGAAGGCATGGCCAGCCGTTGAGAAGTGCTTATTGAAGCTTTCGATAATCGTGGATTTATCGGTGGAGACCGTGTTACCTAGCCTCAGTGCAGTGGGCAGCTGGGAGGAGGTGCTCTTGTTCTCCATGGACTTCACAGTGTCCCAGAACTTTTTGGAGTTGGAGCTACAGGATGCAAACTTCTGCCTGAAGAAGCTGGCCTTAGCTTTCCTGACTGACTGCGTGTATTGGTTCCTGACTTCCCTGAACAGTTGCATATCACGGGGGCTATTCGATGCTATTGCAGTCCGCCACAGGATGTTTTTGTGCTGGTCGAGGGCAGTCAGGTCTGGAGTGAACCAAGGGCTGTATCTGTTCTTGGTTCTGCATTTTTTGAACGGAGCATGCTTATCTAAAATGGTGAGGAAGTTACTTTTAAAGAATGACCAGGCATCCTCAACTGACGGGATGAGGTCAATGTCCTTCCAGGATACCCGGGCCAGGTCGATTAGAAAGGCCTGCTCACAGAAGTGTTTTAGGGAGCGTTTGACAGTGATGAGGGGTGGTCGTTTGACTGCGGCTCCGTGGCGGATACAGGCAATGATCGCTGAGATCCTGGTTGAAGACAGCGGAGGTGTATTTGGAGGGCCAGTTGGTCAGGATGACGTCTATGAGGGTGCCCTTGTTTACAGAGTTAGGGTTGTACCTGGTGGGTTCCTTGATGATTTGAGTGAGATTGAGGGCATCTAGCTTACATTGTAGGACTGCCGGGGTGTTAAGCATATCCCAGTTTAGGTCACCTAACAGAACAAACTCTGAAGCTAGATGGGGGGCGATCAAGTCACATATGGTGTCCAGGGCACAGCTGGGAGCTGAGGGTGGTCGGTAGCAGGCGGCAACAGTGAGAGACTTATTTCTGGAGAGGGTAATTTTCAAAATTAGTAGTTCGAACTGTTTGGGTATGGACCTGGAAAGTATGACATTACTTTGCAGGCTATCTCTGCAGTAGACTGCAACTCCGCCCCCTTTGGCAGTTCTATCTTGACGGAAGATGTTATAGTTGGGTATGGAAATCTCTGAATTTTTGGTGGCCTTCCTGAGCCAGGAATCAGACACGGCAAGGACATCAGGGTTAGCAGAGTGTGCTAAAGCAGTGAGTAAAACAAACTTAGGGAGGAGGCTTCTGATGTTGACATGCATAAAACCAAGGCTTTTTCGATCACAGAAGTCAACAAATGAGGGTACCTGGGGACATGCAGGGCCTGGGTTTACCTCCACATCACCCGCGGAACAGAGAAGGAGTAGTATGAGGGTGCGGCTAAAGGCTATCAAAACTGTTCGCCTAGAGCGTTGGGGTAAGCATTACATTGTAAGGTCTACCTGTTGTATTTGGCGCACGTGACAAATAAACTTTGATTTGAAGTCTCAAATGACAACTGTACACTGCTGCGTTATTGTTGTAGAATGTAATAAATTATCACACATTGATAATACAATATCCAATACATAGAATACTTAATCAAGTACTCATTCATGCTAAATCAGAGCAGAGATGTTATTCAATGCTCCCTCAAGGCCATATGTGACATATTTCTTCAGTTTCAAGAGGTGACAACTAAATCCATAAAACAGTCTTATCTCCTTTCCACAGACATCATACTGTCATCCCCTACCTTGTCATCTTCGTCCTCAGATGCGTCTGAGAAGTTTTGAGATTTGTCCATCTGCAAGAATGCTCTGACATCAGGCCTATCAGATAGATAGAGATAGAGAGAGAGGGGCAGAGTGGTCACACGTTAAGGGTCTGACTGAGACATACACAAAGCCACTGCTGTTAGAGAACCACTGCTTTTAGACTCCATGTTAAACATCACTGGCTCAGGAGCAGTGTTGGGGGTAACGTGTCACAAATTACTTTTATGAGTAACATGTTACTTTTGAAATTGGGTAATATTATTACAGTTACTTTGTCAACTAACGTGTGTTACTTTCAGAATCATCTCTCTACCGGGGCGCATGTTTCCTTGACCCAATCTCGACTTGTTTCCTCATTTAGTTCTCCAGCGAGTGGAGAAAGGCTGTTTGGAGAAATGTCACGACAGCTACATCCATAAAAATATATAAACCCACCCCAACCACTCCAGTACCCCTGCATATTGAATAAGGTACTTACATTCATGTTTCCATGAAAATAAGAACTTGTTCTTAACTGACTTGCCTATTTAAATCAAAATAAAGTAAAAATTATCTATATTATTATCACTGCATTGTTGGGAAAGAGCACTCAAGGTAAGAATTACACTGTAAAGTGTTATGTCCTGTGCAAGTGGCGAATAAATTTTAAAACGTGAAATTTAGATTTTTGCCATCACATCTGTGATAGCAAGGCCCATAGAGGTCTCTCCCATCTAGTGGCAAGTGACCCTCTATACATCTCTACGGGTCTGTGTGATCTAAAACCAGAACTGGCGGCTCGAGAGAAAGATTTTGAATGAAAAGATAAGAAATCTGTACAGATTTATTTTTGGTTTACAGTATATGGCTAAATAAGCAGCCCGTATGATAGCACAGCACTTGTAGACTAGCACAGGAAAGCATCACCACAGATGAAAGGAGAAACTAGTGATCAAACCTGAGTTAGTCTACTTACTATCTTTGGTAGAGCACACGCAGATCTTGCTCCCTCTGACAGTCAAACAAACTGTGAGATTTCGATTTTTTCCATGAAAGTAACAGAAAGTAATATAACGTGTTACTTTCCACACAAAGCAATATTGTAAAGTAATATGTTACTTTTGCGAAATGTAACAAGTAATATTTACTTTTTCAAGTAACGAATCTCAACACTGTTCAGGAGATACCGCCATGATGCGACAGAGTTACATATGTTCCCTTCTGAGCTTATCATCCCCAGATCCTAACCATAACCAACCAGATCCGAACCGTAACCAATAGGGAGAACCGTAACCAAGAGGGAGAACTGTAACCAAGAGGGGAGGAAACACAAAACTGACCTTAGATTAGTTTCTAGGGGCAACTTCCTACTTGTATAGGGGGCGTCACACTTGCATAAAGTGAGGCAGATCGATTTGGTTCATTTTCAATTGAATTCAATAACTTATTTAGCTAGCTGATCAGTTATACAATACTTACTGTATACTAAGCTGAGGATGTGAGACCAGTCTCTGAATGAACTCATGTAAACCTGTTCTTCTTTGCTTGATAAACTCTAAAAAAAGAAAATGGACAATTTCATAAATATAATATTGGCTATTGACCCGGTATCACAAATGAAAGACAACCTACAGATACACGAGCAGATATGATAGAAAGTTTTTCTGGTGTAGTTTCATATCATCCGTAATCTAGTTTGTAATACCCAAATGAGCTAATTTGTTTACAATTTAAATAAAACAAAATAGTTGGCTGAAGGTCAGTGGAAAACAGAGGGGTCTGTACTGAATTCTGATCTACTGAATACATTTTTATAATAGAGTGCAGTTACAGGCAGTATACTGTACTTTTATCAGATTAATCAATACGGTACCTGGGTCAAAGTTGTCCCCAAATATTCTCTTAGCTGGGATTTTCAAGTTCAAAGATGGAAATTGTTTCCTCAACTGCATAAATAGAAAAGACAGACAAATCAGATTATAGAAAGTATATTTAAAAATAGATGTCACAGGGACCAAAATTACTCTCTACTTTCATTTTCCCAATGAATTACCTGATTTTCTAAATGTCAACTGAACATAAATCCCCACTCACAGCCTGAAAAATACTCCTTAAAACATCGGATAAGATTCTATTTTGATTAAAATCGAGTTTTGCCCAGTTCAGTCAGCAGATCTCTGATGAAAAGGTTCAGTAAGAAAGGAAGCCTGGAGTCTCACGACATGCATTTATCACACTATAACACTTTCACTTACTGTGTTGTAGAGCTTGTCAAACTCTGCGTATCGCCTGAAGACAAACCACTCATGTCTTCCTACGTTGACCATCACTTTGTAAACCTGGACAAATGTAGAGGAAAACACATTTTAGTATAGACCTAGACAAATGACACCGATGCCCTACTTTCTACTGATAATAAACGCTCTCTAATAACCACTCTGTATAATGTCTATACAAGATATACTGCAGTCTGTAATACTGCCTGCTGAACAGCCGTTGCCACAGCAACACTATTATACTATACTCATTACTCACAGTGTAGCGCTTCTTCTTGTCCCTCTGCTCATTGTAGCAGGGGATGCTGACATTGGGGAAGCTGGACTGCTCCTCCATCCTGAGCTGGAGCAGTCAGAGTTCAGAGATTTGAGGTCAAAGCGTAGGTCAGAGGTCAAGCCTCTCAGCACCCTTTCACAGCGTCCGGTCCTGGACAGAGCTCACGTGGACAACTGAACCATCCTCATCCTGGTTGACTGCTGTGGACAAGAGATGAGAGAGATTAGATTATACACTGAACAAAAATACACTGCTCAAAAAACTAAGGGAACACTGAAATAACACATCCTAGATCTGAATGAATGAAATATTCTTATTAAATACTTTTTTCTTTACATAGTTGAATGTGCTGACAACAAAATCACACAAAAATGATCAATGGAAATCAAATTTATCAAACCATGGAGGTCTGGATTTAGAGTCACACTCAAAATTAAAGTGGAAAACCACACTACAGGCTGATCCAACTTTGATGTAATGTCCTTAAAACAAGTCAAAATGAGGCTCAGTAGTGTGTGTGGCCTCCATGTGCCTGTATGACCTCCCTACAACGCCTGGGCCTGCTCCTGATGAGGTGGCGGATGGTCTCCAGAGGGATCTCCTCCCAGACCTGGACTAAAGCATCCGTCAACTCCTGGTGCAACATGGCGTTGGTGGATGGAGCGAGACATGATGTCCCAGATGTGCTCAATTGGATTCAGGTCTGGGGAACGGGCGGGCCAGTCCATAGCATCAATGCCTTCCTCTTGCAGGAACTGCTGACACACTCCAGCCACATGAGGTCTAGCATTGTCTTGCATTTGGAGGAACCCAGGGCCAACCGCACCAGCATATGGTCTCACAAGGGGTCTGAGGATCTCATCTCGGTACCTAATGGCAGTCAGGCTACCTCTGGCGAGCACATGGAGGGCTGTGCGTCCCCCCAAAGAAATGCCACCCCACACCATGACTGACCCACCGCCAAACCGGTCATGCTGGAGGATGTTGCAGGCAGCAGAACGTTCTCCACGGCATCTCCAGACTCTGTCACGTCTGTCACATGTGCTCAGTGTGAACCTGCTTTCATCTGTGAAGAGCACAGGGCGCCAGTGGCGAATTTGCCAATCTTGGTGTTCTCTGGCAAATGCCAAACGTCCTGCACGGTGTTGGGCTGTAAGCACAACCCCAACCTGTGGACGTCGGGCCCTCATACCACCCTCATGGAGTCTGTTTCTGACCGTTTGAGCAGACACATGCACATTTGTGGCCTGCTGGAGGTCTTTTGCAGGGCTCTGGCAGTGCTCCTCCTACCCCTCCTTGCACAAAGGTGGAGGTAGCGGTCCTGCTGCTGGGTTGTTGCCCTCCTACGGCCTCCTCCATGTCTCCTGAGTTACTGGCCTGTCTCCCGGTAGCGCCTCCATGCTCTGGACACTACGCTGACAGACACAGCAAACCTTCTTGCCACAGCTCGCATTGATGGTCCATCCTGGATGAGCTGCACTACCTGAGCCACTTGTGTGGGTTGTAGACTCCCTCTCATGCTACCACTAGAGTGAAAGCACTGCCAGCATTCAAAAGTGACCAAAACACCAGCCAGGAAGCATAGGAACTGAGAAGTGGTCTGTGGTCAACACCTGCAGAACCACTCCTTTATTGGGGGTGTCTGGCTAATTGCCTATAATTTCCACCTGTTGCCTATTCCATTTGCACAACAGCATGTGAAATGTATTGTCAATCAGTGTTGCTTCCTAAGTGGACAGTTTGATTTCACAGAAGTATGATTGACTTGGAGTTATATTGTGTTGTTTAAGTGTTCCCTTTATTTTTTTGAGCAGTGTATATATGCAACATGCAAGAATTTCAAAGATTTAACTGAGTTACAGTTCATTTAAGGAAATCAGTCAATTGAAATAAATGCATTAGGTGTATAGCCAAATTCTCTAAAACGATGTTGGCAGCGGCTTATGGTATAGAAATTAACATTCAATTATCTGGCAACAGCTCTGGTGGACATTCCTGCAGTCAGCATGCCAATTTCACACTCCTTTAAAACTTGAGATACCTGTGGCGTTGTGTGACAAAACTGCACAACTTAAAGTGGCCTTTTACTGCCCCCAGCACAAGGTGCACCTGTGTAATGATCACACTGTTTAATCAGCTTCTTGATATGCCATACCTGTCAGGTGGATGGATTATCTTGGCAAAGGAGAAATGGTCACTAACAGGTATGTAAACACATTTGTACACAAATGTTTTTTGGGTGCATGTGGAAAACTTCTGGGATATTTTATTTCAGCTCATGAAACATGGGACCAACACCTTACATGTTGCGTTTTATATTTTTGTTCAGTATAGAGGTACTATAGAGAAATGATACTGCACTCTATTCCATATGAGAGAATGAGCATACCTGCTCTATCATGTTACAGTTCTGCCCAGTTCTGCCTTCTGCCCTCATACATTGATCCTGCATGGAGCTGATTGCAGAGCACAGATTCTCAGCAGTTGTGGAGGGAGTTGTTGTTTGTAGCTACTAGCGAGACAGAGGAGAACCCACACTGTGGTCATTGAGCGTGAACAGTAGGTTACCTCATCCTGGAAAGACAGACTATTTGGCTACGCTCCTACACCCCCCCCCCCTTTGAGTCTCTCCATGTTCTCTGTCGCCTACACGCCCACTCTATCCTGTTTAGTTCTTTACCTCATACCTCACTATTATCCACCTCTCTCTCATCCCCACATCACCTACTATCCCACCTCTTCTCATCCCCACATCACCTACTATCCCACCTCTTCTCATCCCCACATCACCTACTACCCACCTCTTCTCATCCCCACATCACCTACTACCCACCTCTTCTCATCCCCACATCACCTACTACCCACCTCTTCTCATCCCCACATCACCTACTACCCACCTCTTCTCATCCCCACATCACCTACTACCCACCTCTTCTCATCCCCACATCACCTACTACCCACCTCTTCTCATCCCCACATCACCTACTACCCACCTCTTCTCATCCCCACATCACCTACTATCCACCTCTTCTCATCCCCACATCACCTACTATCCACCTCTTCTCATCCCCACATCACCTACTATCCACCTCTTCTCATCCCCACATCACCTACTATCCACCTCTTCTCATCCCCACATCACCTACTACCCACCTCTTCTCATCCCCACATCACCTACTACCCACCTCTTCTCATCCCCACATCACCTACTACCCACCTCTTCTCATCCCCACATCACCTACTACCCACCTCTTCTCATCCCCACATCACCTACTATCCACCTCTTCTCATCCCCCATCACATCACCTACTCATCCACCTCTTCTCATCCCCACATCACCTACTACCCACCTCTTCTCATCCCCACATCACCTACTACCCACCTCTTCTCATCCCCACATCACCTACTACCCACCTCTTCTCATCCCCACATCACCTACTATCCACCTCTTCTCATCCCCACATCACCTACTATCCACCTCTTCTCATCCCCACATCACCTACTACCCACCTCTTCTCATCCCCACATCACCTACTACCCACCTCTTCTCATCCCCACATCACCTACTACCCACCTCTTCTCATCCCCACATCACCTACTATCCACCTCTTCTCATCCCCACATCACCTACTACCCACCTCTTCTCATCCCCACATCACCTACTATCCACCTCTTCTCATCCCCACATCACCTACTACCCACCTCTTCTCATCCCCACATCACCTACTATCCATTCCCCATCCTCTCTTCAGCCCCTCTCTCCAAACAGATGCACTCAGAGCTGCATGACTTCACTCTTCTTCCCGCTCCTCCTCTTCTCACATACAGCTCACACACTCCTGCTCGCCCCCCCCCCCCACACACACACACTCCTGCTCCCCCCCACACCCCCTGCTCGCCCCCTCCCCCCACACACTCCCGCTCGCACGCTGGGCCTGTGACATTCTCCCTGGCTCCTGTCACAGCATGGAGGACTGGGAGGTATTTATAGATAACCTTCCGCTGGCTCTTTGAAGTTTGAAGCACACAGGCTAGGTAGAGACCTGTAGGAAGCTGCCCAGTGGGATCCCCAAGACAGGAAGAGGTGCCATTGTAGTGAACACTCTAGAGAGGTAGTAGTAGCCTATTATGAAATCACCTTGAAGACCTGATTGAGAAAAGAGAATTTCATCAGCCTCAATCAAAGCCTATTGATGCCTTGAAACGATATGGAGAAATTACAAAATGCCACCTCAATCAAATGTATTTTCTTCATGTTAAAATGTGTTAATGTTGATATGCTGCAAGGCTCAATATTAAATGTTCAATGTCTGCTTTAAAAAAATGTTACCCATCAACCAATAGGTGCCCCTCTTTGCAAGGCATTGGAAAACCTCCCTGGTCTTTGTGGTCAAATCCGTTTTTAGAAATTCACTGCTCGACAGAGACCTTACAGATAATTGTATGTGTGGGGTACAGAGATGAGGTAGTCATTCAAAAATCATGTTTAACACTTTTGCGGTCTATGCAACTTATTATGTGACTTGTTAAGCACAGTTTTACTCCTGAACTTATTTTGGCTTGCCATAACATTTCAGCTTTTTGTTTTTTTATTAATTTGTAAAAATGTCTAAAAACATAATTCCACTGACGTAAAGTCTCAATTTAATACATGTTAAATTCAGACCGTAACATAACAAACTGTGAAAAGTCAAGGGGTGTGAATACTTTCTGAAGGCACTGCACATGGGATCAGAGACCAGCAGCCTTCCATTGTCAATACCAGTGATAATAATTCATGTTATTTTGTGAAGTGGTTCCTTGCATCATACAACACAATTTTCAGTCACCTTTTTGGCCAACAGTGTTACAATTTATTTTTTATTTTTTTTGTGGGGGGGGGGGGGGGGGGGAGACAAGTGACTTGAGCTTTCAGACAAGTAATAAAAACAAATCAGTCCTAAGAAAGTTCATGTCAAGCACTATGCTGGTTAATTGCTGATCGTGTTGTGTCTGCTTTCCTGTTAGAAACAAAGCTTTTTGTTTGGTGGCGTGACACTGACTTGTCCTTTGTTTCATAGTGAGGTCAGCTAGCATGTTAAGTAATTTCTTTCAGACCTTGCCATTCGGTGCTCAGTGTAGTCTACACCATGCTGGCTCTCTCTCACACAACAGCTCCCAGTAAACTGTGCTGTACTGAAAGTCTTGACAGAGAGATAATTCAACACTTCCCAGTAAACTGTGCAGTACTGAAAGTCTTGACAGAAATAATTCAACACTTCCCAGTAAACTGTGCTGTACTGAAAGTCTTGACAGAGAGATAATTCAACACTTCCCAGTAAACTGTGCTGTACTGAAAGTCTTGACAGAGAGATAGTTCAACACTTCCCAGTAAACTGTGCTGTACTGAAAGTCTTCACAGAGAGATAATTCAACACTTCCCAGTAAACTGTGCTGTACTGAAAGTCTTGACAGAGAGATAATTCAACACTTCCCAGTAAACTGTGCTGTACTGAAAGTCTTGACAGAGAGATAATTCAACACTTCCCAGTAAACTGTGCTGTACTGAAAGTCTTGACAGAGAGATAATTCAACACTTCCCAGTAAACTGTGCTGTACTGAAAGTCTTGACAGAGAGATAATTCAACACTTCCCAGTAAACTGTGCTGTACTGAAAGTCTTCACAGAGAGATAATTCAACACTTCCCAGTAAACTGTGCTGTACTGAATGTCTTCACAGAGAGATAATTCAACTCACGTAGTAGTAAAGATGCATAAAGGGAGAAAGCCTCTTAAAATGCACAAGTGCAACTGAGAGACCTTCAGTTCCAGTCCCCCCCCTCCCATCACACCCACAAAGAGCAGACCAGAGAGCCCATAGGCTTGACTGGGATATTATAAACAAATATTCTCCCACTGGGCTTGTTTCAAAATCAAATCATGCAAGCAAGGCAAAATGACTGAGCATCCCGAGGCAGAACCGCTTTTTAACATTCCAGAAATACTTTTGTTCAAATGAACCTAAGCTTTAACATACTCCTTCATCTGGAATGCAGAACATAAAGTCCTGACCAATCCGCATCCTCAAACCAATATCACAAGAACAATCACATAAGGGGAAAGTAGAGGTTAAGTTCGTGTTCAGGGGTTTTAGGTCACTAAATAAATACATTTTCTGTTTAATGTATCATCACATTCAGAAAACAAACACATTCACTGCTGATCGCCAGATGTTGCACGCCACGTTACAACACTGGGCTTGAATTAACTTGTGCTGACAAGCTCAAATATGTTACTATCAAAAATAGCCCTCTTCCTGGTTGGTTCAAACACACACATCCTTGCCTGTGGAAAATCCTCTGAGGATGTTGAACAACCTGAATGGCATTATCATTAGTCTCAGCAGCCCGATGTGTCTTGTCAGCGGTCAGACCTAGAGGTCAGGAAACTGTGGATAAACAGCAGTGAAAGACCAGCCAGGAGAGCCATGTCAGCTGCTGTAGACATTGGGGGACATAGCCTGACTAAACAAGAGTGTCCTCTTTTCTGCTGGTATAAAAGAATGGAAATGCAATACAAGGATGGCCATGGAAATAGGCATTTGACTTTACTGAGCCATTTCAGTTGCTGTTTTTATGAATAGGACTATGTGTTGTTTAATTGGTGAGAGATCTATTTGTTATGCAACAGTATGAATTATTTCTAAAGGGCCAACTACGCCATTGTTAGCCGGTGGGCTATAAATTCACACAGAGACACTCATATACAATAGACAAACATCCTCCCAGGGAGGAATTGATAATGACAAAGCTTTCTCTAAAAAAAAGGAAGTGCGAGAAAGCATCTGGACTAATGCCTAACCAGCAGTCCAATACAGACACCGCAAACCTTCAGTGTTGATTAACAAACAACACTGGCTGTCCACAGCTAGCTGAGGAACTCCGTACTACTACTACTACTACTACTTACTACTACTACACACTCACATAACTTCTCCTCTTAACTCTACTTCTCACGCTTGGGAAGTATGGCTGTAAACAGCACCACTGAGAACTAACAGAACAGAACTTGATGAGTGAAACTACAGTATTTGGACACTGGCGCATTTAGTCTGCAAATAGGCCTAACAGTTGAAAATCTAGAACTGACATTGGTGTATTGAGACTGGTGGATCTATCACACGGCAGTCATTTTAGGGTGTGTTTCCTGCCACCCTCTCATTCATGGTTATGTATAACAAACCATACAACTCTGAACATTTTACAAACACACATTTACTGGAAAAACTGTGCAGATGCAACATTTTGTAACAGAATTTCAGTAAAATCTCCTTCAGTTTAAAAAAAAAAGTTTTACAAAAAAGATATGTTCTGAATTAAGTTTCAACTATGTCTTCATAAAGAATGGGGTGTCAGCTATGGTGTGACACATTGACTTTGAAAACATCTCTTTGGGTTATTAAACAGTAAGTGAAGTGGATTTACACCCAGTAACATAATTGCTGTAATTTAATTTCTTCCCTTGGGTCCCTGATCTGTACTACATAGAAATGCATAATTGTAGATATGAATGGCATTCTTTTCATGGTGATGTATCCTAAATAGGTACACAAAAGGTACAAATATGCAATATTATCCTTTGCATATTTGGGTATTATTCTACACCCTGGGTAATTGTTTTAATGAGCTCTGCCCCCAAACAAGACCAAATTTGGTTGATCCAGATTGGACCAAATCTGAACCAATCATAGATGTCTATGTTTCACAATTTTGGACATCAAAGTACAAATACAGTAGAGTACAGTAGAGTTCAGTACACTAGAGCACAGCACACTAGAGTGCAGTACAGTGTACTCAGCTCTAGTGTGCTCTGCTATGTACTCTACCTTTCTTAACTGTATTCTACTGTGCTGTGCTTTAATGTTCTGTGAACCCAATTGTGGTTTGTGAACATTGATTTCCCATTTCAGGCAATTGTATTTCAGAAACTCCGTTACCGATTTTTCGTAAATTCCGTTACCGAAACAAAATGTATATAAGTAAAATAATATATATACAACTAATTAATAGGTTTTCCTTTACCTGTTACTTCTGTTAACTTTCATTACCCTCCCTCCTCATGAGGGAGAAAAATGTGAAATTATCTTAAAGAGATTTGGGTTTTTGGTACTGGAATTTCAAGGTACAATGTTTCCTAAACTTGCAGAAGGCATAAAACTGTATCCAAAAATAAATGTACTGTAAGTGTTGATAGAAGTTGGCAGGGTTCTTTACTTCAACAGTATTGTCTTTTGATGTATTTATAATACATTTTAATACTTTGTTGGTAGATGTTTTCCATCTGTTTGACCAGATAGCAAAGCCTTTGCTTATTCCAAATGTGTAGGATGGAAAAAGGTTTTTAAGAATGTATACGCTTAAATAAAAATAAATTTAAAAAATCAACTTTGAATTGACATGCTCCTATGAACTTCACATGCTGGTGCTCATGGGTCCTTTTACATGGAAATGCCCAGATACAATACCCCCAGAAAACACCCTGGTTTTCTTGTTACACAATTGCATGGCTCTGCACCTACGCATTCCTGCTGTAGCCTAACAAGTGGTTACATTGTAGCCTAGAGTTAATATACGACTGTATAGAAATAAAGTCCCATAACAAGGCTATAGTCTCAACATGGAACACTCGTGAAATTACAAGTGGAAAAGTACACAGAGATGTCTTCACATTGACTAACTGGCTGTGGAAAGGAAGTTAAAGCAAACATGAGGATGTTCCATGAACAGACAGAGACATACGGGAAAGAACAGGATAAAATAGTTTCGTTTCTTAGTGGAACAACTTTTGAGAGAGAGAGAGCGCTGGACGTTTTGTTTATGCTTTAAATTAGACAGTTCTAGCAGAAGAAAAAGTTACGTAATGACAATTTTCAACAGATTTATGTCTGTATATGGCTCACAGCTGGAAGGAAACGATAAGGGTTGTTGCAAAGATCCTGCACGACAACAGTACAGAAAAGTATAAGTGTGAATGTACCTTATTTTGTCGGGTTTTTAATCCAACTAACTCCAATGGCGTGCTGCGCTGAAGGCAAAGGAATGTGTCAGTAAAAAAATGGAGCAAAATCCGGTGAGTTTGACTCAATTATTTAGGAGGAAAATTCAAAGTCACAGCCTGTACTTTCTAATACCATTCTGAGCGTCTGTCAAGGGGTAGCTCGAAGCAGGAAACATCAAGACGTTTGTCCTGCAAGTTCCAATGAAATTAGTCACGGGACCACACACATAAAGAGGATGAAAACATTGAGGTGGAAACTGCAGCAAACAGCAACCCCTAGCGGTGGAACGTGGGCAGGGCCACAACCACGTCGTTCCATGTGAAATTAGTACCTCTGTCCCTCTGTGACATGAGATTTACAGCCCACTCACTGTACAGTATGTTTCAATTGCTCTTAAATACAAGTAAAACTAAATGCATGCTCTTCAACCGATCGCTACCTGCACCTACCCGCCTGTCCAACATCACTACTATGGACGGCTCTGACTTAGAATACGTGGACAACTGCAAATATTTAGGTGTCTGGTTAGACCGTAAACTCTCCTTCCAGACCCATATCAAACATCTCCAATCCAAAGTTACATCTAGAATTGGCTTCCTATTTCGCAACAAAGCATCCTTCACTCGTGCTGCCAAACATACCCTTGTAAAACTGACCATCCTACCAATCCTCGACTGTGGCGATGTCATTTACAAAATAGCCTCCAATACCCTACTCAACAAATTGATGCAGTCTATCACAGTGCAATCCGTTTTGTCACCAAAGCCCCACATACTACCCACCATTGCGACCTGTACTCTCTCGTTGGCTGGCCCTCGCTTCATACTCGTCGCCAAACCCACTGGCTCCATGTCATCTACAAGACCCTGCTAGGTAAAGTCCCCCCTTATCTCAGCTCGCTGGTCACCATAGCATCTCCCACCCGTAGCACACGCTCCAGCAGGTATATCTCTCTGGTCACCCCCAAAACCAATTCTTTCTTTGGCCGCCTCTCCTTCCAGTTCTCTGCTGCCAATGACTGGAACGAACTACAAAAATCTCTGAAACTGGAAACACTTATCTCCCTCACTAGCTTTAAGCACCAACTGTCAGAGCAGCTCACAGATTACTGCACCTGTACATAGCCCACCTATAATTTAGCCCAAACAACTACCTCTTTCCCAACTGTATTTAATTAATTTATTTATTTTGCTCCTTTGCACCCCATTATTTTTATTTCTACTTTGCACATTCTTCCATTGCAAAACTATCATTCCAGTGTTTTACATGGTATATTGTATTTACTTCGCCACCATGGCCTTTTTTGCCTTTACCTCCCTTCTCACCTCATTTGCTCACATTGTATATAGACTTGTTTTTCTACTGTATTATTGACTGTATGTTTGTTTTACTCCATGTGTAACTCTGTGTCGTTGTATCTGTCGAACTGCTTTGCTTTATCTTGGCCAGGTCGCAATTATAAATGAGAACTTGTTCTCAACTTGCCTACCTGGTTAAATAAAGGTGAAATAAATAAATAAAATAAATGTATGTAGAGCGTCATCTTTAATGTCCATTTGTCCGTCTGTTTGTTCATTCCTGGTAACTTTTGTTATATTGTATTCGTTTATATTCTATTCTATTGTATTATATTCAGTTATGTTCTATTCTATTATTTGATAGTACTTGGACATCCTTTTGCTCTAACTATCTAGCAGGTGTCCCTTCCGCTCCTGAAACTGCCTCTACACGTTTGAAGGTACTGACATCATGACTGTGACTGAAGGTTGACCTCTTCATGGAGGCTTTGTGAGGGAAGAGAACGGTCCTGCAGGCTGCAGCTGTATCTTGACGTCTGCATCAAAGTGCTCAAGGAAAGTGGACGTCTGCCAAGGAACTATACAGGGTCCTGACCTCCTCTTCAGGAAATATTGACTCATCTAACAGATATTTCCTATGACCGGTAATAGTGGATACATCTAGCCTACTCATCATCACTTTATGAATGAATGTTCATGATGATAAATACCACACTTCTTTCCATGTAAGTACAGTGATACTGGCTGGCTGACACAAGTATTCCCATGGGCATAATGGTGGCCCTTCTATGTAGGCCTATCGGTGGAAATCTATGGAGATTGGGTTCAACCGAAGTAGGCATTTGTATTATAATAAATTTGTTTTGGAAAGAGATCTTGAAATTGGTATATTCGCTAATTACTTTAAACTACACTACAAAAGTTTGGGGTCACTTAGAAATGTCCTTGTTTTTGAAAGAGAAGCAATTTTTTTGTTCATGTTGTAAATGACTATTGTAGCTGGAAACAGCTGATTTTTTCAAATGGAATAGGTGTACATAGGTGTACAGAGGCCCATTATCAGCAACCATCACTCCTGTGTTCCAACTAGAGTGTCTAGTTTGAGAAACAGATGCCTCACAAGTCCTCAACTGGCAGCTTAGAGGACAACTCTAATGAACTTGTCCTCTTGCTCAATTGTGCATCGGGGCCTCCCACTCCTCTTTCTATTCTGGTTAGAGACAGTTTGTGCTGTTCTGTGAAGGGAGTAGTACACAGCGTTGTTCGAGATCTTCAGTTTCTTGGCAATTTCTCGCATGTTATAGCCTTCATTTCTCAGAACAAGAATAGACTGACGAGTCAGAAGAAAGGTCTTTATTTCTGGACATTTTGAGCCTGCAATCGAACCCGCAAATGCAGATGCTCCAGATACTCAACTAGTCTAAAGAAGGCCAGTTGTATAGCTTCTTTAAGCAGGACAACAGTTTTCAGCTGTGCTAACATAATTGCAAAAGGGTTTTCTAATGATCAATTAGCCATTTAAAATGATAAACTTGGATTAGCTAACACAACGTGCCATTGGAACACAGGAGTGATGGTTGCTGATAATGGGCCTCTGTACACCTATGTACACCTATTCCATTTAAAAAATCAGCTGTTTCCAGCTACAATAGTCATTTACAACATGAACAATGTCTACACTGTATTTCTGATCAATCTGATGTTATTTTAATGGACAAAAAAAATAGCTTCTCTTTCAAAAACAAGGACATTTCTAAGTGACCACAAACGTTTGAACGGTAGTGTAGATCCATAATACAGTACATGTAGGCCTACAGTTGTTCAGATCATGTAATGTATGTCACAAAAGTATTTGTACACAAGGGGGCAGCAGGACACCATTTGAAATAGAGCTGTCATTCCACGGCTGTTGTTATGCATGCAGAAGGGCACACTGTCTGCCAGCCTCTGTTAATTATTATTACAGTAGGCCTAATGTTTTGTTCTGCATTGAACATAACTTGAATATTGTTGTTATTGTAAAAAAAAAATGTTATAAATACTTATCTTTTACCTTCATAATCGTCTATATTTTTACAACAGGTTTGTATAATGATTGTAGAATAGACAGATAAAAAAAATATATTTAGGTTTTTATCACCACAATACTGTCGTATGAATTGTCACAATGTTCATTTGCGCTCAAAGCGAAAGGCTCTTTTGGAGCGCTCCCCTCATTCTAACCAATCAGGTGCGAGGCCGCCTGCGCAGATTCAAACACCCTTCTAGAAGGAGGCTGGGCGCGAGATTCGGCGGGATCGACAAAATCTGAATGCGAAAATAACAAAATAGAAGTACAGTGGGAGGGAGAACAGTGTGTAGCCTACAAGGCAGGTTAGCTAGCTATATATGTTCACATCCTATTCGATCGGATATTGACATTGCATGCATCGCGGTGACATGCAAAATATAAGGAGATGCGTTTTTATTTACGATTGCACAAAATTCCTACAACAAGAAAGAGTTTGACATGAAAGTGAACCGCTAGCTAACCAGCGAAAGTGTGGCACTGTATTTTTGGCTACTGTCTGAAAATAAACTGGAAGATGACAGACATCGGACTGTATGGATAACTGTCCATGGAGATCATCTAATTCGCTTTTATATGGATTTTAGACCAACTACAAATAGAGGATTTCTTATTTGAAAAGCTTTGATCAGCTGTCATTATGGCCAAGATAAAGTCGCGCAGGTAGGTGACACATTGCTGCTAAATCTGTAGTTTATTTGTCTGCGTACTAGCTACATTTGAATGGTTTTCAGATATGATACAAAAATGTTGCAACAAAATAGCTATAGTAAAGATGCAATTCATAGTGAAACCCATTGCTCAGGCATGGCATTATATTGAGCCAGATGTCACGTTGATCGTTGACACATCACGAGCACCTGCTCACGGTCACATAACGTGTTAGTTAGATATTGAAATACAGTAGGCTACAGCAAATTACAGCCTAGTTAGGATTCTAAAGGTTAATTAAAATAGTTGAATCAATTCCATCAATACTTTACTTAGCTGGATGTTTGTGCAAAATGTATGGGAATAGAACAGTCATAAAAGTGCATGTGGCACTCTTCAGTGAATAACCAAAGCATGTCGCGAGCTTGTGAACCAGCACAGCTGTTTGAGTTGCTTATTTTGTAGTAGACTAGGCTATGTCCCTTTTGGTTATGCTAACTTTGATAAAACAAATAAAAAACGTTGATTTGAGTTGTTCGGTGGGTTATGTAACTGCTTTGGTCTGTATTGTATTTTGTTGCTCAATTCAACACCCATTCATTGCCATCTTTCCCTCGAACAGAAAACATGGCTGACAGTCTGTGCGATGTGATCTTGGCTAGAAGAGATCCAACTTTCGTAAAATTAACGTCAAAAGTTATTTTTTGGGGGGAATTTTAGCTAACCCTAGCTCTTTTCCTAACCTTCACCTAATTCTCTTAACCTGCTGCATTGCTGCGTAAATTCTCCTAACCTGCTACGAAAAGTCAAATGTGACGTTAATTTGACCAAATTTGGATCCCTTCTAGCCATTACAGTGAGACGTAGCACGAGTAAGACTATTGAACAGATAGAGCACTTGCTATTTTCATCTAAGGCTACAGAAAAAATATATTAGATGGCCCAGCCCTCTGTTGTTTTAGTATGGACATTATTGTTCAAGGGAAATAAAATAGATGTATTGATTTAGAAAAAACATAGTCCAAAATAGGATTGTGATTGTTTTGTGCACCATTCTGCCACATTGTGTGGGTACATGTTTGGAAAATCCCCTATAACAGAGAGTCCCATAAAATGGTAAACAGAGAATGTTACTACTGTAGGCTAGGCATCTAAAAGATGTCTATTGTTTTCACAAATCAGATTTAGTTTGTTAATTATATATATGAAAAATAATGTATATAGGATAATCAGAGCACGAATGTATTAATTTATGGAGATATTTTCCCTCTGAGGTAAGGCTAGAATGACACAGCTGTGTGTTATTAGTATTTGTGAATTTGAGCCTGATTTTTAAATTTTTTACTAGACACATCAGTTAAGAACAAGTTCTTATTTTCAATGATGGCCTAGGAACAGTGGATTAACTGCCTTGTTCAGGGGCAGAATGACAGATTGGGGATTTGATCTTGCAACCTTTTGGTTACTAGTCCAATGCTCTAACCACTAGGCTACCTGCCGCCCTGGATGGCTGAATTAACTATTGATTTATAGGCTGATTGGAGCCTGCTAACTGCCCTTAAACACACAAACATGACAATGACGTAATTTCCATCTGAACGAACAACTCAGTGGCGTGTGTGTATCCCTCCACCCTCTACCCCTCCTAGACCCTACCCCCTCGGTGTGCCCCATCTGGTGGTGATAGGGGAGGGCCAGGGTGGTGGAGGATGGTCCTTTCTACCTCTCCCTCTGCTTTACATTTCACATGGAAGTTCAAGTTTGAATTGAAGAAACCTGTGGGAACACAGTCTACAGAGGCCATTATTTCAGTTTTATATTTTATCCACATAATAAATGAGGCATTGAAAAAGCATATGAAGAATATGACACGCTTGATTTAGAAAATATATTTTTGTGTATTCGCCAACATTGTACACAAATTACGTAGGTATTACACATAGATTAAGATTACTTTAGTAGTCTATGAAGAAGTTGTTTGAGAGAACGTAAGACTCGGCACAGTACTGGCTCCAGGCACCTTGGCCAAGTTCTTATATAAGAAATCATACCAATCCCCCTGAGTCGATTTTGAAACTCCTGTTTAATTCAGCCTGGACCGTTAGGTCTGACCTATTAGTTTAGCCACACCCCGGGCCTGTCTCCTTGCAGCCCGCGCCACACACACACACACACACACACACACACACACACACACACACACCTTTATGCCACACACCTAGATATTACAAAGAGCCTGTTTATGTGGGAGCGCACACCCTGGGCTCAGACCCACTTCCACCTCTCTCTTTCCTGTAGTGAGGGAATTATGCTGAAATTCAATTGGCATGTCCCAGTCACCACTGAAGAAGCCCTTTCATCACAGGCCAGTACTGGAAACCTGTGGGAGGCCTTGTTTTCCTCACCACAGTGTGTGTGTTCGAATGTGTACAGCATGTGTACATGTTAGAGTGTTTGAATGTGTGTGTGTGCATCTGCTGTGCTGGTGGTGCATGTGAGTGTGTATTTCAGAGACAAAAACAACAGAGCCATATTTAGGAACTTCATACTTTGACCTTCTTTAGAGAGGGGAGAAAGACTGCTGTAAATCCACCCAACATTTCATCGAAACCAAGAGGATGGCATCAGGCTGAATGTGGAAAAAAATGCAATGAACAGAGATTAAATTCCTTATTTTACATGTACGAGATGCATGTGAATCCTACAAAATATATTTACAGTACCAGTCAAAAGTTTGGACACACCCACTCAAGGGTTTTTCTTTATTTTTGACTATTTTCTACATTGTAGAATAATAGTGAAGCCAACATAACTATGAAATAACATATATGGAATCATGTAGTAACCAAAAAAGTGTTAAACAAATCTAAATATATTTTATATTTAAGATTCTTCAAAATAGCCACCCTGTGTTGTGATGACAGCTTTGCACACTTGGCATTTTCTCAACCAGATTCATGAGGTAGTCACCTGGAATGCATTTCAATTAAAAGTTGTGTCTTGTTTAAAGTTAATTTGTGGAATTTCTTTCCTTTTAATGCGTTTGAGCCAGTCACTTGTGTTGTGATAAGGTAAGGGGGTATACAGAAGATAGCCCAAGTCCATATTATGGCAAGAACAGCTCAAATAAGCAAAGAAAAACGAGAGTCCATCATTACTTTAAGACATGAAGGTCAGTCAATGCGGACCATTTCAAGAATTTTGAAAGTTTCTTCAAGTGTAGTTGCAAAAACCATCAAGCGCAATGATCAAACTGGCTCTTATGAGGACCGCCACAGGGAAAGAAGACCTCTGCTGCAGAGGATACGTTCATTAGAGTTACCAGCCTCAAATTGCAGCCCAAATAAATGCTTCATAGAGTTCAAGTAACAGACACATCTCAACATCAACTGTTCAGAGGAGACTGTGTGAATCAGGCCTTCATGGTCGAATTGCTGCAAGAAACCACTAGTAAAGGACCAATAAGAAGTAGAGACTTGTTTAGACCAAGAAACACGAGCAATGGACATTAGACCAGTGTAAATCTGTCCTTTGGTCTGATGAGTCCAAATTTGAGATTTTTGATTTTTTGTGAAACGCAGAGTAGGTGAACGGATGTTCTCAGCATGTGTGGTTCCCACCGTGAATTATGGAGGAGGAGGTGCTTTGCTGGTGACACTGTCAGTGATTTATTTAGAATTCAAGGCACACTTAACCAGCATGGCTACCACAGCGTTATGCAGCGATACACCATCCCATCTGGTTTGCATTTAGTGGGACTATCATTTGTTTTTCAACAGGACAATGACCCAACACCCCTCGAGGGCTCCTTCAAGACTGTTGCAAAAACGTTCCAGGTGAAGCTGGTTGAGAGAATGCAAAGAGTGTGCAAAGCTGCCATCAAGGCAAAGGGTGGCTACTTTGATGAATCTCAAATATTATTTGATTTGTTTAACACTTTATTTTTTCTTTATTTAACTAGGCAAGTCTTAAGAACAAATTCCTATTTTCAATGACGGCCTAGGAACAGTGGGTTAACTGCCTGTTCAGGGGCAGAACGACAGCTCGGTTACTAGTCCACCGCTCTAACCACTAGGCTACCCTGCCGCCCTTTCGGTTACTACATGATTCCATATGTGTTATTTCGTAGTTTTGATATCTTTACTATTATTCTACCATGTAGAAAATAGTAAAAAATGAAGAAAACCCCCCGAATGAGTGGGTGTGTCCAAACATTTGACTGGTACTGTATATCTAAACGTTCACACCACATTGTGCTCTTCTGAATGCAGCCCCTGTCCTTCAGTCTCTGGGATTGTATGGGGCAGTGGCTGGCCTTGGAATCAGTCAATTGCATGTAGGCCCATATTATGTTACTGTGCTGTGATAGTATCTAACTTCAGACTCTTATTTGACAATATCTGGAATGCAATGAGACCAATAGCTCAGTATGTCTCTGTTGACAGCTGTGGTGTAGATTTATTACATAGCTCTGGTTCTGGTGCGTCTCAGCCGTTGGAACAGTGTCAGTGTGAACTTGCTCTGTGATTACTCTGGGTAACCACTGTCCTCAACCCTCCTCCCTGTCTGTTTATTAGATGTTCTACCCCTGGCACAACGTGACGCCATGAAGGAAGTGTTGCCCAGCAACAAGACATTTCTATGGACAGAGCTAAGTGTGCACAACTACTTTCTCTGGTGGCAGAGTCTCACATTGGAGAAGGGAAAGCTGTGTCCACTATTACAGCTTTTTGCTGTCTTGATTCAATCTTATAGATTGTGAGTTATAGGTGTTTAAGTTGGCCCTATTTTCCTAAAATCAACATTCGAAGCAAAAAGGGACAGTTGTGTGAAGGTGGATTTGCCCCTAAAAAGGCAACAGTTGTTTCACTATACCCAATAAGACTAGCTTTTACCCTTTTACCACCTAGGTATAGAGGCAGTCTGCCACAGTCAGGGTTGGCATCATAATGCCTAATCTAGCAGGGAACAAGGGACGGCTAGGCTACTCTAATTATGGTCAGGAATGTTCTGTTTAATATGAGTCTCAACTCTGTTTCCGTCTCTGCACGCCACGTACTGAGACTGAGACTACTGCCAATCCTGCTTCACCATGAATGACTGCCTGCTCGATCCATTGACTTCTGATTCAGTTTGAAATTGGACGGTTATTTGTAATTGGCTATCAGTGGGTTGGCGCTGTATGTGACTCAGTTGTGGCATGAATAATGTATTGTTCCTGCTTGTCTCTTTTTATGTTTTATTGATATTCACTAGTTCTGAGTCCACCCTGTAATATTGTGTCATGATTATGTCAATGCTCTTGTTTTACTTAAGTGGCTGTGTTGATTAGTGATTGACTATAATGAAATGTAAAGAGAGCAATAAATAAGAGTATCTCTCTCTCTTTTTCCTCTACCTCTCCATCTCTCCTTTTTCAGTGAGTCTGAGGATGAAGATCTACACTCCACAGATCCTGAGAGTAAGGACAAGAGCAAAGACAAGAAGATACTGTGCAAAGGCAAATGGTCTCGCGATGAGGTGGGCTAATTCTATAAGAGGCATATGAGCGGGCCAGTTTGGTCAAGTGTGCTAGTTACTTTATTGCGCTCACTGTTGAACCATTATTTATTGGACCTGTCTTGCATTGTTTTAGTGTTCAAATGGATTGAGAATAGCATGTGCGTGAAAGTGTGCTGTGGTCCAACAGTCTGTTTGTTTATAAATGTATTGTCTGCAGCAATCTGCTGCTTTTCTATGGCATGATATGTAGGAAGCCCTATTGTGTCCCCTGCTAAAAAAAAGTGTAAAGGGCGTTTACCTTATGGAAGCACTGAGGATGAAGGGAGTGTCTCAGGAAGGTTGGCTCCTGACCGTCTCTCTCTGACCCCCCCACCCCCCTTCTCGCTGCAGGACGAGAGGCTGAAGAAGTTAGTGGAGCAGCATGGAGCAGACTCCTGGAAATTAGTAGCTAATCATTTTCAAGTAAGTAAAACATTTTTTCCCCTTAATCATTACACACTGTTAGAACATGGTGTTAAAATACAAAGCTTTCTGTAATAACCTGTCTATATATTGATGATATGTAATAGCAATGGGGGGAAATGCAGGAAAACTGTAATCTGTTTTACCTCATTTCTACCAACATCACCTGTGCAACTAGAGGTGAAAAAAATTGACCTTTACTCCACACACATACCTCTCTCTCGCCCTCCATTTGGCAAATCTGACCATAACTCTATCCTCCTGATTCCCGCTTACAAGCAAAAACTCCTCAAACAGTAAGTACCTGTGACCCGCTCAATACGGAAGTGGTCCGATGAATTGTGTGTTAAGCTGCAGGACTGTTTCGCTATCACAGATTAGAATATTTTCTGAGATTCATCTGGTGGCATTGAGGAGTTTACCATATCAGTTACCGGTTTCATTAATAAGTGCATCAACGACGTCGACCCTACAGTGACTGTACGTGCATATCCCAACCAGAAGCCATGGATTACAGGCAACATCCACACTGAGCTAAAGGCTATAGCTGCCGCTTTGAAGGAGTGGGGCACTAACCCGGCCGTTTATAAGAAATCCCACTACGGCCTCCGATTGAACCATCAAACAGGCAGAGCGTCAATACAGGACTAAGATCGAATCCTACTACACCAGCTCTCACGCTCGTCAGCTGTGGCAGGGCTCGCAAACTATCATGGATAACAAAGGGAAACTCACCTGCAAGCTGCCCAGTGACACAAGCCTACCTGATGAGCTAAATGCCTTCTATGCTCACTTCAAGGCAAGGAGCACTGAAACATGCATGAGAGCACCAGCTGTTCCGGACGGCTGTGTGACCATGCTCTCCGTGGCCGATGTGAGTAAGACCTTTAAACAGGTTAACATTCACAAGCATGCAGGGCAAGATGGATTACCAAGACGCCTACTCAGAGCATGTGCAGACCAGCTGGCAAGTGTCTTCACTGACGTTTTCAACCTCTCCCTGATCCAGTCTGTAGTACCTACATGTTTCAAGTAGACGACCATAGTCCCTGTCTAAATTACTATTTCCCTTTAGCACTCACATCTGTAGCCATGAAATGCTTTGAGAGGCTGGTCATGGCGCACATCAACACCATCATCCCAGACTTCCTGGATGACGCAATATCTATATCACTCCACACTGCCCTTTTCCACCTGGACAAAAGGAACACCTATGTGAGAATGCTGTTCATTGTCTACAGCTCAGCGTTCAACACCATAGTGCCCTCCAAGCTGATCACTAAGCTAAGGACCCTAGGACTGAACGCCTCCCTCTGCAACTGGATCCTGGACTTCCTGATGTGCCGCCGCCAAGTGGTGAGGGTAGGCAACAACACATCCTCCACACTGACCCTTAACACGGGGGCCCCTTAGGGGTACATGCTTAGTCCCTTCCTGCACTCCCTGTTCACCCACGACTGTGTGGTCGCGCGCGAATCCAACACCATCATAAGTTTGCTGACAAAACTACGGTGGTACGCCTGATCACTGACGACGATGAGACAGCCTATAGGGAGGAGATCAGAGACCTGGCAGTGTGGTGCCAGGACAACAACCTCTCCCTCAACGTCAGCAAGACAAAGGAGCTGATCGTGGACTACAGGAAACGGAGGGCCGAGCCCGTCCCCATTCACATCGACAGGGCTGTAGTGGACCAGGTCCACATCACTAAGGACCTATCATGGTCCAAACACACCAACACAGTCGTGAAGAAGACATGACAACGCCTCTTTCCTCTCAGGAGGCTGAAAAGATTTGGCATGGGCCCTCAGATCCTCAAAATGTTCTACAGTTACATCATTGAGAGCATCTTGACTGGCTGCATCACCGCTTGCTATGGCAACTTACTGGCATCTGATCACAAGGCGCTACAGAGCGTAGTGTGTACGGCCCAGTACATCACTTGGGCTGAGCTCCCTGCCATCCAGAACCTCTATACCAGGCAGTATCAGAGGAAGGCCCTAAAAATGGTCAAAGACTCCAAGCACCCAAGTCATAGACTGTTTTCTCTGCTACCGCACAGCAAGCGGTACCTATGCAAAGACGGCTAAATAGTTAACCAAATAGCTACCCGGACTATCTGCATGGACCTTTTGCTCAAACATTTTTGACTCATCACATATGCTGCTGCTACTGTTTAACTATCTGTCACTTTATTCCTAGTATATGTACATATCTACCTCAATTACCTCGTACCCCTGCACATTGACTCAGTACTGGTACCTCTTGTATATTGCCAAGTTATCATTACTCATTATGTATCTATTATTACTTTTATTATTACGTGATTTACTTTTCTATTATTTCTCTATTTTCTTTCTCTCTGTATGCTGTACGCTTGCTGTTGGGAGGGGCCCGCAATGAAGCATTTCACTGTTAGTCCAGGACAACAACCTGTTGTTTACGAAGCTTGTGATGAATAACATTTTATTATCTGGATAAGAAAAGTGATATGACAAGTGACTCTCACCGGTGTTGTGTGAGGTGGGGTTATTAGTGGTACTCACAGGTGTTGTGTGAGGTGGGGTTATTAGTGGTACTCACAGGTGTTGTGTGAGGTGGGGTTATTAGTGGTACTCACCGGTGTTGTGTGAGGTGGGGTTATTAGTGGTACTCACAGGTGTTGTGTGAGGTGGGGTTATTAGTGGTACTCACAGGTGTTGTGTGAGGTGGGGTTATTAGTGGTACTCACAGGTGTTGTGTGAGGTGGGGTTATTAGTGGTACTCACAGGTGTTGTGTGAGGTGGGGTTATTAGTGGTACTCACAGGTGTTGTGTGAGGTGGGGTTATTAGTGGTACTCACAGGTGTTGTGTGAGGTGGGGTTATTAGTGGTACTCACCGGTGTTGTGTGAGGTGGGGTTATTAGTGGTACTCACAGGTGTTGTGTGAGGTGGGGTTATTAGTGGTACTCACAGGTGTTGTGTGAGGTGGGGTTATTAGTGGTACTCACAGGTGTTGTGTGAGGTGGGGTTATTAGTGGTACTCACAGGTGTTGTGTGAGGTGGGGTTATTAGTGGTACTCACAGGTGTTGTGTGAGGTGGGGTTATTAGTGGTACTCACAGGTGTTGTGTGAGGTGGGGTTATTAGTGGTACTCACAGGTGTTGTGTGAGGTGGGGTTATTAGTAGTACTCACAGGTGTTGTGTGAGGTGGGGTTATTAGTGGTACTCACAGGTGTTGTGTGAGGTGGGGTTATTAGTGGTACTCACCGGTGTTGTGTGAGGTGGGGTTATTAGTGGTACTCACAGGTGTTGTGTGAGGTGGGGTTATTAGTGGTACTCACAGGTGTTGTGTGAGGTGGGGTTATTAGTGGTACTCACAGGTGTTGTGTGAGGTGGGGTTATTAGTGGTACTCACCGGTGTTGTGTGAGGTGGGGTTATTAGTAGTACTCACAGGTGTTGTGTGAGGTGGGGTTATTAGTGGTACTCACCGGTGTTGTGTGAGGTGGGGTTATTAGTGGTACTCACAGGTGTTGTGTGAGGTGGGGTTATTAGTGGTACTCACAGGTGTTGTGTGAGGTGGGGTTATTAGTGGTACTCACAGGTGTTGTGTCAGGTGGGGTTATTAGTGGTACTCACAGGTGTTGTGTGAGGTGGGGTTATTAGTGGTACTCACAGGTGTTGTGTGAGGTGGGGTTATTAGTAGTACTCACAGGTGTTGTGTGAGGTGGGGTTATTAGTAGTACTCACAGGTGTTGTGTGAGGTGGGGTTATTAGTAGTACTCACAGGTGTTGTGTGAGGTGGAGTTATTAGTAGTACTCACCGGTGTTGTGTGAGGTGGGGTTATTAGTGGTACTCACAGGTGTTGTGTGAGGTGGGGTTATTAGTGGTACTCACAGGTGTTGTGTGAGGTGGGGTTATTAGTAGTATTCACAGGTGTTGTGTGAGGTGGGGTTATTTGTAGTGCTCACACTGGCCATCTGTGAGTACCACTACTAGGTGTTGTGTGAGGTGGGGTTATTAGTGGTACTCACAGGTGTTGTGTGAGGTGGGGTTATTAGTGGTACTCACAGGTGTTGTGTCAGGTGGGGTTATTAGTAGTACTCACAGGTGTTGTGTGAGGTGGGGTTGTTTGTAGTGCTCACAGGTGTTGTGTGAGGTGGGGTTATTAGTGGTACTCACAGGTGTTGTGTGAGGTGGGGTTATTAGTGGTACTCACAGGTGTTGTGTGAGGTGGGGTTATTAGTGGTACTCACAGGTGTTGTGTGAGGTGGGGTTATTAGTGGTACTCACAGGTGTTGTGTGAGGTGGGGTTATTAGTGGTACTCACAGGTGTTGTGTGAGGTGGGGTTATTTTTTTTAAATATTTTTTTTTGTATTTTACCCCATTTTTTCTCCCCAATTTCGTGGTATCCAATTGTTGTAGTAGCTACTATCTTGTCTCATCGCTACAACTCCTGTACGGGCTCGGGAGAGACGAAGGTTGAAAGTCATGCGTCCTCCGATACACAACCCAATCAGCCGTACTGCTTCTTCACACAGCGCACATCCAACCCGGAAGCCAGCCGCACCAATGTGTCGGAGGGTACACCGTGCACCTGGCAACCTTGGTTAGCGCTCACTGTGCCCGGCCCGCCACAGGAGTCGCTGGTGCGCGATGAGACAAGGACATCCCTACCGACCAAGCCCTCCCTAACCCGGACGACGCTAGGCCAATTGTGCGTTGTCCCACGGACCTCCCGGTCGCGGCCGGTTACGACAGAGCCTGGGCGCGAACCCAGGGACTCTGATGGCACAGCTGTCGCTGGAGTGCAGCGCCCTTAACCACTGCGCCACCCGGGAGGCCACGAGGTGGGGTTATTAGTGGTACTCACAGGTGTTGTGTGAGGTGGGGTTATTAGTGGTACTCACAGGTGTTGTGTGAGGTGGGGTTATTAGTGGTACTCACAGGTGTTGTGTGAGGTGGGGTTATTAGTGGTACTCACAGGTGTTGTGTGAGGTGGGGTTATTAGTGGTACTCACAGGTGTTGTGTAAGGTGGGGTTATTTGTAGTACTCACAGGTGTTGTGTGAGGTGGGGTTATTAGTGTTACTCACAGGTGTTGTGTGAGGTGGGGTTATTAGTGGTACTCACCGGTGTTGTGTGAGGTGGGGTTATTAGTGGTACTCACAGGTGTTGTGTGAGGTGGGGTTATTAGTGGTACTCACAGGTGTTGTGTGAGGTGGGGTTATTAGTGGTACTCACAGGTGTTGTGTGAGGTGGGGTTATTAGTGGTACTCACCGGTGTTGTGTGAGGTGGGGTTATTAGTAGTACTCACAGGTGTTGTGTGAGGTGGGGTTATTAGTGGTACTCACCGGTGTTGTGTGAGGTGGGGTTATTAGTGGTACTCACAGGTGTTGTGTGAGGTGGGGTTATTAGTGGTACTCACAGGTGTTGTGTGAGGTGGGGTTATTAGTGGTACTCACAGGTGTTGTGTCAGGTGGGGTTATTAGTGGTACTCACAGGTGTTGTGTGAGGTGGGGTTATTAGTGGTACTCACAGGTGTTGTGTGAGGTGGGGTTATTAGTAGTACTCACAGGTGTTGTGTGAGGTGGGGTTATTAGTAGTACTCACAGGTGTTGTGTGAGGTGGGGTTATTAGTAGTACTCACAGGTGTTGTGTGAGGTGGGGTTATTAGTAGTACTCACCGGTGTTGTGTGAGGTGGGGTTATTAGTGGTACTCACAGGTGTTGTGTGAGGTGGGGTTATTAGTGGTACTCACAGGTGTTGTGTGAGGTGGGGTTATTAGTAGTATTCACAGGTGTTGTGTGAGGTGGGGTTATTTGTAGTGCTCACACTGGCCATCTGTGAGTACCACTACTAGGTGTTGTGTGAGGTGGGGTTATTAGTGGTACTCACAGGTGTTGTGTGAGGTGGGGTTATTAGTGGTACTCACAGGTGTTGTGTCAGGTGGGGTTATTAGTAGTACTCACAGGTGTTGTGTGAGGTGGGGTTGTTTGTAGTGCTCACAGGTGTTGTGTGAGGTGGGGTTATTAGTGGTACTCACAGGTGTTGTGTGAGGTGGGGTTATTAGTGGTACTCACAGGTGTTGTGTGAGGTGGGGTTATTAGTGGTACTCACAGGTGTTGTGTGAGGTGGGGTTATTAGTGGTACTCACAGGTGTTGTGTGAGGTGGGGTTATTAGTGGTACTCACAGGTGTTGTGTGAGGTGGGGTTATTTTTTTAAAATATTTTTTTTTGTATTTTACCCCATTTTTTCTCCCCAATTTCGTGGTATCCAATTGTTGTAGTAGCTACTATCTTGTCTCATCGCTACAACTCCTGTACGGGCTCGGGAGAGACGAAGGTTGAAAGTCATGCGTCCTCCGATACACAACCCAATCAGCCGTACTGCTTCTTCACACAGCGCGCATCCAACCCGGAAGCCAGCCGCACCAATGTGTCGGAGGGTACACCGTGCACCTGGCAACCTTGGTTAGCGCTCACTGTGCCCGGCCCGCCACAGGAGTCGCTGGTGCGCGATGAGACAAGGACATCCCTACCGACCAAGCCCTCCCTAACCCGGACGACGCTAGGCCAATTGTGCGTTGTCCCACGGACCTCCCGGTCGCGGCCGGTTACGACAGAGCCTGGGCGCGAACCCAGGGACTCTGATGGCACAGCTGTCGCTGGGAGGCCACCCGGGAGGCCACGAGGTGGGGTTATTAGTGGTACTCACAGGTGTTGTGTGAGGTGGGGTTATTAGTGGTACTCACAGGTGTTGTGTGAGGTGGGGTTATTAGTGGTACTCACAGGTGTTGTGTGAGGTGGGGTTATTAGTGGTACTCACAGGTGTTGTGTGAGGTGGGGTTATTAGTGGTACTCACAGGTGTTGTGTAAGGTGGGGTTATTTGTAGTACTCACAGGTGTTGTGTGAGGTGGGGTTATTAGCAAGTGTGTGTATGTGTATATGATAACTCAGGGAGGGACAGCTGCAGGTGGGTTTGTGTGTTAATGAGGTGTTGTGCTCTGCATTGTGTCTGTCACAGGGGAGGACAGATGGCCAGTGTCAGCACCGCTGGCAGAAGGTGCTCAACCCAGAGCTGGTGAAAGGACCCTGGACAAAAGAGGAGGATCAGAAGGTAAGTGGAGATGGGAGTTACCCCAACCTGGGGTGGAAAAAGAAGTAGATAAAGAGCTAGCGAGAACATGTATTGTTCTCAATTTTATTGGAGCGGCACGTTGATAACACAATACAAACAAGCTGCAGGATGAACATCACAGACCTTTTTGTAATCTGAAACATTGAAAGGAACATACAGTATACACGTTCCTCTCCCACTCTCTATCCCTGTTTGTAGCCCATAGACCCTGCAGTAGTTTTCATTGGCTGTGCATACGACTCACTACCTCATGCTTTAGAACAACCAAAGTTCTCCAAGTTTCCCTGGTCCTGAGCCCCTCAGCCAGGCTTTAGGGTCATATCGCTCATAGTTGGAAGGTGAACAATACATTCCTTAAATAGAACTACATGATGCCTCGCCTACTGGAATGTCAAGATTGGTATTTTGTTCCTCCAACATCTAGGCCTCACATCACAACACGCCAGTGATAGTATTGCTCTGGCTTGCCCTTAGTGACATGCCAGAAGTAAGATATTCAGGAAGATAATAGCACTGGGTGGTGTGGGCTTGCTAAGAGATGACAAGACATGTTTGGCTCCATGACAGAAGTGTTGTGGCAACTAGTTCTACTTCTTCAGCTGCATTCTTGACAATCTCTAGTGTTGCCAATGACGATGTGGCACCTCTGTTTGTGCGGTAATGGCATTTATCCCTCCAGTAATAGATACTATACAGTATGCCAGGGGTCGGGAACAGGCGGTGTGACTCCTTCCAGTAATAGATACTATACAGTATGCCAGGGGTCGGGAACAGGTGGCGGGATTCCCTGCAGTAATAGATACTATACAGTATGCCAGGGGTCGGGAACAGGCGGCGTGATTCCTTTCAGTAATAGATACTATACAGTATGCCAGGGGTCGGGAACAGGTGGCGGGATTCTCTGCAGTAATAGATACTATACAGTATGCCAGGGGTCGGGAACAGGCGGCGTGATTCCTTCCAGTAATAGATACTATACAGTATGCCAGGGGTCGGGAACAGGTGGCGGGATTCTCTGCAGTAATAGATACTATACAGTATGCCAGGGGTCGGGAACAGGCGGTGTGATTCCCTCCAGTAATAGATACTATACAGTATGCCAGGGGTCGGGAACAGGCGGCGTGATTCCTTCCAGTAATAGATCCTATACAGTATGCCAGGGGTCGGGAACAGGTGGCGGGATTCTCTGCAGTAATAGATACTATACAGTATGCCAGGGGTCGGGAACAGGCGGTGTGATTCCCTCCAGTAATAGATACTATACAGTATGCCAGGGGTCGGGAACAGGCGGTGTGACTCCTTCCAGTAATAGATACTATACAGTATGCCAGGGGTCGGGAACAGGCGGTGTGACTCCTTCCAGTAATAGATACTATACAGTATGCCAGGGGTCGGGAACAGGCGGTGTGATTCCCTCCAGTAATAGATATTATACAGTATGCCAGGGGTCGGGAACAGGCGGTGTGATTCCTTCCAGTAATAGATACTATACAGTATGCCAGGGGTCGGGAACAGGCGGTGTGATTCCCTCCAGTAATAGATACTATACAGTATGCCAGGGGTCGGGAACAGGCGGTGTGACTCCTTCCAGTAATAGATACTATACAGTATGCCAGGGGTCGGGAACAGGCGGTGTGACTCCTTCCAGTAATAGATACTATACAGTATGCCAGGGGTCGGGAACAGGCGGTGTGATTCCCTCCAGTAATAGATACTATACAGTATGCCAGGGGTCGGGAACAGGCGGTGTGATTCCTTCCAGTAATAGATACTATACAGTATGCCAGGGGTCGGGAACAGGCGGTGTGATTCCCTCCAGTAATAGATACTATACAGTATGCCAGGGGTCGGGAACAGGCGGCGTGATTCCCTCCAGTAATAGATACTATACAGTATGCCAGGGGTCGGGAACAGGCGGTGTGACTCCTTCCAGTAATAGATACTATACAGTATGCCAGGGGTCGGGAACAGGCGGTGTGATTCCCTCCAGTAATAGATACTATACAGTATGCCAGGGGTCGGGAACAGGCGGTGTGATTCCTTCCAGTAATAGATACTATACAGTATGCCAGGGGTCGGGAACAGGCGGTATGATTCCCTCCAGTAATAGATACTATACAGTATGCCAGGGGTCGGGAACAGGTGGTGTGATTCCCTCCAGTAATAGATACTATACAGTGTGCCAGGGGTCGGGAACAGACAGTGTGATTCCCTCCAGTAATAGATACTATACAGTATGCCAGGGGTCGGGAACAGGCGGTGTGATTCCCTCCAGTAATAGATACTATACAGTATGCCAGGGGTCGGGAACAGGCGGCGTGATTCCCTCCATTTCCAATTCCCCCACACCTCCCTGTATGTTCCCAAGTATTCCCACACAAAAAAAAAGAGACGTGATCATGTCTCAATGTTATTAATGTATGAAATTATTGTTATTTTCAAATACAATCACTTTTTGGGCTTAGTTGTGGTCAATTTGCAGTGTACAAATGATTTGAATTATGTTTCGGGCACCCCGAAAGTTGCCTACCCCTTCAGTATGCATATTTTTTAAGTCCAGAGGATTGCATTGTAAGAAGTCCCTGTCTTCTTTGCTCCTGTGTGTATAGGTGATTGACCTGGTTCATAAATATGGCCCCAAGCGCTGGTCTGTGATTGCCAAGCACCTGCAGGGGCGGATCGGGAAGCAGTGCCGTGAGCGCTGGCACAACCATCTGAACCCTGAGGTGAAGAAGTCCTCCTGGACCCAGGAAGAGGACAGCATCATCTACCAGGCCCACAAACGCCTGGGCAACCGCTGGGCCGAGATCTCCAAGCTGTTGCCTGGAAGGTAACGGAATGATATACCATACATCTCTTTGCCTGAGTTAGTGGGTGGTTACATCTCAATAGAGTAAAAGTGGGTGGTTACATCTCAAAATATAAAAGTGGGTGGTTACATCTCAAAATAGTAAAAGTGGGTGTTACATCTCAAAATAGTAAACGTGGGTGGTTACATCTCAAAATAGTAAAAGTGGGTGGTTTCATCTCAATAGAGTAAATGTGGGTGGTTACATCTCAAAATATAAAAGTGGGTGTTACATCTCAAAATAGTAAACGTGGGTGGTTACATCTCAAAATAGTAAAAGTGGGTGGTTACATCTCAAAATAGTAAAAGTGGGTGGTTACATCTCAATAGAGTAAAAGTGGGTGGTTACATCTCAATAGAGTAAAAGTGGGTGGTTACATCTCAAAATAGTAAAAGTGGGTGGTTACATCTCAATAGAGTAAAAGTGGGTGGTTACATCTCAATAGAGTAAAAGTGGGTGGTTACATCTCAAAATAGTAAAAGTGGGTGGTTACATCTCAAAATAGTAAAAGTGGGTGGTTGCATCTCAAAATAGTAAAAGTGGGTGGTTACATCTCAAAATAGTAAAAGTGGGTGCTTGCATCTCAAAATAATAAAAGTGGGTGGTTGCATCTCAAAATAGTAAAAGTGGGTGGTTGCATCTCAAAATAATAAAAGTGGGTGGTTGCATCTCAAAATAGTAAATGTGGGTGGTTACATCTCAAAATATAAAAGTGGGTGGTTGCATCTCAAAATATAAAAGTGGGTGGTTACATCTCAATATAGTAAAAGTGGGTGGTTGCATCTCAAAATAATAAAAGTGGGTGGTTGCATCTCAAAATAGTAAAAGTGGGTGGTTACATCTCAAAATATAAAAGTGGGTGGTTACATCTCAAAATAGTAAATGTGGGTGGTTACATCTCAAAATATAAAAGTGGGTGGTTGCATCTCAAAATATAAAAGTGGGTGGTTACATCTCAAAATAGTAAAAGTGGGTGGTTGCATCTCAAAATAGTAAAAGTGGGTGGTTGCATCTCAAAATATAAAAGTGGGTGGTTACATCTCAATAGAGTAAAAGTGGGTGGTTACATCTCAATAGAGTAAAAGTGGGTGGTTACATCTCAATAGAGTAAAAGTGGGTGGTTGCATCTCAATAGAGTAAAAGTGGGTGGTTGCATCTCAATAGAGTAAAAGTGGGTGGTTACATCTCAATAGAGTAAAAGTGGGTGGTTGCATCTCAATAGAGTAAAAGTGGGTGGTTACATCTCAATAGAGTAAAAGTGGGTGGTTACATCTCAATAGAGTAAAAGTGGGTGGTTACATCTCAAAATAGTAAAAGTGGGTGGTTACATCTCAATAGAGTAAAAGTGGGTGGTTACATCTCAATAGAGTAAAAGTGGGTGGTTGCATCTCAATAGAGTAAAAGTGGGTGGTTACACCTCAATAGAGTAAAAGTGGGTGGTTGCATCTCAATAGAGTAAAAGTGGGTGGTTGCATCTCAATAGAGTAAAAGTGGGTGGTTGCATCTCAATAGAGTAAAAGTGGGTGGTTGCATCTCAATAGAGTAAAAGTGGGTGGTTGCATCTCAATAGAGTAAAAGTGGGTGGTTACATCTCAATAGAGTAAAAGTGGGTGGTTACATCTCAATAGAGTAAAAGTGGGTGGTTGCATCTCAATAGAGTAAAAGTGGGTGGTTGCATCTCAATAGAGTAAAAGTGGGTGGTTACATCTCAAAATAGTAAAAGTGGGTGGTTACATCTCAATAGAGTAAAAGTGGGTGGTTACATCTCAATAGAGTAAAAGTGGGTGGTTGCATCTCAATAGAGTAAAAGTGGGTGGTTACATCTCAAAATAGTAAAAGTGGGTGGTTACATCTCAATAGAGTAAAAGTGGGTGGTTACATCTCAATAGAGTAAAAGTGGGTGGTTACATCTCAATAGAGTAAAAGTGGGTGGTTACATCTCAATAGAGTAAAAGTGGGTGGTTACATCTCAATAGAGTAAAAGTGGCTTCCCTTCTTCTCCTGGACAGCTTTCCTTCATATTTCCTACACCTACAGTATAGTAGTATCTGGTCCCATTACCAAAGGTGTAAGGCTAAGGGCAAAAGCGTAGTTTTTGTTAAGTTTTTGGACAGATCTAAAATAATTAGTATTTAAAGTATGCCAGCAGCATACCACCCTGCATACCACTGCTGGCTTGCTTCTGAAGCAGGGTTGGTCCTGGTCAGTTCCTGGATGGGAGACCAGATGCTGCTGGAAGTGGTGTTGGAGGGCCAGTAAGGAGGCATGGAGGGCCAGTAGGAGGCACTCTTTCCTCTGGTCTAAAAATAAATATCCCAATGCCCCAGGGCATTGACACTGCCCTGTGTAGGGTGCTGTCTTTCGGATGGGACGTTAAACAGGTGTCCTGACTCTGAGGTCATTAAAGATCCCATGGCACTTATCGTAAGAGTAAGGGTGTTAACCCCAGTGTCCTGGCTAAATTCCCAATCTGGCCCTCAAACCATCATGGTCACCTAATAATCCCCAGTTTACAATTGGCTCATTCATACCCCTCCTCTCCCCTGTAACTATTCCCCAGGTCGTTGCTGCAAATGAGAATGTGTTCTCAGTCAACTTACCTGGTAAAATAACGGATCAATTTAAAATAAATGTAAAAAATTTAACAACCTCCCTTATAGGACAGACAACTCCATCAAGAATCACTGGAACTCCACCATGAGGAGGAAAGTGGAGCACGAGGGGTACCTCCAGGAGGGCTGCAGGGGATTCAGCTCAGAGCATGGGGGGTTGAAGCGACGCCACCACAGACCCTGTGTCCCCCAACTAGACACCCCCCACGGTGGGCACAGCCCTCTGGGCATACCTGGACCAACTCAGGTGAGAGGCCTCTCAGACATTTCTGTTCCGTTTCATTCAAACAAGGTTTATTGGCATATTGAAAGGATCCGTGTTTAATGTTCCTGTGTGTTGTAGCTTGGGGGTTACCTCTATAGCCCTCACTGTGGCCAGCTGATGGACAGCCTTCCAGACTCCTCCAGCTACTTATCGGTGAGTGACCTGTCATTTACAGCTGGCCAAGAGTCCCGTATGTTGTTTGACTCAAAAGCTCAAGGTTTGGACTGAAGCATGGAGCTAAATCAGTAGAAGTGTCTTCCAATCCTGTCCACTTTACCATCCCTTTTTTGTATCTTTCCACCGTACTAACTTCAGTCTACTTTGTATTAATCACCCTCTGAATCAAACCACTAAATGACCTGCCTGAATTTCTGTTTCTTCTCGGTGTCTTGGTTTGGTGTTAATCAGAGTAAGCCTGAGTCTGATATGAGTAATTTGTGAGTAAATTTGTTCTCTCCTTCCTTCTTTCCCTGCCGACCTTTTCTTCACTCCCTCCGTCCACTCCTCCTCTCCTACCCGTGTGTGTTTACTCCAGCCGTCCTGCCATGATGATCCAGACAAAGAGCAGAGAATTAAGGAGCTTGAGCTGCTGCTTATGTCAGCAGAGACCGAGGTCCGGAGACAGGCCCAGTGCCGAGGCCCATGTGTAAGACACACTCTCAGTGTGTATGTGTGTGATGATGTAGCCTAGTCCACTTGAGCTTGTAGTTATGCTGTAGTGATGTCATAGTAGCCTACCCATCTCACCCCTCTCCCCACACTCCCGTTACGCTTCGTAGTTCTACCCCTCCCATCCCCATTTTCAGTGCTTCCTGCCATCCGCCATGCGGCCGCCACCATTAACCTCCTCTCACTTCCTCCAGCCTCCTTCCCTCCAGCCTCCTATCTGCTCCTCACAGCAGTAGTGCACGGTGTCACTTCCTCCAGCCTCCTATCTGCTCCTCACAGCAGTAGTGCACGGTGTCACTTCAGCCAGCGGTTTGGAACCAAACATGTGTTTCCTCCTTTTTCTTCTTCTTTTTAAACCTTTTCCCTTCTTTCACCACACCACTGTGGCTTCCATAGCAGAACCCCCCCCCTCGTTGCCTTTTTTCATTCATCTATTCACTCCATCCATTTATCTCATTTTAACCTGCGTTGCAGAACAAACTATTATGATGATGTCAGTGGTTCAGATTTTAAATGATAAAATATCTTGGTGTGTTACAACACATGCCTACCACTGACTTCTCAATGAGGTTCAATGACGTTTTAGACTGAGGGAACAAGTTTGGGTGTTGGGACACTTTTGGGTTTGAATTTCGTTACATTGCCTTGTCCTCTAAACTTGATTGAACTTCCTTGAAACGTCATAACTTCATTGATTGGGAGTTTTCCGAATCCAGTCAGCCTTACTGACCTGGTTGGTGTCCAACCCCAGCATCAGCAGCACCCTAACCGCAGTCTCTTCTCTCTCAGAGTGTGGAGCATTACTCCAGCTGGGCAGACAGTGTGTCAGATGACACCATGACCACCAGCAGCAGCAGTCTGGAGGATCAGAGTGAGGGAGGCTGGAGGGGGGCAGAGGAAGGCCAAGGGCCACCAGTGGAGCAGGCTGAGGGGGGCTGGAGGCTGGCAGAGGAGGGCCAAGGGCCACCAGTGGAGCAGGCTGAGGGGGGCTGGAGGCTGGCAGAGGAGGGCCAAGGGCCACCAGTGGAGCAGGCTGAGGGGGGCTGGAGGCTGGCAGAGGAGGGCCAGCACCAGGTTCAGCGCCATGTCTCCCCCAGTAAGTTCCTGGCTGTGGAGGCTAGTTCTGTGCTCTCCACCCTGCAGACCATCCCCGAGTTCGCAGAGACCATGGAGCTCATCGACTCGGTGAGTGTCTAGATCAGACCCGGAGCCAAGATAAGGTGACTAGGGGGCAGATCAGAGCCAGGATAAGGTGACTACGGGGCAGATCAGACCCAGAGCCAGGATAAGGTGACTAGAGGGCAGATCAGACCCAGAGCCAGGATAAAATGACTAGGGGGCAGATCAGAGCCAGGACAAGGTGACTAGGGGGCAGATCAGAGCCAGGATAAGGTGACTAGGGGGCTGATCAGAGCCAGGATAAGGTGACTAGGGGGCAGATCAGAGCCAGGATAAGGTGACTAGGGAGCAGATCACACCCAGAGCCAGGATAAGATGACTAGGGGGCAGATCAGAGCCAGGATAAGGTGACTAGGGGGCAGATCAGACCCAGAGCCAGGACAAGGTGACTAGGGGGCAGATCAGAGCCAGGATAAGGTGACTAGGGGGCTGATCAGAGCCAGGATAAGGTGACTAGGGGGCAGATCAGAGCCAGGATAAGGTGACTAGGGAGCAGATCACACCCAGAGCCAGGATAAGATGACTAGGGGGCAGATCAGACCCAGAGCCAGGATAAGGTGACTAGGGGGCAGATCAGAGCCAGGATAAGGTGACTAGAGGGCAGATCAGACCCAGAGCCAGGATAAAATGACTAGGGGGCAGATCAGAGCCAGGACAAGGTGACTAGGGGGCAGATCAGAGCCAGGATAAGGTGACTAGGGGGCTGATCAGAGCCAGGATAAGGTGACTAGGGGGCAGATCAGAGCCAGGATAAGGTGACTAGGGAGCAGATCACACCCAGAGCCAGGATAAGATGACTAGGGGGCAGATCAGACCCAGAGCCAGGATAAGGTGACTAGGGGGCAGATCAGACCCAGAGCCAGGATAAGGTGACTAGGGGGCAGATCAGACCCAGAGCCAGGATAAGATTACTATTTTGGCGGGTTCTTTCATTGGAATTATATTGAATTCTGCTTATATCACAGTAAACAAAGTATATATAAGTATAAAGTATATATATATAAATAGTTTTGTGTCTATAAAAATGATTGAGTGACAGGTTAGCACAAAATCTGAATCTCCGCTGTGCTGTATCAAATGGCTTTGTAAATAAAAGTATAAAGCCTACGAGTGACTAGAGAAGACCAGCCAACCCTGGTATATAAAGTGTAGTGGTGCGTAAGGGTTTTGTAGTTCAAAATAAATCCTTACACTCCATGGTAAAGGGTGTCAATTGATCTCAAACACTGAGCGGATGCATTCATATGTAAAATGTATGTAAACAAGCACAGTAAAGGCAAATGGAGATGCAAATAACCAAAACACAGCCTCCTACAGTGAGATGCAGCCGTGCACAGCTGTCTCGCCAAATAAATTAACCAAACATGGAAAATCATGGCGCTCATGAGTTCAGAAACACATTGTGATATGGCACAATACACTTCTGTGGATCAAATTCCACCCACGTAAGCAATGCCAGCCTACCATAAACATGTTTCCAATACAGTACAGTTCCTTTTACAACCACAAAAACTAATAGGCTACCAAGAAAACCAATAGGCTGCCAAGACAACCAATAGGCTGCCAAGAAAACCAATAGGCTGCCAAGACAACCAATAGGCTGCCAAGAAAACCAATAGGCTACCAAGAAAACCAATAGGCTGCCAAGAAAACCAATAGGCTGCAAAGAAAACCAATAGGCTGCCAAGACAACCAATAGGCTGCCAAGAAAACCAATAGGCTGCCAAGAAAACCAATAGGCTGCCAAGAAAACCAATAGGCTGCCAAGACAACCAATAGGTTACAATGAAAACCAATAGGCTATCCTGGCGGCACTTGTAGAAGGCTGTGTAGGCTTTGACCTCAGCAGCATCATCGCTTGGCGGCGGCCTCGTGGTTTGATGCTGCTGCTCATCGTTCTCCTTCTTTAGCTTTGTCTGGGTGCTTTGGCAAAGCCAATTTCTGATATCATTTGTGGCAGACTACCTGGTTAGAGCTTGCTAAATAGGCTAAGGTTAATAACACTAACGGTTTTTACAGCTAGCTAAGAAGCTAACTAAACTCTGTAGTGGTGGGGCGTGAGGCAGTGTTGAGTGAAGCAGCTTCAACGATAAACCTGAAGGAGTCAAACCTAAACTCCCCAGGTGCTTTCCATAGCCCCCCTACACACACCGCAGCGCTCTGTCCATGGTGCTGACACACCGCAGCGCTCTGTCCATGGTGCTGACACAGCGCAGCGGAGATACAGATTTTTCACCAACCTGTCACTCAATCATTTTTTATATAGAGACATAATACTAAAACTGAGATGGCACAAGTTTCAACTGACGGGGCTAAGCCCTCTTTTTTCCCCCTTGTGGAGCAGGGCCCGGTGTAGATGTGTGTGTACAGTATATGGCTGTGTGTGTTTATATATACCAGACCCAGAGCATGAATGTATTGAAAATCCATTGTAGATGTGTCTGGCTCTACAGGACCCTATGACATGGAGCGAGGCGGCCAGCTTTGACGTGTCTGAGCCGCCGACCCCCCCAAAACAAACACAGGGGAGCTACGTACCCCAGGGGAGGACCACAGAGGGGATGAGGTATACCATTGACCCCTCCAACGACATCTCAACAAAGCTCTGTGCCCCCATGGGTCAGCGGAAAGTCCACACCCCGAACAACGTGCCCAGACCAGGTCTGCTGTCCCTGGGGAGGAGGAAGAGGACAGAGAGGGTGGACCAGTCCCCTGATAGGAGCCGTGCGTCCTTCTTAGAGTCACCCAGCATCAACTCGCCCAAGAACACCCCCACAAAAGCACGGCCTTTCACCCTCTCCCAGGCAAGATGCTAGAAATGTGCTCAAGCTAGGACATGATGGTGCAACGCATCTGTCTCTGGCAGTATAGCTTCTCTTTATAGTCCCCCTTTCTTATGTCCCCTCTCTAACTGTTGTGATCATGTCTTCCTCCAGTTCTTTAACACATCAGGAGGAGAGCATCTGAGCCTGGACAACCCTGCTCTGACCTCCACCCCGGTCTGTGGCCAGAACTATCTCCTCAACACACCCTTCCAGAAAGAGATCACGCCCAAACACCAGAAAGAGAACATGGGGTAAGCGAGTTACAGGTTCCTCCATATTTTCACATTTGATTCATTCAGTGTGTGTTTGATGTATTGATCTCATCATTTTGGCAGGTGTTGTAAGAATATCTCTCTTTGTCTCACTCAGTTTCAGGACCCCTAAGATTCATAAGACCATAATGGTTCCGACTCCTAGAACTCCTACTCCGTTTAAGAATGCCCTGGCCGCCCAGGAGAAGATGCATGGGCCGCTAAAGATGGTGGTAAGTGTGAAGTTGGTCTAGCTGTGTGTATTTATAATTCACTGTGTGTTCTTATGAGTGTGTGTACTTTGTTACTGTGCTCATATTAATGTGTGTTATGTGTGTGTGTGTCTATCTCAGCCCCAGCCCCTGGCCTTTCTGGAGGAAGATATCAGGGAGGTGCTGAAGCAGGAGATAGGATCAGACATCTTCACCAGAGAACCACAACCAGACTTCAGGACATGGAAACATGATGTAGGTGTTCATATAACCATGTACAACTAAACTTTTCATGACCTCTGTTTGACTTGGTATCCAGTCTAACCACAACCTTGTCCCTGACCCTCCCAGGTGGATGGCCCAGCCAGGAAGGTGCGTAAGTCCCTGGTGCTGGACTCCTGGGGGAAAGACTGTCTTAACCAGGACCAGCTCAATAATGCACTGGTGGGTTCTGGGATATAATCAATCAGACTAATCAGTCAACCAACCAACTAATCAATCAATTCATCAGTCAACCAACCAACTAATCAATGTCTACCCGTCCTTGCCCCCTCCAGGTCCCAGAGGAGAGTTTGTTAACCAGCTCCTTATTGATGACCCCACTCCCGGAGAGAGACAGAGAGGAGCGCCCCCGCCCCCCCTCGTCTGGGAAGGAGGGGTCCTGTGGCCCCCGGCGCCACCTTCCCAGCGCCCGCAAGAGGAAGAACCCCCCCTCGGTCAGAATTTCCCACCACGATTCACCTGGACAGGTACACACAGACACCTCTCTTTGGTGTAACTCCTAACTACCCTTTAAAAAACAAAGCAACACATTTCATTATAAAACAACATATTTCACTGCCCCTATCTGGTGTATGTAGAAGAAAAACAACTTTTAAAAAACAACAACATTTAAGTAAATACTAACTTGACATTATTTCTCCTCAGGCGATATATATTTAATGATAGGGAGAGGGGAAAGGTCCCTCCAAATTGGACAGTAAATTAGGTACAGCTGGTCCCTTGTCAAAGAAACCTGCCAACTTTTCAGTGAACATTTTTTTATTGAGCATCAAGGTCTTGGTTGTGAGAAGGGGATAGACTAATGCATTGAGATTAGTCCTCTCTTCTTCTCCTGCAGGTCAACAACCAGTGGGAAGCAGTGGTTTATGGGAAGACGGAGGACCAGCGGATTATGACAGAGCAGGCCCGGCAGTACCTGAGTAGCACCTACACGTCCACCGGCTGCACCTCGAGGGCGCTTGTGCTCTGAGACCTACGTCCTCACACACTACATCTGTCCACGCTCCTTCTCATAATGACTCTTAACATACTTAGACAATCTGGTGTAGATGTACTCAAATCATTTAGACATTTGTTTATTGATAAGATCGGTAACTGAACACTCAAGTGTACCACAGAATACTTTACAGAAAAGGTAAGACTGTCATTGTTCTGGGTCACACTGCTTGGTTGTCATAAATTGCTTTGTTTGTCTTTTAAATACCACCAGCCATGTAACAGGGTTATACAATACTCAATTTATAATGTGTTAAAACTGAACAACCTGCACATACAGTAAGTAGCAAGCTGTAGAAATAGTTGTTGTATTACTACTGTAGCAGTGACTGCTTATGAGTTTCATATTGTTAATATATTGTTTAAACAAAAATGAAAAAATACATTTTATGATGTAACATTACATGTATATGTATATTCAGCTTGTTTGTAGAACTACCCTGTACTGCTAAACCTGTTGTTATGAAGTCTTGAGAGAGAGGAGAGAGAGAGAGCTGTCAGTATTGCACTACTGAGTAGGGGTTGGCTGCAGAGAAACAGTCACTGTTGAGGAGGTAACTGGATAGTACAATGAAGTTTCCATTCCAAGGCCATACTTCCCTTTAGCAGTCTCAAATTGAGACTTTTGTTGAATGTATTTCATAGCTTGAAACTGCGAAGAAACTCAAAATGGAAGGGTACCTTTTTTGTTCATTTGTTTGTTTTTATCTTATTTTATTTATTATCTTTTCTCTAAAACTTAGATATTAATATAAGTGTAAATTGAACACAGAGTTTCCATTGAGAAATGTACCTTTGCTGACAGACAGTCTAAAACCCTTCTGAAACCCTTTGACCTATAAGGTCAGTTCTACCACACTGATCCTAGATCAGAATCCAGTTGTCATGTTTGGTACAGACACATAGCGCTCATGTCATCAGTGTGCTAAAGCAAGCATTTTAGTTGAGGTTCTATTTATTCAATGTTTACTACTTTATTTATTTCAAAAAAATTGAAAAATAAATGATCAAATAATGCTATTTTCTTTCTATCAGAAAAAGGATTGGGCTACCTTTCAACTCATTTCTACGAATTAGACATAACAAGCGAACATGCACTACCACTAATCTCTTTCATTCAGTCATTGTTTTAACTATCCGATTGAGTTAATAACCATTGTATCGTGACATCACAGAGTTGTTGGTATTGGTAGAACAGTTTCCCCTGGGATCAGAGTTTCTTTGTATTCTCCATAGTAGTAGCAGGATTCCGGCTCCAACCTCTAATAGACAAATTGCACTTTTCTCATCGTTTAAGTGTTGTTTTGTTCATTTGTTTGTGTGTGTTTTGTTTGTTTCATTTATTTAAATCTAGTGCCATTGGATGAATGTGTCACGACATGTGACCATTAAACAGTGACATACAGATGTAAAGACAGAGCTGTTTAAAATCCATTGTTTAGAAGTAATAATTACAACACAAGATATTCAACATACAATGAAAGATGAAGCTTTTACGTCTTTATGTGACAATGCGGTCTTCTATGGCTCTGATTGGTTGCCTCTATAACAATAGGGATGCAGCAGAGTATCTATGGTCCCTGTGGTGATGGTGGGTGTCATTTGTTCCGACTGTCTTCCAGCTGTTTAGAATCTAGATTATAATGGGGATTATCCAGCATTAAGTGTGTTTGAGAATAAGAAGGGAATCTCCTCAGGAGAGATCAAGTGGAAAGGTCATGTATGTTCACCCTCTCTGAACTCCACAGAACCACACTTTCTGAACTTTCTTATTTTCCGACATCTAACAGCTACAGTAAATATGGATATATGGTTGTTCTCTGTTCTGTCGGTTGTTTTGACTTCAGTATGTTTTGTTTGTAACATGTTTGTACGTAACACTTGGACATCTAACCCTAGGTTATAAGGGAATTGAGTATATTTATAGTAGCAGTTGTTGTCATAATCATGCATGAACAATAAGCAATACGTTGAACTTTTCAGTGATCATGTTTTTACTACAACTACAATAATCACAGACGTAACACTTCCATTATGTCATTTTCAAACTTTACTGTATTTTCTGCTGAAATCATAACCAGGTACCATAGAATTCCCGCCAACTGCCATTGTAACCATGTACTTAATATGTAATAATAATAAAATGTTATTGCATTGCGTTTGTGGTTCTTTGTCATTGTGTTATGTAACAGCAATATGATGTTATGATCTTGGTGCACCTCTCTTTAACACTGCAGTCTTATTCACGTTAAACCTCATCCAAATACCTTCTTCTATCCCTGTTCCCTCCAGTGGAATGACTCTTCTGTTCCCTGTCCAGTCCTGTCAGGTCCTTATGGCAGTAGATTAACAGTATCTGTGTATATGTTGCCTGTGGTGTGTGTCAGCTTGGCCTGGGTTCACCATGGACACAATCCCCCTTCCGTGTGTGTGTGGCGGTGTGCTGTCAGCTTGGCCTGGGGTCTGTGACACGAGTCCCCCTCCGGCAGGACAAGAGGCCTCTCCACAGGGTCAGCTGCTGGCCCTAAAGACGCCCAGTCACCCGTGACTTAATGCCCCCGGGCGCTATTGTCCCCAGGGCCTGTTGCTTTTACAGACCCATTCACTCAATTGCCCCCAAGAGGAGGGGCACAAGGCCTGGCGACTTGCCTTCTGCTGGGGCAGCATCAACAGTACAGACAAACGCGCACGCAAATATCCACTAGATCAATCTGTTTCTTGTCTGGGCAGGACTTGAGCTATTGTTGCTTTCAGATGGTCTGGACTGGCTTGAGACATGTCAAAGGCTTACTGCCTCTTAATTGGTTGTTGGCATCAGCCTGTAAAGCCTTGTGTTTACTGAGTGTATTGTTTTGGTCCTGCACAGGGCACTCCTTATTGACTTAGCTTGGCCACACATGCACCTGTTGGGTATCAGTACAGACATGTGTACTATACAGACGTGTGTACTATACAGACGTGTGTATTGACAGGAATCTATTTTAGTAGTACTGTAGCACATCAATCAATGGGTAAAGCATTTATTGATTTTAGAGAAGTATGTTTTACTTCAAATATATATACTGTTTCAAGTCATTATGTTGTACAGTGCTCAAACTTTGCTGTGTGAATTGGTGTTCAATGCAGAGAGGGTCCCTCCCCCTCCCGTATTTCCCCTACACACACACACACACACACACACACACACACATACTGCCACTGCCAGCCTTTGTGTATGCCAGACAGCAGATGGCAGCCATTATAGCACTGACAGGGCAGTCATCTGGCAGGCACCCTGTTGGTGTCCTGCTGAACACACAGCACCACTGAGGGGATGAGACACTTTAGGCGGGAAAACCAAATTGTGTGTGTGTGTGTGTGTGTGTTTTGGTCCCTTTCTGCTGTAAACAGGTCCTAGGTCTCCAGTTCCCCTGTGTATGTTAGTGCTGTGAGGTTAAACAGGCTCACTAATGAACAGCGGTACCTAACTGGTATACTAGAGGAGCCTGCTGCCTGACTACACTTTTAGCAACAAACAACAGATTCACAATGAGGGGTGATACAATACATTGGACTGTGTGGTTTGCGTTTCTTTCTGGGTGTATCTGAGGTGTAACGTGTGTGTGTGTGTGTGTGTGTGTGTGTGTGTGTGTGTGTGTGTGTGTGTGTGTGTGTGTGTGTGTGTGTGTGTGTGTGTGTGTGTGTGTGTGTGTGTGTGTGTGTAGTCAAGGTTTCCTGGTTGAATGGGCATGGAAGACAGTGTATGAGGGGTACAGACTGTGTTCACTGGGGGTGGGGCAGGGCTCAGCACTCTCCTGCATAGCATCTGCTGCTCCACAGGTGAGGAGGGGAAAGAACAGGTGTCAGGCAGGTGAACACCCCCCTCTACACACACACCAGCCCTCTGGACCTCTAACCTCTATGAGAGTAGGGCCTCTGTCACTCTGTGTGTAGCTGTCACTGTCCCCACTGGATGTCAACCACAATAATCCACATAGCAAGGCTTTATTCCAGGAGTTAGAGAGAGGCAGAGTTTGACCCTGGATTAGAGATAATTAAAGCACTGATTGAATGAATGAATGGATGAAGGAGAGTAGAGAGAGGAGAGGCCAGTCAGAGGGGGAAAGCTGCTCCTCTCTCAGAGGCGCTAAGCCTTTCTCAGCAGATGGCTGTGGCGGCCAGGCCTCCAGCATCAAACATCCTATATCACATACTAAGAAATCAGGAAGATGTGCGAGGGAACACCAAGATGTTGGAAAACTGTTCAGACACTATTTCTGCTTCCATCTCAACAACACAGAGGTTCAGACTGACCATGCAACTAGTCATAAATTACAGGACGGCTTTTGGGTTTGGTGTTTAAAACCAGCATTACTGCTTGCTAGTGCCATAATCCCACATATCAGGCGGGGATATGGTCCTTGTTAGAATAGATCTGATCTAAGTTTATCAATGGACACATCACTGGGCTGGTGGATGTGGTGTCTAAATCTAATAGAGGTCAAGGTTAGGATTAGGATTAGAGAGTTGGAGCTTTAGTCCTTCCAAAGGATACATTCCACAGCGTTGCCCTTTCAAAGGATACATTCTACAGCGTACTCCAGTCGTGGCCATGCTGGGAGGTACCACTGAAGACTGTGTGGAGCCCAGAGAGAGAGAGCTGTTTTACCATTGCCTGGGCAACCTTCACAATAATGATGCCATTTCCTTTGGCAGTGCCTTTCAACACGCCTCAATCACACATCCTCTCACTTCGCAGGGCTTTTTTCAGCTCCGTTGAATGGAAGACTCTTTCCGTGGTACATGCTGTAGTGGAATATGTTACTAACTAGAATTAAGGGATATCAGCCGCAAGTACGGGTTTGATTATTTTTTATGAAAAATACATTCTTGGCTGATGTTGGGTTTAACACAAATTAAATTGAACAATTTATAGTCAAAAGGAAATATATCAATGATTTAGTGCTGCTCTGGAACGTCGTAGTTGCAGAGAATACAGCCTAATATGGATGACAACATGGAACAGAAAGCTCAGGCAGACTCATGGAACAGAAAGCTCAAGCAGACTCATGGAACATTATTTGGCTGAAGTAAACACAGTTAGCTTCATAAAATATAGTCATAAATCTGATCCCCCTATTCAACCCTTCAATTTACGGCTTGCTTAATGTCACATCTTAATCCCGGAAAATGTATATACGGTACACCATTGATATTTCTTAAACACTTTACAGAGGAGGCAGGGAAATAGTTACCCTCACTCCAGCTCTCCAATGATGCAGCCAGCAGTTCAGTCATAGACTAGCATTAGTGATGTAACTATGGCAACCCTACCTGGCCCCATTGGGGGTGGGCACAAAATGTAGTCACTTTTCGCTATACCCAATCTCCTCCTCTCTCCTCCCTCCTTTCCCCTCTTGTGCCTGTTTCTCTCCCCACACACCACCGTCCATCGTAGCATCTTAGTCGGCCATGTAGCCCGTGTTGCTGGACCCATGACAATCACTCCTCCGACGGTGCTTGGATAGGATCCTGTGGAGGAAGCTTGGGGAGCTGTGTGCCTGTGGCTGGGGTTGGGGCAGGGGCTGGGGAAGCCTGTTAGGGAGAGAGATCTGGGACTTCAGTATCAGGATGGGGCCCTCTCTCTCCCCCTCGGCCCCCTCCAGCCCCCCTCCCGCCGCTGCTCTGCTGGCTCTGCGGAGGGCCTGCAGCCTGAGTGCGCTGGAGAACAAAGAAGACACAACAAACACAAAGGACATGTTTATTCCCGCTGACCCAAATTCCAGCGCTCAGCGCAGACAAGACAAGCGCAGGGCTGTTCAGGGGGCTCGCTCTGGTGTGTGTGTGTGTGTGTGTGTGTGTGTGTGTGTGTGTGTGTGTGTGCAGGCTGTTGCAGCTCAAGGAGCTACGTTCACCTCTACACACATTAGGAGGGGCCTAAGTCACACGGCACAACTAAGATGTATAATCTTGGATCATCTCTAAAACAACATCCAACTACTGTTTACATTTCCACATTCACTGAGGGAACTTCAGTGAGATTATACAGACAGTTATGTTCCACTGTTTGACATTATGAAACACAATATTTTTTGAGGGAAAGAGGGAGCCCTCATCTACTCCCCTGAACACAGGTCTGTGACTGTGAGCCCCCACTGTGGTCCAGTGTGTGAGGGAGCAGCAGTGCAGTGAGTGGGAATTGATCAGGGAGGGAGGGGTGGTGGTGGGGGGGGTGTAATCTGTGTGCTTTGTCAACTAATGAGGGATGAGAGGGGCCACCTGTTCAGGGTGCGCTGGGCGGAGGGAAACTGGAGGAGGTGGAGGCAGTGAGGGGTGTGTGTGTGTGTGTGGGGAGCAGCTGCTGGGGTGTGTGTATGAGTTGTGTACATGCACTTGTGGAGGGGGGTTTGATTGAGGATAGTGTGTGTTTGTGTCTTTCTGAGTGTGTATCTGTGTGTGTGTTTTGGGCGCGCTGCTCTCACCCAGTACCACCTGCATACGTGGCCGGAGCTGAACCCCGTCTCGCTAAGCGGTGGACGTCTTTAGCTGACTCATCGTCCTAACAACACAAACAGAGGTGTGTCAATGACAGGGTGGGATTACTGCTGGGACTGTTCTGTATTGCTATCCCTCTGTCCTGTCAAAAACTCAGGTATGCTATTCTAACCAGACATACTTTTCTGTAAATCAGCAGAGCTATTCTTTATGAATAGTAGGGGTGGGCAATCTTATATCTGCGAGCAGTGCAAGGGCATACGAGGTGTGTATGCAGGCTTTTGTTCCATCCAAGCACCAACATGATTGATTTAACTAATCAAAATCTTGATTGATGACTATAAATAGAATAGAGTAGAAATAGAGCCTTACACACTCAGAGACGGAATGTTGCTTTTGCCTAGCATAAGACAATTTCCACTAGCCACTAACCTGGTGGCTCAGCTCCACAACATGCGAGGCCGGGAAGTATCCCTGCTGTCCGTTTTGCAGCCGCCCAAACCACCGGGCCTCATCATCTTTACACAGAACCAGGATGAACTCCCCCCGGGTCAGCGCCAGCTCATCTGGCCAGTGGGGCTTGTAGCTGCGCTTTACTACCATCTAGTGGATTAATCGAGAAATGCAACTTCAATACATTTTATATGTAACAAGACAGATGCAGTATTTGAGCATATGCAGCGGTGTTCCATATGTCTGTCACCGTATATGCTTGTCTCTGCAGTAAGTTTATATGATATATCATGACATGTCCAATTCATTGTTCCATTCCTTTACCGCAGCTCATTCACATTGAGTCTATGCCTGAATGAATGAAGAGGATTAGGTGGCTGGCTAAAACTCTATGGATTACCTGGCTCACAGTTAAAAAGAAACCCAATCACCTGCTGTTCTCCATGATCTGTTCTCTTTAGTCTCATGGTAATGAATGACATAACAGACAGCATCTAAATTGAACTAACTAATGCAATTGTCTCTACAGACAAGTGTAGCTGGAGACACAAAAACAATCTACATTAGATGTCTCATGCTTTTGCATGAACAGAATCCAGGGGATATGAGGGTGAATTGCGGAGCAAATCTACCAATTATATCAACAAGTTGAATTCATCCAAGCATATTTTCATTCAACATAGTTAATAAATATTGAGGATCTGAGAGTGAGCATTAACAGGAAAATAACTTGCCTGGTCAGCCTCTGCCTGTCTGAATTGGCATCGTCCCCGGTGAACTGGTAAACAAGGAGAGATGAATCAGCAAAAAATTGCTCCCATCACAAAGAACTATAGCAAAGCATCAGGGAAGGAAAAGTTGGTGGAAAAAAGAACAACGTGATTCTAGATGTATTTCAGTCTGCCATCAATACCCAGGACCATACAGTATGCAAAATAAACAACTGCAGGATACATTACAAATCAAATGGAATGGCATTTTAATCATCATTGAAAAGTCAATATCATGAATCTTAATAATTACAATAATGTGCTATTAATTACAATCATGTGCTAATAATGTGCTACACACACACAAGTTAAGCACCGCACTTTCAAAAAAAGATGGCAGTTTTGAAACTGCAGTAACAGTGCAGTAACTACAGTCAACTGTGGTACTTTGGATGCAGTAATTGCAGCATCTTTTTTTCGGAAGGGTGTATTTCCTTGCCAAGCTTCTCCCATCTAGCCCACTGCAGATACACACATACATATATAGATATATACACACACACATATCTATATCTATATCTATATATGCATATTGATGTAAGCAGTAACTTGCTACTGTGCTACTCACCTTGTGGGGAGAGGACAGTAGTAAAGACTTCAAAGTGCTCGTTCTGCTGCCTGTAGATGTTGCTCTGCATGCTGACTGAATGACTTAGGACCTAAGTCATACACACTGACTAACTGACTAAGCAACCCAGTCTCTCATTAACTATGTACTCTATGTACAACTAGGTAGTTATGCACTGATGTGTCTGCACCCTCTCTCTGCCTTAAATAAACCAGGTGACTAATCCACTGCAGCACTTACTGGAACAGACATACACACACCCCCAGCGTAAGCATATATCCAGAAACACAAACAAAGTTAAGCAGAGACAAACACACACACATACGCTATATAATTCAAGCAAATTGTGACTGGCAGATTTATTCGGGCATTATCTCCATCTAGTTTTTTTCAATCACTTTGGTGCCATTTTCACAAGCATGTGGCATATTTTCGCAACTCTAAGCAAAGAAATCTAAACAGACCATCAAAATGACACATTTTTCAAAACTCTAAGCACACTTTCAATTGACTGAGAACAACAAACAAATTCACAAAGTCACTTGTTCGCTGCACCAAATCACTCTTCCAATTTAGATACATATTCAATATAAGTATCTGCTTTTTAAAATGCAGTATTCACTTACTTTTGATACGATTTTATTGTAATTTGTTAACAATACAATGAACAATCACTTCATCAATCTGCTCAAAACTGATAACTACTGCACCAAAATGATGTAGTGCCTAGGTCATATACCCCGAGTGTACAAAACATTAGAGACACCTGCTCTTTCCATGACAGACTGACCAGGTGAATCCAGGTGATAGTTACACTACATGGCCAAAACTATGTGGACACCTGCTCGTCGAACATCTCATTCCAAAATCATGGGCATTAAATATGGAGCTGGTCCCCTCTTTGCTGATATGACAGCCTCCACTCTTCTGGGAAGAGATTCCACTAGATGTTGGAACATTGCTGCAGGGACTTGCTTCCATTCAGCCACAAGAGCATTAGTGAGGTCGAGTACTTATGTTGGGCGATTGGGCCTGTCTCGCAGTCAGTCGGCAGTCCAATTCATTCCAAAGGTGTTCGATGGGGTTGAGGTCAGGGCTCTGTACAGGCCAGTCAAGTCCACACCGACCTCGACAAATAATTTCTTTATGGACCTCGCTTTGTGCACGGGGGCATTGTCATGCTGAAACAGGAAAGGGCCTTCCCCAAGCTGTTGCCACAAAGTTGGAAGCACAGAATTGTCTAGAATGTCATTGTATTGCTGTAGCATTAAGATTTCCCTTCACTGAAACTAAGGGGCCTGAACCATAAAAAACTGCCCCAGACTATTATTCCTCCTCCCCCAAACATTACAGTTGGCCCCCTGCATTGGGGCAGGTCTTCCGGCATCTGCCAAACCCAGATTTGTCCTTCTGACTGCTAGATGGTGAAGCGTGATTCATCACACCAGGAATGTGTCTCCATTGCTCCAGAGTCCAATGGTGGCAAGCTTTACACCACTCCAGCTGACGCTTGGCATTGCGCATGGTGATTTTAGTCTAGGCTGCTTGGCCATGGAAACCCATTTCATGAAGCTCCCGATGAACAGCCCTTGTGCCGACGTTGCTTCCAGAGGCAGTTTGGAACTCGGTAGTGAGTGTTGCAACCGAGGACGGACCATTTTTTACACGATATGCGCTTCAGCACTCTGCAATGCCGTTCTGTGAGCTTGTGTGGCCTACCACTTCGCGGCTGAGCCGTTGTTGCTCCTAGACGTTTCCACTTCACGATAACAGCACTTACAGTTGACCAGGGCAATTTTTTACTAACTGACTTTTTGGAAACATGGCATCCTATGACGGTGTCACGTTGAAAGTCACTGAGCTCTTCAGTACAGGCCATTCTACTGCCAATGTTTGTCTATGGAGATTGCATGGCTGTGTGCTCGTTTTTATACACCTGTCAGCAATGGGTGTGGCTGAAGTAGCCAAATCCACCAAATTGATGGCCATGTAGTGTATGATCCCTTATTGATGTCACTTGTTAAATCCACTTCAATCAGTGTAGATGAAGGGAAGGAGACAGGTTAAATCATTATTTTTAAACCTTGGGGTTCTTGGTCACCTCCCTGAACAAGGAACTTTTCCCGCAATTGCCCAGTTTGGCCGGGTGGCCAGCTCTTGGAAGAGTTTTGGTGGTTCCAAACTCCTTCCGTTTAAGAATGATGGAGGTTACTGTGTTCTTCGGGACCTTTAATGCTGCAGACATTTTTTGGTACCCTTCCCCAGATCTGTGCCTCAACACAATCCAGTCTCGGAGCTCAACGGACAATTCCTCTGACATGCACTGTCAACTGGGGGACCTTATATAGACAGGTGTGTGTCTTTCCAAATCATGTCCAATCAATTGAATTTATCACAGGTGGACTCCAAGTTGTAGAAACATCTCAAAGATGATTAATGGAAACAGGATGCACCTGAGCTCAATTTCGAGTCTCATAGCAAAGGGTCTGAATATCTATGTAAAAAAGGTATTTGTTTTTTTATTTATAATACATTTGCTAACATTTCTAAAAACCTTTTTTGGCTTTGTCATATGGGATGTTGGTTGTAGATTGACGAGGAAAACATTTAATTTGTTCCATTTTAGGATAAGGCTGTAACGTAACAAAATTGATAAAAAGTCGAGGTCTGAATACTTTCCGAATGCTTAACAGAAATAACCGTTTTGAAATGTCTACCTTGTATTTTTTGCTATTAGATGAAATGTTAGTTACAATGGTATTCCTATCATTATCTGATGTATTGGGGACTAAACTAAATGTTCTCATGGTATTTCACAGAAAACTTTGTTTTTGCATGAATGACTCACGGGTGAAATATATTTGAAACCCCAATGAATGCACAATCAAAGGATCTGAACATAAGATTGGAGGCATTACAAGTGTTATCTGTTTAGAATTTTGTACTAAGAGTTTTGAAAATATACCACGTACATCTGAAAAATGTGCCAAGGAGATATATGCAATTTAGGAGACGTCCAAAGTGACTTTCAATCATCTGTGTATACATTATAGTTCTTAACAACAATATAGTTCTTGACAACATTATAGTTCTTAACAACATTATAGTTCTTAACAACATTATAGTTCTTGACAACATTATAGTTCTTGACAACATTATAGTTCTTGACAACATTATAGTTCTTGACAACATTATAGTTCTTGACAACATTATAGTTCTTAACAACATTATGACAACATTATAGTTCTTAACAACATTATAGTTCTTAACAACATTATAGTTCTTAACAACATTATAGTTCTTAACAACATTATAGTTCTTGACAACATTATAGTTATTGACAACATTATAGTTCTTAGCAACATCATAATTCTTAACAACATTATAGTTCTTAACAACATTATAGTTCTTGACAACATTATAGTTATTGACAACATTATGGTGCTTAACTACATTATGGTGCTTAACTACATTATGGTGCTTGACTACATTACGGTGTTTAACTACATTATGGTGCTTAACTACATTATGGTGCTTGACTACATTATGGTGCTTGACTACATTACGGTGCTTGACTACATTACGGTGCTTAACTACATTATGGTGCTTAACTACATTGAGGTGCTTAACTACATTATGGTGCTTAGCTACATTATGGTGCTTGACGGCATTACGGGGCTTGACTACATTATGGTGCTTGACTACATATTTTTTGTCTCTAGCAAATCATATAATTCGAAATTAATGTTGGACATTTATTTTGAAGTCAAAACAAGTGCATCAAAACATAATTTACTATCATATTCTAATTTAACTCATTAATCCCAGTGTGCACTAATAGTGGAATGTCACTGAACACCCATCTATAAACATTGCTTGACCACTTCAACTTGTCATCCTGTAATCGGACATGCTACCTTGTTAGAGGTTCTACCTTGTCAGAGGTTCTACCTTGTCAGACGTTCTACCTTGTCAGACATTCTACATTGTCAGACGTTTTACCTTGTCCCGGACCTGCTGTTTTCGACCCTCTCTCTCTCCCCCTCTTTCTCTCTCTCTCTCTCTACCACACCTGCTGTCTCGACCTTTGAATGCTCGGCTATGAAAATCCAACTGACATTTACTCCTGAGGTGTTTACCTGCTGCACCCTCTACAACCACTGTGATTATTATTTGACCTTGCTGGTTATCTATGAACGTTTGAACACCTTGAAGAACGATCTGGTCATGTACTCTTATAATCTCCACCCGGCACAGCCAGAAGAGGACTGGCCACCCCTCAGAGCCTGCTTCCTCTCTAGATATCTTCCTATGTTCCTGCCTTTCTAGGGAGTTTTTCCTAGCCACCGTGTTCTTCTACATATACATTGCTTGATGTTTGGGGTTTTAGGCTGGGTTTCTGCCTAAGCACTTTGTGACATCTGCTGGTGTAAAAGGCTTTATAAATATATTTGATTTGATTGAATCATTTGCCTATTGTCCTCCCTCCATCTGGCTACAGGCATGAGGTGGCCTGGGATTGATGCCTTGGTTCCCTGTCCCAACAGAATTCATAATTTCACTTCAGGGCGGTTGATTGATTTTTACCAATGACGATGTGTGTGGTGTGTCCCAGCAGTGGCCAGGATAGGCATGAGATGAATGGGGTTTTGACTGGGTGGGTCTGGAGATGGACCAGTCAGTCAACAGATGGTGGTTAGTTAGACCCTTTGCCTCGCCCCCTCCCTCCCCAGTGCATAGGGGCTTTGCTGCTGGCTTGTGACAGCAGTCAAACACCATCCATCAAAAATGTGGGAGATTATGCAGTCAGTCAGAAACAAAACAACCACATCTCTGAAAGAGCAATAATGTGGTGGATACTGTATATACAACCCTATCTGTAACGTTGTGCCCAATCTGTCTATTGTAAGAATTACAGTATGTTCTTGTATTGACAAGTGCAATCGATCAGGTTTTTTGGAAGGGTAACTGCTTGAGAAAGTTGATGAGACGAGCAAATTAATTGTCAACTCTTCATTGAATTTGGTCAAATGAGTAGACATTAAAAAGTATATCTAGTGCTGAGATCCATTTGTGTCTCTGGGCATGATATGCAAGAGAAATGAAAGAACACTTGCATTCACAATGGAGAACTCTAGAACTCACGTCCTGATTTGCCTATTTCCAGTGTATTTGGCCTGATAGGGAGGGAAAATAGATCTAACTATGGCTGCCTGTCTGGAGCCAAAAGGGCTGAGAATGAGCTCTGCTTTCAAATGGGGAAACGTAGTGTGTGATAGCGGTGTGTAGTTTAGTAGCAGAGCAGAAGTTAAGACACACCTGGTAAATTGATCCGACAGACGATTAACCTCATTGTCCTCCTTAGTCTTGTATTAGTGTTAAAGTACCTATAGGTTGCACACACTAAACTCTAACTTCAATTCAATCTCTCCTCAGTTTTCCCTTGTTTTGCACACAACCCGTTTAGGATTTTGTTCCCTTAGACCAGGGTTTCTCAAACTCGGTCCTTGGGGCCCCCAGGTGCAGTTTGGGAAATTCTGTCTTAGACCATGAGTTCTATAATAGGTGACCCCCCCCGCGGATCATTTTATTTGTCCCCAAAGTTTTCTGAGCTACATTTTTTGTTGTTGGACATAACTGACAGAAAAATCACTAGGAAATCAGCTCAGATTCTTATTTAGGAAATCTGTTCCCAAGTATTCCCACGCATAGAGGCACGTGATCGGATCCCAATGTAATAAAGGTTTGAAATTAGTCTGTTTTTGTCAAATACTATATCTGATTCTAGTGTACAAATGATTTAACACTATGTTCCAACCACCCGCTCAAGCAAAAATGGGACCACGGATGAATTGAATTGGGGACCCCTGCCCTAGACTATCGCCGAGTGATGCTTGAGTACAGGCATATCAGGCTCTGGATGAAAGTACTCCCCAGAGGGAATAGGGTACAATTCAGCTTGCCCCACTATTTCTGCATGGATAGTTATGTGATGTCATTTTGACCAGATGTACAGTACGTAATGCATTATGAAAATAACTTTGGCTATGCATAATGAAGAGCTGCTAATCGAGGTAAGTATTTCGTATTCACTGAAAATATCATTTGGTTTCACATTTTGCCTTGCAGCAGCAGATGATTAATTCAGATCCCAGGCTCACGTGGTTGTTTTTTCCTTGATTTCTTGATTGGTATGGCCAGGTGTAATGTCTTGGCCAGGTGAATGGAAAGCTGACCTGAGAGGGCACCTATCTCACTGGGGCCAAAGCCAGTTTTATATAACCAACAGCACAGTTAATCTGATAAGCAGGCCCAGCTCCTGTACTGTATGTTTCTAAGAAAGTCCAATTACATCACCTCTATTCTTGGTCATTAGGTCTACATGCAATGCATTAGAGACAGACAGGCTCTCTGTTTATATCATCATATGACACTACTTACAGGGTCAGTTTCCCAGACCATGATCCTCACATGGGGCAGCAAAACTTTTTGGCTCCCGAGTGGCACAGCGGTCTAAGGCACTGCATCTCAGTGCTAGAGGCATCACTACAGACCCTGGTTCAGTTCCAGACTGTATCACAACCGGCCGTGATTGGGAGTCCCATAGGGCGGCGCACAATTAGCTCAGTGTCGTTAGGGTTTGGCGGTCATTTTAAGTAAGCATTTGTTCTTTACTGACTTGCCTAGTTAAATAAAACTGTCCACTCGTGCCTAAATGTATATTCAAATGCTTTTTAGTGTAGGAATAGGCTTAATCTGATTCCAGGAAACATTTTCGTATCAATTAACTACTTTACAGCATTGTCTGTATTCAGTACAATTGTATTTGTTAATATTTTACATCATTTCTGGGCAGGCCTCAGTCAATCCCATCTGGCCCTTATGGAGTGATGGGACTGAGAGGCAGTCTACTACAAGAGCACATTCATACTGATATGCAGCCACAATTGTGGATTCCAGAGCACTTTTCTACAGGAGCATAATGAAAAAGAGTTGTGTTCACCCCTCCCTCTCCTCTCTGCCCCCAAGTGTTGTACACGTCCAGTCTGTCATACACATGCAGTGGGAAAATCTACAGAATGATTGACTAATATTCAGTGAAGGACAAAAAGAAAAATAGCAGCCTTCAGAGAGACAGGTTTTTCTTGGTTGACCCATATCCTTTAAAGTGTCCCTAAAATATTTGTTTTGTTGTTTAGACCAGTGGCAGCCCTACAGTAACCATCACATGGAAGTTGTGCACTTGCTATTGTGTGCAGTAACAATGCACTGTGCCCTACATTCTTAGAAAATCTTAAACACAGCATATATTTTTGAAGTTGATTTTAATTTGAAATATCAAACATAACCCTGTAGCAAAAAGTTGTACATTGCATTGACAAATCTATAACAAATTGAGGACTGATGAGGTAAATAAAGACCGTATTCCATTTCACACATCATGGTTGAGCCATTTAGAAATTTGCATGATGGGACAGAAGACACCTCCCCTCTTACACTCCTATTGCACCTGACCTGCATAAAGGGGAAACCAAACAGGAATCGCTCCCAGCAATATGACAGTGCAGGTGGGAGACATAATGAAGTAGTCAGTTCATATTGTGCAGTCCGATACATCTGAGACAAGGCACTTATTATGAATGACATGCAAAGTTCCAAAAGGTCCTCCTTAGCGCTTCCCTGGTTTCCCAGCTCCTTTTTTACCACTAGGTGGTCCTTGACCCTTACCCCCTGCTCTTCCTTTACCTTTGCCCTTCCCACCACCACCCTTTCCTTTTCCAGAGAAGTTACCACCCTTGCGTCCCTTCTTTCCCCCCTTCTTAAATTTGGCTGCAGACTCCTCTCGGTCATCCTCTCGCATTTGTTTGTTTACAGCTTTGTTGACGTCCAGACGAGGTTTCTTACTGTCCAGCACTTTCAACAGATCCAGCTGCCTCTGCTTTTCATTGGAAAAGTTACCAATGACCGGCTGGAATTTCCTCTTCTTCCCGGTGTTTCTGGGAGCTTTCTCCTTAGGTAAGCGGTCTTGGAATTTACCTGCCGAAGCGGTGGATGACTTGGCCACATTGACAGCCCTAGCCAGGTCAGTTTTGGATTGCTGGGCAGTCGGTGTGAGTCCAACACCTGGTACTTTGATTTTCTGTGCCCTGGCTATGTTCCTCAGGCGATGCAGCTCGTTCTTTGCCACCTTCTCCTTCTTTGCTTTGTTGCGTTTGGCGAATTGGTCCTCGTTAGGGTCTGCCGTTTCGGGAACCTCAATCAGCCACTCTTTTGTGCCATCATTGACACGCTTGTAGCCCCAACGCCGCTTCCACTCTTTGGCAACATCGTCCCATACCAGGTTAGTTTTCTTCTTCTTTTGGATCCCCTTCAGTTTGGCGAATTCCTCCCATTTGGTTGGAGGCCTGGGCTTTGGCGGGGGCTTCTCTCTCGGCAGTGGAGTGGTCGGCTCGGGTAGTTTGACTACGATTACCTCCTCAACTCTCTCAGTTGGATGCTTCCATATCTCGTTGACCAGGAGCTGCGTGTTGTCACGAGCTAGCGAACGCAGGAAATCCTCTTTCTTCTGTTCACGAAACTGTCGAATGTCAATACGGTTCTTGTCGTATGCGACCAAGTTTCCGATGTCAAACTCGAGGTCCAGTTCTTTTTGAACGGTGATACTTTTGAGTTTTTCAGCCTCATCTTGTTCAGCTTTAGCAAGCAAGTCTTCTATACTGCACGCAGCCATTTTGGATTTCTGAAAGCATGTCGGTCTCAAGCACCGAGGTATAATAAAGAACGGGTCCCACGTGTGTTTCAGGTCACGTGAAAAGGTCATTCATTTATTTCCGGGTTCAAATTTCCACATTCTGATTTATTTTTCCACACTTGTGTCCACTAGGTGGTGTCATTGTATTACCTGAGTCATGGCAACAACAAAAAACATATATATATATTTTTTAAATACAGCCTTTCACTTGAAGAAAGTGAATAGTTGAGTTATATTACTTGATTATCACTATCAAAGTAGAATATTATTTAATGCATACCTGATGTCCCTTGAGACCTCTAAACTAAAGAATGGCACAACCAACTCACTTTCTTTTCAGGGTCTGTGTATTGGTTTTTGGCAGAATAGCTGATGCTCAATAAGACTGTCTCTTTTCCGAGAGCTTGGCTGTGATGTTGCATATGAATACTCAATCTTTACAGCGGTCTTCTGTGGAAGGAGCAGAGAGAATAGAGGGACAAACAGGTAACAATGTTGAGCCATTATGTCTATTACATTTTATCAAGTTGTACCTGTTGATAATTATCAAGACTTTATAAAGACTTTATCAACCTCTATACATACAGACTGATTGTGTTGCCCCCCACATGCTATTTTCCAAATAATTTTGGACCCCACTAATTATATCCAGTGTGAGACTCACCCTGAGAGCCAAGGTTCTGACAGCTATGGAAATGAGCCTACCAGTGACATTGCTATATGTACTGCAGGTAGTGTGAGGAGGGGAATCTTAATGAGGAGCTAAAGTGGCTACACACACACACACACACACACACACTCTCTCAAAAATAATTGTATAGTGGCTTAATTTGTCATTCAAACAACATGTCAGCCCCTGGTATCATTATATACAATATAGTGGTTTGTATAGATTACCACAGGGTGCTCTGTAATTACTACAGGGTGCACTGTAATTACTACAGGGTACTCTGTAATTACTGCAGGGTGCTCTGTAATTACTGCAGGGTGCACTGTAATTACTACAGGGTGCACTGTAATTACTACAGGGTGCTCTGTAATTACTGCAGGGTGCTCTGTAATTACTGCAGGGTGCACTGTAATTACTACAGGGTGCTCTGTAATTACTACAGGGTACTCTGTAATTACTGCAGGGTGCACTGTAATTACTACAGGGTGCTCTGTAATTACTACAGGGTGCTCTGTAATTACTACAGGGCGCTCTGTAATTACTACAGGGCGCTCTGTAATTACTACAGGGTGCTCTGTAATTACTGCAGGGTGCTCTGTAATTACTACAGGGCGCTCTGTAATTACTGCAGGGCGCTCTGTAATTACTGCAGGGTGCTCTGTATTTACTGCAGGGTGCTCTGTATTTACTGCAGGGTGCTCTGTATTTACTGCAGGGTGCTCTGTATTTACTGCAGGGCGCTCTGTAATTACTACAGGGTGCTCTGTAATTACCGCAGGGTGCTCTGTAATTACCGCAGGGTGCTCTGTAATTACCACAGGGTGCTCTGTAATTACCGCAGGGCGCTCTGTAATTACTGCAGGGTGCACTGTAATTACTGCAGGGTGCTCTGTAATTACTACAGGGTGCTCTGTAATTACTACAGGGTGCTCTGTAATTACTGCAGGGTGCACTGTAATTACTGCAGGGTGCTCTGTAATTACTGCAGGGTGCACTGTAATTACTGCAGGGTGCTCTGTAATTACCTCAGGGTGCTCTATAATTACCACAGGTGCTCCACAGGGTCCTCTGAATTTACCACAAGGTGCTCTGTAATTACCACAGGGGGCTCTGTAATTACCACATGGTGCACTGTAATTACCAAAGGGTGCTTTGTAATAACCAAAAGGTGCTCTGTAATTACCACAGGGTGCACTATAATTACCACAGGGTGATCTGTAATTACCACAGGGTGCTCTGTAATTACCTCAGGGTGCACTGTCATTACCACAGGGTACTATGTCATTATCACAGGGTGCTCTGTAATTACCACAGGGTGCTCTGTAATTACCACAGGGTGCACTATAATTACCACAGGGTGCACTATAATTACCACAGGGTGCTCTGTAATTACCACAGGGTGCTCTGTAATTACCACAGGGTGCACTATAATTAACACAGGGTGCTCTGTAATTACCACAGGGTGCTCTGTAATTACCACAGGGTGCACTATAATTACCACAGGGTGCACTATAATTACCACAGGGTGCTCTGTAATTACCTCAGGGTGCACTGTCATTACCACAGGGTACTATGTCATTATCACAGGATGCTCTGTAATTACCACAGGGTGCTCTGTAATTACCACAGGGTGCACTGTCATTACCACAGGGTGCACTATAATTAACACAGGGTGCTCTGTAATTACCACAGGGTGCACTATAATTAACACAGGGTGCTCTGTAATTACCACAGGGTGCACTATAATTAACACAGGGTGCTCTGTAATTACCACAGGGTGGTCTGTAATTACCACTGGGTGCACTATAATTAACACAGGGTGATCTGTAATTACCACAGGGTGCACTGGTATTACCTCAGGGTGCTCTGTAATTACCTCATGGTGCTCTGTAATTACTACATGGTGCTCTGTAATTACCACAGGGTGCTCTGTAATTTCCACAGGGGGCTCTGTAATTACCACAGGGGGCTCTGTAATTTCCACAGGGGGCTCTGTAATTTCCACAGGGGGCTCTGTAATTACCACAGGGTGCTCTGTAATTTCCACAGGGTGCACTGTCATTACCACAGGGTACTATGTCATTATCACAGGGTGCTCTGTAATTACCACAGGGTGCTCTGTAATTACCACAGGGTGCACTGTCATTACCACAGGGTGCACTATAATTAACACAGGGTGCTCTGTAATTACCACAGGGTGCACTATAATTAACACAGGGTGCTCTGTAATTACCACAGGGTGCACTATAATTACCACAGGGTGCTCTGTAATTACCACAGGGTGCTCTGTAATTACCACAGGGTGCACTGTCATTACCACAGGGTGCACTATAATTACCACAGGGTGCACTGTAATTACTGCAGGGTGCACTGTAATTACTGCAGGGTGCACTGTAATTACTGCAGGGTGCTCTGTAATTACCTCAGGGTGCTCTATAATTACCACAGGTGCTCCACAGGGTCCTCTGAATTTACCACAAGGTGCTCTGTAATTACCACAGGGGGCTCTGTAATTACCACAGGGTGCACTGTAATTACCAAAGGGTGCTTTGTAATAACCAAAAGGTGCTCTGTAATTACCACAGGGTGCACTATAATTACCACAGGGTGATCTGTAATTACCACAGGGTGCTCTGTAATTACCTCAGGGTGCACTGTCATTACCACAGGGTACTATGTCATTATCACAGGGTGCTCTGTAATTACCACAGGGTGCTCTGTAATTACCACAGGGTGCACTATAATTACCACAGGGTGCACTATAATTACCACAGGGTGGTCTGTAGTTACCACAGGGTGCTCTGTAATTACCACAGGGTGCACTATAATTACCACAGGGTGCACTATAATTACCACAGGGTGCTCTGTAATTACCTCAGGGTGCACTGTCATTACCACAGGGTACTATGTCATTATCACAGGATGCTCTGTAATTACCACAGGGTGCTCTGTAATTACCACAGGGTGCACTGTCATTACCACAGGGTGCACTATAATTAACACAGGGTGCTCTGTAATTACCACAGGGTGCACTATAATTAACACAGGGTGCTCTGTAATTACCACAGGGTGCACTATAATTAACACAGGGTGCTCTGTAATTACCACAGGGTGTTCTGTAATTACCACTGGGTGCACTATAATTAACACAGGGTGATCTGTAATTACCACAGGGTGCTCCGTAATTACCTCAGGGTGCTCTGTAATTACCACAGGGTGCACTGGTATTACCTCAGGGTGCTCTGTAATTACCTCATGGTGCTCTGTAATTACTACATGGTGCTCTGTAATTACCACAGGGTGCTCTGTAATTTCCACAGGGGGCTCTGTAATTACCACAGGGGGCTCTGTAATTTCCACAGGGGGCTCTGTAATTACCACAGGGTGCTCTGTAATTTCCACAGGGTGCACTGTCATTACCACAGGGTACTATGTCATTATCACAGGGTGCTCTGTAATTACCACAGGGTGCTCTGTAATTACCACAGGGTGCACTGTCATTACCACAGGGTGCACTATAATTAACACAGGGTGCTCTGTAATTACCACAGGGTGCACTATAATTAACACAGGGTGCTCTGTAATTACCACAGGGTGCACTATAATTACCACAGGGTGCTCTGTAATTACCACAGGGTGCTCTGTAATTACCACAGGGTGCACTGTCATTACCACAGGGTGCACTATAATTACCACAGGGTGCTCTGTAATTACCACAGGGTGCTCTGTAATTACCACAGGGTGCTCTGTAATTACCACAGGGTGCACTATAATTACCACAGGGTGCTCTGTAACTACCACAGGGTGCTCTGTAATTACCACAGGGTGCTCTGTAATTACCACAGGGTGCACTATAATTAACACAGGGTGCTCTGTAATTACCACAGGGTGCTCTGTAATTACCACAGGGTGCTCTGTAATTACCACAGGGTGCTCTGTAATTACCACAGGGGGCTCTGTAATTTCCACAGGGGGCTCTGTAATTACCACAGGGGGCTCTGTAATTACCACAGGGTGCACTGTAATTTCCACAGGGTGCTTGAGACAGTTATTATTTTATTTTGAAGAGCGAATAATATAGGTAAATAAGATGGAAATAGAAAACGTGGATGTTCATATTGATTATTCACTAGTTGACATAAACCAGCATAATTACATTTCAAAGTCATGTGCAAATAAAAGGTGGACTGGTGTGTGCAAGTTTTGTCAGAGCCTGAACGCTGCAGTATAGCTCGCATGTATGAGCATCACTGTTGAGGATCAGTGTCGTGTGTGCTGGCTTATACAGTACCCTCCTAAGTGTCACGTTCTGACCTTAGTTCCTTTATTTTGTCTTTGTGTTAGTTTGGTCAGGGCGTGAGTTGGGGTGGGCAGTCTATGTTCGTTTTTCTAGGTTGTGTTTATGTGTTTGGCCTGGTATGGTTCTCAATCAGGGGCAGGTGTCGTTCGTTGTCTCTGATTGAGAATCATACTTAGGTTGCCTTTTCCCACCTGTGTTTTGTGGTGGATGTTTTCTGTTTAGTGTATGTCACCTGTCAGAACTGTTTCGTTTCATTCTCCTTTGTTATTTTGTATAGTGTTCTGTTGAATAAATGAACATGGACACGTAACACACTGCATATTGGTCCGATCTCTCCTACTCCTCCTCAGACGAGGACGACGATCGTTACACTCAGGCTCAGACTGCCATGTGTTGCCTACAGTGCCTTCCTCAGTCTCTCACCTAAATATCTTATGAGTGGCTGCACCTTGCAGGAGCCTTCAGCCATCATGGTATATTACTCCCAGCAGAAACATGGATACGTCAGATAGGTCTTGTCTAAAGAGCACTGCCCCCCCCATTTTTTAAAATTTATTTTGTAACATTTTATTTAAATTTCACCTTTATTTATTTAACCAGGTAGGCTAGTTGAGAACAAGTTCTCATTTGCAACTGCGACCTGGCCAAGATAAAGCAAAGCAGTTAGACACATACAACAACACAGAGTTACACATGGAATAAACAAACATATAATCAATAATACAGTAGAAAAACCTATATACAGCATGTGGCAATGAGGTAGGATAAGGGAGGTAAGGCAATAAATAGGCCATGAGGCGAAGAAATTACAATATAGCAATTAAACACTGGAATGGTAGAATGTGCAGAAGATGAATGTGCAAGTAGAGATACTGGGGTGCAAAGTGCTGGAGCGCGTGCTACGGATGGGTGCTGCTATGATGACCAGTGAGCTGAGATAAGGCAGGGCTTTACCTAGAAAAGACTTGTAGATGACCTGGAGCCAGTGGGTTTAGCGACGAGTATGAAGCAAAGGCCAGCCAGAGAGAGCGTACAGGTTGCAGTGGTGGGTAGTATATGGGGCTTTGGTGACAAAACGGATGGCACCTTGATAGACTGCATCCAATTTGTTGAGTAGATTGTTGGAGGCAATGCCATTGCCAAAGTCGAGGATCGGTAGGATGGTCAGTTTTACGAGGGTATGTTTGGCAGCATGAGTGAAGGATGCCTTGTTTGCGAAATCGGAAGCCGATTCTAGATTTAATTTTGGATTGGAGATGTTTAATGTGAGTCTGGAAGGAGAGTTTACAGTCTAACCAGACACCTAGGTATTTGTAGTTGTCCACATATTCTAAGTCAGAACCGAGTAGTGATGCTGGACGGGCGGGCAGGTGCGGGCAGCGATCGATTGAAGAGCATGCATTTAGTTTAAATTAGCCTGCTGCTTTACACTTCTTTGTCACAGCTGACCCAGTATCACCCAAAGAGATGAGGAGAGAGAGATGGAGAGAGAGGGGGACATAAAAACAGAGAGAGAGAGAGAGAAAGATCGGAAGTGAGTTAGGGAGGGGGGGAAGGGAGCGAGAGAAGTCCTCCAGGAGTTGAGAGAAATAGAGTAAGGAAGGTAGGGGATGGTATAGCAAGTGAAATGATTGCATAATCGCAGGCTTGACTAAATGGAAGAGAACAGCTGTTGACAGAGTTACACAAAACCAGCTGGTTGTGTGTAAGTGAAGCTTATATATTTATTTATGGATTGTATAAACGACTGTGGCCCACTTGGCTGGGAGACTTAATATACATGAGAAGTGGAACAGTCCCTGAGAGAAGTAGAACAGTCCCCGAGAGAAGTAGAACAGTCCCCGAGAGAAGTAGAACAGTCCCCGAGAGAAGTAGAACAGTCCCCGAGAGAAGTAGAACAGTCCCTGAGAGAAGTAGAACAGTCCCAGAGAGAAGTAGAACAGTCCCTGAGAGAAGTAGAACAGTCCCCGAGAGAAGTAGAACAGTCCCTGAGAGAAGCCACCAGCGGGAGAGTAAAAGTCCTGGAGGACTAGTGATTGGCTAAGGAGTCCAGTCCACACAGTTGGTTTCTCAGGTATTAATCAGATAGAAAATAAGAGAAAGGACAGCAACACAATTACCACATCGGGTGGTGTAGGTGTCCTGGAGGGCAGGTAGTTTGCCCCCGGTGATGCGTTGTGCAGACCTCACTACCCTCTGGAGAGCCTTACGGTTGTGGGCGGAGCAGTTGCCGTACCAGGCGGTGATACAGCCCGACAGGATGCTCTCGATTGTGCATCTGTAGAAGTTTGTGAGTGCTTTTGGTGACAAGCCAAATTTCTTCAGCCTCCTGAGGTTGAAGAGGCGCTGCTGCGCCTTCGTCACGATGCTGTCTGTGTGGGTGGACCAATTCAGTTTGTCTGTGATGTGTACGCCGAGGAACTTAAAACTTACTACCCTCTCGACTACTGTTCCATCGATGTGGATAGGGGGGTGCTCCCTCTGCTGTTTCCTGAAGTCCACAATCATCTCCTTAGTTTTGTTGACTTTGAGTGTGAGGTTATTTTCCTGACACCACACTCCGAGGGCCCTCACCTCCTCCCTGTAGGCCGTCTCTTCGTTGTTGGTAATCAAGCCTACCACTGTTGTGTCGTCCGCAAACTTGATGATTGAGTTGGAGGCGTGCGTGGCCACGCAGTCGTGGGTGAACAGGGAGTACAGGAGAGGGCTCAGAACGCACCCTTGTGGGGCCCCAGTGTTGAGGATCAGCGGGGTGGAGATGTTGTTGCCTACCCTCACCATCTGGGGGCGGCCCGTCAGGAAGTCCAGTACCCAGTTGCACAAGGCGGGGTCGAGACCCAGGGTCTCGAGCTTGATGACGAGCTTGGAGGGCACTATGGTGTTAAATGCCGAGCTGTAATCGATGAACAGCATTCTCACGTAGGTATTCCTCTTGTCCAGATGGGTTAGGGCAGTGTGCAGTGTGGTTGAGATTGCATCGTCTGTGGACCTATTTGGGCGGTAAGCAAATTGGAGTGGGTCTAGGGTGTCAGGTAGGGTGGAGGTGATATGGTCCTTGACTAGTCTCTCAAAGCACTTCATGATGACGGAAGTGAGTGCTACGGGGCGGTAGTCGTTTAGCTCAGTTACCTTAGCTTTCTTGGGAACAGGAACAATGGTGGCCCTCTTGAAGCATGTGGGAACAACAGACTGGGATAGGGATTGATTGAATATGTCCGTAAACACACCAGCCAGCTGGTCTGCGCATGCTCTGAGGGCGCGGCTGGGGATGCCGTCTGAGCCTGCAGCCTTGCGAGGGTTTACACGTTTAAATGTTTTCCTCACGTCGGCTGCAGTGAAGGAGAGTCTGCATGTTTTGGTTGCGGGCCGTGTCAGTGGCACTGTATTGTCCTCAAAGCGGGCAAAAAAGTTATTTAGTCTGCCTGGGAGCAAGACATCCTGGTCCGTGACGGGGCTGGTTTTCTTTTTGTAATCCGTGATGGACTGTAGACCCTGCTACATACCTCTTGTGTCTGAGCCGTTGAATTGAGATTCTACTTTGTCTCTATACTGACGCTTAGCTTGTTTGATTGCCTTGCGGAGGGAATAGTTACACTGTTTGTATTCGGTCATGTTTCAGGTCACCTTGCCCTGATTAAAAGCAGTGGTTCGAGCTTTCAGTTTCACGCGAATGCTGCCATCAATCCACGGTTTCTGGTTTGGGAATGTTTTAATCGTTGCTATGGGAACAACATCTTCAACGCACGTTCTAATGAACTCGCTCACCGAATCAGCGTATTCGTCAATGTTGTTGTCTGACGCAATACGAAACATATCCCAGTCCACGTGATGGAAGCAGTCTTGGAGTGTGGAATCAGATTGGTCGGACCAGCGTTGAACAGACCTCAGCGCGGGAGCTTCTTGTTTTAGTTTCTGTCTGTAGGCAGGGATCAACAAAATGGAGTCGTGGTCAGCTTTTCCGAAAGGAGAGCGGGGCAGGGCCTTATATGCGTCGCGGAAGTTAGAGTAGCAATGATCCAAGGTTTTTCCAGCCCTGGTTGCGCAAAAAGGATACAATTTAGGGAGTCTTGTTTTCAAATTAGCCTTGTTAAATTTCCCAGCTACAATGAATGCAGCCTCCGGATATATGGATTCCAGTTTGCAAAGAGTCAAATAAAGTTTGTTCATAGCCATCGATGTGTCTGCTTGGGGGGGAATATATACGGCTGTTAGAGACATATTTCCCTCAGATTACACAGAGCTACAAAGAATTTGAAAACAAACCCTATTTTGATTAACTCCCATTTCTACTGAGTGAAATACCACAGTGTGCCATCACAGCAGCAAGATTTGTGACCTGTTGCCACAAGAAATGGGCAACCAGTGAAGAACAAACACCATTGTAAATACAACCCATATTTATGTTTATTTATTTTCCCTTTTGTACTTTAACCGTTTGCACATTGTTACAACACTGTATATAGACATAATATGACATTTGTAATGTCTTTATTATTTTGGGACTTCTGTGAGTGTAATGTTTACTGTTCATTTTTAACGTTTATTTCACTTTTGTATATTATCTACTTCACTTGCTTTGGCAATGTTAACATATGTTTCCCAAGCCAATAAAGCCACTTGAATTGAATTAAATTGAAAAGAAGGTAAACCATCGGGCCTTCAGGAGTTGACTTTCTGGAAATGTCTCTGAAAGTAAGGTGAGCTGACTTTTCTCTTGTCTGCTTTGCCAGCCTGGTTGTCAGTCTGTTTATGCTGGGGCCAGTCAGGTCTCCTAGCTACTGGTCTGACATTGCTGTCAAGACAATCAGATAGTGGATGACAGTCAGTGATGGAGGACGCATCCTGGTGGGTCATGGGTAAGAGGGAAGTGAAGACACACTGCGAGCTTAACTCTCCTATTCCCTCAGCTTGCAAGGTCAACATACAGAACAGCTCCCAATCCATCGCAGTGCTCTGCACCTCACCTTCATAAATAGAACAGAACAGTACAGTGGTGTCAGTAGCGTCAAATAGAACAGTAGGGTAGCGTCACTCTGTAAATCCACTCCTTGAATGGCTCTCAGGAGAATTAGAGCAAAAAAAACTAAATCACTTCAGTGGCTTGGGGCTGCATGGCAAACTGATTTAGTGGCGCTGTTATCAATATCAGACCAAAATTCCTTAGACTATGATTCTAAATGCATCTTTGACTTAAGTCAATGAGCAGACTGTGCAGGAAGGGAGCCAGTCGTTGGCTCTATGACAGCTGAGGTCAAGGCCTGTACTGAGCTAGTGTGATGTGAACAGAGACCTTGTTTTACTCTGTTCAATACCTCATGACTCTACCTGCTGCTTCCAGACAACTTTCAACCCAGCACGACAGCTCCCGCCCTGAAAGGGAGGAGCGAGAAGACAACCCACCTCCTACACATTCCACCCTCTCTCTGTGAAAGCACACAGCTTTCCATACATTTCACAGATTCAAGGTACATTGTTCCAGCTCTTGTGACTTCAAGCATAATGTCATATTACAGGACAAATAGGGGCTGAAGGTGAACCTGTTTGGTTGGAGAACCTTTATTTTAAACGGAGAGGATTACACCACTCTCTGCCCCGGTCACAGTGGTGTGTCTCTGTTTTGGTTGTGTGTAGGAGGTGCTGGGAGACAAACAGCTGGGGTCTCCCTTAAGTACTGTGGGGCCGGTAAACACTACAGAAGCTGCTCCGGCCGTGGACAGCCTCTCACCAAACCTGGCCTGGTTCCTAGAAAACACACAGCATGGAATGGAGAGTCCTTGAGATAACATTTTGAGTTTTGTGTGAGTGTGTGTAAAGGAGTGTGTGTGTGTGTGTGTGTGTAAAGGAGTGTGTGTGTGTGATTGGACTGCAATATTACCCATTGACTCCATGCTGGGGCTTGGGAGCGGAGAGAGAGTTGGTCAATGGCTGGGATCACAGCAGTTAACAAAGGTCATCCCTCAGCCCGCTACTCTACACTGTGGGAGCTGGAGGACATCATATAGAAGGGACACCCACAGACCTCAGTTAATACCCTTACAACGCATTAGGATCCACTGGCTGTAGTCAAAGTTCGGTTGATGTAAGATAAAATCCCTCTCCAAGCTCAGCTGTTATGATACCACTTCTCGTCCACCTCTTTATGTGTTAAAACTACGG